>NC_091989.1:49232048-49851408 GCF_044704955.1 Pristiophorus japonicus
GTTGCGGAGGGGGTAGAAGAGAGAATCGCGGTCCTGGGGGGGGGGGAAGCGGAGGTCGAGTCGCGGGGGGGGGGGTCGGGTGTCGGGTCGGGTGGGAGCAGCCTTATCCACGCAGCCCCAGTGAGGCCATTCGGCCAGGGCTAGGGGCTGCGTGCTTCAGGTCCCTCCCACAGTTTTGGGCGCCTGGAGCTACTGCACATGCGCGCTTTCAGCGCAGGGACCTGGCTCCGCCCCCACAGCTCCTGCTGCGCCGCGCCCAGCTCCAGAGGGCCTGCAGGGAGCCGGAGAATAGGTAAGTTTTTTTTAGGCGCGCTTTGTGGCGCGAAAATGGGCGTCCAGGTCTGGGCTGCGCCGTTTTAGGCGTGGCCCGAAACTTCGGCCCATTATATGGAACAGGCTGTAATGTAAATAGTTGAGCCAGTAAACATTAGGGCAGGGATATACAAGTGGGCAGAGGTTACCAGGTTCTTGTAATTTAGTTCACTCAAGTCCAGGCAACAAGTCATGGAACTTGTGCGCTGAGAGCCCTTCTCCGGATCCAAGCAATACAATCAAAGTGTAATTATCCAACACATTTAAGGTAATACCAAGTAATACCAAGTAATACCTCTTCTGAACAGGGTTGAAATAGGAGCATTCACCATTTTGAGAAGCATTGGTGCAAATCACTTAGATGTCACTTCAATGCCAAAGCTTTAACACTGAAAATCAATGGAACAGAATTGGATAATGCACAAGATCAGAAGACAGCAACTCTTCATAGATCTCAGCACTGAGGATGTAAACTCTGTGGACTTGAAAGCCACTTTGTAGATTACCCGATCCTAAAAGAGCCCAACATCTTGGTGTATATATGATGGTTGATTGACAAGGATGATAATACTGAACTACATGGCTCCTGGTGCAATCTAATGCTGCAGGAATGTTTCCCGATCAGCAGTCATCCTCGCCAAGCCCTTAGAAAAAACTTGATACAGATAGGAATCTCATGTTTTGAAAGGAGAGGAAATGACAGAAAAAGAGGTAGAAGAGGATGTAGAAAGACACAAAGAAAGGAAGAAGACAGAGACACAGCCCCTTCCCCCCGCCCCGCCCCCCCCCCCCCCATCAAAGACAACCAGGAATGCAGTCAAAAATAGAAAATACAATCCTCTATAATACTTTAGCCTTTTTGACCAATTCTTCTGCAATTGTGGTATCTCAAAAATAGTTTAGAAAGCTACTTAGAAGTATAATTCTGACTGGAAAAGCTACAGCAATCCTCTCTCCCTCACTCCCCTCCCCCGCCACACACACACACACACACACACACGGAAAGAGATTGCTATAGCAAGAATGTATTTGGATACTAAAAAGAATAAGCTGACATTTGTAGAGATTTGACAAATAATTTATGCAACATAATTGCTAATGAGACTATTTTACTTTATATTATAAAATCTACGAGTTTTATAATTAAAATCTATTTATTACCAACCTGTTATCCTTTCCTGGGTACAGCTGAGTGTATTCAACCCTATACTTTTTGGCAAAGAGCATGAAGGCATTCATTGGTCTCTTGCATTTGATAATTGTCGGAGAAGTGGTGCTCAACGTGCTTGTCGTCCCTGAGGTTAGACTTTTACTGGATTTATTATAAGAATTACAAGGCAGGTGTGGTGATCCAGAAGGTACAGAGCCCGTGATCCATTCTGATTTCACACAGTCTGGACTTCTGGTACTTCCACTTGTCTGGGAAGCACGACGCTGGCGAGCCATACTGCTCAGTACATAAACAGCAGAGGAATCCAGTGGTGTAAAATCATAGCTGTAACAGAGTGCAAAGTAGTAACATTTTTACTAAATTCAAAATCAATTATTTCCCAGATAACTTAGCTGTATTAAAGTAGAATATTTGGCTGGAAAAATAGGTATCTAGGAGGGAATTTGCGGCTGGATTGTCATGCATAGGCTGAATTGGCTTGAATAACTGCATATCTATGTTAAAAATCTTGTACCTGTGAGTACTTCCTTTCAATAAAATCTTTCTTCATTGGTGTAACAATTTTTTCACCTTTATGTTAATTTCTCTCCATTATAAATTCCTATGTCCACCTTAATAATGGAACTGCCCATGTAAGCTTGTCATGCTGGAACTACACCTTCTCACCAGTGATGGTGCTGTAGCGCCTCAGTTTTGCATTCCTAGCTCCTCAGCCTGCATTGCAGACAAACTCTCCTGTTCCAACCAACTCTAAGGCCCCAATTTTCCCCAATCAAAAATGGCGTACACTTACCTGTACGCATGTTTCTTGGAGCACTGTCAGCGCCGGGAAAAAAAAAATCATTAGTTTCCGGCAAAGGAAACCTGACTGTCGCGGCAGCGCTACCAAGTCCTAAAATGCACTGCACATGCGCTGAAAGAAAAAAAAACTCATTGCACGTGCGCAGAAAGAAAAATAAACCTTCGGCCTGGAGGACTTGCAGCTATGAGGAAGTAAACCCATTTTACGCACTGACACTGACTGGTTTCTCCCATCGGGAGGTGAGCAAATTAATTAATTCATTACAAATCATTGAAACTGCAAAGTGTAAAAAACCAAATCTATATACATGGTTTTTAGCGTGATAATTGTGTGACAATGGCATGGCTACTAAAGGTAGCGAGGAATTTGATAAGGTGCTGCATTAAGTTGATAGACAATAGCCAGGGAGGCTCTTTGGTCGGGGATAGGAATGGGCCAACGCCGATTTCTTTAGGTGTAGGTAAGGCTTTTTCCTACGGCGTTGATGGTGACTGATTTTTCTTTTAAAATCGTTATTGGGGAAAGTTGGCCTTACGGCCAGAAAGGGCACGTAAACTGCTTTTTAACATACATCAGCATTCTGATGCTGGTCGTCGGCGCCAGCGCCCCAACATTGGGGAAACTATTAACTAACCTTCAGTGCCAGAAAAATCACTGAGTGCCGATTCGGCGCCTAGCGCTGGGCAAAATAGGGGCCTAATTCTTTACTTCCCAAATTGCAATCAGATTTTCTATACATCTTATTAGAAATCTTGCATCTGTGCACCTGCCCTATAATCAAGTTGCCCTCTTGTGCACCTCCTGGCAGCTGCACGGCACTGCCTGAAAGTACATAACCTGCTCGTTCTCTCAGCTAAAGAATCAAGCATTAAATTATGGGAGGCTGGAAGAGGGCAAAGAAACATAAAATCAAAGGGAATTAAACAAATGTATGAAAGTATAGATTTGCCTTATGTGCAGTTGTTTCCAGAATAACTGCCATTATCAGCAGAGAAACTCAAATGGAATGTTATTTTATGTTGGTCTAACAAGTTGTGATAAACACCCTTTAGTGCCAAAACTGTTACATTGAACATGAAATAAACTTTAAAAAGTCTTACCTTTAAAGAAATTCTTACAAAGAATAATGATTAATTTTAACATCTCTGTTTTCCTTTCCTTCATTTCTTTTTTTTTAATAAATAGCAATAATTCAATCAAGGGAATTTTCTGGGCTGTCAACTAAGCTACAGCTAGTGCAATAGAGTTTAACAAACATATAATTTAGTTGTACCTTTACTGCCAGCATAGTGCTGGCACCATTTATACAGTGCTATGAGCAGGGTCATGCGGGCATACTTGGAACAGTAAGAGGAGGGGGTAGCAGGTCTACACACATGCAAAAAGGAATATTTGCCCCATTATGAATTCCTATGTCCATATTTACTATGAAAACTGCTTGTGTAAACTTGTCACATTATAATTATACCCTCCTGCCAGTTTTGCATCACCCAGCTCCTCAACCTCTATGCTCCAACCAACTCTATTTCTTTGCCTGCATACTGCCAATACATTTTCTCCGAACAGACAAAAGCTGATGAGACAGTCAACAAAGGAAGCGCCAGAAGAAAGATGCAAGAGAGAGGCATGATTTTTCATGACAATTGTGCCTTGCACTAAACTGTAACCCTCATATGTATATATACGTCAACAAGGTTTACAGGGTTTTACCAAAATGGCAACGATAAAAGAGAGAAGAAATACACAGGGGCAAATAAAACTCAATTTTTAGAGGAATCTTAATCGAGAGATGATACTATTACTCCAAAAACAAAGATGCCGATAGTTTGGCTCTTGAATTTTTAAACACAATCTAGCGTCCAATTCTGAAGATTCTTATGGTTGGTAGATGTGGAAATTAAACAATGCAAATAGCTTTGGGCGATCACATACACATAAGGATACATTTGTATGTTGTACTGAGACTTGTAAAAATTTATCTTCGCACGTAATGCAGAGGAATATGGTTGATGTTTCCATTTCTCATAGCTGTTCATTTTATTTTACTAATTCTGTTTTTAAAAAGGATTCCTATCTTCTCCTTTCCTTAGGCTTTCCCAAAATTTCTCAGAGAGGAGAAGCAGATAATCTGATGCAAGGCTTCTGTTAAGTATTCCCCATGATGCAACTGTTGAAAAGTGTAAGAATAGCTTTAAGTTAATTGCCTGTTGATTTTCCCTCCTCTTCTTTGAGGAATTGCCGACTCTCTGCTTTGCAATTCTCTCATTACACGTGCCAAGATCAAGAACTTAGTACATGGGCAAAACATTTGGTACAAACCTGCATCCTACCATTCTGTGGCACAGCACACTGCACCACCAATGTGCTGCATTACCAGCTTTATACACCGATATAAAATAAGTCTGCAGTTCTATAACTAAATAATCATGACATTTTCTAGGTTAATCGGTGACGATAAATCACAAATTACAGTAAGTAATCTCTGAACTGATAAAACTAATCCAAGAACATCTAACACTGAAGATCAAGACACAGATTTTAGCTTTCTGAATTTTCTATTATCAAAGAGCAACATTATACTTTATGGAAACTTTGAAATTCCAGCAGAAGTGGAATTCTAGCTGTACATGATGACTACCTGGTCCTAATAAAACAAATGATTCAGAATTAAATATTACTTGAAATCAGTCTCAGTGATCATTATAGAACTGTCCCCATTTTTAATATATTCATTATACATACTTAATATGCAATTCTATAATTTAATATATTTACATGATATACAACATTCATGTGACCACACAGATACATTAGGCAATTAGAATTACAAAAATGATTTCTAATGCAAGTGATTCTTTTCCTAAGATTTCAGGATTATATTAAAGCTAGAAACATTACCATTCGTAAATAAAAACATCGAATCAAATATACTTCTCCACCTCCTAAATGTGTCAAAAACTCCTGAATCATCAAAGTTGTTGGCATCTGGATGCCCGGGAGGTAGACAGACATCTCCAACTTCCATTTCACAACACGGAATTCCATGATGAACCACTGTTAAGCTGGGGTAAAAGGAAGACCATCCTGCATTTATTTAAAGAAAAAAAAAAGTATTGCACATTTTGGCAGAAAAGTGATTAATCTATATTAGACTGTTGGCAATGAGTAAATAAAATAATTACAATACTGATGGTATATTTCTGACCTTTATTTTTCACATAGAAGGGATGATCCAATCTACACTCTACGGTCAATTTGCCAACTTGCGACTTGCCTGGGTCAAAGGTTAATTTCAGTACTGAACGTCCAAAGGAAACTGTTTCTGCATGTGCCACCAACTTTAACCCTTCAGATCCATATCTATTTTTCTGTGGAACAAAACAAACTATCATATTTAGCCTACACAAAACAGAGGGAAAATATGACCACAGTTCAGTAAAGAAACATTTCCCACTCCTGAATACTCTCCCCTCTGAGAGAATACTCATTCATGATTTAATATGATTCCATGGGCACCGCAGCCAAATAGCCATTCTTCATGTGTGAGCCGAGGCAGAAAGTGTTGTTAAGCTACTCAACTGTAAGGAATATCAGTTGAATGCTGCAGAGCAGGAATCAGATCTGGGACCTTCTTGGCTTACATGGCTCAACACTACGGGCCCAAATTTCCCCAACCCCTTTTTTCCAGCGCACTCTCCCGAGACGCACCGACTTTGTGTGCTGAAAACGGCGCCAAAAAACTTACTAACAATTCTGGCCACTCTGCTGTGTGTCCCGGGTCCTGGTGCGGCATTTCTCGTGGAGTGGGGGGCGGAGCTACAGCCCTGCGGCGGAAACAATGCAGGCAGCTGTCTTTCGCGCATGCGCAGTAGCTCCTCCCATGAAAATGATGATGCCTGCAGCGTGGCACCCAATGCATCCTGCCCCTATCCCGGGCTGAAGAGTTTTAATCAGGGAGGAAAGAGTTTTGATCGGCGGGGGGGGGGGGGGGGGGGAGGGAGGGGGTGGAGAATCTTCAAAGATTTTCCAGTACTTTAATATCTAGCTATCTTTACTAAAAATTCCCTATCTGCAGTATCTTACATCTCACCCACTACTGCATAGAATTCTAAAATATTATTAATTATCAGAGTCATACTACGCAATACTAAACACCAAAATTTAAGTTTATATTTTGTCATGCTTTTTTTGTTAAGTCTAACGTTTTAAATTTCTAAACCTAGTCAGGGCAATTCTTTGGTGCTGCAGAAGTCAAAATCCAATGTGGTGTGATGCCGCACACGAATCCATCAGGCAAGAGCGTTGGTGCTCTTGATCTATTATTTACAAAGAAAACCCTCCCCTTGCTTAAGTGATCCCTATACTTCAGCCTTCATTACACGATTATTTTTATTCTTGTAAAAACCCCATACTCAGTTTAATCAGGCTGATCGCACCAACACCCTGTCCAGTCTGGCTGCTTGGATTTAAAAAAAAACTACATTCCTATCATAACACTGTCATTTGGAGGCTACCTGCGCTGATTTCTTAACTCTCCGCAAGGGTTTTCTGTGCAGCCACAAGTGGCCACATAGGCTGGCCTAAGTTAGTTTGGAGCAACTATTAGCTGTCCAAACTGACTTAAATGCCAAAACAGGCGTGGCTGATAACGCCCTCTTTTGAAAAAAAAACTAAACTAAAAATAATCCTAACTAACTCACTTACATTGGCGCAAATTAAATGTGCAGAATGGGGATTTTTAAGATACTCCAGAAAAATCAAGTTGCTCTAAAAATGACGGAGCAACTCCTGGCCAAATTTCGCCCCGTGGTGCATATACTCAATGAAATATTGCAGAAGCCCAAAGAAATTATTTGGTTGATGAGGTTAGATCTTTACAAAATGTTTATTAAACCAGAAATATAAGTTACAAAATATGTCCGAGAAAAATTATGAAAATGTAATTTGGTATACACACAATGCTACAAGAGTGGTAACTTAAAAAGAGCCATAATTGTTTTTCATTCCTTGTAGGTTTACAGATTTTACATTATTAAAGTAATCTCTGGTTTCTTAAAACGTGGAAGATTATTAAGCAAATAAAACTCAATGCATGATAGGAGTACCATGCTTTTTGGCCGTCTGATTTTTCAATAGGTCATTTTATTTTCATAAAAGAAATGTTGAGCAAAAATGTCTAGTCTTGGTTTGTGACTCAGTTTACCACTCTGTGCTATGCTCTGATTTGTAGACATGCGCCAATCAATGCACTGTCTTGGTAATTTCCATGATCAGGCTTATTTTGACAGAGATGCACACAAAAAAAAGAGCATTCCATGTTGGAACATGCGCAGTCTCTCCGCAAAGTCTCCAGCAATACCTGCCCTACATTTAAACCTCTTCCTGTCCCCTCCCTCAGGTTCACTCTGTGTGTTCTTCAAAGAACTGCATCAAACAGCTTGCTCTATGTCAATGTGCATTTTTATTTAGTTATTTTTTAAATAATAGTTGGATTGTTTTATTTTTAACTTCCACCCAAAGACCTTTTTTCCCCCACTCAGGTGGAAACTGGTCAGAGAGATAGAACATTTTTGGTCCATTTGAAAATAAAATGCACGTAACTTGGCCTGTGAATACCTGAAGGAGTAATAAACTGACGTGAATGAGTTATGTTTCAGTCATGGAGTTACTGAAGGTGTGGAAGACAAAAATCCGTTTTAAGGCAGCAGTTTGGCCTAGTTTGTTACCTTGAGAAAATGGAGGGTACTGAAGATAAAGTTGTTAAGTTACTTTGGATCATCTTTCTCCATACTATCCAACCACCATATGAGGCTGACCAGTTTACAACATGTATTTAATATATATTTTCACATTTATTTGACAACGGCAAAAATATTTAAATAAATAAGTTCACTTCTTATCAGGATTGTAATAGGTATGTTATGCTGGCAGTTTTACTGTTGTGCTGCAGTATGCAGTATAACAGCCAATAAAAATGAGCAGATCACCCATGGTACTGTTCACATCAGGTGTGGACGATAGGTTTTATAACGCTTCATCATTATAAAACCGAATGCACAATGCTAAAGTGCAGCTGTGGGTAACTTAATGGTGCAGAAATCCCAGTTTCTTCTTCCAGTGGGCATTTGACTAAAAATAGGAAAAAAGATGCACACTTACCTTTTGGTTGAACGCTCACCAGAAATCCCAGGCCTCCTCTTCTTGCGCAACGGAGCGCGTTCACATTGGGACATCCGTAGGAGTCATGTAAGCCTGGACACCCAATCACGGTAAAGTATTTTCTCATTCATAGTAATAGGAGTTCCGTAAGTCCGAAACTCTTATTACTATGAATGAGAAACACCCCCAAACACTCAAAAAACTACATAAAACATTAAAAAACACCTCACATAAATACATTATAGAAATTAAAGTTGATAGAAATGTTTTTGAAAAAAAAGTATTTGCTGATTTTTTTTTTAAAACGTTAAAATAAAATTACCTGAGTGGGCAGAGTTTTTAACATAAATATGTATTTTAAAATGTTATTTTAATATGTTTGATATGTTTTTACACTCTTATGCTGGTAAAAGTAGGCTATGCACCTGCTTTTACCAGGCACAAGTGTTTTAAGGACATTCGCAGGGAAGAGATGGGCAAATAGCCCAATCTCTGCCGTGGGAATGTCCTTCTCCCTGAGATACGGCTCTCTGTCAAGCCAGAAACTTGGTTTTCAGCGCATGCACATTGCATACAGAAAACCAGCTTTTCCGATGCCTTCCCGGGTCCATACGGACATGGTGAGGCTGAAATTTCAGGGCCATTGTTCCTTTAAGGTCACATGGTGTAATTGCTATGCTCTCCTGATGCAACGAAAGTCTAATCATTCTTCTGTCGATGTTCATGTCAATTAGAGGTCAGACTGGCTTGCTTTCTTATATTTATACCTAAAGTGATACGCCTGAAGTCAATTAGTGCATTGATTTCTCGAGTACATCGATGTTGTGAAGTGTCAATAAATCATCCCTCTTTCCTGTCCTAGTGAACCTAGAAATTAACATTCTAGAAGGTATACTGAACCATTTTATTTTTTAATCATGGTTCATGTGTATGCAGAGCAACAGGAACCAAGACTTCTGGAGTCCTTCAGAGCCTGCCAATTAGGGGCAACAGAGAACTTTGAAGCCTTTTTTCAATACAAATTGGAGATGGTCTAGATCCAAATTTATTAAAAATGGCATGCTCAATCACTTCTAGGATCTGTGTCAAATTGACAATTGGTGTCAGAACCACAATATGGTGCTTTCAGCCTAAATATCAAGTGGTCATGGACAGCGAAGAAGCAGAATTGCATGCAACGTCCTTCGGTTTCAGGAACGGGTTTTGGAGAGATTCCAAACTTCCTGCTCTCCTTTAAAAGGCAAGCACTTTTCTACTACTCTCCACAGGACCCTTTAAAACATCCACGACAAGAAGAAGAGGATTGGAGGTGGAAGTGGAAGAACCCTATTTTAGCATCAGAAGCCTTAGGGCTGGATTTTCCAGTCCTTTGAGCTTCAGGTTTCGCCCCGGAGCCGAGTGAAAGGCAGCGTTCAGGTCTCTAGCGCCCTTTCGCGATCCTCTAGTCCGTTTTTGTGGCAGCGTGCAGCAGCACCGCCAGGAAGAGCTGTGCCGGGTGTGCAACGCCTCTCGTTGCAACATTGGCAGTAGTTTGGCCACTTGCCCAATCCTCCGCCCGGAAGTATGCCTGCAATGACCACCTGGAAAATCACTGCGGTCCAGCCATGCCGGCGGTGGTGAGGAAAGTAAAGTACTCAGAAGGTAAGTGCATGTGTTGGTTCTTTTAATTTTTTCAGCGATTTGTGTTGTGGCATGGGCAATGTTTTGGGAATATTTTTTTTTAAGATTTCTTCCCCCACCCTCTCTCGGAGCGCACATGGCCCAGCACTTTAGTTCGCGAGTTTCCGATTTTTGCACCTCAAAAAATGTGCAACGCCTCCCTTCGCTCTGCGTCTCCTGACGCAAGGCCCAGATGGCGAAAATTCCTTACCAAAGTGCAGACTATTCCCGGCCAGTAACTTTCCCACCCAGAAAAGCCAAAATCCAGCCCATAGTTTTTAAATTCACACTCGGTAATAATTGTTACTAATATCTTCTCTGAATCAAAACAAGCATATATACCCAAGGCTGCAGTTTTTAAATCGACAGAGTTGATGTCAGAAATTTCCCACCATAACCATTGGATGTTGGTGGTTAATCCTCTAGTATACAGTGATAGTCCTGTAACGAAGGACTTTTTTTTTTACATAGAAAATGTAAACTTGTAAGCAAACTAAATGGTCAGGACTTTATACTTCAGCTTCAGTTTTTCTTTCAAGTCAATCAGAATAACAATTCTTGCTTCTGTAGTGAGGGGGACAGGTTTTTCATGAATGCACTAAAAACCCTAGCATTCAACTCCTAGAACACAGGATTTAATGGAAATATTTTAAGAAATGCATTTTACTCTCAAGAATCTCATTTCTCAGACTGGAAAATCAAGTGTAAAATAGTCCGTGCTTCCACCCAATCATCAATGGCAATCATACTCATGTCGGAGGCTAGAAATCAGAAATTTAACTGTAATGATTTGGTAACTATAATTCCACTGTTGAAAAGTTACATATTTAGGCAAGTGTAATATGCCATACTTAAATTTGTTCTCCTTGCCTTGAAATGCAATCAGTTTAAAATTCTGAGCTTTGGTTCCCTATGGAGTTTGAGCCTTATGTCATCATCATCATAGGCAGTCCCTCGGAATCGAGGAAGACTTGCTTCCACTCTAAGAATGAGTCCATAGGTGGCTGAACAGTCCAATAAGAGAACCACAGGTGGGACAGATAGTTGTTGAGGGAAAGGGTGGGTGGGACTGGTTTGCCGCAGGCTCTTTCCGCTGCCTGCGCTTGATTTCTGCATGCTATCGAGAGTTTTATGTAAAGTGGTCTCAAAGGCTAAGCTCTTATGCACATTACATGAATCAGCTTTTTAACTAAAAATGAAAGCACAAACAGAAATCGTACAATGCCTGAATATCTGCCAGAGCAGCGATGTTACTAGAACATCAAGCACATATTGCTTTTTCTATCAATATAGAACAGAAAACAGTACATACCTTGGTGCAGTACACACAATTTATTTCCATTACTAAAGAACTAAAACTAGGAATATAGCTGAGCAGCAATTGAGAGTTACCAGTTTCCTAATAGAAGTCAATCACTACATGAGGATATATACTTTCACAGACACTTTCGTTCTGAGATATTGATGTCCATTAAAATAAAATATCAATGCTTGAATTATTCTTCAGTCCAACATTAATAAATTATTCACACATTTTTCACTAATGGTATACACTGTGATGCTGTAAATCTAGTCTAGAAATTATTCTAAAATTTAAGACAAAACAAGTAGAAAATTACCACCTTTTGTGCATGGCTTTTCAAGGCTTTTTCATCCTCAGTCTTAATTTCCCGTTTTGCAAATTCTTCAACATCCTGCCAGTCTCTATAATCACCCTTCTGGAAGCGCAGACGTGTCCCTGTAACAGCAAATAACAGTTGTTGACACACAATAGAAAATCTAGAATGTGCACTATACATATTATATCTAATATACAAAGAAAACTGTAGCTGCTAAAATTATATCTCATTCTCATGTCCAACACTGGTTACATCACTATCCCTATAAATAACCACAAAAGTTTTAACTTTAATAAAGCACTGCATAGCCTTACCTTTCATGAAGCAGTTCCATGCAGTTTGTGGCCATGAGTGGGACCAGCCAAGTTCATCATCATCTGACAGGGATGACAAACAGAAGATGTCTGACTCTGATTCACTACTTACCTATTGTAAAATAAAGTAGAAATTATTATTCTTTCACTTGCGCCACAAGTGAACTTAACAATCAACAGGGGAAATAAGTATATACCCTGCATTGATATCATGGCACTTTCCCTTCCAACTGATTTTTAGGGTATATTAAAGTCAATTCTCAGTTCAAATGAGAAAGCTATCCCAGACAATGTATATGCCTTTCAAGAATTATAAATGAACACAGAGTTGATAATCAGCATGAATAATGAAAAGTTTACATCATCAATACTACTACTTCTTTCTTCTACACAGGCAAAGCAATAAAAATACACATTTACAAATTAAGTCTGATTATGTTAAATAAACATACCCTTTCTCGCTTTATAGTGGTCTGTTCTTCCCAATGACTTGTGGAGAGGCTAGTTTCACTTTCGGAGAGGGTTGGAGGAGGACGAGCATAGGAATGTAAACTTTTACTTGTGGCCACTATATGCACTGGAGATCTGAAGAAACAAAATGTAAATGTAACAATATAACAAAAATTAAATATACAGGGTGGCTTACTTTCTTGGGCAAATACAGTAGAGACTGTGTTGGTCTAAAATGAATGGAGCCACTCTGGGACATGGGTGGCTCCTCCCTAAAACTGAAGCTACCCGAGTGGAAGGAAAAATAAATCTGGTATAACAGTTTTCATCAGAGTTCAATGATTCTTTTTATATTAAAAGAAAGTAATATTTTTAGAATTATATATTTTTTACATCAACATCAATAACAAGTAGTATTTATCTAGGGATGGATTTTCGGTTTTCGGCGAGAACAGTAATTTTACACCAAAATTACCGTTTTCACTGCGCTACTGTTCTTAGGCTTAATTTTCGGCCTTTACGTTGGTAAAGTTGGCATTGCACGAGGATTAGCGGTGCAGACCGCGAGTTTTGGCAACATAGCCCAAGGCTGGTAGCGCTGCGAGAGGCGCCTTGGGAGGGGGGGCAAAACAAAAAAAATTGCAAGAAACATTCACAAAACCCTTACCTACTAAATCGCTGAAAAAGAATTAAAAAATAAAAACTTTAACATCTTTTTTGCAGGTCTTCCTTCGTACGTACCGCTGCTGGCAGGGCTGCACCAGCAGGTTTGACCTGTCGGTATTCTGGGCGTGGCGGAGAGTGCCAAAAGTATGACGGTAATGCAATATGCGGCGTTGCATGTCGTTTCACGTCGGCGCAGTGGTACGTGGAAGTGCCGCCACAAAAAGGTGTCCGATGATCCCGCCGACCGGGTTTTCGCCACGGAAGGTCAAATATCAGCGAAAACCTGGTCGCAAAGTCGGCCAAAACCTAGCCCATCGTGTCTTTAACATAGTAAATCGTCACAAGACGCTTCACAGGAGTGTTATAAGACAAAACTTAGACACAGAGTCACACAAGAGGAAATTACGGCAGATGGCCAAAAGCTTGGTCAAAGAGGTAGGTTTTAAGGAGCGTCTTAAAAAAAGATAGATAGGCGGAGAGGTTTAGAGGGAGTTCCAGAGCTTAGGGCCCAGGCAGCAGAAGGCACAGCCACCGATGGTTGAGAGATTATCAGGGATGCTCAAGAGGGCATAATTTGAGTAGCGCAACAATTTCTGGGTTGGGGGGGGCTGCTGAAGGAGATTACAGAGCTAGAGAGGGGCGAGGCCATGGAGGGATTTGAAAACAAGGATGAGAATTCTGAAATCGAGACGTTGCTTAACCGGGAGCCAATGGAGGTCAGTGAGCACAGTGGTGATGGGTGAGCGGGACTTGGTGCGAGTTAGGATATGGGCAGCCGGGTTGTGGATCATCAAGTTTACGTAGGATAGCATATGTGAGGCCATCCAGGAGTGCGCTGGAATAGTCAAGTCTAGAGGTAACAAAGACATGGATGAGGGTTTCAGCAGCAGATGAGCTGAGGCAAGGGCGGAGACAGGCAATGTTACGGAGGTAGAAATAAGCGGTCTTAGTTATGCCGCGGATATGTGGTCGGAAGCTCATTTCAGGGTCAAATATGACACCAAGGTTGTGAACAGTCTGGTAGAACAGGGATGGAGTCGGTGGCTAGGGAACGGAGTTTGTCAGGAAGTAATTCAAATCAATCAATGTTTTAACAGGGAAGGAATGTAAAGGCGGTATGTACTTTTTATTCCAAGTATTCTCCAATTTTATAGTACAATAAATTTTGGTTGACTTCTTTTTTTAAAAACATCAATTTTCTTATTTCAGGGAGACATGCAGGGTCAGGTTAGGTCTCCCCTCCTGCTCAGCGGTTTGATATTACGGAGGAACCTCCCCAAGCAGTCCAGGGTGACTCCACCGGAAACGGATGAGGAGTTGAACATATTGCAAAGCGGCTCAGTTGGAAACAGAGACCCACAATTTAAAACTGGTCTAAGAGCTTATCTGGAGCTATGCAATTCTAGGAAATCACGTAACTGCTTGGGGAAGCACGTACCAACCCTGTGGTATGGTTACCAGTCTTTGCACAGCTTAAGATCTGCTGTCAGGCCAGTCTGAAATTGTGGCGCTCACTGTTTTTAATGGTGTGGCTCAGGGATACTTGGGGCAGTCGAGCAGAAGGGTGACCCAGCCTCACTTATCTCTTAGCAAGTAAAACTGGCATTCAAAAAAAGTCTACAATTTTATTGAGTAGCTTTTTCCACAGTACTAAATGACTAAAAGCTTGGTCAAAGAGATAAGTTTTAAGGAAGGTCTTAAAAGGAGAGCGAGTTGGAGAGATTCAGGCAGTGAATTCCAGAGCTTTGGACCTAGGCGGCTGAAGGCATGGGTACCAATGGTAGAGCGAAGTGAGTGGGGGATGTGTAGGAGGCCATAATTGGAGGAACGCAGAGTTCTTGGATGGTTGTAGGACTGGTGGTGATTACAAAGATAGAGAGGTGTGAGGCCATGAAGGGATTTGAATAAGAGGATGAGAATTTTAATTTTGAGGCGTTGGTGGGCGAGAACCAATGTAAGTCACCAATCACAGTGGTGATGAGTGAGCAGCTATTTTAGTGTAAAGAAGAATTTATATTGAGTTGTAGTCAATTAATTCCATTTAAAAGCATTAAAAAAATACAATTTGTTACATTTACAGCATTAGAAAAAGGAAAATGTTTCATGTGGCTCTAGAAAGTTGATAACTCACAAGGGGCTTCTGCCTTATTTGTTACATATCAATATTTTTAAGCAGACAAATTGCAGACCTGTGAATTGATGTGAACAATTTATACAAATAGGTCATATTATATTCAATGGGTACTATATCTTCATAATTCACACAAACACTATTTCATACTAACAAAAAATTATCTACTTTCGGTATGATCTTCCTCATTATTTAAAGAGGACTCCCATTCAATAAACTGCAACACATAATGGTATGCACAGGAGCGAAGAGAAGCAAAAACACTGGAAGCTCGTTCCCAAACATATATATTGTCTTCAGCACTGAAAACTAATGCTTCAGTGAAAGTTAGCAAGAAAATTGCTCCAGAAACTGCCTTACGGATAACCTCAAGCAGAATCCTTTGCACGCTGATTCAAGTAGCTTGAGTGGAGCGAGCTCCGACTTTCCCTGGTGTGTTCTGCACTGCACTGTCCTGCTAGAGGATAACACAGGTGATGAACTGCACAACCAATCTGTTAACCTTTGTTTGGCAATAGGCTTAACCAAAGTTATGTGTCTATATGAAACAAGTAATTACTGTTGTTACTTCAAATCTTTGGCACTCTGCAGCACTGTGCGGAAAGCTCAATCTCTGTGTACATCAGCCAAGTGATACTTTTTAAACAGAAGAAATGCAAGGTGGAAGATAAATCACTGCAATATCTGAAACAAGTGAAATTATGGATAGAATTTTGGAAAAATGTGAATTCTGCCATTTCTGAAGACCACACTATTATTTCTCTGTCAGATAACAAATGTTGAACTCTAACAATTGTTTGGACATCCCATTCCAACAATTCCTCTAAATTTCTGGAATTCCTACCCGCCGGCCTAATTGTCTGTGACGATATCCCACTGGTCCATGTGAAATTGTAGGCAGCATCCTAGCCAATCCACATCATTAAAGTCTCGAGATAGGAGAATGAAAGGAGAGGAAGTTGCCATTGTTGAGAGAGTGGAGTATAATCCCTTTGAATATACAGGTAGTACTTTTTTTAAAAACATATATGCTCATTGGCTGTTCCCAAGATGCTTATGTCCCTCATCGCTTCCTGTAGGTTTCATACCTTTGCTGTCATATTTCCCTATCTATACCATAACAATGCATCACTTCCCGGATCACTTCTATCTCTTTGCCAGAGATTACATAATCAACCAGCACTTCAAGCGGTCTGATCTACAAGTCAGCCTGGAGACCCAAATACATAGCCAAAATGACAGCGGCTCATGATATCATGGACACAAATCATGCTCCAAGTTTAGGAAATCCACCACATTTCTCCTGCAAGGAAGTCTGAATGATTTGCTCAATCCACTGCAAGCTGTACTATTCACCCCACAGATTTACCCAGTTTGGCCTTTTGTGTTAAGGACCCTGTCAAATGAGATTGGAAGCAACCCAAATGCATTTGGAGAGTACCCTGAAAGAAGTCTTTCCTCTCTATGTGTTAATCCAACAGGAATACATTTCTTGCCTTGGGGTTGTGGCTCTCCCAGTTTATACCACGTGTGAAAAACCACTGAATAATCTGCCTGGGTATAATGTGTAGGATTGTGCAGGTTTTGAAAATAGCAGTCCATGCAAAAGCCCCCACATACAGCATTTACTGAAATCCAAAAAATAGTTCATTGTATGTAAAATGCATTGGGACATTTTTGAGAGATGTGTAACGTTGCTAAATAAATGCAAGACTTTCTTTTACTCTACCTGTGCAGTAAGAATTTGACTAACCCCGATCTACAAACTGCATATTGTGGTCAATAAACCCTTGCCAGGGGGCATTTGGGTTTGAACCCTAATACAGTAGCCAACTTTTCACTGAATGTATAACAAACTATACATTTATAAAGAATATCTTTATTGTCATTGTGAGAAACCTACTGTCTTTTTTGTGAACGCTTGTACTCATCAAGCTGAGAGATGTCAGTGACAGGAAATGTAATTTTTTCTACTTGGGGCATTCAAAGGCCAGTTATCTTTCTGATCTGTATGTGAAAGTCCCAATCTGTACCAAATTGTGGAAAGTTTAGTGCTCTGGGGTCATGTCCATTTGAAATTCAATTTCACAAAACCCTTACAACTACCAGCAAAAAACCTTAACCCCATTATTGTGATCTGGATCTGGACAGTCTGATAACTTGCTATTTTCTCACACTTGTTAATAAAAATGTAAATACAGTAAAATGAATAGTCAAAGAATAAAACATAATAGCACAGATTAGGCCTGGACTTGAAATAGCAAAAAATTTGAAATTGAAGCCATTTTTAGAAATATATAAAATATATCATGATTTTTCAATGCATTGTCTTATGTACTACAAACTAAACTGAAGAAAATAATTCATCTAATATGCTCACATACTGTAACCATTTCATAAATCAGTTCATAAAAAGATCAGCATGGAATGGAGAAGGATAGGTCAAGAGCCCTCTATAGGAATGGGGGCAGTGGAGACATGGAGAAAGAAAGCAACTAAAATATAAAATATAAAATAACTGCAATGATTGCTTCGGATTTACAATGTCCACATTTTGCTACAAATAATTTGACAAAGTGTGAATCTAAGACATTGCAAATGCTGAGCACATCAACAGTGAGTGTTGGCAATTATGTTCAAAAGCAATATTCATACATCTTTAGTCATTACAAAGTTGTTCCTCCGACTGAAATGGCATTTACACAAACCTGTTGTAAAATGTGCACTGCATGAGAGGACTTTGTGGACTAGTGGCTATATTTGCCAGTTCAGTCAGCCAATTCACACCAGAATCACTGGTGAAAGGTGGCAAGGCACTGTCAGGTGATCGCGAGGTACACATGGTTCGAGTAGACCTCAGGTATTCTTGATGAGACACTTCACTGCTAAGTTGGAAGGCTGCAGGAATGGCTCTGTCTGTCTCAACAGCTCTCAGTTCTGGAAGATCATCTAGAAAACAAGGAACATTCAGAAACTCAAAATACACTTTTGTTCTGGATCCGATGATCTGCAAAAGAAATTAAGTTTCTCGGTTATGTCCAATGTTAAGAGATTGGAGTTCTAAAGGCATCTTGAAATAATTGTTACCCATCAGATGAATGCATTATCCAGCAGATAAAGATGTCTTGATTTTGCATTCACAGAAGCAGAGATAAAGCTGCAATATTAGAACCTTACCTCTCTTACCCATGTTTCCTGCAAGTGCGGCTTCCTGCTGAGAGCATGGAATCACCGTTGGATTAGGGTGGGGTGGGACAGCGTGGAGAGAACAGAAAGAGAGCTCATATTGCTGATTTCCAGAGTCAGATACGGTATGACCCCAGAATTATGCCATTTTTGTGTCCGTGCGAAGTGCCATAATGCAGTAATAATTGTCACTGATGAAATGGAGCCAAACAATGGACGTAAAGCTTTTGCTCAAGGAGGCAATAAAGACTGACATATCCTTCAGTTTCAATGATAGTTGACTTTCAGTGATGAACTCCAAGTACACTTTGCACAAAGCAAATAATGTTCACTCAACACCTACCACAACCAAGGAATTTATCAATATATTGGTAGCAATGATTTTGAATTGCAGAATTGAGCCCATGGTTTGATTTTACCAATTTATCTGGAGGTTCCCTGCACCTATACATCTACTAATTTTTCAAGATCGCTTGTATCAGTGGAAATGGCGCTCCTAGATCATCAGGGAGAATGTATGTGCCTTGATGACGTACAAAAATTGTACAGTTATCTCTCCAATATTAAAAAATGCCTTCCAGTATTTGGAGTGGTATTTAAATCTGGATAGAAATATTCAGAGAGCAAATTTCCCTTAACCTCTGGCACAGTGGATCTAAAGAGCTATGCCTGAAGCTAGTAACAAGGAAAATAACATTACTCTAAGAGAAGTGCCTTAATATGAACAGGAGGGTCACATGGTTGTGATTCAAACTATGATGTGATCTATGATCAAGAAACTTCTTAGTAAAAGTATATTGTTCATGTTATAATTTTCATTCGTGACCTGAGCTTATCCTAGTGGTTTGTAGAGGATGCAAATGAGACGATGGAATATAAAATTTCTGTACTTAACAGCAGAGGTAGGCAGTCCAGAAAGCAGAACTTTAAGTGGGGTTCCTGCTAGTAATATCAACAGTTAGGGAGATTTACTAAATCTAATAATTTTAGGTAGGTGTTACTCCTTAAAGCATATTGTGAAATGCTTGGAAAACAGAGATGTGGATTGACATTTGGTGAGATCTGTTAAAGCAATTTCTAAATTGGAGTCAAGATCTTTAAGTATAAAATTCAAAGGAGTGTCTTGCGTTTACCATGAATAAAATAGGGATATCCAGTGATCCATAGGTGACATAGTGTATAAAAAAGGGCAGGAAAAGTTATTTTAATGATTATGTATCAGCCACTCGTGATAATTTTTTGACCACTCCACTGTATCTAATTTGTCACACTGCTTGTCTGACATCCAGTACTGGATTAGCTGAAATTTCCTCCAAATAAATATTGGGAAGACCCAAGCCAATATCTTTGGTTCCCACCACAAACTTTGGTCCTTAGCCACTAACTTCATTCCTCTCCCTGGCAACTGTCTGAGGCTGAACAAGACTGTTCGCAACCTTGGTGTCATATTTGACCAAGAAGCGTTTCCAACCACAGATCTATTCCAACACCAAGATCTCCTTCTTCCACCTCCATAACATCGTCTGACGCCAGAAACCCTCATTCATGCCTTTTGTTATGTCTAGACTTGACTATTCCAATGCACTCCCGGCCAGCCTCCATAAACTTGAGCTCATCCAAAATTCTGCTGCCCGTATCCTAACTCGCATCAAGTCCACCCAGCGCCCCTGTGCTCGCTGACCTACATTGGCTCCCAGTCCAGCAATGCCTCAATTTTAAAATTCTTAGTGCTTTCAAATCCCTCCATGGCCTCATCCTTCACTATCTCTGCAACCTCCTCTAGTCCTATAAACCTTGGTGATCTCTGTGCTCCTCCAATTCTGGCCTCTAGCACATCCTCGATTTTAAATCGCTCCACCATTGGCGGTCATGCCTTCAGCAGCCTTTGCCCAAATTCTGGAATTCCCTCCATAAACCTCTCTCTCCTCCTTTTAAGACACTCCTTAAAACCTGCCTTTTTAGCCAATCTATCCCAATACCTTCTTATGAAGCTCAGTGTTAAATTTTGTTTGATAATGCTCCTGTGAAGCACCTTGGACGTTTTACTACGTTATCATCATCATCGGCAGTCCCTCGGAATCGAGGAAGACTTGCTTCCACTCTTAACATGAATTCTCAGGTGGCTGTACAGTCCAATACAAGAACCACAGTCTCTGTCACAGGTGGGACAGATGGTCGTTGAGGCATTATATAAATGCATGTTGCTGTTGTTGTCATTTTGTTTACTGATAATTATTTGAATCAAGACTTGATCAAATTTTAATCTGGGTTACGTTGTTAAAGGCATAACGTTTTAGCCAGATATGTGTCAAAAGGTGAAAACATTTTACATTCATTTGAAAGAAGTTTTAGCAATATGCAGTCTTTGTGAGAAACAATAAAATTGTGATTTTTTTTTCCACCTATACACCTTGAACATTACAGGATTCTATATTAAGGCTCCAAAATAACAAAATATGGTGACTGTAGACAACAAAGTAACTGTTCCATTATAGTTAAAAAAGCATTCATCCATTATGGATACCAGTTGTAACTTACTCATTACAATGCATCTCAAATAAAATGTTGCAATCTCCCCAGTAATTCATTTTGATCTTATTGGGCAATTCTGGGAATTATTTGCCAGCCTGAAGAAGCTTGCTCACAATCAATAATGAAATAGGTTGTAGGCACTCGAAGCCCAAAAGCCAATCAATATATATCCCACTCCTCAGGAAAAACAGAAAGATAGAAAGGGAGAAAGGATTAAAACTTTGACATTTTCATTTACTGTTCCCCTTTCTGAAACACATTGAATGATCCCATGATGGAGAATATCAAACGGGCATCTTCTCTATGAAAACGACCAGAGTCTAAACATATTCCATTAACCAAATCCCTAGTTAAACAGGTCATCGTTTGAGCTCCAGTGTTCATATTTGATAAATGTCTTACTCCTTTGATTGACTGTAACTAAAATAACCTTGAGTGTAGGGTATCTTCAAAGAGATGCAAAAACATTTAAATATTAAAGACACCTAATCTAACATCAATTAAAAATGTAATTACTTTGCACACAAATGTCTATTGGAAATAGTATGTTAAAATTGCAGAAAAGCCTTCCTGCATGCAGGAACAATGAAGACAGCATATGCTATCACTGGAATGCATTTATTGTTCTATTGAGGCAATGATAATTCTACTGTTGCTGTTCAACAGGTACTATGCTCAATCAGTGGATCAGTATTAATTTCAAGTTCTGGCAGAGCTTTTGCAAAGTGAAATAGTCCCTGGTTCTGTTACAAAAATAACTACGGCGCCAGGCGGCTTCAAGGTGATAAGATACAGGAGGAAGCATGAGAACAGATTCCAAAATCTACAGCCTAATGATGTGAATTAAGACTTAAAGTGAAGCCAAATTCAATTCTATCACTCTATCCAGTTAAATTATTTTCTGTTTATACTGATGGAGTGAAAGGGCCGGATTTTCGACTTTCGGGTTTTTTCAGTGAAAACGGTGGCGATACATGAAACTTATCCTTTTCGCTGCGCTACCATTTTCAGACCGAACTTTCAGGTTTTACGTCTGCACCAGGGCGGTAAGGGGGGTGTTACGTGAGGATTTTGTGACGCAAAAACGCAAGTTTCGTGAAATTTAGTCAGAGGCCTGGAGCGCTGCGAGAGGCGCTTTGGGAAGGGGGGAAAAAAATTGCAAAAAACATTCCTGAAACATTCACAAAATCTTTAGCTAGCAAATCGCTGAAAAAGAATTTAGAAAAACTTTAACTTACTTTTTTTTTTTGCAGATTTTCATACTTACCACTGCTGGCAGGGTTGTACTGACGGGTTTGACCCATCAGTATTCTGAGCACAGCATACAGGTTGCAAGAGTGCCAAACGTATGACGGAAACGCAATCCACGTCGTTGCACATCGGTGCTCCTTTCCGTGGTGGTACGTCCCATCGCCGCCACAAACAGGTACCTGAGGAACCCAGCCGGGCTCTGTGACTGGGTTTTTGCCGCGGAGGGTCAAATCGCGGTGAAAACCCGGTTGCAAACTTCTCAAAAATCCGGCCCAAAGTCTCCTCAGTGTGCAGGCTACAAGGTGTGATCAAAATGATTTTGGGCAGTCTCAATCCAGTTTCTAATGGAAAGGAGCGACAACAGAAAACTGTCCCTCACTAGGCAATAACTAGGCAGAAACCTGAATCCAAATCTCAATTTAAAGAAATTGAACCAGGTCAATTAAATAAAAATGCCTCTCTCTATTTTTTTGACAATGTGATTTAAATTGTAATCAGTTCTCTTAACATAATCCAGAAGTAATTTTCCATATTAAGTCTGCTGGAACTCCAGTAGCAACATATAGTAGCAGTATGTTAACAGAATCATGCAACTTTTGATGTAGATGGAGCCATTTCGGGCACTGTGCTTGTGTGAGCTCCTCCAACAGAACTATCTAATCCAATAAAATTGCCCTGCTCTTTCTCCATTTTTCAGTGTTTAATAGTTATGCAGTGACATTTAGTGATGTATAAATCTTAAGTCTCACAACTGGTATGTCAATCTGAATGAACAAGTGAAAACAATGCAGTAAACTAATAACTTCAGTGGAATTTGATCATTTTTGAGGGGTGGGGAGAAAATAAAATTATTATACAAGTGAAGGCTAGAAACCGAACTCAGCTTGACATTAAGTACAAAGACAAAAAGTGAGTACTTCATGTTGGAACTACTCACTTCCACCATACAAACAATTGTGAAATATAATTCAATACAATTCACAGCAGAAAACTCAGTTCACAAGATCTTAAAGGTACTGATTTTATATAAAAGCAGCAATATCACATCAGCTACTAAATGTTACTTTATTTTCACATGTAAAGTTGGAATAAACTTTCAGTTGTTGAAAATGTATCCTATAAAACATTGTACTAACATATGTTAATCAAAAACATAGAATTTTAAAAATGGCTCACCATATTCCATAGTCTGGTCATTATTTGTATTCCCAGGTGATGAAGGTAAATCTTCATTACACTTTAATAACTCGAATGAATCATCCATCCCAGAAATGCTCTTGTCGACTACAAATTGTACTTTCTGCACTCTGTTAGGTGTACATTTTGTTTTCATATCCCACACCATGTTACGCCATTGGACTTCAGTTGACTGGAACCCAAAAAAAAATCAAAGTTAGGAATAATACATATGAATTATCTGGAATGACTATACTTGGGGCTCAAATTTGTAAAGGAAACCGCATGTAAAAATCATGAACAAAGCTTGAGGATTGGATTTTGTTTGCACATGATGGACCGGGGAAATAGTGCAAAGCTGGTAAACAAACATTTTGAAACAATTTTAAACAGACAAATACTTGATGACATCATGACCATAATCAAGAGGATATGGCAATTATCACCATTTTTCAGATATAATTTTTGTTTGTAATATACTAGCTGATCTCACATGGTTTTGCACAGAGTCAAAAACAAGCACAATCTTCAGGTGAAGCAGCATTACAGGGCAGAGAATAATTGCTCCAGGGCAAGATGAAATATTCTGTCCAATTTTAAAGTCATACATTATGTATTTATTTTTCTCTCTCAATTTTTCATGCCTATGTCCATATTTATCTATAACAGAAACTGCTTATGTAAACTTGTCACGCTGTAATTACACCCAATTAAAACAGAAGGACGCAAGAAATAGAAATAGGGGTAGACAATCCGGGCCCTTCAAGCCTGCTCCTCCATTCAGTAAGATCATGGGCTGATCTTCAACCTCAGCTCCACCTTCCCGCACTATCCCCATATCCCTTGATTCTCTTAGTATCCAAAAATCTGCCCATCTCTGCCTTGAATATACTCAACAACTGAGCATCCACAGCCCTCTGGGGTAGAGAATTCCAAACATTCACATGCCTTTCAGTGAAGAAATTTCTCCTCATCTTAGTCCTAAATGCTAACCCCCTTATTCTGAGACAGTGACCCCAAGTTCTGGACTCTCCAGGTAGGGGAAATATCCACCCAGCATCTACCCTGTCAAGCCCCTTAAGAATTTTGTATGTTTCAATCAGATCACCTCTCATTCTCTCCTCATTGGACAATCCCTTCATCCCAGGAATCAGTCGAGTGCACCTTTATTGCACTCCCTCTAAGGCAAGTATATATTTTCTTAGGTAAGGAGACCCAAGTGGTTTCCTTTATAAATGTGAGTAGGAAGTGCGGAAACACCAGGCATTTTATATATAAAAGATGACAATTATGCATTGTTTTATTACTTTGTCCTTCACAAATACACTTAGTATGGAAAATATTATCTGGACTTAATTCAGGTTTATGCAACAGTTATAATTTTCAATATTTCCATTATACACAACAAAATAATTCAAATTAAACATGTGTGTCTATAACAAACAGTAGAACAGAAAAACATTATAAATGGTATGCTTCATTAGATGAGAAAACGTACTTGGACAGATCACTGGAACTGTAGAATACATAAGAAATTCAATAATTTTAAAAACATTCCAAAACAAGTTATGAGAGCTTCTTTAAAGAAAACTCATCAATGATGGAACTATAAAATGAAACTTGTAGCTATACGAGGAGTTTACACTTAGTACATAATATGGGGAAAAGAAAAGAATATGAAGGCTTGCAGCAACAAATGGGAGCTAAACTGGCAAAAGCATAAATGAACAACATTTCCCCAACCACAGATTATTCTGGTTCTGGTATAACAAGCTGAAGAAACATAGGGAGAACCTGAAAATATATGCCCAGCACGTTAGCGTAAGTGCTATTATACTCTCCGACACGACAATTTTTCTTTACTCATTTTTAAAACCACTTCACAAAGCACAGCATAAAAAGTAAGACCGTTAGAACTAACTGAAGATGCCAGGTAAGCTGCTGGCAGTTGTAATGTTTTGCAGCTGCTGTGTTTTTCCTCATTAATGAAACAGCCTTGTCGTTTAAATGCAGTATAAATCACACTTGCTAATAAGAGGGAGATGAATTCTTAAGAGACATTTCTCACTCTTCAAAAGCTTCTCCACGTATCAAATGCATTACCTGACAGAATTAATACAAACCCATCACATGGCTCTGTACAACCTTAGTGTGGCTAGACAGTTTCAACTTGGTCCTTTTCAACTGGAGAAGGTAACCTTGCTGGCACTTTGTCCAAGCAAATAGGAAAGCAAGGCTTCAAACTCAAGACTTTTGAGAGAATAAAATTTCTCCAAAAGACAGTTTCAGATTTCTTATTATCCTTTATCCATGGATAGACTGGAGAAACTGGGGTTGTTCTCCTTAGAGCACAGAAGATTGGGCAGAGCTTTGATAGTGGTGTTCAAAATCATGAAGGATCCAGACAGAGTAGATCGAGAGAAACTGTTCCCGTTGGCAGATGTGTTGCTCTAAATCCTGAAGTCACCATCAGTTTCAAAAGGATAAGAGCAGCAAATGCTGTTCACTCTCTGTTATTACCCACCTCTCCCGGGTCCCGATCACGTCGCTCCATGATCACTCGCTGCTCCTGCGCCCCAACCTCGCCGCTCCTGCTGCACTTGCCCATGCTCTAATCAGCTACCTGGACCTTGGTGATGTCCAATCCAGTCGCCCTCTTCACAGCCGTCGCTCTCCAGCACGCGCTGTATCTTGAAGTGGTATGCTCCTTTGAAGACCCCCAACCTGCTGATGGTCCTTGCAGGTCGGGGCCGCTACGCTAAATCGGGCTCAGGAAAAGATCAAATTTATCTTAATTTCATCCCATGCCCCCAGCAAAATGGAGTTGATCTTATGAGAGTTGCCTTGAAAAATGAAGCTTTGAATTTCAATGATGATTTAATAAAATTTGATGAGAAAAAATAGAAAGTTAAAACAATAAGTTTGGATTTTAATAAAATTATAAATGCTAGTGTATACTGTTTTTAATAGTAAAAAAGTTCAGCAGAAAGTCAATAAAAATTTGTAAACATTTATAAAATATAAAAATTATAAAGAAGCATCACAAATATAGGAGCGGAGAGTATTTTGCAACATGCATTAGAAGCCCATGATCGAAGGCAGTCCAAATCTGATCGTTTTAGTCCCCGCATTCATGGCATACATTTACAAAAATTTCTGTAAAATTTATTGAAGTTTACAAGCTGATAAAAAGTGTAGCACAGCTGTTTGCTTTTGGAGATGGTTGTTCAGTCCTTCTGTTAAAATTCAGCTCATTTTCTACAATATTTTTCTGGCTTTTAAAAAAAATAAAAGTTCATTCACACCAGTTCAAACTGTCTAGAAAATACACTGCACTACAGCTGACAAACTTCACAGAATCAAATAGTGGTGGGAAATTCTGCCTTTTTAACTAAGTTTCTGTGATCAAAATATGAATGGTATTGCTTCCCTGAGAGGCTTGAAGCATGATGGTCATCATCATAGGCGGTCCCTCGTATCGAGGATGACTTGCTTCCACGCCAAAATGGGATGAGTTCACAGGTGTCCAAGTCTTGAACCACATGTTGAATGGTGGAAGATGCCTGAAATGGGGACTCTTCCCGGGATGCTGTTTGCTTGGGACACAGTACCTAATCCGGGGACTTTCCCCGGAAAACGGGGAGATATGGTCAGCCTAATTTAAGGAGAAGCTAGATAAAATATGTGGGAGAAAGGAATAGAAGTTTCAGCTGATAGGGTTAGATGAAGAGGGGTGGGTGAAGGCTTGTGTGGAGCATGGACAAGTTGGACTAAATGGCTTGTTTCTGTGCTGTACATTCTATGTAATGTAATTGCACTCTAGTTTAAATTGTAGATGGAGGCACCGCTAAATTGGTCATCTCATTAGGTTCCAGTTGGTAAGCAATGATGATATCTGAAACAATGTTAATAGGTGTCACACAAGTAAGGGGTGAACCAACCAGCGCGTGAAATGCGCAGGTATGAGAGAGTGATACATGGCAGAGTATTACATTTTAGGCAGGAGGAGACCATTGATCAATCTGACCTGCCCGCTCAGTTACCCCCTTTCCTTCCTGTAATATAACTCAATTTCATTTTTATGGAGATATCTGATGCGGGGTAAAAAGGGAATAATTTTATGGGCAGGCTAAGTGGACCCATTCAGGAATGAGATAAACTGTGTTTGATCCATTAATATGCTCTATTTATACCATAAATATGATTCAGAAACAAGGATCTAAGTAATTTCATTATGACATCAATACCATTACAGTCAGGCTATTGCAAGTACAGACCTTGTTTTATATGAAGTGGTTTTCACCTCTCTCCAGAATGATTAAAGCTAGCAGTTATGAGCAACTACAGCTCCAATAACCAAATATTCTAATTACTTTTCCATGGATCTTGTGTACTTTTTAGCACTTTTAACAAGTCGAAATGGGAGGGATGTGGCGGGGGTGGATCGACGAAGTAACAGAGACGCCCTTTCTGCCCCAGGTTCCTCTCCGTGTGCGCGCTTGTGTATATATTGTGTGCACGTGCATGTGTGTATATATATTGTGTGTGCGTGTATATAGTGTGTGTGTTGGGGCTTTCAAAGGAGCATACCATTTCAAGGTACAGCGCATGCTGGAGAGCGACGGCTGTGAAGAGGGCGACTGGATTGGACGTCACCAAGGTCCAGGTAACTGATTAAGCGTGGGCAGGTACAGTTGGAGCGGTGAGGTTGGGGTGCAGGAGCGGCGAGTGATTGTAGAGTGACGTGATCGGGGCCCAGAAGAGGCGAGGGCCCAGGGGCAGCATGGGCCAGCCCACACTGCAATATGTGTGCGCACAAGGTCTGTGCAGCAGAGCTGGTCTCCAGTTGTCTTGGTTAATGCTTGCCACTGAACCAAGACCTAACACACAACTGTGTTGAGGAGATGAGTCTGCTGACTTGAGAGAGCCACTGCATCATGCCAAATAGTCTAACATGGGGAGCTCTAAATTTGGAAATTTCAGAAACAGTAGCTCTCCCAAGTCAGCAGACTCATTACATCATGACAAATGTGCTGAGGAGAAGAGACAGCATAATACACCTAATTCCACCTCCTGACAAACAAGGCAATTGGCAAATTAATGAAGCCAAACTCACAAATAAGGCAAGCATTGATCCAGGTAGTGGATCGAGATAAGGTCCATAAGTTATTAACTCAGAATTACCATTCACGGAGCAGCTGCTTCCTGGCTCCATGAAGACAGCGCTTATGTTAAGTGAGAAATGGAAAAACAGCACCATGAATCCAAAGTTTATAGCCAGTAGTGGTTTGTACATTCACTGCTGGTGCTCCTCCCAACACAGAAATCCTCATCCCATTGCATCTAGAGCAAAATCTAAAAGAAACACAAATTGAACTTTTAATTTAGTTATCTGGTGTTTGATAACGTCAGAGCACCATGCAAATTGTATATATATTTTTGGGGGGCAGGGAGAAAGAGAACTGGGAATGCAGCCCCAAAACACTGATATCCAGCAAGTATTGCTGATTCTGACCTCTGCTTTGACACACTCTCGCATTGTACTAAGCAGCTTGTGAAACTTGAGAATGTTTAATGAGCAGAATATAGCAAGCAGCTCCATCATCTAACTATTCTGCTGCAATCCGATTATTTACAAAGTTTAATTAACTTTTTATTTCTAATTCAGTTCTATGTAATAGTAATGTCATTCAGTAATAAATTACAAATCTTGATATACTTCTGAAAACAACAAAATAGTTGCCATGCACGGTTGGAGATGGTCATAAATTCTACATTTCACGCATATGTTACATATATTTATTAAGTGCTGCAATTATTTTTAATTCATGAATTTCCACTTAAATTTCTTACCATGGCCTGATACGTACTGCAGGTCAGAGAACTGATTTGGAAGTTTCCCAGATAATTGCATGAGCTCTTCAGTTTATGGCAGTGAACAAAGAAATATGTCAATAGTATCCTAAGTGCTATGATTTTTAGTTTTATTCACCATTAAGGTGACAGTGCTAAGAACAGCACTTGCAAAACTTCCAGGAACAAAAAATTCAAATAGGACAAACCAGTGAAGTCAGTTCAAATTGAACTTAGTTTCTTTTTTTTCTCCAAAGGGTTGGATTGTCAGCACAAAATGGAATAGTTTGGCCATCCTATCTAACATACTCACGGTTTGCGTATACACCATTAAGCCCCTCAAAATAGTTTGGTTGCAGTATTTCCTGAATTATTGTAACTTATACATACAGTTTAATTCTGGCATCTTAAATCTTGTCTGCACTGTCCACTAGGGAAACCACTGGGCACAAAACAATTTGATGATATTTATTTGTACTTCTTGAAGCTAGATAAAAATGCAATAAATTGCATCTTAACAGCAAATTTACCTATGTCATAATGCTGTAATTGCCAAAGTATACGGGGCATCAATAGGCATTGACAGTAATAAGTTTGAAAACTGCAGGGGTGCACTATCATGCTACAATACCTCATCAACTCTTTAATACCCTTCAGGTTTCCTTTTTCTTACATTACAAATGACTCGCTCAGTTCTCATCAGTCCAACCACAGACCCTCATTTGTATTTGGCAAATATTACAAGGATTCACAAACTGCACATAATTTGTCACATTCAGTATATAAATCAGAGAGGCAGTTTGGTGACCATCGACAAGCTTTAGGAGGTCATATCACATTATAGGTCTGTAATACATTTATTTCTGGTCATTCAGATTTGTACCTTTTCTGCTACATCCAACACATCATAGATTGCCTTGAGTATTAATTTTCAAATAGGTGCTAAATGAATCATATATTCTTGTCTGGCAGCCAATTAACAGGGAGTGATTCCAAATACAAGCGTTAACTGTTTTGGCCTATAATATCAATGCACAATATGTTGTTCTATTTCACCATATTTACTGACACAGAACACAAAAGGTTCATCTATCTGTCACCAATAAGCCAAGACCAATGACATTTTAAAGGTCTTTTGGATTGTGATCCATCAACAACTCAAGTATATGTTTTCAATTTTACATACTTATGTAAGGTCTCGGGACAACCACATACATTTTATATTATATGATGACTTGGCTTACCATTATTACCATATGGCAGAATTTAGTTTTTTTGTCTGCATATTATTCATCCCATGAGCTGCTTTTTAATAACAGTAGTAACCATACCAAATTCTTGACTTTCATTTGTTGTTATCTCTCTTCTTCAGTTTGTTCAGTTATATGAAAGTATTTGCTTTTCTTCCACTTTTGACAAAGATCTACACCCAAAATGTTAACCTACTTTTTCTCTTAGATGCAGACAGGTCTGCTAAATATTTCTAGCATTTTCGCAGTGCTCTTAATATATGTATAATGAAAATAAGAATTGGGAAACAAATAAGAATATAAGTATAAATTTGGATTCTAATCACAATTGAACCATATGCATAAAATGTCTTGCATTGATATTAACAGGCTAAGTATAATTCATCTCAAGCATCATCAATCATCTGCAGTAAAGGTTGCCAATGTAATAGTGGCAGATGTGACAGACTCACTGGTCCTGAAATTCCTGAATCCTCACTCCACCACCTGCCAGTCTGCCCTGATCCCCAGAGATAAGGTTATTTGTATAAAAGGAATGGGTGCATGCCCACTTATTGGTGCTCCCTACGCATCCTCCCCACAGAGGTCCAGGAATTTAATCATGGAGCAGGATCAGACAGAAGATTTTTTTTAAATGCTGGTATCTATCTGGAGCCCTTTCCCTACAGCATGATTGCCACAAGGAAACTGGCACTGGGTCCCCCAGCTCCATATTAGTATAGTCATTACACCCATGTTTCACCCTGGCCCCACTAAAGGCAGAACTAACAGGATTTCCACCAGACCAGTCTCTTTGACAGGCAAGATATGCCCATCAGACCTTAAAAAAGAGGGGCCTGGTGAAACTGAATCTCATTCCAAATTCCAGCCCTCCCGCCAGCTGATTTAAACCATTGTACTGCTCTCCCAAACCCCATTAATTTCAGGGCCACTATCCTCTTTGACTTTGCAAATGCAATGGAGGGAGGTAGAACTAGCTGGACAAAATGAGGAGACATCCTCCAAAATAGTACACATATCCTCATTTTAAATAAGCTTGCCCCTCCTTCTTGTTACATATAATTACTTGAAGAATACAGCCCTTATCCATTCATTTAAATTGTTGACCTCAATTGTATAAACAATGCATTAATCAATGCAGTACCGTTTTCAGCCACTGTGTTATACTTTCAGCTTTCCATTCATTTAAATTTTTGACCTCAATTGTATGAACAATGCATTATTCAATGCAGTACCGTTTTCAGCCACTGAGTTATAAATTCAGCTTTCCTTCGAATGTAATCCACCACTGATTCAATCACTATAACGCACACAATTTGCAAAAACCTCAGTTCAGTTTTTCCGTTTTACAGTTTCCTGACGTGCCAAGCATAATGCCTCCAACCCATGGACACATTTTGATTTAAAAATGTAACTTATTTTGATTACTATTATTCCGAAAGCAACAGAACTCCGTATCTTTAAATGCGTTTGCAATCTGCGTCACTCGTTGAGCTGAAGCCTCCTACTCAACATGTCCCTAATGTCAACATGTTGAATATTGAGGGCGTTAAATTCGGGCGGGGATCAAAAACAGCAGTCTTAAACAAATGTAGCAAAAGATTTGCCTTGATTGAATGGGGGGAATGCAGACAGTAAACAAACGTCTGGATCCTGCTCACACACGCAGAGCCTTTAAATACATCATCATGTGACTCTCACACACCCAAGTAAACGGCAGTGCGCATGCGCGTCAGCTCATTCATTCAGAACTGCGTAACAAGGCAGTTTAATAACAAATCAGTCTTCGGACAATGTCAAAATGTTATAAATGTAATCTACGTTTTTCTTTTAAAGGAATGACAATTGTCGCGCGCAATGCCGACGAAAAGTAGATAAAATGTCACCATCAACTTGGGGAATGTTTTAGCCCAGTGCTATACCGAGCCATTAAAATGTTACTAGTCTAGGATACTAAAGTCGGCGGTAATAAACGTATATATTTTTTTGAATAACGAAGCCGAATAAAAAGTTCGGTCTCGACCAAGCGTCACCAACTGACACCCAACATTTGTCCCGCGGCCGCTCGACATTCTCCAACTAATTTCTCCTCACAATTTCGGGGAAAACAGCCGCCACAAAAATCACCGCAACATCAAATTCAAACAACAACCGAAATATTCTATGGAAGAGAGCCGGACGGGGAAGCGCTGTTAGTTGACGGATTGTGAAACACGGTCGGAGAGCTGTCATAAAATGAATGGGAGAAGCGTCACCGATTAAAAACAACAAACTTCTCAACAATTAGCGACACGTCACAATTCTCCACTCTCCCCCTCCGCCTCTCAGCCCCCGCCGCACGGCAGCTCCTGCTGCCTACAACTGCTTCCTTTTTTTACTGTTCCCCGCCCGGTAAAGTCAAATACGCGACCTGCGGTACCGAACCATTGCCTGGTGTTTACATTCTCCGAACTTCACTCACCAACTCCGTCGCCATTACCGAGTTCCCCCTAGCGGTGGAGGCGGGTTCCGAGCCTCATCGCACCACCCGCCCATTGGACTGCGCCTCCACGTCAATCAACGGAAGCACGGATCCGATTGGAGAAACGCGTCGTCCGCGTCACGGGTGGAATAAACAATAGCGCGCGGAGTGTGCCGGGAGACAATCTATTCCGCCCCACCCCCACTCTTTAAAATCCCCGGATGGAGACGGTTGACAGCAGCTCGACTTGTTCGCAGTGTAAATGACTGCAGGTTTGTGCCGCTGTAATGCTGGACAATTTTCGGCCCTGCATGTGAATGTGCATTTTTTTTTAAAATCTTAACAACGGGATCATCTTCACAATGGTTCCAAAAGGGGGTTACTGTAACGCCAGTTGCAGAATATTAATGCTAAAACCCAATGTCTCTTGTAAATGGTACTACCAGCGTTTAAGGCGCTGTGAAAATTCGGGTCCGTGTTTTAAGATAATTGGTGGAATATTGAGTATTTAATCTCGGAAAGGCGCACTGCTCTGTTTAAGTGATTGTGGCTCAGGCCAGAATGCTTGAGAGGCAACTGTACTGACCCTGGTCCTATCTCACTTCTTTTACACTTAACTCTTAAACCATTGCCTGAGGAATACCCACTGTAAACCGAATAGCAAAAGGCAAGGTCATACATTGGATTATTGGGCAATACACGGTGCACAACTGTGGTTCTGTCCTCCACGGAAGCATTATCAAAAATAATCTGACGCTGGACCAAAGAAGGAGACAGTAAGACAAGTGACGAGAATCATAGAAATGTACAGCACAAAGGAGTCCATTCGGCCCATCGTGTCTGTGCCGGGCGAGTTACCCAGTCTAATCCCACTTTCCAGCTAGGTCCATACTCCTGAAGGTAACGGCACTAAAGTGCACATCCAAATACTTTTTAAATGTGGTGAGGGTTTCTACCACTATCACCATTTTCAGGCAGTGAATTCCAGACCCCCACCACCTTCTGGGTGAAAATGTATATCCTCAAATCCCCTCTAGACCTCCCAATGTAAATGTAGATTCTTTTCTCTCAATCTGGTTCAGTAAAATTACTGAGTCGAATACCTCTTGTGCTTTGAACAAAGCAGTCTTTATTTTACCGGCCGGCAAGACTTATCAGACAGAAGATATACTTTCTCGATCGAGCGTACACACTCCCTACAGATAAGTGACGTTACATTGTCAAGGCACAATGGTTATACATTTTCGGCAAAAGATAACAAGATAGGGCTAGAGTGACATCTCAGCTCAGCCCATCTCTTTTGATCCCTCCTTCCCTTCGTCCACTTACAAGCCGACCCAAGCATGGTCCAATTTTAGACAAAGACCTTCTGTCAATGTTTCAGGTTAATAACATGATTTAATAAGACCTTGAGGTTTTTCTGCAAGCTGTGGGTTTTGTTTCAATATGTGTTAGTGTTGTAACATTTCGCAGTCTCGAGTCTGAGATGTCATGGCTATTCCTCCATGAATTGTTTGTTAGCTTATACTGTCCCTATACAATTCCCATGTTCTCAACTTCAATGTCTCTATACATTTTTAAACATTCATATTCCCCCCTTTTATCATTCCATGATAACACTTAGGATCATTCTAGGAGTAAAATGTATAGGGAATGTGAACACACCCAACATCTAGAAAAGTTCCCATTTTGCGCATAAACATAAGACATGTAGCTCTCGTCTCTGTCTCCCCTCCCATGCGCCGAAACTATCATATCAACACTATTATACAGACTGTGGCATACAGACAGTTTCATCTTATGGCTCAGGATTCAGATAAATAGTCCAATTATTTTGCTGATCAAAAGAGTTCAGTTTTCCCGTCTCTCTTCTCAGGTCACCGTCGGTGTAGATGGCTGTCTATCACTACGGGTAAAAGTTCAAACTGGTCCACGTTCCAATTAGGATGCCAACGGCCTTGTTCAGCTATGGAGAAGAGGAAGTCTGGAACAGAAACAGGAGTTAGAATAACCAGTAAAATAGGTTCGTTAGAGGGTGGTGAGCTTGCAGTGGTGCAGGTGAACCCAAGCACTTTTCCCCTCAACCTTGGCTGCAGTGGGGGTAGTGAGTAACACCTGAAAAGGCCCCTCCCATTGTGGCTCTAATCCCTTCCGAATCCATACTTCCCTGGTGCCACGAGGGACAATTCGGGTAAAACTAGGAGGTCGAGGTGAGCATCTTGAACCTGGTTGTGAGCTAGTCGCAGAGCCTGAGTCAGAGAAAGAACATAGGTGGTCATCAGTTGAGCTGAGATACCATATCTAGGAACAATTTCCCTCATTAACACCTTAACAACAGTTTGAGCCTTATTGTCCAGGATAGGGTAGGCTTCAATCCATCTGCTAAACACATCTACTATTACTAACACATATTTGTAACACTGAACTTTTTGCAACTCAATGTAGTCCAACTGAAATGTCTCAAAGGGACCTTCGGGTAGGGGCGTTTTACCCCAATCACAGGGGACTCCCTTCCCTGGATTATGTTGCTGGCAAACCAGGCAACGACTACTGATGTTCTGGGTGAGCGCCTGGAGTCTAGGGTGCCACCAAGTAGCCAAAAGTGTGTCACTCGTGTTCCTTGCTCCACAATGAGTAGCAAAATGCATACATTCAATAACCCATAGAGCCAACTCGTCAGACATACAAGTCTGTTCCGCGGGAGTGGTCCAGAGTTTAGAAACATTGTCATAAGTACATGCATAATATTTCCACAACAGTTTATCTTTTTCAGGAGCGTCCTCCTGTGCTTTTATAACATCTTGAATGGTTGGCATTGGTTTTTCCGAGGCTAACTTATCCTTCGCAGGATTTTTAGTCTGACTCATAATTTTGGGCACTACCATCTGTTGGTCACGAGAGGCCTGTTTGGCCTCTTGGTCAGCACAACGATTCCCTATATCAACCAGAGATTTTCCGGTAGTGTGGGCGGTACATTTGACAATGGCAATGCGTTTGGGGAACATGAGGGCTTGCAACAAATCAGATACTAGCTGTTTGAGATATCTCACTCCCCTGTGAGGTTAGGAATCCCCTATTTTTCCATAATTGTCCGAAATCATGGGCTACTCAAGGCATACCCAGAGTCGGTATAGATATTAACCTTGAGGTTTTTAGCCAAGATACAGGTTCTGGTAAGGGCAAATAGTTCAGCTTGTTGGGCGGAATAGGCGGTCTCAAAGGCGGCAGATTCCACGATCTGATAGCGTATCCAGAATTTCGTCTGCCTTCTGGGTCAATGGAAGAACTTCCGTCTACATACATAATACAGTCTGGATATTCCATTGGTACATCAACGAAATCTTCCCTGACCGATGTGGCCTCCTGAATTAAGGATAAACAATCATGACTGGGTTCTTCCTCATCTTGGGGTGGCTCGGTAAGAAAACAAGCCGGATTGATGGCAGTACAGTACCGAAAGGTCAGCCTTGGATTATTTAGTAGGTAGATCTCATATCTACTTTGCCTGGCCATGGTAAGGTGTTGAGTCTGCAGTTGGCCCAGGAGGGCAGCTACAGAGTGAGATGTGTTAAGACAACAGCAGCCCAGTCTTTCAGAATTGTATAATACAGTTGAAAGGGCCGGTCATAGAGGGGCCGGCCCAAAGCCGGAGCTTGCAGCAGGGCTGTCTTTAGTTCCTTAAAGGCTTGGACGTCTACGGTTTCTATTTGTATACGGGGTGAGGTGCTTAGTCATCAGGGCAACATTAGGGATCCAGGATCTGCAGTAATTGATCATCCCCAAACACTGTCGCATTTGTTTAGCCGTGCTGGGGACTGGAAACTGGCAAATTGGTTCGACTCGGCTAGCCTCCAAAACTCGGTGGATACTCGGTATTGCCTGTGATAACCCACTTGGGAGGGGTCCTCTGCCCACACATGAGGATCCACATAGTCAGGTATGTCAGAGCCAGTATGATGCTGCAGAGTCGTTGACCTTCTCGGGGTCCCCGTGGAATTTGCACATCCCGGCTGGTAGGGTCAGCCTCGTCTATAGCCTGGCGCACCATAACTCCCAAATCTTTAGCGTGGTGGGGAGGTAATACTTCACGAGTAATATGTGGTGCCACCGTTGGGGGCTGTCCATTTCCACAAAATCTGCCTTCCCTTCCGGTCCAGTCACTCTAGCCCTTAATAGAATTTCCTTCACTTCCCCTTCGTGATCCTGATAAAAGTTCTGCAGGTCCTGATTCTTTCCACTGGGATCGTATGCAAGGGTCACGTGATAGGGTGCCTGCGGCAGGTCCAGAGACCACCACTGAGGGGTTCTAGTGGTATAATACTGCCGCTTAAGGGTTCCCTGTTTTACAATAATCCCATCATCTCCACACTCCAAATGCAACTGGAATTTGCAGAGGAGGCCTCTAGCCATCAAGTTACAGTCCCGATTGGTTGTGATAACAACTCGATGTTCCACCGATTCTTCCTGGTAACCCATTTTAACCGGTTCTGACACCGGGAATGTCGAGATTTGTCCCAGGAATCCTGAAAGTTCCTGTGTTTCAGTAGAGGCAGGGAGTTTAATCTTTGATTGTACAGAAGACATGAAGGCTCCCGTATCTATCAAAAAGGGTTGCCACTCATTCAGAATTTTTAACAATATCATTGGTTCGTCGTCCGGGGAGGATCCCTGCACAATCAAGCTGCGTAGTCAATCGGGGGACAATTGACCAAAGGGGTTGTTCTGGGAGAAGTTAGTGTAAGATCCTCCTCAGCCCCCTTGCCCCCCTCCTCTTCCTTTTCCATGCTGACAGTAGGGGCAATTTTTATTCCAATGTCCTTCCTGCCCACAATTAAAACAGTCAATTCCTCTTACCCAGTCCTGGCCTCTTCCCATACTATGCCGGGGACAATAGGGAGGTTTATTAGCAGGGCTCGGGCCGTTTGGTTGTTTAGTATAACCGTATCCTTGCTTATCCATCCAATCCTGTATGCAACACTGTGGTTCTATTGATCCTTCCTCCCGAGATGGCTCTTCCTTTCTAGTTACGTATTCAGTCTTGACCCGGATTGGGGGCGCACCTCCCCCCTCCCCTTTCTTTTCCTGCCAATAATATCTAACTGCCCTTTCAAGTGTGAGATCTGGTCCTTTCGGCTATATTGCTTGTGAACTGGGGATCCGAATCGCTATCAGAGGATGAGGAGTCAGTTTGGGTTTGTTGCTTTGGTGGTATGGGGTTATTTTTAACTCCTCTCGCCGGAGTGTAAGGTGGAGGGTGTTGGGAAGAGGACTGGAGCGAGGGGCCAGGGGGTGCGGGAGGCGCCGTTGGGCGCTGAGTCAGTGACCACTCATCAATTTCATCATCAGCCTCGGTTAACACAGTCGGTCAATACCTTTCTCAGAGGTCCCAGAGGATCTCTTAGTAAGTTTCTGTGCGCACATTCTTTTTTTTTAAAAAGACGTCTACAGTTTTGACGTGTTCCCTCTGTCAATGAAAGTCCTAATTTAATAGCATTTATTTGCCAACTTGACAGAAGTGATGCATCTTTTAATTTTTTTTTGACAATCCCTGTGCTTTTTTTTTACTACCTCTACGCTTCTAGTGCCACCTAGAGGCCACTGGTCATCTCCGAATAATTTGTTCAGGGCTCCTGATAATTTTCTGAAGTCTTTAGCTCTCTCAGGGAATTCTTCACATAACTTTTGTAGCGGACTATCCGCATCCGTTGTTTTATCCAACGGATTACCCATTACCGTGTCGTTACGCGTTCACGTAGTCGTGCGATTTAAACAAACTTAAAACAAACAGACTTTACTAAAACTAACACAAAGCCGCGTCGCCCCGCGTCATTCCAACTTGAACAGACTTAATAAACTTACTAAACTAACACAAAGCCGCGTCGCCCCGCGATTCCAACTTGAAGAGACTTAACAAACTTACTAAACTAACACAAAGCCGCGTCGCCGCGCGATTCCAACTTGAACAGACTTAAACTTACTAAACGGACTTACAAAAATCAGCACTGACTTGATATTATTTCGTGGTTCGCGTCGCTGCGCGTTCGCGTCGGCCCACGTTCACTCGGGCGCTCGCGCCGCCACACGTCTCGCGTCACCACGCGTTAGCGCTGCTGCGCGTCTGCGTCAGCCCTCCTCCACTCGGCCGCACGCTCGCGCCGCTGCACGTCTCACGTCGCTGCGCGTTCGCGTCGGCCCTACCTTCCGAGTTGCTGCGTGATTTAAATTCAATCAGTGCCTAGATGGGCCAAGTGATATACAAGGTCGACGTCCCACCTGACTTGAACACCTATCCTCTATTTAATTCCGTGAGCCTAATTTTCAAAATTTGATTTCTTATGAGCCCTATTTAATTTCTTTTAGTCTCCAAATTTCCCTATCCTTTCGCGTCACTGCGCAGTTTAAATCCAATCAGTCAATGAAAGCCCCAATTTAATGGAGTTTTTCTGCCAACTGGACAGGAGTGATTTATTTTTTTTTTTAGACTGCAGTGGAATTTTTCTCATAATTTGAAATCTCAGAACATTTTTTTCCAGCACCTTTTTAGTACGTTACTTTTTTTTTTTGTCTTTTCCATAACTAGAGAGAGAAGTCTGGCACGTAGGCTGCGGACTGCTTTTCGTTATCTCAATTGTTCCAGCCTCAAGGTCGTGTTATTTAATATGATCTTTTTTTTTTGAATCCTTTTGAATCCATCTCCGTTGTTTTGCTGTGCCTTCTCTGAATGTTTTCTTTCGACAAGTAAATGAGCACATTAAATCCTTTTTTTTTTTAAACCACCGGGACCATGTAATTTTTTTTTTTAACAAACCTATCCTTTGTGCATTTCCTGGCTCCGTAACTTATCATCCGAATATATGTAATTCAATAAGGTTCACACTCTTAAACTTCCCACATACAGGACAACACTACGAAGGGTTAAAAAAAACTTTCATTCTGTTTGAGATAAAACAAACCACAACTTCCCGGCTTTTTTTTTTCAGTAAAAATCACAGAAGCATTTCTCATTTAAACAGACGTTCACAAGAGTCTCTTTTCTTTTCTTTCCTATTAATTTTTGGATCCATGATTGATCATCTATCCCTATCTAGCTCTAACTATAACCTATCTTTCCAAGTCGCCGCTTGGTTTGCGTCATCACGCAATTTCCCTATCTCTATCCCTATTCTAAGTTTGAAAGGTATTCACCAGATTGTCCTGGATCTCGTTCAGACACTACCTGAGAACCAGCGAGTGGCTAAACTTTCCTCAGACTTTTGAAACCGGGGGAAACTGGAGCAGTATTGAAATCATACTCACTCCAGTGGCCACTTTCCCCTCGTCTCGTCCAAGGCTAGTCTGGCTCTTAATTCGCAAGTTTTCGGCAGTCGTCTGTTGAGATCCCACTTCTGACACCAAATGTAAATGTAGATTCTTTTCTCTCAATCTGGTTCAGTAAAATTACTGAGTCGAATACCTCTTGTGCTTTGAACAAAGCAGTCTTTATTTTACCGGCCGGCAAGACTTATCAGACAGAAGATATACTTTCTCGATCGAGCGTACACACTCCCTACGGATAAGTGACGTTACATTGTCAAGGCACAATGGTTATACATTTTCGGCAAAAGATAACAAGATAGGGCTAGAGTGACATCTCAGCTCAGCCCATCTCTTTTGATCCCTCCTTCCCTTCGTCCACTCATAAGCCGACCCAAGCATGGTCCAATTTTAGACAAAGACCTTCTGTCAATGTTTCAGGTTAATAACATGATTTAATAAGACCTTGAGGTTTTTCTGCAAGCTGTGGGTTTTGTTTCAATATGTGTTAGTGTTGTAACATTTCGCAGTCTCGAGTCCGAGATGTCATGGCTATTCCTCCATGAATTGTTTGTTAGCTTATACTGTCCCTATACAATTCCCACGTTCTCAACTTCAATGTCTCTATACATTTTTAAACATTCACACCACCAATTACTTTAAATCTCTGCCCTATTGTTGTTTCCTCTGCTAAGGGAAATGGGTCCTTCTGATCTACTCTATGTAGACCCTTCATAATTTTATACACTTCAATTAGGTCTTCCCTTGGCCTCCTCTGTTCCAAAGAAAACAACCCCAGCCTATCCATTCTTTCCTTACAGCTAATATTCTCCAGTCCAGGCAACATCCTTGTAAATTTCCTCTGTACTCTCGCGAGTGCAGTTACATCTTTCCTGTAATGTGGTGACCCAAACTGTATATAGTACTCTAGCTGTGGCCTAATTAGTGTTTTATACAGTTCAAGCATAACCTCTTATATTCTATGCCTTGTATGCCATCTTAACCACTTGTCCTGCAACCTTCAAGGATCTGTGGACATGCACTTCAAAGGTCCCTTTGTTCCTCTACACTTCTCAGTGTCCTACTATTTGTGTATTCACTTGCCTTGTTAGCCCTCCCCAAATACATTACCTCACACTTCACTGGATTGGATTCCTGCCTACCTGATCAGTCCACTGATAGCTTCCTGCAGCCTGCAGCTTTCTTCATTATCAACCACACGGCCATTTTTTGTATCATCTGCAAACTTCGTAATCATATGCCCTACATTCAAATCTAGATCATTGATATATATACCATTAAAAAGCAAGGGACCAAGTACTGAGACGAGGGTCCTGAACTTAAAGAAAGGTAATTTTGATGGTATGAGACGTGACTTGGCTAGGATAGACTGGCGAATGATACTTAAAGGGTTGACGGTGGATAGGCAATGGCAGACATTTAAAGATCACATGGCTGAACTTCAACAATTGTACATCCCTGTCTAATGTAAAAATAAAACGGGGAAGGTGGCACAACCGTGGCTAACAAGTGAAATTAGGGATAGTGTTAAATACAAGGAAGAGGCATATAAATTGGCCAGAAAAAGCAGCAAACTTGAGGCCTGGCAGAAATTTAGAATTCAGCAGAAGAGGACAAAGGTTTAATTAGGAGGGGGAAAATAGAGTATGAGAATAAGCTTGCAGGGAACATAAAAACTGACTGCAAAAGCTTCTATAGATATGTGAAGAGAAAAAGATTAGTGAAGACAAATGTAGGTCCCTTGCAGTCAGAATCAGGTGAATTTATAATGGGGAACAAAGAAATGGCAGACCAATTGAACAAATACTTTGGTTCTGTCTTCACGAAGGAAGACACAAATAACCTTCCGGAAATACTAGGGGACCGGGGGTCTAGCGAGAAGGAGGAACTGAAGAAAATCCTTATTAGTCAGGAAATTGTGTTAGGGAAATTGATGGGATTGAAGGACGATAAATCCCCAGGGCCTGATAGTCTGCATCCCAGAGTACTTAAGGAAGTGGCCCAAGAAATAGTGGATGCATTGGTGGTCATTTTCCAACATTCTATAGACTCTGGATCAGTTTCTATGGATTGGAGGGTAGCTAATGTAACACCACTTTTTTTTAAAAAGGAGGGAGAGAGAAAACAGGGAATTATAGACCGGTTAGTCTGACATAAGTAGTGGGGAAAATGTTGGAATCAATTATTAAAGATGTAATAGCAGCGCATTTGGAAAGCGGTGACAGGATCGGTCCAAGTCAGCATGGATTTATGAAAGGGAAATCATACTTGACAAATCTTCTGCAATTTTTTGAGGATGTAACTAGTAGAATGGACAAGGGAGAACCAATGGATGTGTATTTGGACTTTCAAAAGGCTTTTGACAAGGACCCATACAAGAGATTAGTATGCAAAATTAAAGCACATGGTATTGGGGGTAATATAATTGACATGAATAGAGAACTGGTTGGCAGACAGGAGGCAAAGAGTAGGAATAAACAGGTCCTTTTCAGAATGGCAGGCAGTGACTAGTGGGGTACCGCGAGTTCGGTGCTGGGACCCCAGCTATTTACACTATACATTAATGATTTAGATGAAGGCATTGAATGCAATATCTCCAAGTTTGCAGATTGGGTGGCAGTGTGAGCTGTGAGGAGGATGCTAAGAGGCTGCAGGGGGACTTGGACGGGTTAGGTGAGTGGGCAAATGCATGGCAGATGCAGTATAATGTGGATAAATGAGAGGTTATCCACTTTGGTGGCAAAAACAGGAAGGCAGAATATTATCTGAATGAAGATTAGGAAAAGGGGATGTGCAACAAGACCTGGGTGTCATGGCACATCAGTCATTGAAAGTTGGCATGCAGGTACAGCAGGCGGTGAAGGCGGCAAATGGCATGTTGGCCTTCATAGCTAGAGGATCTGAGTATAGGAGCAGTGAAGTCTTACTGCAGTTGTACAGGGCCTTGGTGAGGCCACACCTGGAATATTGTGTACAGTTTTGGTCTCCTAATCTGAGGAAGGACATTCTTGCTATTGAGGGAGTGCAGCGAAGGTTCACCAGACTGATTCCCGGGATGGCAGGACTAACATATGAAGAAAGACTGGATCGACTAGGCTTATATTCACTGGGATTTAGAATAATGAGAGGGGACCTCATAGAAACATATAAAATTTTGACGGGATTGGACAGGTTAGATGCAGGAAGAATGTTCCCGATGTTGGGGAAGTCCAGAACCAGGGGTCGCAGTCTAAGGATAAGGGGTAAGCCATTTAGGACCGAGATGAGGAGGAACTTCTTCACTCAGAGAATTGTGTACCTATGGCATTTTCCACCACAGAAAGTTGTTGAGGCCATTTCGTTAGATATATTCAAAAGGGAGTTAGATGTGGCCCTTATGGCTAAAGGGATATGGAGAGAAAGCAGGAATGGGGGACTGAAGTTGCATGATCAGCCATGATCATAGTGAATGGTGGCATAGGCTTGAAGGGCTGAATGGCCTACTCCTGCACTTATTTTCTATGTTTCAATGTTTACTGAGCCCTGCGGAACCCCACTGGAAACAGCCTTCCAGTCACAAAAACACCCATCGACCATTACCCTTTGCTTCCTGCCTCTGAGCCAATTTTGGATCCAACTTGTCATTTTGCCTTGGATCCCATGAGCTTTTACTTTCGTGACCAGTCTGCCATGTGGGACCTTATCAAAAGCCTTGCTAAAATCCATATATACACTACATCAAATGCACTACCCTCATCGACCCTGCTTGTTACCACCTCAAACAACTCAATCAAGTTGGTCAGACATGACCTTCCCTTAACAAATCTGTGCTGACTGTCTTTGATTAATCCATGTCTTTAAAAACAAAGTTTTTGGAGTATGCCCCCCCCCCCCCCCCGCCTTTAATCAGGGGGCACTTGATTAAAGTATTACAACAAAATAGTTGTATATCAGTGATGAGCCAATGTAGGTCAGTGAGGACAGTGGTGAGGGGTGAATAGGACTTGATATGGGCAGCAGAGTTTTGGATGAGCTTAAGTTTGTGGAGGATGGAAAATGGAAAGCACTCGAATAATCAAATCTGGAGGTAAGAAAAGCATAGGTGAGGATTTCGGCAGCAGATGGACTGAAGCAGTGGTAGAAAAGGGGAATACGACAGGGGTGGGAGTAGGTGGTCTTTTGTGATGGAGGGAATATGGTGTCGGAAACTGTCCAGGGTCAAATAGGATGCTGAAATTGAAAACAATCTGGTTAAGTTGGGGATAGTGGCCAGGAGATTAAATCAGTGGTGTCTGTGGCAGGTAAATAAAGACACTGGCTTCAGCATTCCAAGTTATTAAATTAAAGGTGCACCAAAAATGTAACGAGTCGAGTATTTTTTTTATTTTTTTTTTTTAAGATGTTTTTGCAGAATTTAAATATTGTAGATTAGGGAGTGTGTGGTGACTGAAGAATTGCTCGCTGGTGGTAGAATGAGAAACAAGCAGTTAGCCAACATCAGAATAGCAGAGGATGTGTGCGCAGACATACAATTGGAGGAAGTTATTGTCAGGGTTGGGCAAAGCTGTGGTGGGATTTGAAAACTGACTTTGAAATTGTGACTTGAAACCTATGTAGCTTGGTAGGAATGGGGTTAATGAGCATTCACAATCTAATATCCGAGGCTGTTGACTACTGAGTACCGGTGGGGGCGATGGTGCCTCTGGGGAGTGCAGCCAGAGCCAAGTCCACGACACCACAGGTGACTCAGCTGCACAGGGGGCGGTGGGGGAGGAAACGAGGGGAGGAACAAGAATGGAAGAGCTAAAGTGGTAGGGGATTCAATAGTAAGAGGAGCAGACAGACGTTTCTGCGGCAGCAGACGTGACTTCAGGATGGTATGTTGCCTCCCTGGTGCCAGGGTCAAGGATGTCACCAAGCGGCTGCAGAGCATTCTGGGGGGAGAGGGTGAACAGCCAGAGGTTGTGGTCCATATCGGTACCAATGACATAGGTAGAAAGAGGGATGAGGTCCTGCAGGCATAGTTTAAGGAGCTCAGAGAGAGATTAAAAAGCAGGACATCAAAGGTAGTAATCTCCAGATTACTCCCGGTGCCACGAGCTAGTGAGTACAGAAATAAGAGGATAGAGCAGATGGTGCAGGAGGGAGGGCTTTAGATTCCTGAGGCATTGGGACTGCTTCTGGGGGAGGTTTGACCTGTACAAGCCAGACGGATTGCACCTCAACAGACCAGAGACCAATATCCTCGTTGGGGGGGGGGGGGGGGGGGGATTTGCTAATGCTGTTGGGGAGGGTTTGGACTAGCTTGGCAGGGGAATGGGAACCCGAGAATAGATTCAGTAGGGAGGGGAGTAAAGCTGGAATTGGAAAGCAAAAACGTAGAAAGTGAATTTGAAGGACAGAGGAAACCAGGGCTAGAAAGTAATCAACAAGCAGGTCTGGCTGCACTAAATGGTATATACTTCAATGCAGGGAGTATAGTGAATCAGGCAGATGAGCTGAGAGTATGATATAGCTATTACAGAGACATGGCTAAAGGAGGGGCAGGTATGGAAGCTCAACATTCTGGGTTACAGGATCTTGAGATGGGATAGAGAGGGGGGGGGGGGGCTCATGGTATTGATTAAAGAAACTATTACAGCTGTGAGGAGGGTTGATATGTTAGAGGGATCATCAAACAAGGCCATATGGGTTGAATTGAAAAACAAAAAAGGGGTGATCACACTGCTGGGAATGTACTATGGAGCCTCCAAACAGTGAGAGGGAGATAGAAGAGCACACATGTTGGCAAATTTCTGAAGTGCAAAAACTATAGGGCAGTAATAGTAGGGGATTTCAACTATCCTAATATTAACTGGGACAAAATTAGTGTGAAGGGTATAGAGGGTGCGGAATTCCTAAAATGCATCCAAAAGAACTTTTTTTGCCAGTATGTGGCAAGCCCAACATGGGAGGGAGCGGATCTGGATTCATTTTTAGAGAATGAAGCTGGGCAGGTGGAAGGGGTATCAGTCGGAGAGCATTTAGGGACTAGTGACCATAATTCAGTCAGATTTAAGGTAGTTATGGAAAAGGACAAGGATAGACCAGGAATAAAAGTTCTAAATTGGGGAAAAGCCAACTTTGCTAAGCTGAGAAGTGATTTGACCATAGTGGACTGGAAACAACTCCTTGCAGTGGGAGGCGTTCAAGGAGGAGATCCATAGGGTTCAGGCCAAATATGTGCCCTTAACGAAAAAGGGAGGGACTAACAAATCTAGAACTCCCTGGATGTCGAGGGACATACAGGGTAGGATAAAGATAAAAAGGGAGGCTTATGACCGATAACCGAGGGCTAAATACTGCAGAATCTCTAGAGGAGTATAGAAAGTCGAAGGGTGAAATTAAAAAGATTAGGAAAGCAAAGAGAAAGCATAAAAAATTCTTGCCAAGTAAATCAAGAAAAACCCAAAGATGTTTTATAAATATATTAAGAGCAAGAGGATAACTAAAGAAAGGGTAGGGCCTATTAGAGACCACGAGGGTCATCATAGGCAGTCCCTCGGAATCAAGAAAGACTTGCTTCCACTCTAAAAATAAGTCCTTTGGTGGCTGAACAGTCCAATACAAGAACCACAGTCCCTGTCACAGGTGGGACAGACAGTCGTTGAGGGTAAGGGTGGGTGGGACAAGTTTGCCGCACGTTTTTCCGCTGCCTGCGCTTGATTTCTGCATGCTCTCGGTGATGAGACTAGAGGTGCTCAGCGCCCTCCCGGATGCACTTCCTCCACATAGGGCGGTCTTTGGCCAGGGACTCCCAGGTGTCAGTGGGGATGTCGCACTTTATCAGGGAGGCTTTGAGGGTGTCCGTGCAACGTTTCCCCTGCCTACCTTTGGCCCGTTTGCCGTGAAGAAGTTCCGAGTAGAGCGCTTGCTTTGGGAGTCTCGTGTCTGGCATGTGAAAAATGTGGCCTGCCCAGCGGAGCTGATCAAGTGTGGTCAGTGCTTCAATGCTGGGGATGTTGGCCTGGTCAAGAACGCCAACGTTGGTGCATCTGTCCTCCTAGGGGCTTTGTAGGATCTTGCGGAGACATCGTTGGTGGTATTTCCCCAGCGACTTGAGGTGTCTACTGTACGTGGTCCATGTCTCTGAGCCATACAGGAGGGCGGATATTACTACAGTCCTGTAGACCATGAGCTTGGTGGCAGGTTTGAGGGCCTGGTCTTCAAACACTCTTTTCCTCAGGCAGCCGAAGGCTGCACTGATGCACATGCGGTGGTCATTGCACACCGGCTATCACACGAGCTTAGCTGAGCAAGGTCTTGGTCCAGTGGCAAGGGGGTCCAAGATGACTGGAGACCAGGCACTCCTATATGGGCCGAGTTGCCTATGGCGAGATGTTGGCCGCAAGCTCAGCGCTGAGTAAGCGCCCTTGATAGTAGGTGGTCCGAGGCTTGGTTGGGGGCAGGCATTGGGTGGGACAGTGGGCCACTGGAGTTCAGAGTGGGAGGTCAGGGTGGTCACAGCCATGGTCAGACCATGAGGGTAATCTGTGTGTGGAGGCGGAAGATGTGGGTATAGTTCTTAATGAATACTTTGCGCCTGTTTTCACAAAAGAGAGGGGCGATGCAGACACTAATATCGAGGAGAAGTAGTGTGAAATATTAGATGAAATAAACATAGTGAGAGAAGAGATATTAAGGGGTTTAGCAGCTTAAGTGGCTAAATCCCCAGGCTGCTAAGTGAAGTAAAAAAGGAAATAGCATAGGCTTTGGCGATCATTTTCCAATCCTCTCTGGCTTCAGGTATGGAGCCAGAGGACTGCCAATGTGGCACCTTTTTTTAAAGAAGGGAGAAAGGGATAGACTGAGTAAATACAGGCCAGCCAGCCTAACCTCAGTGGTGGGAAAATTATTGGAAAAAATCTTGAAGGACAAGATAAATCTTCACTTAGAAAGACACGGATTAATCAAGGTCAGCACAGATTTGTTAAGGGAAGGTCGTGTCTGACTAACTTGATTTAATTTTTTGAGGAGGTAACCAGGAGGGTCGATGAAGGCAAAGCGTATGATGTAGTGTTTATGGATTTTAGCAAAGCTTTTGATAAGGTCCCACATGGCAGACTGGTCACAAAAGTAAAAGCCCATGGAAACCAGGGCAAAGAGGATAGTTGGATTCAAAATTAGCTTAGAGGCAGGAAGCAAAGGGTAATGGTTGATGGGTGTTTTTGTGACTGGAAGGATGTTTCCAGTGGGTTGCACAGAGCTCAGAACTAGGTCCCTTGCTTTTTGTGACGGACATCAATGATCTCGACTTGAATATAGGGGTATGATTAAGAAGTTTGCAAATGATACTAAAATCGGCTATGTGATAATGAAGAAGAAAGCAGAAAGCTGTGGACTGCAGGAAGATATCAATCAACTAATCAGGTGGGCAGAACAGTGGCAAATGGAATTGAATCCAGAGAAGTGTGAGGTAATGCATTTTGGGAGGGCTAACAAGGAAAGGGAATACACATTAAATGGCAGGATACTGAGAAGCGTAGAGGAACAAAGGGACCTTGGAGTGCATGTCCACAGATCCCTGAAAGTAGCAGGCCAAGTAGATAAGGTGGTTAAGAAGGCATACGGAATGCTTGCCTTTATTAGCCGAGGCATAGAATGTAAGAACAGGGCGGGTTATGCTTGAACTGTAGTTAGGCCACAGCTGGATTACTGCGTGCAGTTCTGGTAACTGCATTACAGGAATGATATGATTGCACTGGAGAGGGTACAGAGGAGATTTATGAGGATGTTGCTGGGAGTGGAGAATCTAAGGTATGAGGATGGATTAAATAGGCTGGATTTGTTTTCATTGGAACAGGAGGCTGAGGAGAGACCTCATTGAGGTGTATAAAATTATGAGGGGCCTAGATATAGTGGATAGAAAGAGCCTATTTCCCTGAGCAGAGGGGTCAACAACCAGGGGGCATAAATTTAAAGTAATTGGTAGAAGGTTTATAGGGGATTTGAGGGGAAATTTCTTCACACAGCAGGTTGTAGGGGTCTGGAACTCACTGCCTGAAAGGGTAGTAAAGGTAGGAACCCTCACCACGTTTAAAGAGTACTTGAATGTGCACCTGAAATGCCGTAACCTGCAGGGTTACGGACCGAGAGCTGGAAAATGGGATTAGGCTGGATAGCCTCTTGCTGGCTGGCATGGGCATAATGGGCCGAAAAGCCTTCCTTTCGTGCTGTAAACTTCGATGATACAGAAATTTTGATTTAATTTGAATTTGTGAAAGATGATGGAGGGGAGGTCAGTGGAGAGGTCATTTAAGAAGACAGAGGGGATTTTTGAGGGTTTTGGCAGCGGAGGTACAGAGGCAAGAGATGCAAATGATCAAAATTGAGCCAGACATCAAGGTTGGTCTCGTTGCAACAGGCAGCTCGGGAGTTTGATGGAAGCAGTGTCAGAAGCGTGTAGATGCCGAAAGGAACTGAAAGTGATTCAGTTTTATTAGTGAGCTGGAGGAAATTTTGACTTATCTAAGACATTCCCGAGATAGTACTTGAGTTAATGTTGGAGGCAGGGAGTTAGCATTGGGTTTCATCGACATTCATGTGACAGCTGTGTTTGTGGATGATGTTTCCAATGGATAAAATGTTGATGATTAATGGGGGCCTAAGGGTACAAGCCTGAGGCACACCACAATTAGCCCTGCTAACACAGAAGGAGCTACTGTTCAGAGAATATTTGCTACATTGAGGGAGATGGTACTGAATCAGGAGAGAAAGATCTGTAAATATCTGTAAAGAGAAGCAATGGATCTGAATGGGGCCTGGTGCATTATACAGCAGGAAGGGCAGAAAGTGAAAATAAGAATATGGAGGTAGGGAAACATACAACTAGGCCTGTGTCAGTCAGATACTGCCTTGAGACTTGCTTGTTCTGTGCCGATAAAACCTCAGTTCACTTTCTATGACATTTAAATAAATTTCCATCCAGGAAGGTGGAACCAGTGCAAATTTTACTGATGCACAAAACTGCCTGCCAGAACATATAACCTCCATCTTTAGAATGATTTTCATGACATTTTGGTGTTCATAATATCGGAGGTAGGTTAAGATTTTCCCTACTTACCTCATTTTTGCCACTCTCAGCAAGTTCTCTAGTTACAAAACTACACTAGGTATTTACATTTACCCTGTATAAAATGCTGTAACACTTAACAATTCAGCAAATCAATTTCACAGTAGGGTGCAGTGAATGGCAGACTGGACTTGTGGCAGTGGTGAGAAAATCAACACAAGGGAAAAACCTACTTGACCTTGTCCTCACCAATCTACTTGTCACAGTTGCATCTATCCATGACAGTACTGGTAGGAGTGACCACCGCACAGTCCTTGTGGAGACTAAGTCCCGTCTTCACACTGAGCATACCTCTCCATCGAGTTGTGTGGCACTACCACTACTAAATGGGATAGATTTAGAACAGATCGAAGCAGCTCAACTGAGCATCCATGAGGCTCTATGGGCCATTAGCAGCAGCACATTTGTATTTCACCACAACCTGTAACCTTGTGGCCCAGATATCCACCACTCCACCATTACCATCAAGCCAGGCAGCCAACCCTAGTTCATGGAGGAGTGTATAGGGCCGCACAAGGCATACCTGAAAATGAGGTGCTAATTTGGTGAAGCTACAACACAGGACTACATGCATGTTAAACAGCGGAAGCGACAGAGCTAAGCGATCTCAAAACCAACGGATCAGATCAAAGCTCTGCAGTCCTGCCGCATCCAGCAGTGAATGGTGGTGGACAATTAAACAACTAACAGGAAGAGGAGGCTCCATGAACATCTCCATCTTCATGCAAGTGCAAAAGACAAGGCTGAAGCATTCGCAACCATCTTCAGCCAGAAGAAGCAAGTGAGTGATCCATCTCTGCCTCCTTCTTAGGTCCCCACCTTCACAGATGCCAGTCTTCATCCAATTTGATTCACTTCAGGTAATCGAGAAACAGCTGAGCTATAAGAATATGGGCTTATGAGGGTATTTTGAGTGATTAGGCATTGCAAGAGTTAAATGACCCTAAGCTGTTATCTAAAACTACTGGTCTGCAAAAAGACACTGCTTTGGACTGACTTCTCATAGGTGCAGTATCACAAGTGGCCTTGATACTGCAAAAAATAATGATGATTGCTAGAAGAGAGGAAAAGAACAGGGTAAGCCGTAGAGCTGTCTACAGTCTTATCACTTTCTATGTCTGGAAATGTGCAATATTTTGTAAGTTGTTGGAATATAATCAAAGTAATTTGATTTTACTCTTTTTCACCATTGAGCTTTGCTGGAGTGCAGTTTAATATTGAGATTGTTAGTCTATAGGTTTGTTACTTGAGATTTATTTCTCATGTTAGAATTAGAGCAATGAATGTGACTCTAATCTAGGTTTTATTACAGTTAGAACTTGTGTTGTCCTCAAGTTCCTGAGTTGCATCATCAACCATGAAAACAAACAAAAAAAAGCTTGTGCTAAGGCTAAACAGCAGATGAGGGAAGGTCCAAGGCCTGTGCCTGAACACAGAACTTGCTGTGCCTATTATTAGATGGATTTCTCAGCAGTTCTGTTTTTTGGGGTATATCCTGTTGGGTTTGGTCCTTCTCGGTATAGAAGGGCCAGAATGGACAATAGACAGGTGTAGACAAGTAGAAAGCATGAGGAAAGGACAATAACCATTAATATAATTCTCAATTGTAATCTTCTGCTCAACTAAGGTGCATATTAAGTATCACTTATTCTTAAATAAAAATCATAACTGTTACCAATATAGAGTCAGCTTCGAACTATTGAACAGACCGTCCAAAGGGACATCAAAATTATTCACTGGCTGCAGCAGAGGCCCAGCTGTAGTACTGAAGACTTGTGCTCCAGAACTAGCCACATTTCTAGCCAAGCTGTTCCAGTATGTTGCAACACTGGCATCTAGCCGACAATGTGGAAGATTGCCCACGTACGTCCTGTTCACAAAAAGCAGCACAAATCCAATCCCATCAGTCCACTCGCAATCATCAGCATCGTGACAGAAGGTGTTGTCGACAGCACTATCAAGTGGCACTTACCAATAACCTGTTCGCCGATGCGCAATTTGGGTTCCACCAGGACTCAGCTCCAGACCTCATTACAGCCTTGGTCCAAATATGGACAAAATTTCAGAGGTGAGGTGAGTGACTGCCCTTGACATAAAGGTAGCATTTGACCAAGTGTGGCATCAAGGAGCCCTAGTAAAATTGAAGTCAGTGGGATCTGGGGGATAAACTTTCCACTGGCTGCAGTCTTACCTAGCACAAACATAGTTGTTGCTTTTAATGGCCAATCATCTCAACCCCATGACATCAATGCAGAAATTCCTCAGGGTGTCCTATGCCAAACCATCTTCAGCTGCTTCATCAATGACATTCCCACTATCATAAGGTCAGAAATGGGGATGTTCCTTTATAGATTGCATAGTGTTCAGTTCCATTCGCAATTCCTCAGATAATGAAGCAGTCCATGCCCACACACAGCAAGACCTGGGCAACATCCAGGCTTGGGCTGATTTGTGGCGTGAATTTTACTTGCCAGACAATGACCATCTCCAACAAGAAAGAGTCTAACCACCTCCCCTTGATATTCAACAGCATTACCATTGTCAAATCCCACACTATTAACATCCTGTGGGTTCACCATTGACCAGAAACTTAACTCGACTAGTCACATAATTACCATGACTGCAAGAGCAAGTCAGAGGCTGGGTATTCTGTGGTGAGCGACTCACCTGCCTCCCCAAAGCCTTTCCAACATCTACAAGGAACAGTGATGGAACACACTCCACTTGCCTGGATGAGTACTGCTCCAACAATACTCAAGCAGCTCGACACCATCCAGGACAAAGCAGCCCACTTGATTGGCACCCCATCCACCACCTTAAACTCCCTTCACCACCGGCGCACTGTGGCTGCAGTGTGCACCATCCACAAGATGCACTGCATCAACTTGCCAAGGCTGTTTTGACATCTCCCAAACCTACAACTTCTACCACCTAGAAGGGCAATGGCAGCAGGTGCATGGGAACATCACTAACTCAAGGCTCCCCCTCTAAGTCACATCCCATTCTGACTTAGAAATATATCGCTGTTCCTTCATCGCTGCTGATGCACGTCACGGACTGCAGCGGTTCAAAAGGGCAGCTCACCACCACCTTCTCAAGGGCAACTAAAAATGGGCAATTAATTGCCAGCGACGCTCACATGCTGTGAATGAATAAATTTAAAATAAATTTGAAAGCTGAAATCGGACAATGAAGCAATGAATTAGCTCTCAGCACTGTACAGGCTCACACTGAATGCTACCTACCAAGCAAAGTGATACAATAAAAATGAATAAATTGATAAATAAGGTTCATATTTACAGCACTGAAGTGTCCGCCTCAAATCCTGGAGTTGGACTTAAACCAAAACCATCTGATGGGGTATGAAAAAACTACCAACTACTCCAAGCTAACAATTAATCTGTTTTAAATAAATGGATTAATCCCTGCATTAAAATAGTTTGCAAGGGAATATTGTATGAATGCAATAAGCATTTGCTACTTCTACTATGAACAGTTAATTATAGGCTCAAAGTGTATATGTATGTGTAAGAAAGCTACTGCAAAATTTTATATGCGCCCTCCACATGTTAAGCTTAAGTATATTGCTTCATATGATTAGTAGATAATCATCATGATGCTTTCATCTGCATGCTCAGTTTTTGCTTTCTAAGACCATTTAAGTTTGTCTATTCTGCTACAGTAGAGATGGTAGAAGGACAAATTATTTTATTTTACAAAACAAGAGATCTCCCATGGCACAACCTATGACATGGATCAAGAGATGCAAGGGGACTCGGGGCATGCTTCAGGAAACATGAAGCGTATTTTTAACATAAGCTTGAACAGAGTGGCACTTCACTGAACACGGAGGTCATACTGGGTGTGGTTAAAACAACCGCTCTATTTTGTGACAAAGTTTCATGGACCACAGGCCAATGCAGCTAGCTGAAAGAGTAAAATTTAGAAAATTGAAATTTTCAAGGAACCCAAATTCATATATACATAAATGTACATTTCTGACCAATATTACATCATCAGCTAAAGCTTGTCACAGCTCCATGTTTTAACCAACTGTTTTAAACACTAATATTTTGTTTTACAATTGCCGTTTCCTGTCTGGTTGGAAGTATCAAATACAATGTTTTCAACAAAAATAATACAAATTATTCAGAGATTATTGACTACCCCATCTGTTTAGGCTTCCTTTTTTGTGAAAATGAAAAGTATAAAACATGAAAATTTGTCCCATCTTTCCAAAATATATTCATAACCATACTTGATGAATCTGCTTAAATGTGTTTAAAATCAGGACTTTATTAGCAACTTCCTTCCAAACTTGTACAGCAATTGTCACTCCTAAAACATACATTTTTTTTCTCGTTTGGAACACAAATGCAGCTGATTGAACCATGCCTAGACATTGGAAAATATATAAACAAACAGTAACGTTTCATTTGTCACATATTCTAAGAGGTTCAGAAGATTAGGAGGGAAGACCAACCTAAATAAAGCAAACTGCAAAAAACTTCCGACGTAGGCAAAACTTATATGAATTACCAAGAGGACATGGGTAATTTTATACAGATGTTTAATGATTTTATGAATTATGCATTTTTTCTGTTATAAAATTTGTTAGTACTATATTCCTCAGGTTACCAAAGATGGGAAAAGATTTGGACAAAGTATTTTAATCAATTTCATCTGTTGCCCTTTTTTATTGGTAAGCATGGTGACTACCAAATCATGATTGGTAGCTTTTGTTCTGCTTGTGACTTGATTATGTTCTGTACCCATTCAATAGTGATTTATGAAAATTATATTTAAGCCAGTCAATTGTTAGTGTAACATACACATTCGAATCTGTCACTGAGGTTTTGAATATGCAATGCTTTTAGGTATTACAGATGTACACTCGAAACATGTTTTTTCTCTTACGAGCAAATCTTCTATCACGTTGCTCATGAAGAATCCGAAATTTCACTGTTGCAATTTTGGCGGAGAGGAGGAAAAAGAAAATGCTGGGTTGTGGAAATAGGGGTGGGGGTGTATTCACATATCCAGTGAAAGAATTTGGAAATAAATTCCTATGACTTCTGCCGAGGAACAATATTGGATCCTGGAAAATAAGTTACTGGCCCGAAATCCCGGTTTCTTCTTCCCGCGGGCGTTCGACTAAAAATAGGAGAAAAGATGCGCACTTACCTTTTGGACGAACGCTTACCAGAGATTCCGGACTCGAGGCCTCCTCTTCTTATGCAACGGAGCGCGTTCACGTTGGGACGTCCATGGGAGTCACGTGGGCATGGACACCCAATCACGGTAAAGTATTTTCTCACTCATAGTCCGAAACTCCTATTACTATGAATGAGAAACACCCGCAACACTACATAATTTTTTTTTTTTAAAAACACTTCCCATAAATACATTATAGAAATTAAAGTTGATAGAAATGTTTTGAAAAAAAATTATTTGCTGATTTTTAAACAAGTTTTAATTATGGTTTAAAATAAAATTACCTGAGTGGGCAGGGAATTTTAAAACATAAATATGTATTTTAAAATGTTATTTTTATATATTTTTGATAAGTTTTAAAACTCTTACACTGGTAAAAGTAGGCTATGCGCCTGCTTTTACCAGGCGCAAGAGTTTTAAGGACATTCGCAAATAGCGCAATCTCTGCCTTGGGAATGTCCTTCTCTCTGAGATTCATGCGATCTGTCAAGCTAAAACTTGACAGATCGGAAAAGCCGGTTTTCGGCACATGCGCATTGTGTGCCCAAAACCAGCTTTTGCGATGCTGCCCTAGACCCGGGGACGGTGGAATTTCAGGGTCAATGTTTCCTCTTAAGAAATAAATAGCACATTCTTATGTAAAAATCAATGTTTTCACATTCATAGTATACATAAATTAAAGCCTAGGTACTGTATTCAACCCCTCAGTTAATCACCGAAAATTCATGCAGTAGCCTGTTTTGAAATTATTTGTAAAAACAAACTGTTATATTATTATAGCCGTAAGTTCGAAGCTACAAGCGTCTAGATGTTGAATTAAGAATCGCACATTTGAGATTTTTCAAATTGCGTTTAAGGTAGTTCAGATAGTGACATACTTGTAATTGCAGGCAGGTGTCATAAGAACATAAGAAATAGGAGTAGGCCATTTGGCCCCTCGAGCCTGCTCCGCCATTTAATAAGATCATGACTGATCTGATCATGGTCTCAGCTCCACTTCCCCGTCCGCTCCCCATAACCCTTTATTCCCTTATCGCTCAAAAATCAGTCGTATCTCTGCCTTAAATATATTCAATGACCCAGCCTCCACAGCTCTCTTGGGCAGAGAATTCCATAGATTTACAACCCTGAGGAGAAATTCCTCATCTCCGTTTTAAATGGGCGGCCCCTTATTCTGAGACTATGCCCCTCAGTTTGAGTTTCCCCCATAAGTGGAAATATCCTCTCTGCATCCATCTTGTCGAGACCCCTCATTATCTTATATGTTTTAATAAGATCACCTCTCATTCTTCTGAACTCCAATGAGTATAGGCCCAACCTATCTTCATAAGTCAACCCCCTCATCTCTGGAATCAACCTAGTGAATCTTCTCTGAACAGCCTCCAATGCAAGTATATCCTTCCTTAAATACGGAGACCAAACCTGTACGCAGTTCTCTTGATGTGGCCTTACCAATACCCTGCACAGTTGTAGCAGGACTTCTCTGCTTTTATACTCCACCCCCCCTTGCAATAAAGGCCAACATTCCATTTGCCTTCCTGATTACTTGTTGTACCTGCAAACTAACTTTTTGTGTTTCATGCACAAGGACACACAGTTCCCTCTGTGCTGCAGCACTTTGCAATTTTTCTCCATTTCAATTATAATTTGCTTTTCTATTATTTCTGCCAAAGTGGATAACCTCACATTTTCCCACATTCTACTCCATCTGCCAAATTTTTGCCCTCTCACTGAGCCAGTCTATATCCCTTTGCAGATTTCTTATGTCCTCCTCACAATTTGCTCTCCCACCCATCTTTGTATCATCAGCAAACTTGTCGACAGTACACTCGGTCCCTTCATCCAAATCAATATAGATTGTAAATAGTTGAGGCCCCAGCTCCGATTCGTGTCATTGGTAATTCCCTTCAGCCGACAGCTGTGACAAAAGCATCAACTCCAAGCCCAGATTTTTGAGACTGAAGTCTGTAAATAAAAAATATGAAAGCTACCCAGATGCAAAATACAATTTAATAGATAAAATTAATTATAGGCTGCAATTTTTCATTTATATTTTTATTATGTTAGAAATCTTATTTTGGATATGAGCTTGAGGAAAATAAATGGTAGATGAAAGGATTTTGAAAAGAATATTTTGATTGGTTCAGTTTGTGCTTTTCTTTATTGATAAATTTTATTATTCCCCAAATCATCGAGATTAGCTTTGTTGCAGCCAAAAGAATGTAAAACATTTTTTGATGTTCTGGTTTGTTTTTTTCGTAGGTTTTATTTGGTGCTCACGTTTGACTTGTTGGTGCTTTGCTCACTTTGGGTTTAAATATTCCATTACTTTTGGATTCAGATTTGAGCAACCAAAAAGTACGACATATAAAACACAAGATAGCAGACAGGACATCAGGAAAGACTTGATGGAGGTCTTTAAAATTATGAATAGGTAAGATCTGGAGTGAAAGTTTCCACTTGTGGGAGAATCCAAAACTAGGGGCCATAAATACAAGATAGTTACTCATAAATCCAACAATGAAATAAGGAGATATTTCTTTAGTCAGAGTGGTTAAAATGTGAAACTCATTACCACAAGCAGTGATTGAGGCAAATTGCTTAGATGCATTTAGAATGAAACTAGAAACGTACATGAGAAAAGGGAATAGAAAAATATGCTGAAAGCCAGAGATGAGACAGGTGGGAATGGGAGGAGACTTGTGTGGAGTATAAACACCAGCGGAGACAAGTTGGGCTGAATGGCCGGTTTCTGTGCTGTATGTTCTTCGTAATTGGATTGCCCCTGAATAGAAGATTGTACAATCTTGACCAGTGAAAGTGAGTATTTCACAATTGGTTTCCTGAAAAATAATTAGTGTTTCCCTTACTACAAACAAGTCTTTTGCAAGCCCAGGCTTTGGAGTGAGATAAAAGCCTCCAAAGGACACACAAACTTCATGTCCCAGTTTAACCACAATAGTGAAATAATTAGTGTTAAAAACCTTATTTTGAACCCTAATCATTGGAGCTTGAGGAACAATGTTGATGTAATATTTTGAACAATTTTTATTTTGTTTCTTTTATTAGTAGATTTTTAGCACTGCTTAACATAGCTTCAGACATCTAATTTGTTGTGGTTCAAAGGATTATGCATTTTTTGACCCAGGTAATTTAATTGGTTGTTTCTGCATTTTATTGGTAGAAGTTTGTGACTGGAGTTGATTTGACTCATGAATATGAAATTTAAGCTGGTCAAGAAACTTTCACACAAGTGTGACGCTGGAAGTATAATGAAATGACATGCTAATGTACCATTTCTAATGCATTACCAGCAGATCTTCCATACTTTTGCACATGGTGAGTTTGAGGTGTCATACCATTGTAATGCACAATGTACGCAGTTGGGGTGGTTCAGTCTTAGCCCAGTAATGTGGCAAAAGATACCCGATGGTCAGAAATGCAGTGGGACGGGCTTAGTCAGGACCAGGATACAGCAGTAAGGGCAAGCAACAAACACTTTTAAAACACAAGATTCTGAGGGGGATTGAAAGGGTAGATGCCGAGAGATTATTTCCCCTGGCTGGAGAGTTTAGAACGAGGGGGCAAAATCCCAGGCTAAGTGATCAGCCATTTAAGTGAGATGAGGAGGAATTTTTTCTGAGGGTTGGGGATCTTTGGAATTTCCTACCCCAAAGGGCTGTGGATAGAGTCGTTGAGTATATTTAAGGCTGAGATAGATAAGATTTTTGGACTCTTGGGGAATCAATGGATACAGCGATTGGACAGGAAAGTGGAGTAGAGGTCGAAGATCAGCCATTATTCTTCTACTCATATGTTTTAAACATCAGCCTCATGCCTTGGTAAAATTTATGATATGTTTGCAGTGTTTCTTAACCCAAGGTTTGTTGGAACAGCAAAGAACAGTTGACATCTTCTCAGGTCAGAGTTTAATTGGGCAGGGAACTGTAGAGTTCTAAACATGCCAGTTTCCAGGTTGCAGCTGATGAGCACATAGCATTAACATTACTACTACAGGCATCATAGGGTAACAACCAAAATGAATTTGCTTTTATACACATTTCTTGACCTCAGGACTTCCCAAAGTGCTTTACAGCCAATTAAATACTTGAATTATAGTAAACATGACAGCCAATTTGTTCACATCAAGGTCCCACAAAAGGCAATGAAAAATGACCAGGTTATCTGTTTGAGGGATAAATGCTGGCCAGGACACCCTGCTGCTCTTCGAATAATGCCATGGGATCTTTTATGTCCACCTGAGGTGGCAAATAGCGGCTCGGATTGTCACATCCAAAAGACGGCACCTCCAACAGTGCAGCATGCCCTTAGTACTGCACTAAAAAGATTATGTACTCACATCTCTGGAGTGGGACTTGAACCCACAACCTTCTGATTCAGGCAAGAGTGCTACCAGAAAATTAAATCCACACCACTTTTATACATTTTGTGGCTAGCAAGACAAGCAAAAGGAATAAAAAGTACCATTATAAGCTGCACAATTGGAGAAGTGTTTGTCTCAGAGTAGTACAATACCTCTCTCAACAGAATCTGGATGTGGGAGAGCGATTGTTGGATTGAAAATCCAAGTCACTTTTTCCTATTTCAATTAAAAATATTTTGGTTATGAAGCACAAGTGCTAAATATTATCCAGAATCCATTAATTATTAAAAACAAAATTTCAGCACTACCCCAGGAACCTTCTCAATGCATCACTAATTTTAACATTTGGATTTTCCAGTCAGACTTTCATGTACTTAATCTCGATCCCTCCAATATAAATGAAGGAATGTTATATACTGACTGCTTAAGGTATAAAGTCTGCATACCGACTAGTTTTCAACAGATCAAGGCCACTTCTTGAGTCATCAGCTTTTAGAAGCTGTGGGCCAATATTTACTCATTTTCTAATTTGGCATTATTGAGGTGTATATTATATATGGCACCCTCCCAACAAATATTGGGACAGAGTAAAAGTAGCTATTTTATGCTATACCAGGCCCAGAAAGGCTGAATACTGAGCAACAAAATTAAGTTTCTATTACCCAGCATAACTGCAATTGACCAAAGAATAAAATAAGCTTTTACACCTAACTGTAAAAGATATTAATTTTTATGTTAGCACACATGACAGTTACAAATGTAAAACAATCTTCAATTGGTCTCATCTCTGTATATATAGTGCCATGGGAGATTGCCTAAGTTGCCTAGTCTTCACAAAAGCTTTTGGCAAAGTCTGAAATTTAGAACCTGTTGCAATAGTCCTCTGACCTCAAGTTTATAAATAGCTATAATTACCTGGATCTACTTATTCAAAGCCGGTTAGCAGCTAAACATCAGATTACCCATGAGAGATCCATTATCTATCTCAATATAGATATCTATTTATACATTTGAAATTGCTCGAGGTCAAGCTGTCACTGAGTAAAGAGTGATCTTGGGAAAGGGCTCCATTGACTTTTATGCCTCCTAATAGCAGGAAGAGTGTTTTTCTTCCCCCCACCCCCGCCCCCAAAAAAAACTAACAATCCACTACTAGTTCATACCAGAGCAAGAATATAAAATGCCTTATAAGTGGCTATTGAAGCCAATTCCATTACAATTAGAGCTAAAAAGAAAATTAAGATTTAAGGAAAAATCAGGAAAATGGGACTAGTCACTAGCTTCAGCACATCAACACATAAACTTCAAAAATAGTAAAAACTACAAAGGATGTATAAATGATACATATTATTGAAGATCCATTTGGTCACTATTTTGCTTGAAACACAAAACTAAACATAATACAAAAAGATTAAGGTTGCTTATCCAATGGCATGTTGCATTAGAAATGTTTCTCTTTCATTGGAGGCCTGAGAGAAGCTTGATCTTTGAGTTTTTCCAACTTCCCATGCCCAGTCAGCTGAATAAACTCCAGGTTGCAGGCTACAGTTCCCAGCAATCCCATTTTTTTTTTTTAAAAAGTGATGGGGATACTGGGTACACATACAGGGCCAAGTTTCCACATGATTCGCGCCTGATTTTTTAGGAGCAACTGGTGGAGAACGGACTATTTTAGAAATCGCAATTCTCCACATTTTTTTTTCTGCAGTTCTAGTCAGGTAGAACAGTTCTAGTTTAGAACAGAATTTTTTCTTCAAAAGGGGGCTTGTCCGGCCACTGACGCCTGATTTGAAAGTTTCCACAGTGAAAATGTACTCTAAACTAAAGTAGAATGGAGCCAGTGAAGATTTTTGGAGAAATGAAAAAACCTGTTCTACACATTAAAAAATCAGGCGCAGGTTACAAATTAGGCGTCCAGAACGAGGTGGGGGGGAGGGGAGGGGAAGGGAACTCATTAAATTCGACAATAAATCCTTATTTATACTTCTACAAATATTATACAAATAAATCCAACCTGAATAAACATTTATAAGCCACGAAAAGATTAAATTAACCATCTTCCTACCTGTGTGAAAGTGCTTCAGCCAGGGAGAATTCTGCAGCCGTTCGTGCCGCTGAGCAGGAGGGGGTGGGGAGGGAGGGGGGGAGAGAGGGAGAGAGAGAGAGAGAGGAGGGAGGGGGAGAGAGAGGGGAGGGAGGGAGAGAGGGGAGGGAGGAGAGAGAGAGGAGAGAGGGAGGGAGGGAGGGAGAGGGGTGGGGCGTCGGGTCGGGGAACAGGAGCGCGGGTCGGGTCAGTGGGGTGGGGGGGGAGCGGGTGTCGGGTCGTTGCGGGGGGGGGGGTTGGTATCTGGTCGGAGGGGGGGGAGCGGGTGCCGGGTCTGGTCGGAAGGGGGGGGGGGGGGGGAGCGAGTTTCGGGTCTGGTCAGGCGGGGAGCAGGAGCTGGCCGTGGGAGGAGCCCCAGTGAGGCCATTGGGCCAGGGTGCTTCGGGCCCCTCCCACACAATTCGGCGCCTGGAGCTACTGCACTTGCGTGCCGACTGTAGCGCGCATGTGCAGAGGTCCCGGCACTGTTTTCAGCGCCGGGACCTGGCTCCGCCCCCCCACAGCTCGTGCTGACTGCGCCAAGGGCCAGAGGACCTGTAAGTAGGTGCAGACAACCGAGGATTTTTTTAGGCGCCGTTTTAGGCGCGAAAAACGGGCGCCCAGCTTGGAGGGGCGCCCGTTTTTTTTCTTGTGGAAACTTGGGGCCCATAGAATGCGAGGACTTGCTGTTTGTAAGCCTCATCCCCACCTGTGCATAAAGAATTACTGAGGACTATAAACACAAAAGGGAAAAAAAATAAGCAGTGACTTGCTTTTTTTTGTATAAAACATCAAGAAGGTAAAATAAAAACTCTTACTTTAAAAACAACTTTTTAAGCAAAAACTATATATAATCACAAGATGATCTGCAACTACAAGACGGTGGAGCATAAATACATCCAAGGAGAAAAGTCATTGAGCAAGGTTGGTTCAGAATGATTCAGAGCAGGTCTTGATATTTTGTATTGTAAACCAATGGTTACACCTGGCACATTTCTTTTATGTTTATCTCTGCCTTCAAAACCAAGAAAAGAAAAGGATAAATTTTGGAAAGTTCTGGAAGGACTACCATTATTCAAGTTTGGAGGAAGATTGTGAATCAAAGTCTTGCTTTAAACATGTTGAATTTTCTGGTGTTGTGAAGTATCATTAGAGATATTTGATGCAGAAGGATTGGGTACATTTAGATAGCAGCTACCAGTCTGAGACAGTTCAAGCATCCACCAGACAAGGCAGCACCTAGTTTACACAAACTTCAATTCTTTTATTTAGACGTGTTTATACACGTGCAGAATTCCACTCCCAGTAGTTAAATTAAACATGAAGCAGCTGCATCCACATTATGGGACAAACTGAAGACCTTCTCTCCAGGGGATTTCACAATGCTCCTCTCGAGTCAGGTGAGGGCTCAACACTGGATTTACACTCCCACTTTCGCGGTGTACCGATGCCAGCATTGTGTAAACACACACAAAGGTGTCACTCTGGTATTTTCTAAGAATGTCACATTTTCCAGTCATTGCTAATAAAAACTCAAGCCCCTAAAATATATGGGGTACAAACTTAGCAGTTACATTGGGATTGGATATGCTGCTGACCCTGCTGAAGCTCACTGGGTCAGGGGAGAAGTTTCCAGGAGCAAGACTTCAGTGCCAGTTGAAGGGGGGCGGGGGAAGCATCTGCAGAATCCCCACCCAAAAGATGCAAGAAGCATTGCTGGAAACTGACCAACCCAGGAGGGTAAGCCAAGCAAGTGCTGAGTCTTCCTGGAATACTGTGGACTTGCTGGTCCTGTGTCAGGGCTGCTTTGAGTTTTTTTTAAATTTCCCCCCACTCCTAGCAATCTTTTGAGGTCCAGGCCATGATCCCAACTTTGATACCCCTTCTCCCCAAGCAGGAAGCTGGTACATCGCATCTCACTTAACGTACTGGCCTTCAAACTCACACCAGGTCCCACAGATGCCAGGGACACAGGAACTCCCAACGTAGGAGGTTCCACCCCTGACAAGGCTACATGAAGCTCCATTCCAAGTCTGGGAGCAGGTGAATCCAGGCTCAGACTGAGTTTGCAGCAATTCCACCAGTCTCCCACTGGAGTTATGGCAGGAGTTAGCCAGAATGGCCTAGCAACTTGGGGTTCCCAGTTCCTAACCAGGTGGTCAGTGAAGTTAGAGCTGCATCCTGTATTAGAGAGGTTTATTCAAGAGTGATATCTGCTGAAATTGGTCATTCCAAACCTAAGACTACCTATGAACACCACCACAGGAATCTATAGTTTACCAAATTTTCTTTCCCTCAGTAACTCTCAATAGGGAAATGGATTGTGTTTGCAACCATACAATGACTTTAATGAAGTCTATATTGGTCACAAGACTTGGTAATGAACATTGAAATTATAAAAAGGATCAATTTAAAATTTACAATCAAAGGGGATTAACCATTATATGCTGTAATGTCTTTAGAATGGTAAATGCTTGTAACAGATAAACCCTTTTAATTAATATTTACTGATACTACACACTATCCACTGTTCAATAAACATCTACAAGAATTTCTTAAATAAGTCCATATTTTATTAGATGCATAAATGTCTTCTAAAAATGTTTAGTTGTACTCAATAAAACACAAGAGTGCCAAAGGTTTTTTAAAAAAAGACTATAATTCTGGTAGAGTACAACATTATTACATGTAACTTGATCGAATAATTAGCCCTAGTAAACAGTCTTCAGCATTCGGCTACTTTTTAAATGTGCAATTTTGTGATCAGTGTTAAATCTGACAAAATATTCTGAATAAATGGACTGCAATTAATTAATCTAAAGATAAAAGTAAAGGCCCATGTAGATGCTTTCTACAAACAGCTATTATAAAACATTACTTGTATTGTGATGAACTATATAATTACACTGAATTTGGTTTCTACTTTGGATTAGAATAAAAGAGTCACAATGTGCACAGCACAATGGCAAACGTTTTTAGAATTCCACCACTTCCCCTCCCATGCAGTGGCAAAGGCTGGCATTCAAACTCAAGGCCACAGATCAAATAGGTTAACAGTTCTGAATCAAGACAATTGGGTCAGCTGTACTGGTAATTACTTGCATGTTCCACAGCAGAAAGGAATCAAATTAATTATCACCTCAATGGGACTTCTACCACAAAATTAGATTCAAAGCACGTCACCTATTTACCTATCTTTCCAGCAAGTCCTGCATACAAAGGTGGGAGAACTTCAAAAAGCAGGGAAAAAGTAAATGAGTTAACAGACTTTTCTATAAAACTAAGTTTAGGAATAAATAGACATTTTTTTAAATTATATCTCACCATGCACATTTTTCTTTGGTGAAACATGTCCTCATTTTTCATTTTTGGAATTTTCATTGTGATGATTTATGACAAAATTCAAACAAAAACTATAAACAGTGTTCACAAAATAATCAAAATACTTTGGCATGAAAATTAAACTTAAAATGAAAAGATGCAGATTTTCATACCAAATACAATTAAATTCTCTCAATTCTGATATATATGTCCTGTATATTTATTGAGACATCTCAATGCAACCAGGACCCAATGTCAAATAAGGTTTAGTAACTAACTTACATTCTTAAGTTAGATGCACGGTGTGCAGGATCAACACCTTTAAAGTCAAACGTTCGTATCCTTTCTTGGTCACTGCAGACCCTTTGCTCAGCAATTATTTTGTTGAATAAACATTTTCAGATATTGACAATCACATTTAACAATTTTAGTCAAATATTTATCTATTATTTAGTTATGTGTGTTTCAGAAAATTGGTACATAAAGGCTACAATCTAGGTTATCACTATACTGCAATGGTGTTTCTTCTATTTTTGGTTAGAAAATACGTAAACAGGATAGCTACAAAAATGATTTGCTTCTATACAATTCAAATGCACTTTTCAGTGGGGAAACCACTGGTTCCACAGTGATGCATCATGATGACTTCCTTGATTTTTCTTGTTCATACACTTGGATCAGTGAGATCCATATTTGTTCCAAAAAGGTCCACGAGTTGCTCCTCATAATTTGCAATGTTTCGCTTCATAATATCCATACAAGGACCAAGCAGTCGCTCAAAGGCTTGCACATCCATAACTGCAAAAAGATGTAAAAGATAAATTGGCAAATACAAAAATGCAAGAATTTATTCTAAATTAAAAAGACGTCGGTGCTGACATTGTGTCTATTTGATCTTGTATGCAAACCAAAATGTGATACACTACTCATTCCATTTAGGTTTTAGACCACAGCCCAAATTAAAATAGTTACATTCCAGTCATTAGTATTTTAGAGAATGCATTAAAAACATACCTCCTGAAATTAGTACACACTAGTACACTTAACATGCTACACAACAGCATGTTAAAAAGTAGAATATCCCCTGTAATTTTCCACATTGTGATTGGATTATTAAGCTTTAAAAAGAGAAGTTACCAAAGGAGAAAGACCAAAATAAATGGGGGTAGAAAGAACACAAAAATTAATCTCCCACCATTTTTGTGCATCAGTTTGTGGCTGATTTTTTAAAAAAGTTATGTCCTTTGCACCCCTTCCCATCATTCCACCCCACAATTTGAGTATAAAACCCAGTATATGTACCTTAAAGGCAAGAAAATCATACATTTAAAAAAAAAGCATTGCATTTTTTTCTTTCCTCCTCAAAGAACTGTATATGGTTACATCGGTGCTGGCAGCTCTCCAATGTCTTGCCAAGTGGTCCTTCTCCAAATGAGCCCAGATAGTTGAGTCTTGGCAGGCTATTTTTCCAGAGAAGGCATCTCAACTGAACCCTAACCTATCTGCATCTGAAATCCATATGCATGCATGCTCCCTGGCTGATTATTTTCCTGTTCAACACAGGATTGCTGACATTGATTGCAGCCAAGAGGGAGCTTTTTCATTCTGACATTCAACACTTCAATCTGTATCCACTTCTCACTGGGGGGTGGGGGTGGTGAGAGACAGTAGAGGGGAAATATCATCTTTATTATCTCAACTGGAGGTTTTCATAACCAATTAGATCGATTAGCGTTAGGACTAGAGACCATAAGAAAGATATACTACATTATGCATCCATTTAGTTTTAAAACAGTTTTAAATTGAGTTAGTAGCATTTGCAAATTGCAGTTGTTGAAGTATTTGTTTAGGTTGCTCCCGCAGAAGCTTGTGTGGAGAATAAAACCAGCATGGACTTGTTGGGCTGAATGACCTTTTCAGTCTTGTAAACGCTATGCAAGCTGATTAAACACAGCTGTTAAAAATGTAATTTCCCCTCTATGGTCATGCCCAACTGCTATCCCAAATGACCAATTACTTTCTTCAAGACAAGTTAGCCACTTTGAGATAAATAGGGTGGTTCCCTGCTGTGACTGCAATAACTGCTTTTATTTAGACTTTTCTGACCATTGCAGTAGACCTTACGACTCCTCAAGTCTACTCCGCCATTCAATACCATGGCTGATCTTCTACCTCAACTCCACTTTCCTGCCCTATCCCCATGTCCCTAGATTCCCCTAGTGCCAAAAAAAATCTATCGATCTCCATCTTGAATATACTCAACAACTGAGCATCTACATTTCTCAGGGGTAGAGAATTTCCAAAGAATCCCAATGTTCTGAGTGAAGAAGTTTCTCATCTCAATTCGAAATGGCTGACCCCTTCTTTTGAGACGATGCCCCCCTAGTTCTAGACTCTTGCCGTCAAGCCCTCTTAAAAAAAAATGTTTCAATGGGATCACTTTTCATATTCTTCTAAACTCCGGAGAATATAGGCCCATTCTATTCAATCTCTCTTCATAGGACGGCCCTCTCCCAAGAATTGCAACGGGTTGGAAGCAAAATTGGAAGTGGGATTTGGGTGATAATGAGTTTCACTTAATCTACACTGAAATTCCCATCTGGGCAGATGGTGCCAAATTACATTCCATAATTTTACAATTTGTTTATAACACTCTTGGTAGAAGCCCCATTCTCATCATGCAGAAACCAGAGACAGTCTACACCATCTAGATCATAGCCATCAACATGTTTGGGGAAATGTGAGGAGTGAAATTCATGATCAGCAGGAATGGAATAAATTATAAACCCCAGACTGGAAATAGCCAGTCAGATCCAAAAATTTAGCTTCCAGAGCCAACTGCTTCAAACCACATCTTCATGCACTTTTTAAAACAACTGCCATATGCAATGATGATTTCCAGTAAAATTCATTTTGGCAGGATCGAGAGAGCAACATGTGTTTTGAGGTTTAAAAAGAGGGAATGTTTGAAGTGTACAGCATCCAACAATGGATTGATGTTTCAGTATACCCCATAGAAACATAGAAATTTACAGCGCAGAAGGAAGCCATTTCGGCCCATCGTGTCTGCGCCGGCTGACAAAGAGCCGCACGGAGACTTCGTCAGCAGCCCTAAAGGTTACATACAAACCCATGAACTGCTTCACACCAATGCTGGAGTTGTAGTAAAAGTGCATCCTCTTTGCAATTTAAGATACAATTTTTTTTTTTACATACAGGAAGACAGTAAAATATCTTATATTAGAACCAATGATTAAACCATGAAATTAGCAAAGCAAACTGCTCATGTCCTTATAGTCATAATCACCAAACCTATTGCCATTTGAGCAAAATACATAGAACTTACAACACAGAAACACACCTATGCCAATGCCAGTGTTTATACTCCACAAATGCCTCCACCCACCCCAATTCATCCAGGTTACATGTATTCTATGAACTTTCAAGTCTCATTGAAATTCTGTTAACAACATTCACTTAAACTAGAATTAATTTAATATAAATAGTATTTAAAGGAATTACATTTTCACCTCCCTTATCCAGCACCCTTGGGACCTGGCCTGTGCTGAATGAGGGATTTTGCCTGATGAGGAGAGGTCATCAGACGGTGGTGGCCCCCGAAGAGTCGGCACGGGCTAAAGAGCCAGGGGCCGCCCAAAGAGTCGGGGGGGGGGGGGGAAATAGTTGGTGCAGCCTGAGCATATCCAAGGACAGGACCCACCGGCCCGACCCCCCCACTCATCCCGAGGGAGCGCTGTGGGGAGGAGTGGCCGGCCAGAGGACTGTGGTTGCATGAGTTCCAGCAGGGCGACGAGGAGGAGGCAGCCGATAACCCCAACATTGGGGAGAAAGATTACATTGGTGAGTACCCTGTACGAATTCTTTTTTTACTATATGTTCCGAGACCAGGGAAGGAAGGATTTTGACCGGCAGCATTCTGCGCTTGCCTCACCCGGCGGCCGGGAATAGTGCCGTACCAAGGGTTGGTGCCGGATAAGGGAGTCCTGGATAAGAGAGGTTCAACTTGTACCAGGAAACCATGAGATTTTCCCAACCCATTTTTAAAATGCTCCTTAAACTGTGAAAGATTTACCGAGACATTTCACATTTCCTACAGCATATGCAGAAGCTGCACGTGGCTGATTTGCTACCAAAGCAAGTTCTCCAAAATATTGTCCTCTTGAACAGCGAGCTATTTCCACTCCACCATCTGCATCAGGTTTAGCCTATATTTAATGAAACCGAAAAGGAAATGATTTCTCAACGCATGAATTCCATATATAAATACATTTTAAGAAAACAAAAATAGAAAATGCTGGAAATACTCCAAGTCAGGCAGCATCTGTGGAGAGAACAGGGGAGTTAACATTTAGGTTGTGGAACCTTCAGGAGTTGAGTTTTGGCAAAAGGTCCATGCCCGAAACCTAAATGCCTCCGTTCTCGCCACAGATGCTGTCCAACTTGCTCAGTGTTTGCAACATTTTCTGTTTTAAAATTTCCACCATCTGCACTTTTTGCTTCGAAGAGCAATGAAGCTTGTTCAAAGCAGAATGGAGAAGATAAAAAAAAAATGACTTGCTGATATTAGCATACCCAATGCTTTGTTATAACATTCCTCCATCCACTATTTTAACAGACATCAATCAGTTTATTTTAAATGTCTCCATTAAAATTGCGCACAGAAACAGGTCATACCAATGCATTAAACATTTATCCGCTAATATCAGGAACAGTCATAAATCAATTCATTGTTTTTGTTGTAACTAATTTACTTTGAAATCTATCAAGCACTAATCCTGAAGTCTCAACTTTGCTGAATTGAAAAGTGTAGTACTTATACCAGTATCATAATCCAAGTGAATCTCAGAACTGTATCTGCAATTCCACCAATGTTAAGTCTAATTGATCCAGTTCTTGTTTTGTATTACATGCTTACTGAGCAACATATTAGGTCACTCACTATCATCTCAATTTTCATGGTTTTAAATACACCACACAAGTTAAAATAGGTTTTTAAATTATGTTAGCATTTTGTTTACAATTAAAAATCACATTTTTAAACTGCGGGTTTTCATTCGATGTTGTTTTTCAATGTTGCTTCTTGATCAGTTTTAGAAGTGTTTTGAGGTTATCGTGCCCGTTTTTTCACATTCGTCCTGAATCCCCAGACTACACACATTTTTTTTACTTTGCTTATAGAAAGGTCCTCTACCATTTATCCCACTTTAAAACATGTTCTGTAAATGTACAGCCCTGCATAGAAATGTTAAAATATCTTGTCACCAACTAAATTCAATTTAAAAACAGGTGATGCCAAAATTGGCCAACAGTGAGTGATCCTGTCAGTTGTTCTATAAACATCAGGAACAAACATCTTAATTGCATTTCTCAGATTTAAGACAGAGCGTTTAGTAATGGGATAATGAAGGTAGCTACATACATGGTATTGGATAGGCAGTGTGAATTACAAATATGCAACTGTTTTAGGATCAGCATGCTTAAGTGATGAAGTCTTCCGTGCACTATATGTTCCTTGATCATGTGTTAACTTACATTCAAAAATATTAGCAAGGGTTCTTTCATTAGTCAAGTCTGTGACAACTTAAAGTTTGTTTGGATGAAGCAACCTTTTATTTTTTTGAGGGGGGGGGGGGGGGGGAAGAACCCAGGCTGCAGAAGTGGTTCAAGTGGGAATGTTAACTGATTTGGGTTCAAAGATGGTTGCAAAGTGGAAAAATAAGAATGTAGGAACAGAAAGTGCTTCTCCATTTAACTCACCCAATCATCCAGGTTTCTGATAATTTTCATGTGAATAGGATTAACATTGGAATATAGTGCAGAGACGCTATGGTTTTCAATGAGGCATTACACATTAGTCTGTAATATATATTTTAATTATTCACATACACATTTATGTGCGATTAGTAATTTAATTTGTCTTTCTAAAAAGACTGAGTAATTGCATTTACCTTGCGCTTCATAGTTATCCGGACCTCTCCAGATTCTACAATATAAAAACAATCAGCTTTGTCTCCCTGAAGGATGAAAAATTACTAGTTAAATTTATGAATAATGATAGAAGAATTAAAAAATTTTTTTTTGATAAGTGTTCAAAATTAGATAGTACCAAGTTATCTGTCCACTGGAAACTTACCTCGACACCTTGATAGTATTAGTATAGAGCAATGATCTTTGGAATATTAACAAAAAAGATAGATTCAGAGTTTAACTCCAAAATAAATTATGCTTGGCTTTTCCCTTGGATGAAAGTCCATCAGTCTCACCTTTGTTCTGAGAAGCAGAAAAAAACTAGCAAGAAAGGAAAACCTCCCAATCTATTCAAACATCCTGGTAGCTGTACATGATCAGGTCTGTGAGCTGACTGTTCCATATACTGTGGATTCTATCAAGAATTTTTGTTGGGAGGGGGGGAAATGGTGGAAAAGAAATGAATTAGAGAAGCAGTTAGAAGACCTCAATTGATATCTCTGCACAGAAAGGTGACCAATGATGTGCTGGTAACTGCGCTAACTAACGCTGCAAAAGGGAAAGTGGACAAGACCCCTGAATTTCAAATATTGTTACTAGGCCGCACAGCATAGAAGGAAGCACAACTCTACTACTGCCTGCTATTCTCGGCTGCATATTATCTCTTTCCCCCAAAAAGGCCAGCAAGAGTTTGGCTGGCAGACAGCTGTTGGTAACGACCAGCTCCAAGCAAAACCATTTGTCTAAAGATAGCAGGATTACTTCTCAACATCACTGGGACCAATGACACCACCTTGGCCAAACTGCACGTTGAAGTTTCCCACAACAATTGATTTGTCTGCTATCAAATTATCCAGGTCACTGAAATGGTTCCTCTGCATCGTTGGCGGTTTGGCGCGTCTATTTCAGTGGTAGTCTCAGTTGTCAGAAGTTCTGCTGGTCCATGAAGTCAATATCAAATTCTATTTTTTTCTCTATTGCCAGTTTTATATCTGCAATGTAAAGGGTGTTCTATCAGCCACAGTTAGCTGCCCCTACAGCGGACAGACGGGTAGTGTTTAGAACACCTCGCCACATGGTTCTACTTAATTATCCAAAATGCTGCCAAACAATGCCAAGGTTCCAGATATTCCATATGCAATTTGGCAGCTGCAGCTCTGTTACCAGACCTGCTGCTCACTCATCGGCACAAGACATTGATCTCCTCCTCCTCCTCCAAGAAAAATACCTATGTGAGTGGATTTAAATCCAATTTTGTTAATTCTGTGCTATTTCTTCACTACCGTCACTAAATTCAGATTAAAAAAGCAAACCAAAGAAAGATGGGTGGTAAACAGATTGCTGAACATGATCAACAAAATAGCCAAACAATTTTTGCCCTCCACTGGACACTGCTGCAGTTATGGTCCGTGGGGGGAGGGGCCACCTCACCTAGCAGCTCGAAATGTCAGCCCCCTGTGCAGGAGATTTTTAATGTACAATACACTATTATTAATAATGAACAACAAATCTCCCATGGCATTGCACAGAGAGTAGAGACCAATTGGAGTCCTGGGGCATTGCTGGCACAGTATAGCTGTGCTGCCCTGCTAAACATTAGGAGGCTTAAAAAGTAATTTGTAGTGTCAAATTGTGTGAAGTTTCAGGGTGATAAGGCACTACAAGGCTCATTACACAATCCTGGAAAGAGAGCACGCCAGGATAGGTTGCATCAGCCCGACATCATGTGCATGGGAAATATGAATCGGAGTTCACCAGATTCTGCGAGGCCAGCTCATTGAACTAATAACTGTGTTCAATTTGCATTTTCAAAAGCACAGAGAGCACTATGAATGAAAAAGTGTTGGAGTCAAGAGAGTGACATATCTTAAATGGCTGCTGCTCTATTTTAAAACTGGTGTTTGATGTAACTGTGTGAACAGCTAGAATAGAAGATCAAGAGTTGGTGGGCAGAACTGGCCCCCTTTGATGATGAAACATTGGATGTTGCATGAAGAGAGATACAAGAGGACATTCATATATGGAACCATGGGGAACTCCCCATTGCAATTGTATTGATCCTGAATTCAGTGTTGGCATACTCTGAGTACGCTGTCATACCACCTTTGAAATTGACCGCGAGTTCAGGGCTTCCGCTGACTAAATTCCGACGATGCATCAGCTTCACTGCATGTTTCACCCACCCGTTGAAATTATCGTTCTGGTGAAAAGTGGGCTAATTGCCCACTTACTGCACATTAGTTACCCTGAGAATTTTACAGCTGGTGCAAACAGGCACAGGAGCTTGTTGCACAGTGCAAGGGGGGGGGGGGGGGGGGGGAAAGAGAATGAGAGAATTGTATTAATTTTGAGCTAGGTTTATGCTACAGCCCATAAAAAGCATTCTATTTGAGTTTCATGGTTCCTATCCAGAGGCCAGAAACATTAACTATCTGCTAAAGTGCACTGAAGTATTAGCTATGCATTTAGGTTAAATTGTGCATATCAAAATAGCTTAAATTTACTGTGTTAGGTAAAATTTCAGACTTGTTCATCTTACGAGATCTTTTATTTAAAATGAGATTGTTTTTTTTAAAAAGTCAGCAATTCAAAAGCCGAAGCCTGACATCAAATCGTTTAATATATCAAAACAAATACGAATCGAAGAAAAATGTTGAAGCACACATTTGGATAGTGTAGTGGGAATACTATGTTTCCTGATTGGCTAAGAGTCAGGAAGTGAAAGGAGCACTGCCCCACATGATCCTAGGTTTGCATACGCACAATGGTGCGTCCCTGGGATTCGTGAACTACGCTACACACAACTTAACAGCGTCTGAAAGCAACTTCACGAGGCAAGTGAGGATTTCGTTTGGATGTCAGCGGCGTACTCCTTAGCGACGCAGCCGTCCATGAATTGAGGGCTGTTGTCTCTTCCCACCCACAGTTGGAGACAAACATGAGAGAGGACAAGAAGAGGGGAAAAAAAGACAGCTGGAGGGGCAGGGGATGAGAATGCAGGAGGTGGTGGAGTAAGAGAGTAGTACAATGTGTATGAATTGCAGTCATGTACGCTAATGGCTTTATTACACAGAACCCAACATAAACTAAATTGACCTGAAATTGGGCCTGCACAGCTCAACTAGTAGTTTTAGCAGTGGGACACTAAATTACTGCATTCACTATCATGCTTAAATTATCGTGGAATCATAGAATGACACACGCAGAAGGAGGTCATTCAGCCATCGAGCCTGTGCCAGTTCTTTGATAGAGCTATCCAATTAATCCCATTCCCCTGCTCTTTTCCCATAGCCCTGTGTTTTTTTTCCCCCATCAAGTATTTTTCGAATTCTCTTTTGAATATTACTATTGAACCTAGTTCCACAATCTTTCAGACAGTGCATTCCAGATCACAACATAGAAAATAGGTGCAGGAGTAGGCCATTCGGCCCTTCGAGCCTGCACCACCATTCAATAAAATCATGGTTGATCATCACTTCAGTACCCCTTTCCTGCTTGCTGTGTAAACAAAAAAAAGTTACTTCATGTCCCTCTGGTTCTTTTGCCAATTATCTTAAATCTCTGTACTCTGTTTACCAACCCTTCTGCCATTGCAAACAGTTTCTCCTTATTTACTCCCATTCATGATTTTGAACACCTCTATCAAATCTCCTCTTAACCTTCTCTATTCTAAGGTACCATTTAGTAAATCTCTTCTGCACCCTCTCCAAGATCTTGACATCCTTCCTCAAGTGTGGTGCCCAGACTGGAACCAGCTGAGGTCTAACTAGTGTTGTATAAGGTTTAGCATAACTTCCTTGCTTTTGTACTCTCTTCCTCTGTTAATAAAGCAAGGGTCTCATAAGCTTTTTTTCTAAACAACCCCCACAACTTGTCCTGCCACCTTCAACGATGTGTACATACACTCCCAGGTCTCTGCTCTAGCACTCACCTTTAAAATTGTACCATTTAGTTCACATTACCTCTCCTCATTCTTCCTACGAAAATGCATCACTTCACACTTCTATTAAATTTAATCTGCCATGTTCTAGATTAGATATTTCATCATAAATGATACACAAATCTCAATCCTAGGTCAAAATGCTTTAACCACTGAAAATTCAATACTGTTAACCATAATTTAAGCAAATACATTTTATACAGTTAAAGCTTTTTTTTTATTTTACCATGCCGATGTTTGAGAGTTCTATTTGTTACACCCATTGCGGACATCTTTAAGAGTCAAACTAAATACAACAGAACGAGAAGGGAAAAAAATGAAGATTCTGCACCTGAGCAATTATGCGTTCTCCATCTTTGTATATTTTGGTTCCAAATACATCAACTACTTTCATTCTTTCTCCTAACTTGAGAAACAGAAACATTTGAAAATAATTTTCTGTTATCAGTTGCAGCACTCCACACAACTATGAATAAGGCTGGCCTATTGCCAGTCACATATTTGCAATAGATTTAAGTTATAACATCCTTGGAGTTTGTGCATAAATATTTTCTATATTACTCATTAAATCAGCTCCAGGTACTTGTCTACATCAAGAAATACAGAACAAAAATATAACGCTGGGGATTCCAGATTTCTTAACCGTAGCAATTTGCACACATTATAAATATGGTACATTTACACTGTTATACGTAGTTTTAAACATACAAGGACAGAACACAAATGTAGGTTCAATATAGTATCCAAACAAAGCTAATTATTTACACAACATTGAATCAGAATTTGCATAAACACAAATGCACCGTACTTACTTCTAGTGATTTTAGAAGTGGCAGTGACTTGACAAATTCTTCATACAATCTCCGTTTTCTGGCATTGTTTTTGACAATAATTCTACGAAAAGTTGCCCTATCCTAGAAAAATGGTAGCCAGTTATTAATTTATACAACCAACATTAAAATTACAGAACTGTTTTTTCAGTTTTATAAATTTGCAAATTCTACTTTTATAACATGATCAAATTTCAACAGAAAATAAAATTGTAAAATATAATTTACCAATACACCAGTTAGAAATATAAATAAATCGACTAAATACCTTGACTATTCAATTTTTTATCATTCCCCTTTCCAAGGTCTTTCCAAACATCTGTCTGCAATGCTCAAATTAGCCACAAGATGGTGCACAACAGTATCTCGGGGTAGCCTACTGCTTATTTCCCTCCAGGTGGAAAAAGTGTCTCGAGTCGCTAGGGTTTAAATTGAATATTGTATAGTTGCCACCCAGTTCGATAGTCACCTCTCCCAAAATTCTGTCTTTCAATCCCTGTAACCTGGTTAGCAACCTGCTCAAAGCATCAAGACAGCTCAATCAAAGTGACAACATGATTTCTCCTCAACTGCAACTTTGATTTCTTAAGTGTTTTTTGTTATGGTCGACTACTCCATCATTGTCCACCATTTCTCCTCTGTGGTTCTCTCCAGAAGACTGTTCATGTTTGATTACAGTCCAATGAAGGCAGAATATCTCCAGCGATGGTTTCTCCTCCCACCCAGTTATGCTCACCTACAAAGTTTCATCTTTGGGCTCTGATTTTTTGCTCATTTACATGTTGCAGGTATGGTAGGTAGTATTGTGGTTACGTTACCAAGCTAGTAATCCAGAGACCGGGACTAATAATCTGGAGACGAGAGTTCAAATCCCACCACAGCAGTTGGGTAATTTAAATTCAGTTAATTAAAAAGCCAGCATGGTGACCATGAAACTAGATTGTTGTAAAAATCCACCTGGATCTGCCCTCTGAAATGGCCACAAGCAAACCATTCGTCTCCAAAAAAACCTGCCACGATGGACTGCAGCAGTTCAAGGCAGCGGCTCACCACCATCTTCTCAAGGGCAATTTGGGATGGGCAATAAATGCTGGCCTTGCCAGCGATGCCCACATCCCGTGAATGAATAAATGTTGAAAAATGTTGCTCATGGAGATATCATCTGCATACACAATCATTTTTCATGTTTGTCAACATCCAGCTACATCTCTATCATCACTTCCAATTTCCCCTCCAAGTGGCCGGAGATAAAAGTAAGCCTGAGAGCTTGGAGAGAGCACGAGGGTCAGCGAGGTAAAAAAAAACTTGTCACGTCAGCCCAAGGGAAGGAGCTGATTGGCGAGTACCTGCTGATTGCTTTTTTTTTTTTAAAAGTCTTGATGTTATTTCTGTTAAGTTAGTTGACGCTCAATTTAATAGACGATGGCAGGGCACCTCAGTCCTGTGGAAGGCACATCATGTGCCATGTGGGAACTCCAGGATGTGGACAACCACATGTGCAGAATGTGTCATCAGCTGGAGGAGCTCGAGCTCTAGGTTTTGGAGCTTGAGCAGCAGCTGGCGTCACTGTGGTGCATCAGCGAGGCTGAAAGCTACATGGATAGTATGTTTCAGGAGGTGGTCACCCTGCAGCTTAAGAGGGCACAGGCAGAGAGGGAATGGATGAGTGCCAGACAGACAAGGAGAACCAGGCAGATAGTGCAGGAACCCCCTGCATGCATCTCGCTCTCCAACCAGTGTTCAGTACTGGTGAGGGTGATGGCTCATTGGAGGAGCAGAGCCAAGTCCATGGCATCACAGGTGGCTCAACTGTACAGGAGAAGGAGAAAGAGGAAGATCGGAAAAGCAATAGCGATAGGGGACTCGATAGTTACGGAAACAGACAGGCATTTCTGTGGCCGCAAACAGGATGTCAATGAGCAGCTGCAGGGCATTCTGAGGGGAGGGTGAACAGCTCGAGGTCACAGTCCATGTCGGTATCAACGACATAGGTAGAAAGAGGGATGAGGTCAAGCAAACAGATTTTAGGGAGTTAGGAAAGAGATCAATAAGCAGGTCCTCACAAGGTAGTAATCTCCAGATTGCTTCCGGTGCCATGAGCTAGTAAGTATAGAAATAGGAGGATAGAGCAGATGAATGCGTGGCTGGAGAGATTCTGCAGGGGTGGTGGGGGGGGGAGGCAGGAGAGAAAGGAGGGCTTTAGATTCCTGGGACATTGGGACAAGTTCTGGGGGAGGTAGGATGTCGAGGCCCGACGGGTTGTACCTCAGTACAGCTGGGACCAATCTCCTCGTTGGGGGGGGGGGGGGGGGGGGGGAGGAGGAGGGGAGGAGAGAGATTTGCTAGTGCTGTTGGGGAGGATTTAAACTAATTTGGCAAGAGAATGGGCACCAGGATGTAGCATTAGAAAGGGGAACAAGATGCACAAAGGACTGGGAGAAACAGATAGCACTAAAGTAAGTAATAGTACGGCATTAGGTAGGGTCAAACTAAGAAAGAATATAAGATGATCGAAGATAGGTTTACAGTGCATGTGTGTAAACGCACCAAGTGTGGTAAATAAGATTGCTGAGCTGCAGGCACAAATAACCACATGGGAATATGATGTTGTGGTGATAACGGAGACCTGGCTCAAAAAAAAGGCTGGATTGGATACTAAATATTCCTGGATATATGGTGTTCAGGAAAGATAGGGAAGGAAAGAAAGGAGATGGAATGGCAGTATTGGTTACGAAGAATGTTACAGTGCTGGAGAGAGAGGAGGTCCTGAAGAGGTCAAGGACAGAATCTATTTGGGAACATTTAGGGAACAGTGTTCATAGTATCATAAGCTATGGAAAAGAACAAGGAGGAATCTAGAGTAAAAACACTTAATTGGAGGGCGGCCAATTTCAGTGGGTTGAGAACCGATCTGGCCCAGGTAAAATTAGAATCAAAGATTGGCAGGCAAATTGAATTACGGGCTGCCTTTAAAGAGGAGATGGTTGGAGTACAGTTGAGGTACATTCCCACAAAGGGAAAAAGGTAGGGCAACCAAAGTCAGAACTCCCTGGATGATGAAAGAGAGAGCAAGCAAGATGAAGCAGAAAGGGGGAGGGAGGGGGGGAGGGAAGCGTATGACAGATGTCAGGTTGAGAATACAAGTGAGAATCAGGCTGAATATAGAAAGTTCAGAGGGAAGTGAAAAAGAAAATAAGAGTGGCAAAGAGAGAGTATGATAACAGATTGGCAGCTAACATAAAAGGGAATCCAAAAGTCTTCCATAGGCATATAAATAGTAAACTGGTAGCAAGAGGAGGGTTGGGGCCTATTAGGGACCAAAAAGGAGACATACGCAGGGAGGCAGAGGGTATGGCTGAGGTACTAAATGAGTACTTTGCATCTGGCTTAACCAAGGAAAAAGATGCTGCCAAAGTCACAGTGAAAGGAGGTAGTTGAGATATTGGATGGGCTAAAAATTGATAAAGATGAGGTACTAGAAAGGCTGCTGTACTTGAAGTAGATAAGTCACCAGGACCAGGATGGGATGCTGAGGGAAGTAAAGATGGAAATTACTGAGGATCCTCCAATCCTCCTTAGATACGGGGGTGGTGCCAGGAGGACTGAAAAATTGCAAATGTTACACCCTTGTTGAAAAAAGGGTGCAAGAATGTGGAAATATCAGAAAGGCTTAAGAAGCTAGTTCAGACCTGGGGTCTAAAAAAACTAATAAACTCTCTTGCACAAAAAACAAGCAGGCTTTAACCTCAGGGTCAATGAGATAAGAGATGAGGTAAGTTGTAAAACAGCTGGGAAACTACAGGATTATAAAGCCAAAATCAAAGGAGTACCCTGGGTAAGAGATAGTGTGTAAATATTGAATGCAAGATAATGTTCAAACACGGGAAGGGAGACTCCTAACTTGGTAATAATTTGGAGACGAGACACAAGTTGAGATAACAGCAGAATGTCTCTATATCTTGTAGAAACAAGCAGGCAATAAGTAGCAACACACATGGTTAACTGAGGGACATAAAAGGTATAAAGATAGACAAGCTCGGACAGTCCAGAGCGAGAACTCGGGAACAACACTCGACAGAAGCAGGGACCAGGGAGCGACCCTTGAAGGAACAGTGTCAGGACTGGATTGATCACCCGGGACGTATTGGATAACTAAGAGTGTGTTGAGTTAAACAGAGTATTTTGAGCGGAGAGGAACACCTTGTCTGCAGAGTTAAACAGAGTTGAACAGAGTGAGTATTTTGAGTGGAACGGAACACCCTTTGGAACGTCTTTCAGCAGAGTTAAGCAGAGTTAAATAGAGTATAAGTAGTGAGTCTTGTACTTTTCCTGTATCAAATGAACATTACCAATACTGTCATTTGTCTACTGTGTAATTTGGGATTTAACTCAGAAACCGTCACAGGCAACTACTAGTCCCACGACTAGCAAAATTGCCGCTTGTGCAACAAAGAATAAACCCAACAACAAGAGGCCAGTCAGTTTAACTTTGGTGGTGGGGAAACTATTAGAAACCATAATCCGTGACAAAATTAATAAAATTAAGAGTCACTTGGACAAGTATGGATTAATTGAGGAAAGCCAGCATGGATTTGTCAAAAGGCAAATTGTGTTGAACTAACTTGATTGAGTTTTTTGATGAGGTAACAGAGAGAGTTGAAGTGGGCAATGCGGTTGATGTGGTGTGCATGGATTTCCAAAAGGCGTTTGATAAAGTGCTACACAATAGGCTTGCCAGCAAAGTTGAAGCCCACAGAATAAAAGGGACAGTGGCAGCATAGATACGAAATTGGCTACGAGACAGGAAACAGAGTAGTGGTGAACGGTTGTATTTCGGACTGGAGGAAGGTAATACAGTGGTGTTTCCCAGGGGCCGGTACTGGGACCACTGCTTTTCTTGATATATATTAATGACATGGAATGTAATCTATGAATGCAATCCATCACAAGTCACCCTATTATAACTCATCATTACCTTGAAGATCTATCAAGTTGCCTTCAACCTTCTAAGCTCTTGTGAAAAAAGCCCTAACTTCTCAAGTCTCTGTTCCAACTGTAACCCTTATCCCTGTTGATATGCTGGTAAATTTACTCTGCATCTTTTCCATAGCTTTTATATATTTTTTGTATTGGAGAGCTTTAAACTGTAAACAGTACTCCAACTGTGGCCCAACTTGGATTTTGTACAAGTTCAACATGACCTCCAGATACAAAACCAAGGCTTCTGTTTGTCATTTACAGTTTTGGCCACTTGCACAGCTACATTCTTGTGCATCTACACCAAGGTCCATCAGTAGCTTAACTGCATTAAAGATGTTATAAATTAAGGTGTATTTTCTTTACCTATTCTTTGTTTCAAACACTCCTTTTTGGCATTTTTCTACTTGGAACTGCTACCAACATCTTGCTGGTGTGTGAATATATACGAGTGTGTATATGTGAGGGTACATGAGAGTATATGAGAGTATATATGATATGAGGATAAAAGAGCAATGCGGGCCCTGAAACATTGTGGGCCACCCCGACCTGCGAGAGGACACCACCGCAGTGCGGGAGGATAAAAGGGCAGCGCAGGCCCTGGACCGAATCTCAGCCACGATCTCGCACCAAACATTCGCTGAGCCTCCGCCACAATCACTTGCCGAATCTCAGCCACGATCTCTCATCGCTCCTCCGCCTCAATCACTCGATACATCTCCACCACGATCTCTTGCTGCTCATTCGCCCCGACCTTCCCGCTCCTCCGCTGTACCTGGGCCCTGCCGATGTTCCTGCCCACACTCCAAATGGTGACCTGGGTTTTGATGACGACATCCAGTCGCCTTGCTTGAAGTCGTCGCACACTTGTAGCAGCTCGCGCTGGAAGCTGCAATGGTATGCTCTTTTATCCTCTCAACCTGCGGTGGTATCCTCTCGCAGGTCGACCACGATATAGTGTTTTGTGGTGGAGGTACGACGAGAGATCGTGGCAGAGGTGCGACGAATGAGGATACGGGGCCCAGAAGTTATACGGGCCAGCCCACACTAAGATGTGTGTGCACTAGGTCCGTGCAGCAGAGCAGGTCTCCAGTTGTCCTGGTAAACCTTTGCCACTGGATAAAGGTCTAGCTCGGTCAAGCCCATGTGATGGCTGGTGTGCAATGATCACCACATGTTAAAAAAAATCCACGCACAGGCATCTTCAACCCCTGGAGTTCAGGACTGGAATATCGGGTCCTTCATTGAAATATCTGTGAACTCATCCCTTTTGGTGTGGAAGCAAGTCATCCTCGTTCAAGGGGCCGCCTATGATGATGATGATCGACTTGGGTGTAAAGGGCACGATTTCAAAATTTGCAGGTGACACAAAACTTGGAAGTACCTGTATAGTGAACAGCGAGGAGGATAGTGATAGACTTCAAGAGGACATAGACAGGTTGGTGGAATGGGCAGACACGTGTCTGATGAAATTTAATGCAGATAAGTGCAAAGTGACTCATTTTGGTAGGAAGAACAAGGAGAGGCAGTATAAACCAACAGGTACATGAACAGAGAGACCTGGGGGTATACGTGCACAAATCGTTGAAGGTGGTAGGGCAGGTCGAGAAAGAAGTTAAAAAAGCATACGGGATCCTGGGCTTCATAAATACAAGCATAGAGTACAAAATCAAGGAAGTTATGATGAACCTTTATAAAACACTGGTTTGGCCTCATCTGGAGTGTCGTGTCCAATTCTGGGCACTGCACTTTAGGAAGGATATGAAGGTCTTAGAGAGAGTGCAGAAAACATTTACAAGAATGGTTCCTTCCGTGCTATAACCATTCTATGATTCTAAGTCACACGCCACCTTGACTTGGACATATTGCCATTCCTTCATTGTCACTAGATCAAAATCCTGGCTTCCCTAGCCAACACCATTGTGGGAGCACCATCAGCACAAATATTTCCGTGGTTCAAGGAGAAGGCCCACCGCCACCTTTCCAGTGCAACCAGGGGTAGGGCAATAAATGTGACTTTGTCAGGGTCATCCACATCCTGAGAAAAAAAACTCTATTCCACAGCCACATCTGTATCATCAGATTACCCATTTGACAAAGTTGTGATTAAGCCAGAAATATGTGTACACAAGCTGTTAATGTATGGGAGACAGTTATACAATATATTACAAAAATACACATTATTAACAGCAGGGCCATTATTTAAGTATTACAGAACTATTTGTAAATACTAATCCTAACCCTGGTTTTAATTCAGCAAGTAAGTGCTTTCAGATAGGGGACAGTTAGGAATTATTAGGTCGTTAGTTACTTTCAGTTTTTCAACCATCAGAATAAAACCGCTCTCATATGATGATGCATTAATTAGCTACTCATATCAACTGTTCTGACTGGACAACACAAAAATGCATTATTTATAAAATCCAGATTTCTCAACACTTACCAGGCCCCATAGCGCTCCATTGGAGGTAGCAGTAATGGTCGCTGCTCTGGGAGTATTATACATTAATGCCAGCTCACCAAAGCTGCCACGATTATCATAGGCCCCAACACACCTTTGCATACCTTCTAAATTTACAAATATATCGTATGTTCCCCTGTGAAATATAAATATTGATCAGCTTTGGTTGAAGAAAAACATTCTCATAATTTAAGAGTAAATAACCCTGCAACATATATGCTAACACTCAATGTTTTAAATTAAGTCAACATTTCACAAGAAAAGTCACCTTCCCCGCAGCCTGATGAGGATTGGAGATTATCACAACCAGATCAGGTCACCTGGAGAGTGGGAACGAAGCCAGATCCATGAGATTGGAAGTGGTCAGGACGAGATCCGTTGGTAGGTGGGACTGAAGGCAGTCATGACCAATTATACCATAATTCTCCGAATGGTTTCACATTAACTTGAGGCAGAAACATTTTAAATTGGCTGCTGGTTTTCTGAGAGTCACAGTTACAAGTGTGCTCATCCCCCAAGAATTATAAACAACAAATAGGCTACATTTTCCTCAGTGAAACTTTCTGGGCCATGCTCAGCTTGTGTCTTTTTCCAAAAGGTTATTTTAAGACTGCTTGTAGCTGCTTTTTAAAGAAGGAAAGGAGGATGCTGCTTAGTGTGGATGATTCACTGGCTTTTGTCAAGCCAATTCGAAATTCAGCAGAGTTTGGAAATAAAATCAGAAGTAGGTTTGAAGTGGTGGTAAATTCAGGATTACAGTAGGTTCCAGATTGCTGAGAAATGCATCAAATCAGGTATCAAATAAACAAAAAGTTGTTCTTTTGAGAGGAGGGAATACCCTGCATCCTTAGGATAAAGCTTTAGTATTCACATCCCCCTTTAGCAATTTCTATTTTTGCTGCAGTGGTGGATTTAATCTGTCATAAATTCTGACAAGTGCATGTTCCTCTGTATTATCAGTCTAACTCCTTATCCTTATGTATTGCAACCTTATATATTCAGGCCTTTCCTTTTTTTGACCGTCAGCTTTTTGAAACATTTGCTAGTTCTCTATATTGGTATGTATGCTGTAAAGACAAAATATCTATAAAAACGCAAGGTTGGCGACATCTCCCCCAATTTTATTGAACCCCTGCAAAAGGGAAAGTTCATTTCGTAGAAGGGGTGCATATTGAAATGCTTTTCTAGGATAAGCTAATGGTAAAGACTGCAGAAACAGAAAGGTTTCACATTAAAATTGCATTTCATATTTTGAGGCAAATTACAATAGCACATCATTTTTGGTTGTTACAAACAAGAGATGCAATACCATTGAAATAAATAACCATTAATGGTAGTTACCAATTAATAAATTGGTTTAGGCTTGGAACAATACTCAAGATACTATGGTATTTATTTCAACCCACAAGGAAGAGTCATGAACAGTACGATGATTCTAACAGCTTTAGCAGCCACCATAACAGGAATCAATTCTAGGCTATTTAAGATGGGAACAGAAATACAAGTCAACTATGACCTTTGTCAATTGACAAGGAAGATATATATAATGACAGATCCCTGAAAGGGATTACAAGAAGGCAGCAACAGAAATCTGAGTAAGTTCCTGTTCTAAAGCTTGAACCATATACAAGTCATTTGTAGCCAAGGTTAGATTACGGCCACAAAAGTCACACCCTGTTAAAGAGGATTTATATTTAAAATAGGAATTTATGTTTATGGATTTAAAAAAAATAGTATTCACTACCGAAATAGATCCTAGGTTAATGCTACATATTAGTAGTAATGGGCCCAAGTTTCCACAAGAAAAAAAACGGGCGCCCCTCCGAGCTGGGCACCCGTTTTTCGCGGCTAAAAAAATCCTCGGTATTCTCCACCTACTTACAGGTCCTCTGGCTCTCGGCACAGCCAGCACGAGTTGTGGGGGGGGCGGAGCCAGGTCCCGGCGTTGAAAACAGTGCCGGGACCTCTGCACATGCGCGCTACAGTCGGCACGCAAGTGCAGTAGCTCCAGGCGCCGAACTGTGTGGGAGGGGCCCGAAGCACGCGGCCCGAAGCACGCGGCCCCTAGCCCTGGCTGAATGGCCTCACTGGGGCTGCGTGAATGAGGCTCCTCCTACGGCCAGCTCCTGCTCCCCGCTCCCAACAAGACCCGACACTCGCTTTCCGCCCCCCCGCGCCAACCAGACCCGACCCGACACCCGCTCCCCCCGCCGACCAGATACCCGCTCCCCCCCCACCGCCCCGAGACCCGACACCCGCTCCCCGCCGCCCCCGACTGGCCCGACCCGACCTCCTGTTCCCCGACCCGCTCCCCCCCACCACCCCCCGCGCTCTCTTCCCCCCGCTCCCCCCCCCCCCCCACTCTCTACCCCCCCACCCTCCTCTCTCCCTCTCCCTCTCCCAGCAGCACGAACAGCTGCAGAATTCTCCCTGGCTGAAGCACTTTCACACAGGTAGGAAGATGGTTTATTTAATCTTTTCTTGGCTTATAAATGTTTATTCAGGTTGGATTTATTTGTATAATATTTGTAGAAGTATAAATAAGGATTTATTGTCGAATTTAATGAGTTCCCTTCCCCCCCCTCCCCCCCACCTCGTTCTGGACGCCTAATTTGTAACCTGCGCCTGATTTTTTAATGTGCAGAACAGGTTTTTTCAGTTCTACAAAAATCTTCACTGGCTCCATTCTACTTTAGTTTGGAGTACGTTTTCACTGTGGAAACTTTCAAATCAGGCGTCAGTGGCCGGACACTCCCCCTTTTGAAGAAAAAATTCTGTTCTAAACTAGAACTGTTCTACCTGACTAGAACTGCAGAAAAAAAAATGTGGAGAATTGCGATTTCTAAAATAGTCCGTTCTCCACCAGTTGCTCCTAAAAATCAGGCGCGAATCATGTGGCCCAATGAGAGGACTGCAACCTCTGGGACTTTTACTTGTAGCCTGCGAGCTATTTAACTTGTTATTGGTACAAATTCATATCCAGCTTACAAGGAATCAACTCGATACACAAGCCATTCAGAATATTGATTAGAATATATCCTGTGTGGGATCGCAGCAGCAACAGCCAAGAAACTGTACTTTTGCACATTAAGAACACAAGAAATAGGAGCAGGAGTAGGCCATACAGCCCATCCAGCCTGCTCCGCATTCAGGGTCATGACTGAACTGCTTCATCAACTCTACTTTCCCTACCTATCTCAACATCCCTTGATTCCCTTCGTGCTCAAAATTCTATCGATCTCAATCTTGAATATACTCAACTGAGCATCCACAGCCCTCTCTGGTAGAGAATTCCAAACATTCACAACCCATCGAATGAAGACATTTTTCCTCACCTCAGTCCGAAATTGCCGATCCCTTATCCTGAGACTATGACTCCTAGGTCTAGGCTCTCCAGCCAAGAGAAACAGCCTCTCAGCAACTACCCAGTCATGCCCTCAAAGAATGTTATACTCTTCAATGAAATACGTCAGCTGAGAGATAATGGGAAGCCACTGAGCACATTCCACAGTAATGTACATCCTGGCATTAGAATTAATTACATTCATTTCACCCAGCAGGAGACTTGACTAAACTAGATACAGGTAGATCTGTATTTGAGCCCATGTATATTTGTATTCCTTCTGCAGATGTTCCCCTTCAAGTTACACACCATCCTGATTTGGAAATATATCACCATTCCTTCATCGTCGCTGGGTCAAAATCCTGGAATTCCCTCCCTAAAAGCACTGTGGGAGTACTTTCACCATAAGAACTGCAGCAATTCAAGATGGCGGCTAACCACCACCTTCTCAAGAGCAATTAGGGATGGGTAATAAATGCTGGTCTTGCCAGCGACACCCACATCCCAGGAATGAATAATTAAAAAAAAAAAGATATATGGCCATCGGTAGAGTCAGCCAGCAAAATGGACACAGGCCGAAGAATGGCCAAGTGAACCCATATCGACTTGTTGCTTAAAAACAGTTGTAGATAGGGTCCAGTTAGCTTGCAAATAAAGTCTGCCTAAATTAGTCACAGTCGCATCTTTATTATTTTTGTTATGAGGAGTGACAAGAAATAGAAGCATCTCACAGGAAATGTGTATTCTGCTCATTCAAATATTTCAGGAAAAATAAACCAGGATACAATTGTGCCTCATCTCAAGTACTTTTCCTTCTGTGAGTCCTACAGTCTGCCTTCTGTAAGACTATCGAAGACATTTGGCATAATACGAGAGATCATAGTATCCAGTACACATGCAAGGTCTCTGAGGATGCCCTGCTCGTGGTACAGTTTAGCTCGATATTAGGCAGAAAAGATTGTAGGAGACGATAGTTACTGCTGGCCAATTACAACAACTTGTATTTATATAGCTCGAGAAAATATCTATTGCAGACACTTGAAATTTCTAACAATGATCCACAATTATGAAATGATTACTGCGGAAACGCCGTCTTTATTTAGCTAAGAAAATTTGTAATATCCACATCTTTCTTTCGCCAATTTCCATGCCACATTGCCTCAGTTAGTAACCCAAAAATGTTACACATTCAACAAATCAACTGCATTCAGAATATAAAATGGAATTTAGAAAGATTCTTACCTTTCAATAACATAGAAGTTATCCCCATCATCTCCTTGATCAATGACATGTTCGCCAACTTTGACGAGCATTTCAAACATGGCATCCAGCAGCTGAAACATCTGTTCCTGTAAAAGGCAGAGATTCTCAGATACTGCAACCATGTGTAGTGACTGACATAGTATCCCATTTTTCCAAACGACTTACCAAATAAAGTAAAAACATAAATGTCAATAGTTTGTACCTCGACTGTCATACCAGGCAGCAGGTGGAGGCACCTCACAAATTTGAGTGTGTTTTCTGCAAAAACAAAACTGGTGCGAGATCTACACTGATGGTTCTGAGTTTTTCAAGTGAGTGAGAGCCTACAGGACTTAAAGGTTGCAGAATGGATCCTTGGGTCAGTACTGAATTAGCTGCTCTCAGATGAGACAAGTTAGCGGTACTATAATTGGTGTCAGTGCCCCTTTGAGAAGTGATCACTCAAGGTGCCTTGTCCTGATTGCATTCCAGCAACCTCTGCTGGAATGCCCTTGTATGAATAGGAGACCTACGATTTGGGTAATGCTCCCTCAGTCGAATAGCCTGCAGATGCTCACCATCAAGTTTCATATATGAATAAAGGACACTTTGCCGAGCATTTCAAACATGGCATCCAGCAGCTGAAACATCTGTTCCTGTAAAAGGCAGAGATTCTCAGATACTGCAACCACATGTAGTGACTGACATAGTACCTCATTTTTCCGAACGACTCACCAAATCAAAATAAAAACATAAATTTCAATAGTTTGTATAGTTTCAAAAGCAAGTGGAGGCACCTCACAAATTTGTGTGTGATGGTTTCTGTAAAAACAAAACTCTACACTGATGGCTCAGTGAGTTTTTCAAGTAAGAGCAGAGCACTCACCCACAGAACCATATTCTAGAATGGAGTTAATACTGTCGATAAAGGAGAAAAGCAAGGGAGAAAGATGAACCCTGGCTCTGCACGTGATGGTTTGATTTCTGCACGCAAGTGAAATTTGGCATTAGCGGTACCAGCGGGACAAGGTTCCTGCACTGACCCATAAGGAGGTAAAAGGCCTCTCTTCAGCCTTGTACCAAGGCTCCAGAAGTTATTAATTCAATAATATTCCGACAGGATACGATGTGAGAACCTAAACAAACATTGATAAGACCTTGCGAAGAGGCTCGAGGCAGACTCACGGGCACCAAGGAGAATCAACAAATTCTGACCTAATGAGTCGTTCGGAAAAATGAGGTACTGTGTCAGTCACTACATGTGGTTGCAGTATACTGCATCCAAGTGTCCTTTATTCATATATGAAACTTGATGGTGAGCATCTGCAGGCTATTCGACTGAGGGGGCATTACCCAAATCGTAGGTCTCCATTCATACAACGGCATTCAAGTCACGACCCAAGGTGGTCACGAGGGTCTTGGCCTGTCAATCCAAATGTTGAGGGGAGGGAGGGAAGGCTTCTTTTCCCACGAGCGGGACCACTGATAGAGGGTCGACGCTCGCCCCAGCCCACGTAGCAATTCTCGAAGTTAGCAGACAGAGATGGATGGCAATGTATAACGATCTTTATTACGAACGTCCGGGAACATCCCTCATCACAGCCGCCTGTGAGTGGAGATGCTCCCCGAACAGCACAATCATACAACTTTTATACATTTCAAAAACCCCTCTGTTCCCGGACAAGAGCTCCCTAGATTTCTAATTGGACTACCTTATCAGTACTACTCCGGATTGACAGGTCATGAGCTCTGACTGACAGGCCATGATCTTGTGACCATCTTAGACCGCTCCCAGAATGGTATCTCTCGGGTGGAATTTGTTATACATTTCCTTTGGTGCCATGAAGTCTATCTCGGGTCTCTTCTCATGTCCTTATCAGCGGTCTGTTTCGGTTCTCTCCTATTGACATTCCATGTTGGAATACTATCTGGTATCCCAACCCATAACAGTACCTTCTGGAGCCTTGGTGCTGGAATGTGCAAGGCGTGAGAAGAAAGGCCTTTACTTCCTTATGGGCCAGTGCAGGAACCAGCACTTGAACCCTTGTCCCGCTGGTACCCCTAATGCCAAATTTTCCTCTTACACAAAGTAGCACCGATAAGGTAGTCCAATTAGAGATCTAGGAAGTCTTGCCCGGGAACGGAGGGGTTTTTGAAATGTATAAAGGTTGTATGATTTTGCTGTTCGGGAAGCATCTCTACTCACAGGCGGCTGTGATGAGAGGTGTTCTCGGACGTTCGTAATAAAAGATCGTTTTACCTTGCCATTCGTCTGTCTGCTAACTCCGGGGGCTGTTACATGGGTTGGGGCAAGCGCCGACCCTCTATCAGGGGGCCCGCTCGTGGGAGGAGAAGCCTTCCCATTTTCCCCCGATACTGCACACAGGGTTGAATTGTAGGCAACAATTGATACAGAAATGTGCTGCAACTGCCTGCATCTTATGTCGGCCTGTACTTGTAAATGGCTGACAATCTGGGCACATCGCTTGCATGTGGTGGATGTTACTCTGGCATCCAATAGGTAGTTATATCCATTAGTCAGAATAGAAGCAACATACAAGCTTTTCACCGTCTTGCAATACAGGGCTATAAAATTCCATCCCCAGAGAGAGATACAAAAAGAATGAACTTGCATTTATACAGCACCGTTCACATCGGGATGTCCCAAAGCATTTTATAGCCAATAAAGTGCTTTTGAGGTGCAACCAATTTGATTACAGCAAGTTCCAGCACTGAGGTAAATGACCAGATAATCTACTTTTAGCGATATTGGTTGAAGGATAAATGTTGCCAGCACACAGGGATAACTCTCCTGCTCTTCGTCAAATAGTACCTTGGGATCTTTTATCACAGATGGAGCCGTGTTCAATGTTCCCTTCAAGCTGCGCGGGATGAGTTAGCTTTTAAATTGCAAAAGCTGTGCATGCACGGAATTTTGAAAGGGCCCCGGGCCCATTAAAAGAAACATGGACTGTGTTTTAACATCTCATCTAAAAGATGCACATCCAGTCGCGCAGTATTTCCTCAGTACTGCATTGAAGTGTCAATCTAGATTATGTGTTCAGGTCTTTGGAATGGAGATTGAACCCATGAGTTTAAGACTAAGAAGCAGGTGTACTCTCATCGAGTCAAAGCTGATGTCGAAACAGGCTGTAAAAATCATTGAAGGTGACAAATAGAAGCGAGTGTTCTTTAAAATTCCAGCTATGATTCCAATGTTATCTAGCCACTTGCATGCTTCCTTGCCCCAGCATTGCTCAGATGATTAAGTTACGTGGCTGAATATCGAATTGCAAAGGGTGGACTCCAATGAAGGTCAGCCAACAATCAGGCTCTACCTCAAGTTACCAACTTCAATTAAGATACAAGCGACTGCAACTCGTCACAATTTTTCAAAACCAAATGGTAACCGAAGTCAGTATTAGTGAACAAAGCATTTTTTGGGAAAAACATTGCTGTGATCTCCAAGGTAATGCTTCATGACCATGCCACCTCTTCAGATAGGGCCCAGATCAAGTTAAAGGGAAGTGTACACTATTGAGGTCTCTGGGCATTTATTTTGTACTTAATAGAAATCATGGAAAAGCTTTGCACACTGCACAGAAATTAGTACTGTAATTAATCACAGAACTAAAACAAGGTTCATGTACCAAAAAGTAACTTTTGTTCTTCATACAACTAAAAGGCATGAATTAATTAAAATTGGTAAATTGTGTTGCGAGCCAACTGACAAATGGCACAGCAAATCTAATTAAAATACCACAGCGTAGGCACAATGTAGTAAAACAGCATCTGGTGCAGAGTCCTATTCTGCCTTTCAGACATGCAATTATTAACATTTACACAGGTTTAATAAAGCTAAAAACAAAGGGACCAAATTTGGCCCTCTGGTTTTTTCGCCGCACCTCCGAGCCCCCCGCCGACATTTTACCTCAGAAGCAGCGCAAAAACAAATCCTTCTGATCATGGCCGATTCTCGGGCCATCTGTGGAGCTGGCGTGGCGCAGAAGAAAGATGGGGGGGGCGGAGCTAGGTCCTGGCGCTGAAAATAGTGCCAGGACCTCTGCACATGCGTGCTAGAGTCTGCACGCATATGCAGCAGCTCCTGGCAGGCCATTTCGGCAAACGTGCGCTGCAGGCTGTGTGGGAGGGGCCAAAGCACACCGTCTCTATCCCGAGCTGAGTGGCCTGCCGCACACTCTGCTATCAAAGGATCGCAGACCGGTGCGAGCATTGACTTGGTGCAGAGTCAGGATGGCAAGGAGAATTCACAGGACACCGAAGAGGAGAGCATTGACAGCCAAAAGTGCCCAGTGTGTGAGTTCGTCTTCCCGCTCAACCTGGAGGACTTGGATTTTGAGCAGCACGTTGTGAAGCACTTTGTTTACGAGTGTCCAGTGTGCCAAAGTACCTTTCCAGAGAACAGACAAGCTGCCTATGAAGACCATGTGCAGTCCCATTTTATGAAGGCCAACTGAGGGGGAAACAACAAACCAGTTTGAGTTCTACTTTATAAAGATGCCGAGCCCAGCCTTTCCTCTCCCTCCCTCACCGACGGCCTGCTGCGTTCCCGAAGGTAGGAGTTCTATTTTTTTTTCATGTGTTATTTACTGGTTGATTCTGGTGTTTTAGGTGCAGGGTTCCTTCTGTTTTGTTTGTTAATTAATTGCTTATTACTTTTTGTGCTTTGTTTGGTGCTTGGTGGTGCTTCAAATTTAGTCACTTGCGCCGATTCTTTAACTGTAAGTAAGGTCTTTCAGTGCGGACAAAAGTGGACACATACGCTGCCCTAAGTTAGTTTAGTACAACTTTTTTCTGGCCAAATTGGCATAAATGGTGTAAGTGGCTGGGAACGCCCCCTTTTGAAAAAAAAAAACTGACGTAACCAAAAACCTAACTAACTAACTCACTTACACTGGCGAAAATTAAATGGCCATATTTGCAACTAAAAAGATACACCAGAAAAATCAAGTTACACCCAAAAAAATGGTGCAACTCATGGGGAAATTTGGGCCCAAAATCTATAATCCTGCACTTAGAACTCCATCCCACTTGTCAAAGGTTGTTTCAAAAACTTATTACGTACGACAGTAACTCAGAGATCACAACCATCCTTTCTTACCAGCTAGATCCAAAATATGACAAGCACTAGGGAACCAAACGTAAATCAAACGAGAATACTCAAGGTCACGGAGGACGGCTTCTATTCTTGTGGTTGTAAAGCTTTTTCTGTTGCAATTCCATTCATTTGTCAAGGTAATCAATTTTATGCTCAGATTTCAACAGTCCATAAGCTCGATCCCTCATTTAACCAACAATTTTTGTTTTAGCAACCAACTTGGACTCTGTTCTAAATTAGTAGAATGTACCACTATCCTGAGGATTTTGACATCAGGTCTGAAGAAGTTCTTTTATTTTCATTAATATATGGATTTCTTTCTTTAAACCGCCTCAGGTGGATGCAAGAACTCCCAAAGTCCATTTTCAATAAAATTAGAAATCTCCTGAAGCTCACAAATGCTCCCACAGGATTCCACCCTCACGGAGGATTTAAATGATCAGCAATGCAGCGGTGTCATGGACCTCTTGTGCCATAAGCAGGAAGTTAGATGCTTTCTCAAAAAAGGAGTCAGGCGAGTAACCCAATACCACATTCTTGCAGAACTAGCAATGACCCATTCAAGACCTATGTTAACAGAGACCAATGTAGGCAGGAGAATGTTGTGCAACACATGGCAGGATGATGTGTGGTGTTGAGCCATTAAAAGTGAGATAATTTTTTTGTGAAAAAAAAGAATTTGAAGTAGGAAAATAAAAACATCTGTAACGATGAAACGTGATTATGGAGTCTGTCAGGGGATAGGAGAAAAGAGGAAAAGTGAAATTCCAAAAGAAGAAATGGGTACTGAAAGAAATGGTGGGGACAAATATGAACACATACTAGTGGTCGAAAGGGTGAAAAAAAAAATCTTGAATTTTGATCTGTCCCTTCACTTGCTTGTGTCACTCCAATAAGTACATCCAGTTCTTCCAGAATTTGGGTTCCATGCACAGCAACATTTATCGTTCCTCCAACATATTCTTCAGGTTATTCTAGGCCCCATTTCCCTCCCATGACATCATCAACAAAGACAGATCTGCACATTTTAAAGAAGGGTCACTTCAGTGTCCCTGCCATCTGTTCATTAGAGTAAATTAAAATCGAAGACTGCGGGAATAGAGCGTGAGATTGTCGGGCAAGTCCCCTGGGCAAAATTAATGACCGCCAAGTTCCCACAGACGGGCAAAGTCAAAATCACCCCTTAGGTATCCAAAGTAGAAAAATGTCCTATTCTCCACGCATATTTCTGATCTTTAAGACAAAGCAAGTCATCTAAAAATAAAATGTTAGCTCTCTTGCCATAAGTCAAAGATCATGCTTCAAAAATAGCCTTTGACATGCATCTGTAGTTTTCTTTCATGTGAAGTCTTAACATTAGTAGATGCGACAAATTTCTATTTAGTATTTCAAATCTGAAATCCCAACTATTGTAATAACAAGCATTTATTCAAAATAAACAGAAAATGCTGGAAATACTCAGCAGTTCAGGCAGCCTCTGAAGAGAGAAACAGAGCTAATGTTTTAGGTCGGTGAACTTTCATCAGAAGACTGCAGAAAGAGTGTGACATTATCGGGTAAGCAATATTAACTGCCCGTTCGGTTTCAACTGGCGGGCAGAGTAAAAATTGTCCCTTACATATCTATTCAAAATGGTGCAATTAAAAGTATCTTCAAGCATTCAGGGATAACTTATGATTTTAAAGGATTACTCGGTCAATATAATTCAAGAAAGCTTACATGGCTGATACAAGAAAGATCGTTGTGTGTTCTGAGCTATTAATAACTCATGTGCACACAAAGTTACAGGTCGTTAATCTGTCCTATTATACAATGTGTATTACGTACAAAACAGTGACTGTGTACACTTCTGAAAAACTTTGGCTTTGTTTCCATTTTTAGGTGGTACGCAATGGAAGTTATGATCAATTCCAACAGACACAATCACTAAACAGTTGTACTGGAAGGAAGGACAACTACCACATCAAATCACATTTTATAGCCGACCTGTTCCCCTTTTGTCCAAAAATGGCCTTTAATATTTACTTTTTACATTCAAATTTGTTTTCTGCTGCAGAGAGTTTAAGATGCCAACTTAATACATTAGATTTTTGTTACATATATTAAAACAAATTATTTTGTTTTCTCCTCTTCCCTTGCAGCACACCATCTCTCATTTGGCCTCCAGCCCATCCTATTATACACACTATAGATAAAAACATAGATAAGCACTCAAGTGGTGGTCTGTCACTGGACATCTGATTCTCCCCTGCTACCAATGCAGCAAGACCTGGCCTCCCTTTAACATTCATGGCAGCTTGGTTTATATCAGGAACTCACCATGTGGGGATCTCAGACACAGACCTATCCCTCACCAATCAGTGCTGTAGTACAATGCCACATTCTATAACCCACAGCAGTCAAAATTTAAAATCCTGGCTATAACCTTGAATGAAACACAAGAAATGGTTTGACTCTGCTAAGAACACAGGAATCTCTAATTGTGTGTTATCAATGATGCAAGTGTAACAAAGGGAGGAAAAGAATTTGGAAAGTTCTGGGAATTTCCATTTCAGCTTACATCAGGCCGGAGGGACTAAAGGGATAATCCGAGCATGTGTTGAGGAACTGTGCTCAATATTAATTTTAAGCAAACAAACCAGAGTTGTACAAATGTGAGTTATTGCATTTAAAAATGAAAGAATTTAAGAAAAACAATTATTCATTAAAGTATAATTTTGTATAATATAGATGAGAATTTTTATGCTGGGAAATTTAATATTCTCACTTTGGGCACTGTCAAACATTCCCAGGTCAGACAGTGCAAAAACAAAACAGTGTAAACCTACTTTGTCTCGAATACACCTTGACCCCCACTCAGAAGCAGTGAGCTACTGAAGCAGTTGAACATAACCAATCTCCCACAAAAAATTTAAAATCCCAGAGACAACTTAATGAAAGATTATCTACAGTTGTGTTATGGACTCTCTCAGTTACAACATGCATTTACACTGTCTTTAATGTACAATCATTTCAGAGTGCTTCACAGAGGCGTAATCAAATAAGAGTGCACACCAAGCCAAACGAGAAGCTATTAGGAGGGGTGTTCAAATACTTGGTCAAAGATTTGGGTTTTAAGAAGGATTTTAAAAGGAGATAGAAGTCGACAGCAATAGAAAGCAAATTCCAGAGTGTGGGACCGAGGGGCAATGTTCCCTTTAACTTTTTTTGGATGAACATCCTATTCAAATTCCCACGCACGCACGGTTTTTCCGATTGTAAAGCCGGCAAGCGGCTTGTACGGGAGCTCCACACAGCCGCGCGGCCTAAAGGGAACATTGCCTGGGGGACTGAAGGCACAACCAACAATGGTGTATGAAGGAAGGGGAAGTTGCACAAGAGGACAGAGTCTGAGGAAGGGAGAGTACTGGGGGTGGGGGAAAGTGGGCTGCAGCACTGGAGGAAGTTACCATGATAGGGAGGGGTAAGGCCATAAAAGTATTTAAATACTAAGATGAGAATTTAAAATTTGTTGAGGGGTCATGGTCGATAAAGGGGAACCAGTAGATGTCGTGTATTTGGATTTCCAGAAGGCATTCGATAAGGTACCACATACTACACAAGATAAGAGCTCACAGGGTTGAAAGTAATATATTAGCACGGATAGAGGATTGGCTAACTAACAGAAAAGAGAGTTGGGATAAACAGCTCATTTTCTGACAGGCCTGGAAAGGTTAGATGCAGGAAGAATGTTCCCGATGTTGGGGAAGTCCAGAACCAGGGGACATAGTCTAAGGATAAGGGGTAAGCCATTTAGGACTGAGATGAGGAGAAACTTCTTCACTCAGAGTTGTTAACCTGTGGAATTCCCTACCGCAGAGAGTTGTTGATGCCAGTTCATTGGATATATTCAAGAGGGAGTTAGATATGGCCCTTGCGGCTAAAGGGATCAAAGGGTATGGAGAGAAAGCAGGAATGGGGTACTGAGGTGAATGATCAGCCTTGATCTTATTGAATGGCCCACTCCTGCACCTATTTTCTATGTTTCTAAAAGCTCATGGGCTTCGCCACCAAGTTAAAACTGCTCAAATATACTTCACTTAGAGCCTGCGGAGAGACAGGAAAATCAGCAACTTAAGTTAGAAGTGAAGAACGTTGGGCTTTTAAAAAAAAATGTTGTTACTTGGGATATTGGCGACCCTGGCAAGGCTACATTTATCTCCCATTCCGAGTTTACTTTGGATAGAAGAGACTTTAAGTTGACTTAATTGAAGTTTTCAAAACAACAAAGGAAACTTAAAATTTATCCAGGCAAATTGTCCATTATGCTAAACATTCAGGAACCAGGGAACACAAGCTGGGAATAGGAAAGGAAGTTAGGGTAGCCTGTTCACCCAAAATGATGAGTTGTGGAACAAGTTCCCAGGAAGCAATTACATGAATGTTTGAAGAGAAGATGGAAACCAAGTTAAGTGGGGCTGATGACTGAAAAAGGGATGACTCATTGGGAATAATGCCCTTTTTTAGTTCCAAAATTCATCAGTCTGGGTTGCCTTTAGATCTTGGTTGCAGAGGTGAAAGAATAGTGTTTAAGCCAAATGCATACACAATGTTCTATTTTGCAATATAACAAGAGGCTAGGATATCTCTAATAGCTAGAACAGTTTAGATTTATTTATAATTATTTTGTTACTTTTGCTTATTTCTGTTACAGCCTAAAGCATTTAACATCAAGGTCATACCTGCTCTAAATTCTTAAAGAGAAGAATGTCTTTACAGGCATCTTGCAGTCGTCTTCTTTGCTCATCTGTTTTGGGATGAATAACCTAAAATACAGAGAGGATGCTGTATATAAATCTACACATTCATACTATTTTACACAGTCACTGTACTGGAGAACCCCAACAGGCAAGCTTTGTACTGAGGCAGCCCACACGACAAATCTAAGGTCACAACTACCAAGCAGGTGTGGGGAGCAAAGAAAAATACTGTCGACCGTCTCCTTTATGCGGAATTTAGGTTAGTATAATCAGAAGCCTGGAAGCAAGTATTTGCCAACTGTTCTCTCAGCAGAGGAAGGTATGACAAAAGTGAAGAGCATCAGACAGGGAATAATATTAAAATTTAAAAATAGTTGCCTGTATTAAAACGATAGACTTAACTTATATCATTATTTACATCTTAGAGTAGCCAAAGTTACTGTTCAGTAAATTGCAGGACAATATTCAATTTAGGATCAGAATAATTAAGCATATGATACAAAGTCCGTTTGCTTCTTTTCTTGTCAACATTGCACAGTACATCAAAGTTGGGACAACACAGCAACATGTTTCTCCAAAATACTTTCATAATTAGTCAATTCATTTTCGACTGTTATTGCCATCATTCTCATGTTATGTTCTTTTCATCTGTTGCTTTTCGGCTGAGCACAAAACACTTGAGTCTCCACGAGTCTTCCCAGCTCACATGACCAGTGATCCCTTCACTGCAGCCGGCTACTGCCCTCTGCTGTTCCTTCTCGTATTCATGAGGCAAGAACTTTCATTTGCCTTGATTTTACGGTGTGAATTTAGGGGCAGCCAAAAACATGATTACTGAGTGATATTACGAAAAGCTAATCCTCATTAAAAACCCAAATGTTTGCAATTTTAATCTACAATTTGGCCCTTTCCATTTGCACTTGTCCATTATTTGGTTTTAATTCTCAATTGTGCATTTGCACCTTTCCTATCTCAATAAATTATGAAGTCGAAATTGCCCTCCGCCACGTTTGGGGTAGATAATTGGAATTAGATGGATAATTACCGCCTGGATCCATGGGGCGGGGAATAGAGCGAAATTGCACCCCTTTCCCGGAAAAAATAATCGGGGCGATGTTGGGGGCGGTAGCGAGTCGGGAGTGGGGCGAAGGCGGGTTGTGTCGTCAGCATGACGCAGACGTGTCGCTGGCCTGGCTGAAGCCCTCACTGGTGGCCCAGTGGGCATTCATAGCAACGTCCTTCCCCTTCACTTAAAGGGTAGGGATGCTGCGAGGCCTACTTGGCGCCCACTGGGCCACCAGGGAGGGCTTCGGCCATGCCAGCGGCCCAACACTCGAGAGGGTGCTGGGTTGCCTGTTGCCAACCCAGCCGAACCGGTGGCCGCCTTTGTCCTTAAAATAAAATGGCGGCCACATGCCCTCCCCTTGAAGGGTGGATGCAGCGCTGACAGCTTCTTGCCGCTCGAAGTTGTCGGGGGCTCCGACCGGCAGTCAATCAACTATTTGAGGGCAATGTCGCTTTTGGGTCGGGGACCAGGCGGTGCGTACGATTATGATGTCATTATCGCTGTGCGCACAGGAGTGGGACGGTCACCTTCTCCGCCTCAAAAAATCACGAGGGCAATGTCCCGATCATCAGCGAGTCCTCCCAACTGGTTTACTTCAAAACCTCTGCTGCAATGTTCCTCTTTGCACTTCCTATTCCAAGTCTCCTGCTCACTCGACCAGCATGTAACTCTCTCCCAAACCAAATAGTGAGATTTTTTTTAAAAATTGATGTCAAGAGGCAAAGTGATTAAGAGAATGTGCGCATGCATGTCAGTCAGTGGAAAAGATGGAGGAAAAGTATTAATTAGGTTTCTTCCACATGCTGCATCATTCCATTGTACGTAACGTTGCTTACCCGAGGCTCTGTGTCCTCCTCTTCCTCATCAGGGTTGAAAGCTTCTGCACATACTAAAAGGAGACACTAACATTAATATCAATATAAAAAGGATTGGATGGCTGACTAATAATTCACACCAAAAAGTGCAATTCTAAACTTGTGACTGCCTCATTACTGATTTTTTAAACATGGTTAACATTTAATATACAATAAATCAAAGCTAATCTTTCATTAAAATTGAGTAGGATTACTTTCATTGCACATAATCAGACATGGGTTCAAAAAGAATTTCTGAACAGTCCGACAGCTTGCGGATACAGAAGCATTTCAAGTAAACAATCAGACTCAAGCTAAAAGGAACATCCTGACACTTAAACGTGGCAGAAAATCACAAACTATTTCGTCCATTTGAGTGGAGCGTTTTTCAGAAGCAATAAGTTTCAATATGGACAAGAAAATGTCGTCGAGCTACTTAAGTGCTGACAAGAACACTTTCAGTTAACCAATCACATGGCTGCATAATGGTTATGAAGCATCCCTTATTATATTCTTCTCTCACAACTGAAAATGAAAGCGAGAGGCTTTCACAGAAAAGGAAAGCATCTGAATTGCTATTGGTCTTGCGCTTCAGTGTGGAAAAAGGGCAGAAGGAATTGTACAATATTTCGGTGACGTGTACAGTATTTCAGACCCATTAGGTGCTGGCTGCAATGGATCATGTTAAATATTAGTTAACTTCCCAGAAATCACTTAGTGCCACTTGCATACTCAGTAATGGGATTAAAATAACGTTGGCAAAAGTCACAAGACCTTGGTATAATAGGGTTCCTGTCTTCAAGCATGTAATTAATCTTCCATGCACTGAGAATAATATCAACCTTCAACCAAAATCCCGCCCATCAAATGTCTCCATCAGATTTTTATTCTTCGAACATACATGAAAAATCATGTGATCTTCCCCAACCCATTGCTGTAAAATAAAGCCCTCGCCTCTACCCTCCCCTCCCCTCCCCCATCCCTCTCACTATGACCAATCGGCCCCAATATCTCATATGACTCAGTCAAATTTGTGTTTGACAACGCTCCAGTGAAGCACCTTGGGACTTGCTACTACCTTAAAGGCGTTACACCAAGTATGTGTTGTCGTTGTACTAATTGGGAAAAAAGGATAAACCACATTCAGAGAATCTTCTTCACCATCCCCCACCCCCAACATGTATATCAAAGTGGTGCTAAGGACTATAGTCGGTTAACTGATATTGATGCCGATATCAGTCTTAGAGAGAACCTTTAGAAGTTCAGAAAACAATATTCAGTAAGGACATGAAGGTTAGTGGCCACTTGACAAATAGAATCTAGTGTTACTGTTGACATTGGCAGGGGTGTGGGACTAATTACATAGGTCATTCATAGAGCCGGCACAGGTATGATGGGCCAAATGGCCTCCTTCTGAGCTGCAGGATTCTATGATTAACACCAGAGGTCATTAATATTTAGAGCTTTATCCATAGAGAGGATGGAAAGTAATATTGGTTTCTAAATAGATTATAAACAGGCACATCTCCAGTGTTTCAATAGAACTATTGAACATAAAGCAAAAATGTCAGTTTATGAGTGTGAAGTGATTGTCTTACCATAACACAAATAAATCTCTTTCCAGTTGGCAGCAGATGCCTTTAAAGTACAAGATTTTCTGAATGCCAAGAGTGTATCCATCATAAAATGTGAAAGACTCATTTTCAATCTGCTCCTTTCAAGACCTGAACCATCTGTGGAAGATCCTGAAAGAATCTGTACTAAGTGTAAAGGCTATAACACAGCACACAGAAAGAGCTATGGTTGAGAGTTGCATGGTTCTAATTGATCGATAAATTGAGTCCCTTTTTGAGGGTGTTGTTCCAAATGAAGATTTATATTTTTCCAAATCAGCCCAGCCTAGAACTGAATGCACCTCAGAAAGTAAAGGCTGCAGATGCAAGAAATTTGAACAAAAACAAGAATGCTGCAGAAGAAGAATGATGCTGCTAAAGGGCACATTCCAGAGGAAGACAATTACTGGGATTTTGTGTGAAGTAACTCTCGAAAACACTGGTTACTAGGACCTGGTTGATGAGGATGTGCTTTATAGGTGCCTAAATAACTATTTGATGTATAAACCTAATAATGATGTGCAAGTAGCTGACATCGATTTTCACAACTGTTGAGAGATGATACAGTACAATCAACTTTATTAATCCAAGCTTCTCCAGTCAGATGCATAAGTCCACAATTAGTCACGAATCGCTCATGTGAAGAATTATATCGGGAGCAAGATCTTTAACATTCCCAGCCGAAGGTACCATTTCTTGAATTGGCACAATAGTATAACGGCATTCAAAGATAGAAACAGTCTGCTCAAACAAGCAGACAGAAATAAATGCTTTTCAACTATGCTCTTTTTCATTCCTAATTTAAGAAGCTCATCTCCCTCTTACTGGAAAGTTAGTTACGACTTATTCCAATTTTAGTGTCTCAGTTATTGCTGAATTAAGTCAAGAGGATTAGGCTTCTTCCTATTCCCCCAACTTCTTCTGGATAATTTAGACCCAGGCATACACAGGCGATGCTTTTTTTTCCTTTTTCAATAGAAACTGGTTGATATTTGATTAGGAGGGGGAGGAGGAAAGTATAGGCTAAAGAAAAAACAACACTTCCTGTTCCTGATCACTACTCTGTTGGAACTGCATTTGGGGCCACGATCAGACTCATAACAACCCCAAGTCATTGCTACTCACTGTTAAGGATCATATGAATAGTGGGATACAGTAGCATAGTGTTTATGTTACTGGACTAGCAATTCAGAGCCCTGGACTAATATTCCGGAGACGCAAGTTCAAATTCCACCATGGCAGTTTGCGAATTTGAACTTTGTAAATTAAATAAATCTGGAATATAATCATGAAGGTTGTAAATGACATACTAATATCCTTTAGAGAAGGAAACCCGCTATCCTTACCCGATCTGGCTTATGTGTGACTCTGGACGCACAGCATTGCAGTTGTCTCAAATTAAATGGTTGAGCAGTTGTAATTTTTTGTAGCGGTTTGATAAAAGAACAAAAAAAAGGGACTGACAACTCAGTATCGACCTCGGCATCGGATTCTGACAAAGGCACACCCAGCCCAGTTGGCCTGCAAGACCTCTTCATGAACATCTGGGGACTTGTGTCAAACTTGGGAAAGCTGTACCAACATCTGGGCTTGGGCTGATAAGTGACAAGTAACATTTGCGCCACAGAAATATCAGACAATGACCATCTCCAACAAGTACCTAACCATCTACCCTTGACATTTAATGGCATTACCATCGCCAAATCCCCCACCATCAACATCCTGGGGTCATCATTGACCAGAAACTTAACTGTTGCAGCCATCTTAAATATTGCGGCTACAAGAGCACGTCAGAGGCTGGGTATTCTGCATAGAGTACTCACCTCCTGACCAACATACCCGGTAATTATTTGGGGGCTGCGTGGCTGCTTTAAGGGGCGACGTGACCCATTCAAATGTCCTCGTATGCAGTTTTTAATCCCCGAATTTAAAAGCTAGCTCACCGGCTGCATGGGATCCCTGGAATGCTGCATGGTCACGCAGCTTAAAGGGAACATTGATTCTGACACCCCAAAGCCGACCATCTACACTGCACAAATCAGGAGTGTGATGGAATACTCTCCACTTGCCTGGATGAGTGCAGCTCCAACAACACTAATGAAACTTGACACCATCCAGGGCAAAGCAGTCCACTTGATTGGCACCCCATCCACCACCTTAAACATTCACTCCCTCCACCACCGGCGTACCATGGCTGGAGTGTGTACCATGTATGAGATGCACTGCAGTAACTCGCCAAGGTTTCTTTGACAGCACCTTTGAAACCCGGGACTTCTACCACCTGGAAGGACATGGGTAGCAGGCACATGGGAACGCCATCACCTTCAAGTTCATCACCTAGTCACATATCTCCCCGACTTGGAAATATATCCGCGCTCCTTCATCGTCGGGTCAAAAATCAAGAAACTCGCTACCCAACACCACACGGACTGCAGTGGTTCAAGAAAACAACTCACCATCTTCCCGAGGACAATAAATGCTGACCTTGCCAGCAATGCCCAACTCCCATGTATGAATAAATTTAAAAAGTTACTTGGGTGAAGAATGGAGGGCTGCTGGTACCCATGACGTTGTACCCACATGCCAGAGGAGAGATAAGGTGAGGTAATAGAAACATAGAAAATAGTTGCAGGAGTCGGCCATTCGGCCCTTCGAGCCTGCGCCGCTATTCAATGAGTTCATGGCTGAACGTGCAACTTCAGTACCTCATTCCTGCATTCTCGCCATACCCCTTGATCCCCCGAGTACGAAGGACGACATCTAACTCCTTTTTGAATATATTTAGTGAAATGGCCTCAACAATTCCACAGGTTCACCACTCTCAGGGTGAAGAAGTTTCTCCTCATCTCGGTCCTAAATGGCTTACCCCTTATCCTTCGACTGTGACCCCTGGTTCTGGACTTACCCAATATTGGGAACATTCTTCCTGCATCTAACCTGTCTAAACCAGTCAGAATTTTAAACATTTCTATGAGATCCCCTCTCATTCTTCTGAACGCCAGTGAATACAAGCCCAGTTGATCCAGTCTTTCTTGAACTGTCAGTCCCGCCATCCCGGGAATCAGTCTGGTGAACCTTCGCTGCACTCCCTCAATAGCAAGAATGTCCTTCCTCAAGTTGGGGGATCAAAACTGTACACAATACTCCAGGTGTGGCCTCACCAAGGCCCTGTACAACTGTAGTAACACCTCCCTGCCCCTGTACTCAAATCCCCTCGCTATGAAGGCCAACATGCCATTTGCTTTCTTAACCGCCTGCTGTACCTGCATGCCAACCTTCAATGACTGATGTACCATGACACCCAGGTCTCGTTGCACTCCCCTTTTCCTAATCTGTCACCATTCAGATAATAGTGTGTCTCTCTGTTTTTACCACCAAAGTGAATAACCTCATTTATCCACATTATACTTCATCGGCCATGCATTTGCCCACTCACCTAACCTATCCAAGTCACTCTGCAGCCTCATAGCATCCTCCTCGCAGCTCACACTGCCATCCGACTTAGTGTCATCGGCAAATTTGGAGATGATACATTTAATCCCCTCGTCTAAATCATTAATGTACAATTTAAACAGCTGGGGCTCCAGCACAGAACCTTGCGGTACCCCACTAGTCACTGCCTGCCATTCTGAAAAGTATCCATTTACTCCTACTCTTCGCTTCCTGTCGGACAACCAGTTCTCAATCCACGTCAGCACACTATCCCCAATCCCATGTGCTTTAACTTTGCACATTAATCTCTTGTGTGGGACCTTGTCGAAAGCCTTCTGAAAGTCCAAATACACCACATCAACTGGTTCTCCCTTGACCACTCTACTGGAAACATCCTCAAAAAATTCCAGAAGATTGGTCAAGCATGATTTCCCTTTCACAAATCCATGCTGACTTGGACCTATCATGTCACCTCTTTCCAAATGCGCTGCTATGACATCCTTAATAATTGATTCCATCATTTTACCCACTACCGATGTAACGTAAGACATAAGAACATGTCAGGCTGACAGGTCTATAATTCCCAGTTTTCTCTCTCACTCCTTTTTAAAAAAGTGGGGTTACATTGGCTACCCTCCAATCCATAGGAACTGATCCAGAGTCTATGGAATGTTGGAAAATGACTGTCAATGCATCCACTATTTCCAAGGCCACCTCCTTCAGTACTCTGGGATGCAGTCCATCAGGCCCTGGGGATTTATCGGTCTTCAATCCCATCAATTTCCCCAACACAATTTCCCGACTAATAAGGATTTCCCTCAGTTCCTCCTTCTTACTGGACCCTCTGACCCCTTTTATATCCGGAAGGTTATTTGTGTCCTCCTTAGTGAATATCGAACCAAAGCACTTGTTCAATTGGTCTGCCATTTCTTTGTTCCCAGTTATGACTTCCCCTGATTCTGACTGCAGGGGACCTAAGTTTGTCTTTACTAACCTTTTTACCTTTACATATCTATCGAAGCTTTTGCAGTCCGTCTTAATGTTCCCTGCAAGCTTCCTCTCGTACTCTATTTTCCCTGCCCTAATCAAACCCTTTGTCCTCCTCTGCTGAGTTCTAAATTTCTCCCAGTCCCCGGGTTCACTGCTATTTCTGGACAATTTGTATGCCACTTCCTTGGCATCCCTGATTTCCCTTGATAGCCACGGTTGAGCCACCTTCCCTTTTTTATTTTTACGCCAGACAGGGATGTACAATTGTTCTAGTTCATCCATGCGGTCTCTAAATGTCTGCCATTGCCCATCCACTGTCAACCCCTTAAGTATCATTCGCCAATCTATCCTAGCCAATTCACGCCTCATACCTTCAAAGTTACCCTTCTTTAAGTTCTGGACCATGGTCTCTGAATTTACTGTTTCATTCTCCATCCTAATGTAGAATTCCACCATATTATGGTCACTCTTCCCCAAGGGGCCTCGCACAATGAGATTGCTAATTAATCCCCTCTCATTACACAACACCCAGTCAAAGATGGCCTCCCCCCCTAGTTGGTTCCTCGACATATTGGTCTAGAAAACTATCCCTTATGCACTCCAGGAAATCCTCCTCCACTGTATTGCTTCCAGTTTGGTCAGCCCAATCTATATGCATATTAAAGTCACCCATGATAACTGCTGCACCTTTATTGCATGCACCCCTAATTTCCCCAACATCACTACTACTGTTTGGAGGTCTGTACACAACTCCCACTAATGTTTTTTGCCCTTTGCCCTTCTTAACTATTGCATTAATCTCCTCTTTAACCAGCAATGCTACCCCACATCCTTTTCCTTTTATTCTATCCTTCCTGAATGTTGAATACCCTTGGATGTCGAGTTCCCAGCCCTGATTATCCTGGAGCCACGTCTCTGTAATCCCAATCACATCATATCTGTTAACATCTATTTGCACAGTTAATTCATCCACCTTATTGCGGATACTCCATGCATTAAGACACAAAGCCTTCAGGCTTGTTTTTTTAACACCCTTTGGCCTTTTAGAATTATGATGCAGTGTGGCCCTTTTTGTTTCTTGCCTTTGTTTACTCAGTCTTCCACTATTGCTTTTTACCTTTCTACCATCTGTTTCTAACTCCATATTACTTCGCTCTGTCTCGCTGCAGAGGTTCCCATCCCCCTGCCATATTAGTTTAAACACTCCCGAACTGCATTAGCAAATGTTACCCCCAGGACATCAGTTCCAGTCCTGCCCAAGTGCAAACCGTCCCTTTTGTACAGGTCCCACTTCCCCCAGAACTGGTTCCAATGTCCCAGGAATTTGAATCCCTCCCTCTTGCACCACTGCTCAAGCCACATATTTATTCTAACTATCCTGCTCCCTCTACTCTGATTAGCACGTGGCACTGGTAGCAATCCAGAGATTACTATCTTTGAGGTCCTACTTTTTAAATTTAACTCCTAGCTCCCTAAATTCAGCTTGTAGGACCTCTTCCCGCTTCTTACCTATATTGTTGGTATCTACATGTACCACGACAACTGGCTGTTCACCCTCCGTCTCCAGAATACTCTGCAGCCGCTAATAAAGAAAAAACATTACAGAAGCACGTGATATGATTTCTAAGGGGTTTCGTTGCCATTTCTTAAAACATTCGATCATTGATTTAAATTGTTCCCAAAATAACAAGTTTCACTCATAAGGGCACCAACTGGCAGCTCACTAAGATCATAAGACTTGATATCCACAACAAAACATGCCCAGGACGCCTTGAGCAGCTAAACGCATTCCCATCTCAACAGTATTTCTCTGAAGTAATTTGCAATCTGCATAATTCCATAATTGCTTGCTGTAGGCCATCCTGTCAAACACCATTTTTTTTGTTCAGATCCTCCCGCTGTTTCTCTCTCCATGTGTGGCATTTGCTGAGAACATACTCTCGGTAGAGGCAGTTGTCAGTCTGGTTGACAGGACTGCTGACAAATCACTGAATGGAGGTGGTGTCAAACACCTGAGGTCATAATTAACAAAGAAGGAAAAACAAGTATGTGGTCACGACAGGGGTTTGAATAACTGACCACGAGGAACAATCTTGAACTGGGAGGTGGAAGCAAAATTCAGGTAGTCAGATTTTGCAGTTAAAAAGGTGCCAAGTAAGAAATGTAATGCCAAAAGTACATAAGCAAGCCATTAAAGGGATTAGCACATGGTGATTCTTTCCTCCCGCCTCCCTTCCCCTACCCATCTGCCTGTTTTTTTGTGGACACAAGGGTAATAGAGTGAACCAAGTGGAATTTGCTTTGACTGTTACACTATGCATAAAGCACGTAATGTTTCGCATCTGACATCATCTCAAAGTGTTTCTCAGTCCGCTTTTGGAAAAATTGGAGCTGCACATGAAGGAATGAGCGAAAGGAACTATGGCCGGAATTTTTACCTTCACGAAGCGCCGACAGTGAGGGAGCCCTGGATCGCATTAAGAACCTGGAAGTTGCCATAACTGGCATGATGTCATAATGTCATGGCTATGTGTTCGTCCATTGAAAGGGTGGCTACCTGCATGGAGCATCAAACACTGTTTTCAAATGAGTACATGCTTGCTCTGACAAACAGCTTGCACACTCTGAATGCCACCTTAACTAGGATGGATAGAAAGCTAGACTTTGCTGCACATCAGTGGGGTGATGAACAGCCAAGTCCTCTCCAGCTCCTTGCGAGCAGGGAAGTGCAGGTGGGCCATGAGAGGGATGGTGGTGAAAGGGGACAAGGACAGGGGACTCTGCTCAAAGTATTCCCACTTATCTCCCATTGCCTCCCCTCAGTCAGAGCCACACATGCTGCCTTGTGTCCTGATGGCCAAGTCTGCCCCCGCACAGGTGCAGGTGGAGCAGTCTTTGGCAGGGCCCTCACGAGCTCCAAAACCCAGAGGATGCCAGCCAAAAGCATCGAAGCAGTCAGAGCAGGGAAGGGAGCAGTCTGCCTCTACCTCTGCTGAAGCCACAGGGGTTGCACAATGTCGGAAGAGGAAGAAGAAAGAATACTAGATGCACAAGGGCATGCACATGGGTGTATTAGGCAATGTTTCACCGTTAACTTTACATTAACTGAATGCACATCACATTATTTCTTTGCACCACTTTCCCATTTTTGCCTGCTGCCTGGCATTGTCAATTGGAATGAATAGTAAGACATGACTTAACTACGAGCAATGGGGGCATCTGTGTGACAGAGATGGTCTGGTCATTTTCGGACTGCCTTGTGGTGGGGAGAGTTGGTTCAGGATCTGGATGCCATATGGGTGTACAGGTCTAACCTAACTAAATTGTGCCATTCTGAGGCCATCCTGGGCAGCAATGTGTGCAGCTACTGGTGCCTTGTCCACATCAGATTCCTCCTCCGAAAAGGTTCTGCACCATACTCCTCCAGCAGCTCCAATCCTCGCTGCTGCTGAAGGAGCGGAGCAGAGCACACCATACCACGATCATTCTGCAGACCCTGGCTGGTGTGTAAAGGGCGCCTCCAAATCTGTCCAAGCAACTGAAGCGCATCTTCAGTATCTGGAATGCTTGCTCTGTTACACATCGACATCATTTGGCTTCGATTGTCGCGCTCTTCAGCTTCCTCAAGAGTGCCATTAGCTATTTCTTTTGTGGATACCCCTGATCTCCAAGCAGATAGCTTGTTAGTCTGGTCAGAGGTGTAAAGAGCTGAGGGAGGGGACAGGATGAATGAATCATGAGGGCTCCCTGGGAAACTGGCGCACACATGCCTGATGATCTTTTTGTGGTCGCAGACAAACTGTACAGGGATGGAATCGAAGGCCTTATGTTTCATGAACAATTCTGGGTGATCTGGGGGTGCCTTGATGGCCACATGTATGCAGACGATAACGCCCTGTACCTGTGGGAAATCAATCGCCTGCTCATTCTGACTGGCTTCATCAGTGGCAAAGAGTACATAAGTGCCTGCCCTGGCAAACAGAACATCGGTCACCTGGGTGATATAATTATGGGCGGCTGACTGCAAAATCCTGCAAATATCTCTTGCAGATCCCTGGAAGGAGCCAGGGATGAAGAAATTGAGGGCGGTGGTTACTTGGACTGCCACTGGTGATACGTGTCCACCACGTCCTCTGGACAGCAAGTCTTCTTCCAGTCGGCTACAAATGTCTACCACGACCTGATGCAATAAGCCCGAGCCTCCTGAGGCACTGGTGTTCAGTCATGTCCCGGAAGCTGATCCTCTACCTACATACTGTGTTGGGGGTATCGTCTCCTGCAAGGTGCACCCCTGCGCTCCTCCCCTCTCGCCTGTGGAGCGACAGGTTGGTGAGAATGCTACTACTGGTGGTGGTGCTGCTGGTGCTCATCTTGGTCCTCATCTGAGGTCCACGGTGAAACAGCATAAGCGGCAATCATGTTGATCGGATACGAGAGATGTAAAGTGGAGATCAGACACACAATCCTCCAATGTAGTGAGATCTCCAAAGTTGTAGAAATCACCTGCAAACTCCTGCAAGCAACTTTCAGATCAAGCGGTGTCAGCAAAAGCCTTTCCCTTAGGTAGGTGTGAGGTCTGAATATTTTCTGTTTTTTTTAAAATGTCATTTGTTCAGTTCTCTCAATTGCCAGGTTCAGCAAGCCTGGGAATCCTGTGGACACCCAGTAAATGCTCAAACCACTTTATATCCTCTTAACGAGCTCGTAATTGGTTTAAATAAGTAATCCACCTCTCCCGAAGGAGCCTCGTACTCGGTGCCTCACACACTCGAGTTAAAGGCGCAAGCCAGTGGGTTGAAGCCAGCTTCCTGAAACGCTGTCAATTTCAGTGCTTTTAACTACCAACCCGTTCACTCTTCAATGTGCAAGTTGAATTCTCTGAACAGGAGATCTAAGAGAGGAGTATTTGAGCCAGACAAACCAGTGTTGCTTTTTTCATAGCTTGAGACAATAGAGGGCATTCGGACCATCCCACGAGCGATGCAGACTCATAAATTCAGGATGGCCCTCTTCATTTTGAGAATAGCAAGAGATAATTTCTATGTCGAGCCACCCAGGAAGGCAGTCGCTGACTTAATTGGCAGCCTTATTGGCCAACGCCAGACAGGGAATGAGCCAAGCTGATGGTTTCTTGATAACCCAGGAAACAAAATGACAGAAGCACACAGTTGACAAGTGCACTCTAGAAGGTCTCGACGGAGAAAGTCGGAGCTTGGTAGAATCTAGGGAGGGAGCCAGACCTTGCAAGTGAAAAGTTTTTTTGCAACTCAATGTGTAACCAGTCAGGACCAGAGTAAAGGCGAACGAGGGGTTGAACGGCCTCCTAATGTTACTATGGAACAGGGACAATGTGGCGTACTTCATTATTTTCTTTATTATAAGGAGTGATACTAAAATTAAGTTGGAGCGATTTACTACAGATATTCTGCTCACTGAATTGTAAAATCAACGACCTGTAGATTGTTTAATTACATGAATCTGGCCTTGTTTCACTAAAAAGTGTCAAATCAGTTGGTCCTTCGGAAGATCGAAGAATTGCATGTCAAGGCACCTGAGATTACAGTATCCAGTTCATATAAAATCGGGTTTTTCATTGTTACGACCCCTTGGGCCATACTATGACTGGATATTGGAAAGTGAAGGTAAATTGCTGATTGCAAAGGAACATGGAATATGCTTACAGCAAAGTCCGGTGATAAACTTGAGAGAATACCTTCAACATACCCCAAGTTTCTAACACCACATTATACCAAACATGAATGACAAAATGTGCAAAGTATTTTATTCCTTAATACGAACAACCCCCATTTTGATCAGCAAAACAGTCACAGGAAATTTCTAAACAGGAAATTTCTCAACACAGAAAATACTACAAAATACACTTGCCTCATTATATTTTACTTAAAAATGCTACTGCAATTCTCAGTGTTAACAAAATATTTTTTTTATTAGCAATGGTGGAATCTATGCGACAGGAGTATTACTGTTAATTGTGTACTTTCCCCCATTACAGAGAACATAATGCAAGTAATTCAATAAATAATTTAGCAAATCTCAATTGAAGTATAAATTGTACATTACTAAAATAAAACAGTTTATTCACGGCGATAAGGAAAAAATATCTTAGTTGTTGATAATGGTGCTTAAGATTGCAGATATGATTTGTAAATTCTATACATTACTTCCATCAGTCATTTCCTAGTTATAGAAAACCTTGTGTCCAATTTCAACCATGTCAGATTTAAATCTATTTTGAGATACAAGTAGGAAATCCGACTCCGACCTTAAAGATCTTTGGTTATGAAATATGAATTTCAACGCAATGTGTCCTTTTTACTCAATGTCACTGCAGCTCCTAAAAAGTTTTCCTTTTACCTGCATTAAGTGACTGAAAGCTAAACATTTCATGGTATTATGGATGTCTTAACTTGAAAGAATGCTTTGCAATAAATCATCCAGACTTCAGTCAAGTTTAAGTAAATCATCCACATACAGGATTTACATGAGTACTAAACAATGAATTAATTCACCAATTTATGTGTGTCTCTCGATTGTGAACTAAAGTTTTAAATGTTATGTTATTCATTGATTCAGTAAATTGCAACTATGGGTAAAGGAAATAAAAAAATATTTGACATTTCTTCACCTTCCACCCCACCCCCCGCCATTAAATTACCTTTCATTGTCCCAACCAAGTGTTCATTCTTCTATACCACCTTCCAACCCTCTCCCCACACATCATCCCGTGCTGCCCCCCACCCCGCCTCACCCTCCCCACACACATCATTCCTGGGTTAATAAAACAGGCAGGCAATCTGCTTCAAGGTCACAACCAACATCACGCTACAAGACATGAGGTGACAGAAGTAAGTCACTGAGCAGCTCATTTGCCTTTTGTCCCTCCTTTTCTGTTGGAATGTACCTGGCCTCCTATTCAACATCTTCCCATAATGACATGATTGAGATCAGATATTTATTACGCCAAGAATATAACCCACACATCCTACCATTCACTCATTCATATTATTCACTCACCATAGTCTTGGTACTTATGGGAACTTCACCACTGGGCTAATTAAACAAACTTTTGCACAAGGCTTCGGTTTTATGGGACCCAGCCGAGAAACATCTACACAGGTTCATCAAGTCAATTAGAGGTTTACTTTACACTAGCAAAAACTTCCACTTATGTAGTGTCTTTAATGTTTAAAAAATTAATGCGCTTCACAGAGATGTAATCAAAAGAAACATGGATGCTGAGTCAAAGGAAGATGTGGGGGGCAGGATCAGGGGATGACCAAACACTTGATCAAAAAAGGTGAGTGTTATTAGGGGGGTGGTCTTAAAGGAGGAAAGTGAGGTGCAGAGGCAGAGGCGTTTAGGAAGGTAATTCCAGATGGGGACCTAGGCGAGTGAAAGCACAGCCACCAAGGTGGTGAAGCAAAGCGAAGGGAGAGCTTGAGAACAGAACAGCTGAGCTGCGGTACAGGTGGAGGCAGGCGATGTTATAGATGGGAGTAGGCAGTTTTTATGATGGAGAGGATATATGGTTAGGAACCGAGCTTGGGGCAAATAGGATTCCAGGATTGTCACAGGATTGAAAATGGCTGGAGAGGGAGCTGGATTTGGTGAAAATCACTGGGATATTAGCAGGACCCCAAAGACATTTCTCCCCATTTGTAAGTCAGCTGACAAGATGAAGGAAAAATACCCCTCTTGGGAATACCAAAATGTAGATATTAGTTAACACTCTAATTCCGAAAATGTCATCTGAGTTACACAGTACCAGCTCCATTCATTATGAGTCAAGCCATATGCATAATATGACTCAATAGCTTCCCATATTACCACTATATTTTCTTCTGACTGAAAAGGACAGACAGAATGGTGTGGTTATACAAGTGAAAAATGTTTGGCATTCGACCATGCTGCACTGTAATGGGCTTCGGTAAATAAACTAATGACTACTTCCAAGAAATTATTCCTGCCTAACCCAAAAATGCAATTTAATAGGATCCAAGTCAGGTCTCCTGATTTACTGTCGTCAAAGCTGATCACCAGATTTGATGTTTAAAATCTGATTTACATTTCAAGATTATATTTTACCTTAAAACTGATGCAGAAGGTTAATGGATTATAAAGAAAGCAACATTAGGTGAAACTTCACAAAATCCATGTGAAGGAACTAAGCTAGGATCGACCCAGTTTTACAGAACATTAGGCATATGCGCTATAACTCTGGATTTAGAGTTCAGTGAAGATTATTTAATTACTTTGCCATCTGGTTTTCATGACTTTCTTACTGTGTCTTCCTCGATCTCGAGGTACTGCCTATGATGACTGTGGACATGATTATGCACAAGTGCCAATAGGTATTCACTGAAGGACTTCCCACCACACAAATACTAAAAAATAAAGGAAAATTACAGAAAGGGAATTAGAAAGACAAACTGCTTGTAAGAGAAAATTAACAAAAGAAAGGTAGTAAGAGGATTCCTATAGGCGTACATGAAGTAAGAGAAATTCAAGGTAAGCACAAGACTGATAGATCAAAGAGGAAAGCTTGTAATGAAAAGTGCTGGACATTGGGATGGTAAAACCACCAGAAATAGGTATAGAACTGTTCATGGAGGTAATTATTCAAAGAGAAATGGTACTTAGAATTTTTCACATTGAAGGTAGACAAATCTCAAGGATCAGAATGTTCACGTCCCAGGATCCCGAGGGAGGAAATAATGGTTCAGCCTATAATTTACCAAAACTCTGTAGAAAGGAAAATTACGCGAGGGGACTGACAAATCTCACACCTTCTTCAAAATATGACAATAATGAAGCAGGAAATTTTCAGTCTTCATACTTTAATGACCTCTCAGAATTCTTTAAAGAAATAACAGACATGATAAAGGGAATGCAACAAAAATGCTTTGTGGATTTTCAAAAAGTGTTTGATAAAGCATTTAAAGCAAACATGGAATTTGATACAAAGATGGTTGGAGGGCAGAAAAAAATAAGGCGTACAAGGAGAAGTTAATTTCAAAGGCTGGAAAGATTATGGGCCCAAGTTTCGGGCCGCGCCTCAAACGACGCAGCCCTGACCTGGACGCCCATTTTTCGCACCACAAAGTGCGCCTAAATAAAAACTTACAGATTCTCCGGCTCCCTGCTGGTCCTCTGGAGTCTGGCGCGGCGCAGCACGAGCTGTCGGGGGCGGATCTAGGTCCCTGCGCTGAAAACAGTGCCGGGACCTCTGCACATGCACGCTACAGTGGGCGCACATGTGCAGTAGCTCCAGGCGCCATAAACTGTGTGGGAGGGGCCCGAAGCACGCAGCCCCTAGCCCTGGCCAAATGGCCTCAATGGGGCTGCGTGCATAAGGCTGCCTCCCACGCCCAGCTCCTGCTTCCTCCAGACAGACTCAACTCCCGCTTCTCCCCCCGCTGCCCCTCACCGGACCCGACACTGTCCCAACTCCCGCTTCCCCCCCGCCCCCGGACTGGACCCGACCCCCGCTCCCCCCCCCCCCGTACTCCCTTTCCCCCCCCCCTCCCTTCCCCCCCTCCCCCTCCCTCTCCCTTCCCCCCCATCCGAACCGAACCGACCTCCCTCCGCCCCCCTGCGCTCCCGATCCCAACCAAACGCCACCTACCTGTAAATCTGGTGCTGGGGACGGGCCCTGCCCGAAGTCTTGCCGGCCGGGCCCAGCCCGTTCAGCCTCCCTCCCCCCCACCCCTCTCCCTTCTCCTTCTCCCCTTCTCCTCCCTCACCTTCTCCCCCCTCCCTCCCCCTGCCAGAAACACAGACACTGACAGACAGAGAGTGAGAGACGCACACAGACAGACAGAGAGATAGAGACACTGACAGAGACACACTGGGGGGGGCATCCCAGCACGCTGTTGGAGGGCTCCCGGTGCTGCAGTCGGTAAGTAGAAATTGTTTTATTTATTGATTTAAAAAATTATTTCTTATTAATTTTTTTTGATTGATTTATTGGTTGATTTATTGATGTTTTTATCATTTATTATTGATGATGGCTGTTTATTTGTAAAACTGAAATGTTTAATGTTTGTAAACTTCCCTTTAAACCACCCCCCCCCATTCCCTACGCCTGATTTGTAACCTATGCCTGATTTTCTAAAGTGTAGACAAGGTTTTTTTCGAGCGTACAAAAATCTTCACTTTCTTCATTCTAAGTTCGTTTGGAGTAAGTTTTCACTGCCAAAACTTTGAAAACAGGCGTAAGTCGCCGGACACGCCCCCGTTTGAAAAAAAAATTCTGTTCCAAAGTGAAACTATTCTAACTGACGAGAACTGGAGCAAACTAAATGCCGAGAATTAGAATTTCTAAGATACTCCGTTCTACACCAGTTGCTCCAAAAAATCAGGAGCAACTGAGGCCGAAACTTGGGCCCATGGTGATGATTATTTCCCAGCAGTCTGCATTGAGGATGCTCTTATTTACCAGAAACATAAATGATCTGGACTTTAGGAACTGAGGGAATATTGGCTCCAATTTTCCCTAAAGACGAAAAATGGTGTTAACTTACCTGGACACCCTTTTTTTTTTAAGTCACCTCAGCACTGAATATAAAAATGCGTAGTTGCCTCACCATTTGTGCCACCCGATCCAACTCTGCAGAGCGGAGCCTCCAATGTGCGCTAAAACAGCACAGCGCATGAGAGAATTTTTTTTTAAAACCAACTGCAAGTATTAAAAAAAACAGCACGTGGGGACTGTGTTAATCACCATTGAGAATCCATTGGTGGCAGAGTTCGATTCACAGGTAGGAAATAGAGCTTAGTTCACGAGATGGCCGCAATGGAAGGGCGCAGAGAAGGCGAAAGTGCCAGGGATGGAGAAGGGGAAACCGTAGGGGTGAAGGGGTTTTGCACGGAAGAAACTGAGCGCCTGGTAGACTTAATTGAGAGTGGATGGGGAGTTGTTGAGAACAAGGGGAGCTTTGGAAAAAATAAGTTTAAACCGTCTGCACTCGCAGAAGTTTGGGACCAGGTCGCAGTCGAATTTAATGCAATGTCCATGACCCCGAGAACCGGTGCGCAGCTGAAAAAGAAGTGGCAGGACCTCGGACAAGTAGTGAAAAAGTAATACATTAAACTTACATTTATTTGGGCTTTAAAATATATGTATATTTATGTACTGCAATAACATCTGGAAATGTGACCCGTGGGTGCACGTGTTCAGAAGGACCCTCTTTTTAAAGAATTCCATTGCATCTTTGCAGAAGATGGTATCAAAGATCAACCGAGAATGGTCACAAACTGGAGGAGGTCTGCAAAGTAGGCTGCAACTAACAGCTATGGAGCAGAGGATAGCGTCAATGATTAAATGCCTCAGGAGGAGACCAACAATCAATGTGCAAGTTGGGCCCAGTTTTCCATTAGAGGGTAAGCCCTGCAAATTGCACAGTCTGGGTTGGCTAAATGTTACATCATGCGTGTGCTTCCTACGCTTCCTCTTCCTCAACGCTGCTAACCAAGCATCTATCTTTTATTTCACAGAGGTTGAGCATCAGGAGGTGCACCTCAAGTTGCAGGAGAGAATGTTCAAGAAAATGTCACGCCAAATATTTCAATTCAGAAGAATGATGGGCAGCATGAAGTTATAGACGACGAGATAGCTACCCTGGATTTGGAACTGCTGATCCCCTCGAGGATTCCAAGCCCTTTCATGAGTGAATCAAGCAAGAGGATTTTTCTAGGTGTGACATCGGAGGCTGCAGTTACAAGTGTTTTGCAGCAAGCCACACCTGCGAGAAGTCATAGGAGGGCGAACTCCATACCTGATCCAGAAACATTGGACTCAGAACACAGAACATCTTGTGGGGATGAGCAGGGAGAACATCCAACAATCGCGATTGCTCCTGGAAGCCTTTGTTGGGGTGAGGGCAGAGTTTGGGGTGGGGGGGGGGGTGGGGGAAGGACTGTCATTACAGGTTGAAAGACTTCTGGGACAGTTGAATGAGGTGGTAGCGGCAAAAGGAGGGGCTCACTCAGGTTGTCCTGAATGCGAGGCGAGCTTTTCACACTGCACCAAATTCAAGGGTTGATCCTGAGGATGAGGTTGACTACGAAGAGGAACCCGGGCATTTCACGAAAACACATTTTGGCTTTGTCCCTGTTGTCGCCCAGCATCAAGAAACGCCATGCCGGAAAAGAAACAGACGACATCTGGGGGTACGGGGAGCAAGGAAGCAGAAGTCTTCAACTACGGGCACGCGCAGGGGTAGCGGCATCGACTGGGGCAGGATTAGCACACAGCGCTAATGAAGAGGATAGATGTCTTGTTTGTTTTTTGGTTGCTTTAGATGATTGTTCTTGGTAAAGTTTGCCACAGTTCTGAATAAAGTTTTTAAAGTAAGGTTTAAACACAAGTAAAATCAAGTTAATTACAACTGTGCTGTACAAATGTTTAACAAACATTTTAATTTTGGACTTAAGCACTCCAAAACTTCATAAAAACCTAAAAGATTTGTGGTGGGATTATTTTTTTTTCCATGTAATGTTCCACTTTTAATAGAGATCACTGCTGCTTGCCTTTGAGCCTGGAGTGTCTTACACTGTCCTTTGTGTGCAGACCTTCAGCCTCGGTAAGCAGCCTGGGAGGAGGACCTTCGGCCCGGGGCAAGCTGGGGCTCCATTCAACGTCCAGGAAAGTGGAGAGAAGGTTGCATTGGATCCCAGAAAAAGAAGAGAATTGGTATGCTGATTCATTTTTGGAACTTTATGTTTTCCCTCAACTATTTGGAGTATTTTGGGCCATGAGGACATTGATGGAAAAAAGGTAAAATTTTTTTGATTTATTTATTTGCCATCATTCTTTTTTTCATCGCAGGAGCATTAATATGGGTAAGATTATATTTATTTTTTATTTTATACCTGCTTATAGTTAAAATTTAGTTTTTAAATAACCTTAGAGTTTAATTGTAAGCCAAATGGAAGTCCCTTCGGCCAGGGATAGCAGCAGGCCAGCGAGGATTCTCAAACTGCAGGTAAGGGTTTTCCTACGGTGTTTCTAGGGTCTTTGCTCCGGTTTAAAAGATTTTGTGGGTGGGAAAAGTTCCCTTATGTAAAGAAATGGCGCTGAATCTTTTACAGGTACACCAGTGCCAGAATGTTTGGCGCCAAACATTCTGGCGCTGGTAGTAGACGCTGGCGCCCCAACACTAGGAAAGGTTTGGACTGAGCTTTGGTGCCAAGAAATGGCGGCCAGTGATGGGCAAAATTGGGGCCATTGGTCCTGAAATTCCGGTCGGAGAGTTCCTTCAGATGAATGTCTCCGACTCGAAATTTCTCTATGAATGTAGCTGGTGGTCTCAGAGGCGCCTTCGATTCCGGTCAGAAGCCTTCTTTCCACGCGCATCGCAGTGTGTCCACATCTTCGAGAAACGAACCGAGAAGCTGGAATCACGTCGGCCTGGACAACCAATCACGTACAGTATTCTCATTGATAGTAATGGGAACTCCGATTTTGAAAGTTCCCATTACTATCAATGAGAATAACCCTCAAAAACGCCCAAACACAACATAATTAAAAAAGCACCTCAGATAATTAAAATTAATTGAAATTAAATGTTTTAGAAAAAAATGTATCTTTTTGGGATTTAAAAAAAAAACTGTTTTAATAGGGTTTAAAATAAACTTACCTTAATGGACTGGGTTTTTCACTATAAAAATGTGTTTAACTTCAATTTGTGTGTGTTTTAAAACTCTTCCGCTGGCAGGCTATGCGCATGCTTTTACCAGGCGTAAGAGTTTGAACGACATTCGCTGGGCAAACAGCCCAATCTCACCCATGTGAATGTCCTTCTCCTGGGGATGTGGATGATCTGTCAAGAGATATCTTGACAGATCGGAAAAGTCATTTTTCGGCGCATGCACATTGCTCACTGAAAACCAGCTTTTGCGAGGCCTCACCGGGTCCGTACGTATTCCGTACGGACCTGGCAAAGCCAAGATTTCAAGGCCTTTGAAATTTGCTAATTACACCAAATTTTGAGGCATGGCAAGTTAAGCAGCAGGACACAAGTAGACAAGGAGGTGCAAGTCAATGTTAAGAAATACAATGTAATAAATTGCAGGTGGGATCTACAATTTCAATGATAAAGATTAAATGTGGCAATACAAGTAGATAAGGAGGCCATAAAAAGCAAACAGAATCCTGTGTTTTTGTATCTTTAGACATGGAACACAAAAGCATGATAATGTTGAACTTGTACACAATCTTAATCAGGCTACAGTTGGACAAGTTTAGGCCACACCATTATAGGAATACAAAAGTAATGAATAGGTACCAATATACAGAATGTTACTAGTATGAGGGGCACCAGTTGTCAAGAGACAGAGAACACAAGAACATAAGAAACAGGAATGAGAGTAGGCCATACAGCCCCTCAAGCCTGCTCCGCCATTCAGTAAGATCATGGCTGATCTTCGACCACAACTTTACTTTCCTTCCCTATCGCCATATCCCAGATGTCCAAAAATCTAGTGATCTCGGGTCTTACACATACTCAATGATTGAGCAGCCACAGCCCTCTGGGGTCGATAGAGAATGCCAAAGATTCACAATCCTCTTAGTGAAATAATTCCTCCTCCACTCAGTCCTAAATGTCTGGCTCCTTATCCTCAGAATGGGGCCAAGTTTCGGCCTGAGTTGTTTCTGTTTTTTTGGAGCAACTGGTTTAGAATGGAGTATCTTCAAAATTGCAATTCTCGGCATTTAGTTTGCTCCAGTTCTCGTCAGTTAGAACAGTTTCAGTTTGGAACAGACTTTTTTTTTCAAAATGGGGGTGTGTCCGGCCACTTACGCCCGTTTTGAAAGTTTAGGCAGTGAAAACATACTCCAAACTAACTTAGAATGGAGTAAGTGTAGATATTTGTTCGCTCAGAAAAACCTTGTCTACACTTAGAAAATCAGGCGTAGGTTACAAATCAGGGGTAGGGAATGGGGGGGGGGGAGGGGGGGTTTTAAAAGGGAAGTTTACAAACATTAAACACTTCAGTTTTACAAATAAAGAGCCATCATCAATAATAAATGATAAATACATCAATAAATCAACCAATAAATCAATCAAAAAATATTAATAAAAATTTTTACCCATCTATATCCCTTCGCAGACTCTTTGCGTCCTCCTCACAACTTACTTTACCACTTAGCTTTGTATTGCCAGCAAACTTGGATAGATTACACTCGGTCCCCTCATCCAAGTCACTGATGTGGATTGTAAATAGCTGAGACCCAAGCACTGATCCTTGCGGCACCCCACTAGTTACATCCTGCCAACTCGAAAATGAACCATTTACTCCTACTCTCTGTGTTCTGTCCATTAACCAATCCTCAAGCCAAGCTAATATTACCCCAATCCATGAGCCCAAACTTTATGTAACAATCTCTTGTGCGCCTTTTGAAAATTCAAATATACTATATCCACTGGTTCGCCACTCCTCCCCCCCCCCCAACCCCGCCTTATCTACGCTGCTGTTCCAACCTCAATAAACTCAAAGATCAAAGATTAGTCCCAACACTATTTCCCTTTCATAAAAGTATTGACTCTACCGAATCATATTGGCTAAGAACTTGTGGTCCTGATGACGGCGAACTTGCAGCATTCATCATCATTTCGCCTTTGAAATTGACCGTGTCAGGATTTAGTGCACGCGCAGCCCAACATAGAAATCCTGAAGTTGATCGGTCATTCATTGCTCCCCCACAGCTGCACTGTTGGACTCCACCCGCCCGTCCCCAAGAGCTGACGATCAGAGAACTGATCTGACAAAAATTTCTTTTTTCGAACAAATATCGCCGTTAGAAACCCCATAACATAGAAAATAGGTGCAAGAGTAGGCCATTCGGCCCTTCGAGCATGCACCATCATTCAATAAGATCATGGCTGATCATTCACCTCAGTACCTCTTTCCTGCTTTCTCTCCATACCCCTTGATCCCTTTAGCAGTAAGGCCCATATCCAACTCCCTCTTGAATATATCCAATGAACTGGCATCAACAACTCTCTGCGGCAAGGAATTCCACAGGTTAACAGGTTCCACAGGTTCTCTGAGTGAAGTAGTTTCTCTTCATCTCAGTCCTAAATGGCTTATCCCTTATCCTTAGACTGTGTCCCCTGGTTCTGGACTTGCCCAACATCGGGAACATTTTTCCTGCGTCTAACCTGTCCAGTCCCATCAGAATTTTATATGTTTCTATGAGATCCCCTCTCATCCTTCTAAACTCCAGTGAATACAGGCCCAGTCGATCCAGTCTCTCCTCATATATCAGTCCTGCCATCCCGGGAATCAGTCTGGTGAACCTTCGCTGCACTCCCTCAATAGCAAGTACGTCCTTCCTCAGATTAGGAGACCAAAACTGAATACAATATTGCAGGTGAGGCCTCATCAAGGCCCTGTACAACTGCTCCTATACTCAAATCCCCTAGCTATGAAGGCCAACATACCATTTGCCTTCTTCACCGCCTGCTGTACCTGCATACCAACTTTCAATGACTGATGTACCATGACACCCAAGTCTCGTTGCACCTCCCCTTTTCCTAATCTGGTGCCATTCAGATAATATTCTGCCTTCGTGTTTTTGCCCCCAAAGTGGATAACCTCACATTTATCCACATTATACTGCATCTGCCATGCATTTGCCCACTCACCTAACCTGTCCAAGTCCCCCTGCAGCCTCTTAACGTCCCCCTCACAGCTCACACCGCCACCAAGCTTAGTGTCATTTGCAAACTTGGGAGATATTACACTCAATTCCTTCATCTAAATCATTAATGTGTATTGTAAATAGCTGGGTCCCAGCACTGAGCCCTGCGGCACCCTACTAGTCACTGCCTGCCATTCTGAAAAGGACCGGTTTATCCCGTCTCTCTGCTTCCTGTCTGCCAACCAGTTCTCTATCCACGTACATTACCCCCAACACCATGTGCTTTAATTTTGCACACTAATCTGTTGTGTGGGACCTTGTCAAAAGCCTTTTGAAAGTCCAAATACACGACATCCACTGGTTCTCCCTTGTCCACTCCACGAGTTACATCCTCAAAAAATTCCAGAAGATTTGTCAAGTATGATTTCCCTTTCATAAATCCATGCTGAATTGGACCGATCCTGTCACTGCTTTCTAAATACGCTGCTATTTCATCTTTAATAACTGATTCCAACATTTTCCCCACTACTGATGTCAGGCTAACCGGTCTATAATTACCTGTTTTCTCTCTCCCTCCTCTTTTTAAAAGTGGGGTTACATTAGCAACCCTCCAGTCCATAGGGACTGATCCAGAGTCGATAAGACTGTTGGAAAATGATCACCAATACATCCACTATTTCTAGGGCCACTTCCTTCAGTACTCTGGGATGCAGACTATCAGGCCCCGGGGATTTATTGGCCTTCAATCCCATCAATTTCCCTAACACAATTTCCCGCCTAATAAGGATTTCCTACAGTTCCTCCTTCTCACTAGACCCTCGGTCCCCTAGTATTTCCGGAAGGTTATTTGTGTTTTCCTTCGTGAAGACAGAACCAAAGTATTTGTTCAACTGGTCTGCCATTTCTTTTTTACCCATTATAAATTCACCTGCATCTGACTGCAAGGGACCTATGTTTGTCTTCATGAATCTTTTTCTCTTCACATATCTATCGAAGCTTTTGCAGTCAGTTTTTATGTTCCCGACAAGCTTCCTCTCATACTCGATTTTTCCTCCTCCGAAGTAAACCCTTTGTCCTCCTCTGCTGAATTCTAAATTTCTCCCAGTCCTCAGGTTTGCTGCTTTTTCGGGCCAATTTATATGCCTCTTCCTTGGATTTAACATTATCCTTAATTTCCCTCGTTAGCCACGGTTGAGCCACCTTCCCCATTTTATTTTTACTCCAGACAGGGATGTACAATTGTTGAAGTTCATCCATGTGATCTTTAAATGTTTGCCATTGCCTATCCACCATCAACCCTTTAAGTATCATTCGCCAGTCTATTCGAGCCAATTCACATCTCATACCGTCGAAGCTACCTTTCCTTAAGTTCAGGACCCTAGTCTCTGAATTAACTGTGTCACTCTCCATCTTAATAAAGAATTCTACCATATTATGGTCACTCTTCCTCAAGGGGCCTCGCACAACAAGATTGCTAATTAGTCCTTTCTCATTACACATCACCCAGTCTAGGATGGCCAGCCCTCTAGTTGGCTCCTCGACATATTGGTCTAGAAAACCACCCCTAATACACTCCAGGAAATCCTCCTCCATCGTATTGCTACCAGTTTGGTTAGCCCAATATGTATGAAGATTAAAGCCACCCATGATAACTGTTGTACCTTTATTGCACGCATCCCTAATTTCTTGTTTGATGCTGTCCCCAACCTCACTACTACTACTATTGTTTGGTGGTCTGTTAAACCTATTCAAATGAGGTGTAACTGGGTTTTTACCGGTGATCCATAAGAACATAAGAAATAGGAGCAAGAGTCGGCCATTTGGCCTTTCGAGCCTGCTCCGCCATTTAATAAGATCATGGCTGATCCGAGTAATAACTACTGATAAAGAACCATTCTGGCCCTGAAAAACAAATTTGATATTGGTGGAATGTCAAATTTCTCCAGTAAGTAAAAAATTATTAGATTTTAAAATGAATAAAAATTGCCAAAGAGCATGATCTCAGTGGGAAGCTTACTTCGGGGTGAACGGCAAATGCCTTTGCTTCGCCGCTGACCGCAAATTACGAGCCATTTTCTAAGTGCCCAGTTACCACATCCCTTATGTTAGATTCTAGCATTTCCCCTATTACTAAGGTCAAGCTAACTAGCCTATAGTATCCCATTTTCTCACTCACTCCTTTCTTGAATAGCAGGGTTACATTTGCTACCTTAAAATCCACATGGACTGTTGTAGAATCTCAGGAATCTGGAGATCGAAACCAACGCATCCACCTCTTTTAAAACTTTAAGATGTAGGCCATCAGGTCTAGGGAATTTGTCAGCTTTTATTCCCATTAATTTCTCCAGTATTTTCTTTATTAATATTAATGACTTTAAGTTCCTCATTCGACCCTTGATTCCCCACTAGATGTTATGGTTTTTCCAGCCCACTGGATCCAGAATGTCAAGGCTAACCTGACAGATGTCTTCAAGAGAAGGGAAAGAATGGCCTAGAAATTGCAATCGGAGGCTTTCTGTGAACAGACGCTTCCAACCAAAATTTTTTTTTTAATGCACATACCTGGTGGTCCCGGAAGAACGTATACATTGCGGTCTGAAGCCTCCATTCGCAGTTCAGCGTTTGGGCTCGGGTATTCCAGGAACGTATGTGCAGCTTGGGATCACATGGGCCGGACCAACCAATTAAAATGGAGTATCCCCATTCACAGTGATGGCGAATTCCATTTCTGTGAATGGGGATACCCCGAAAAATACAAACTTTTAAAATAAATAATAAAAACACTTCACATATTTAAAATTAATTGAAATTGAATTTAATTAAATGTTTTAGACAAAAAAAAATGTTTGTAATATGTTTTAATCGAGGTAAAAATTAACTTACCTTAATAGACAGGGTTTTTAATACAAAAATTATTAACTATTACGTTGGTAAAACCAGAGTTTGAAGGACATTCACTGGGCAGGAGTTCGGCAAACAGCCCAAATCTCTGCGTGCGAAGGCCTTTCTCCAGGGGATGCATGCGATCTGTCAAAATGCATTTTGTCAGTTGGCAAATGCCGGTTCTCATCGCATGCTGGGAACCGGCACTTGCGATGTCACTTTGGACACACATCGTATGCACCCGGAGAGGCCACAATTTACAGCCCAATGATAGAATATTTCCATTGGTCAGAAAGACACCAATACATCAAAAAGTTGAGATAAATCACGAAATAAAAATTAAAAGGGAGATTCAAAATAATTTCTTGGCCTAGATATTTAGAATTTGGAATATTTTTGCCACAAACCATTGTTGAAGCAGTGTCCAAAATTGCCATCAAAAAGCAAATTAAATAGTTGCTTGAAAATGAGGAACATTGAGTATAGGATTAGATTAGATGACAAATATAGAGAAATGCACCATTGCAGAATTGGGCTAAATAGCCTGTTGTCATGTAATATTCCATGATTGTCTCTGTGCAATATCACAGATTGTGTACTGAAAAAGTGCAAATTGTTGTGGTTGCCAAATAAAACTCTTGGGTTAATAAACTCAATTCAGAAGCAAATTTTAAACTTCACATTTTTCGACATGAAAACCCAGAGAGAATCTCCACTTTCAGAATGTCATAACAATTACATCTATCTAATTTAAAAATGACTAAACATCCACAGTGCCATTCAGTTCTGGGTAAATACTCATTGTATGGAACAGGCACAGGAAAATGGTGAGTGGGGGCAATTTTGGACTAAGCCCTAAAATATTCTGCCTTCGGCTTCATAAAGAAAGACTTGGATTTAAATAGCACCTTTCATGGCCATCGGATGTCCCAAAGCGCTTTACAGCCAATGAAGTAATTTTTGAAGTGTAGTCACTATTGTAATGTAGGAAACTCGCCAGCCAAGTTGCTTACAGCAAGCTCTCTCAAACAGCAGTGTGATAATGATCAGATAATCTGTTGTAGTGATGTTGATTGAGGAATAAAGTTTTATCCAGGACACCAGGGATAGCTCCCCTGCTCTTCTTCAAAATAATGCCATGAGATCTTTTACGTCCACCTGAGAGAGCAGACAGGGCCTCGGTTTAACATCTCATTCGAAAGACGGCACCTCCGACAGTGCAGCTCTCCCTCAGTACTGCACTGGAATGTGAGCTAGATATTGTGTTCAAGTCTCTGGAGTGGGACTTGAACTCTCAAACTTCTGATTCAGACTCAAGGGTGCTACCAACTGAGCCACAGCTGACACTAAAAGCACAGAATCATCCCAAAGAATGCATTACTAATTTCAAGGCCAGTTACAGGTCTGTAGTAACAAAGCATTCATTCAGTTTAACAAAATAATGGATATCAAAGCAAAGAAAACAAAAGGTTAAATTTGTAGAAGCATGGAAGTTCACAGCACAGGCCATTACCATTTGGCATATCGCATCTATGCCAACTCTTCGCGAGAACAATCGAAAACTAGTGCGACTAAGGCTCTCTCTGCCTTTATGACAATGTGCCATTTAGTTCTATAATTCTCTCTCTTGCTCTGCTTCAAACATTTATCCAACTTTCGCTTCAAAGATTCAATGATCTCTGCCTCAACCACTCCCTCTCGCAAAACATTCCATACTCCCAACGACTCTGCAGAAAAAATTGTCCTAACCTCTCCCTGCACTCAGTGAGAACTTTAAATTGATGACCCTTCATTGACTCTCCAAATGGCTCATTGCCGTTTGGTTGACTCTTTGACTCTTCATAACTTTAAAAATCTGTATTCTTCTCAGTTTCACCCATCCCTGGCATCATCCTAGTGAATCTATGACTTTCAAGACATCTCTACAATAAGGTGCCTAAAACTGACAGTACTTTAAATTATGGCCTGAAATTTTATTTTTTGATCTCAACCCTTCAATTCAGCTCTCATTGCTTTCTTGATACTACCAGCACTCGATAGAGAACAATATTTTTAAATCAAAAAGCTTGGAACAAAAAAGTTGCCAACTTTAAAAAAAAATTTGTATGATGAGGCTCGCTTTAAAGTACAATCCATTACCAGAAGCAAAATAATATCTTGGCTATATTTTAATAACTATACTTCATAAACATTTACGTGAAGATTTAGCCTTTTCTGGCAACCTCCCAGTCTGTTCCATATTCCCCACTATGCTTTGCCCCCAGGGTGCCATCCAAGACAGTGGGAATTCAACCATTCATGCCATTTATTGTTTGTTTAACATCAATCAGCAGTTTAATTCCCACTCTCAGTGGGTATCAGGTCCTCAACTATTCGAGAGAAGGTCACAAGTTAAAGAAATGTTACCAGGTTAGGAGACATCAAAGAATTTTTTGTAATCAAGTTACTTATTAAAAAGCTTTTTCTGAAATCTCACATTTTAATCCAAGGCAAGTTTAAATTAATGTTGAAATTAATGTAAAAGGTTGGGGCGTGGGAGAATTCTGTGGCTATAATTACTTACTGATCATGAAATGAAAAATCAATGGCTTGAACACATTAAATTTCTAGTTTCATTAATGTGAGGTAATAAAATGTCACTAAGACTCTTCATTTATGCACTTGACAATACACAGCTGCAGTTATAATTTTTTTTAAAGTCAGTTTCGACAATCCAAACCACTGCTAAAACATCAAAAACATTGTGTCCCAATTTTGCACAATGGCTAAATCCAGTTCAAAGGATCCCACTAAATATTCACCTTTCACTATCAGCAATCTTTGAATCATAGGGCACGTGTAACTTGGATCAACAACAAAACTAACAAGCAGATTACTTGTTTTTATTGAAGGGAAAAGATCATTGCCGTAAAATCATTTAGTCCTGATATGTAAAAGTAGTTTCTGCAAATTTTATGACTAAGCTGTAGGACAGTACTTTAAATATTCTGGTCAAAAGAAAATTAGGAACATTAACTATTTAAATGCAATTCTCAGCAAACTTGCAAATTCTGCAACATTTCCTCAGATCTTGAAACATTATTTTATAAAATTCTGCACACAAATTGTGACCAATTTTTCTGAAATGGTTTTGGCACACTGAAATCAGAATGCCTCCACCCTTCCGTCGTGGCTTTGGATAGCTTGGTGTTCTGATGCTTCGTGGATTGCAACTCCACATGCACATTTTAATTACTTACCCCAAGGAGCATTTTGTTTTGTATTTGTAGAGCTCCACTGTGGGAAACTCTTGAATTCTCAGCAATGAAAAAAAACAAAAAAACCTGCTCAACATTATAGTGATTGCTGTTTTTTTTCTCACTGCAATAGTTAACTCATGAATATAATCTTCAGACATCTTACTCCCCTCCCTTCATCGATGGCTTTCAAGTAGACTGCAGCCCTACCTACAACTGTGCTTCTGTTCATGGTCAGTTGAGTTGTGGGATGTCCTTGGGAACCTTCTTAAAAAGTGTGCCTACACTGCCGAGATAAAGAGAATTCACAATCTACTTCCAAGTACAGGCTGTGCAACAGTAATCAAAACAAGACCTATCCAATCAAATCTCCCTAACATTCCTAGGAGAGCACAAAACCACTCAATAAATACCCCAAACTCAACCAGTGAGCTCCAGCTGGTGGTAAAAAGCCTTCAATATGGGAAAGCTTCATCATCTGATGGTTACCCTGTTTGAGTTTTATCAGACTTCACTCCCGAAATTCATTGCCCTCCCACTGAAAGTCCTCCGCTACAGGAGGTTTAAGGAGACTCAAAAATGAGAGGGGTGGAAGGGTCGAGAGGGAATTCCAGAAAGTGGGATCCAGACTGCTGAATGCGCTTTCAGCTCCCAAAACAAGATGGGGTGGGAGAACTCAAGTCTCTCAAACTTTGTGCAATTCTTTGGGCAACTGTGATCATTGCCTGGTCCCTTGCTCTCCCAGCAAACGCATGGCTGGGAATGGAGACCAGAGCCTCCAGGCCAGCCTCCCTGTGGAACTCACCATTCCTGCACCCTGACAAAAGACCAAAAAGGAATCCAGAAGGACCCCAATGCAACCCTTTCAGCCTACAGAATGGTGGTTACCTTCCTGAAGATTCCATCAGATCTACTAACCTTCTCCCCAATCTTGGCAACAGGAGATCCCAGGGCCCATCTTAATGTAAAACTCTCCAACTCTCTCTCCTGCTTTGAAAATCTCGTTCAACCCACCTCTGACCAATTTTTTATTATCTTTCTCTCCCTGGCTTGGAATCAGTTTTCCTTACACCTCTGAAGCATCTTGCAATATTTTACGATGATAAAGGTGCTATATCAATTCAAGTTGTTGCAGTTGGCCAACTCAAGTTCCGACATCTCTCACACCTCAACCTACACAAGCGCCACAAATTTTATCCCTCCAGAATCAGAAAGCAGCCTCTGCCTGATACTGGTGAAATCGTCAGCAGTCCTGAAAGCTCCCTCAGCACAAAGTTCCCATCCTAGAAACCCACCCACTGAAATGTAAAACTCTCCATCTTTCTCCTGCTTTGAGAGAGCAACAATCTCAATTAACATGATCACAAGTATGCAGAACCTTCTCCTTTTCCCCTTCCCCCTCCTAGTTCCACAAATCAAACTAGTCCCCAAAAAACAAACAAAATGGCTCCTAGCACAGGTGCAGTCTTGATTAAAAACCCATGCACCTCCCACAGGCATCATGCAATCAAATTGTACAATGGCTTCATAAACTATATGGGCTCTATTTTCACCACTGGGCGCCGTTTTTTTGGCGTCTGCTGATTTTTTTTGAGCAATCATGATTTTGCAATTTTGCTCAAAGTTGGTACACCAGCGGCGACAGTCAGCAGCGGATTTTTGAATGCAAGATTTTTTGGCACAAGTCTGGTTGAAAACTGATTTCCGTGCCATTTTTGGCCCTTTAACCAATTTTGGCCGCCCAAAATTTTTTCAGCATGGCGCACACTGCCCAAAAGCCCCGCAAAAAAAAAAATGTACGTTAACTTAAAGAATCGGGGCGGCACACAAGGACAGGAGCGAGGCAATAAGAATACAAAATAAAATACCTTTTTTCCCCCCCCACAGGGAACTCATTTTGGAACAAGGGAAGATGATTTCTGGGCCGAAAGGACTGCTCCCCCCACTGCAATCACGGGCCGAAATTGGGGGGGGGGGGGGAGGAGGGGGAAAGCGAGAAAGAGTTCCTTTCGGCAGCAGTGGGGTATGTGTCCTTTTGGGGGGAGCGGGCTTCAGCATCTATGGTTGCCTTGGCAACTTCAGCTTTTCGCACATGCCCAGAGTGTTTTTAAGTGCAGACTTGAAGCTCTGCCCGCCCCCCCCACCCCACCAGCCCCCAGACTAACTTTGGAGAGCGCTGCACCAAATTCAATTATTTCTTTGGCGAAAGTCACGATTTGTTTTTCTGGCGCAAACATACACAAAAAAAATCGTGCGTTAACATGTGCAGGCGGCAAAAATCCAGCAAGTGGAAAATAGGGGCCTATGAATCTACATCTTTAAGAATTCAATTAAAAGAGATATGGATTTCCATATTCCTCAGCTTAAATGAAAGGGCTCGACAAAAGCAAACTATTTTATGCATACAAGAGATTTATGGAGGCCCTCCCAAGCCCCACAATGGTAAATTCACACTGGCAGAGAAACGGGGAACACCGGCCAGCTGCCAGCCTTTCTTTGCCAATGCTTTGCACCTTCCCGATCCAGAGAACAGTCTGGATACCCGTTCCCAAACCGCACCATTCAATAGCTCACTACTTCAAGCTGCGTTCATATGGCCCAGAGTGATTGGCTCTTTGATTTCTCCCTCCCAGTTCCTTTCTTAACCCCCATCACACAAGTGAGAGAGAAAGTGCCTCCATTCCGCAACTTCCTACAGCAGGATAGTTGGGATTTAATGTTTCATCACATGGGAAATCTTAAGGGCAACCCTATGTCCGATCACTTATGGCACAGCATACCAATGCATTAATGACAGCTGTCCAAAGGTAGATTCCACTTGGGTTTGTGATTTTCAACTAAAAGTTAGACTGCATCGTTTCTTAGTCTATAGTCTGGAGTCAGATCTGCAACATATACAATTTGCATTTAATATTACAGAAAGTTAAATGGACGCTGAATAGGACTGGTTTTGGCGCAGGATAGTATGTGCACAGCACAATTCAAGTTGAAGCTACGTGAGGATGGACCATATACCTTCATCACCAAGGAGCAGCTTGCAGACCACATGAATTAGACTTGCTGCCCTTGTTCAAAAGCCTCTCCAAAACCTCCCTTGGCTCAGAGTCAACTTTCTGTTCCAGCCTTGTCCCCATCTCCACTCTTTCAAGACAGCAGAGCACACAGCTGAGTGAATCTGGCACACAACTGGCTTAGCTATTCACCACCTGATTGATAGTCAAATTGTGTTGTCCTAAGCTCTGCTATCCTCTGCCAAAACCACCCATCTTTCTTTGTTGATCCTGGAGGGCAAAGATAATCCTAGACTCCATTTCTCTACTACTGACCTCTTCCCTAAATGCCCCCCATTCCCCAGCTCTCTACCCTAACCTTTTAAGATCCAAGCATAAAGAGCTGATGAATTTCTTAGTCATCAAGATCAAGACCATCTGTTCAGCTGCCTCAACTGCTCCTCCTCACTTTCCCTTGTCCCATCCCAAATCCCCATCTCTCTCTAAATTTTCCCCAATAACACCCCCCCCTCCATATGACCCACCTTCTGTTCCCCTAATCCAATTCCCATTAAACCCTATCCACCCAACTTAGTGTTTCTCCCAGTGGATAGTCAGCATGAATTTCAAAAGGGAAAGTTTTATTTGATTAATCTCAGATTTTTTTGCAGAGGCAACAGAATAGACAAGGGTAATGCTGTAGATGTAATTTATCTAGATTTTCAAAAAGGCCTTAGATAAGGTACCCCATAACAGACTGATGGACAAAGTCAGAGAATGCAGAGTCAGGGGACTAGTAGTAGAATGGATAGCTAGCTGGCTTCAAGACAGAAAGCAGAGGTAGCTATTCAATGGCAGAAGGTGGGTCGTGATGTTCCACAAGGATCAGTGTTGGGACCACTGTTCACAATTTAGAATTTGGAATCAAAAACAGATGGCACCAAATTTGGGGGTGGGGGGAAAGAGTGTCAATACTGAGGAGGACTGCAACAAAACAAATTACAAGACATTAATAATCTTGCAGAATGGGAATATAATTGGCAAATGAAATTCAACACCGATAAATGTGAGTTATTACATTTTGGAAGGAAGAATAGCGACGTCACTTATTACTTGAAGGGTGCAACTCTGGGTGGAGTAGAGGAGCACAGGGATCTGAGAGTACAAATACACAAATCACTAAAAGTTGAGACACAAGTTAACAAGGCCATAAAAAAGCAAACCAAGCACTATGATTTCTTTCCCAAGGGATAGAATTGAAAAGTGGTGAAGTTATGCTGGTTGGGCTGAATGGCTCATTTCTGTGTCATATATTCTATGTAATTCTATGTAAACGGGTCTCTTTCCTCAAGTCCTGTTCCCTTGCCTGTCAAAGCCACTTTACCTACTCCTCAAAAGAAATCTACTCTTTATCCAATGCCCTCACCATTACCCCATCTCTAACCTCACTTTTCTCTCCAAGGCTCTTGAATCTTACCCATCAGAACATCTCTACCAATAACTTCTCTTCCTACCCCAGCACCATCACATGGAGAGATGCTTCAGGTTCCATCTTTGGCCCCTTCCTCGACATGCCCCTCTTGGGAGGCATCATCAAGAAACACCGGGTCAGCTTCCAGGTACAACCACCGATACCCCTTTCTGCTTCTGTGCTGTCTGCTCGATATCTAGTCTTGGATGAATCTTAATTTATTTCAATTTAACACTGGTAAGACCAAAGCCATTATCTTCAGTCCCTCCACCCCCTCCCCCATAGACTGCAACCTTTCCCCAACCACACACACAGGCTGAACCAGACTGTTTCTAACCTCAAGGTCCTGTTCAACCCCAAGCTTAGTTTCCAACAGCCAGATCCTCTCCCATCAGGAAGACTGGCTATTTTCACCTAACATTCCTCAGCTCTGCTATCTCAACTCATCTGCCACTGAAACCCTTGTTCAAAATTCTGCTGCCTGCATCCTATCCTGCTCCTTGGGGACACCATCATCCCCTGGCAGGGCCTGGCACTGGGAGCAAGAGGTCACCTGCACCAGGGCCTTCTGACAGGAGAAGGAGTGGAAAGAGAAAAGCAACTTGTCCGATGTCAGCTGCCTGGAGCTCCATTAACTCTCCAGTCTGCAGAGGGTTTCAGTGCAAGCTCCATCACTAAATTTCTCAGGGCACAACGCAAGCTTAGGTGCTCAATGGCAGACGTTGAGGAAAGTATAATGAAAGGCTGGGAACATCCCCATCTACCTCTACCAGGAGCAGGCCCTACTCTACCCATTTCAGGAAGTCATGCAAGTCAATGTTCCACAGGCTCAATAAAAAGGAAAAAATATCTCCCCTCATATTTTAAGGAGGGTACACAAATTCTGCCAACTTGGCTGACTTCAGCCAAGGCCATAAAAAGGTACAGTACAACTGCCGGAAAGGGGGGGGGGGGGGGCTCCTCCACCTAATTGAAGTGCATACATAGGTGATGTTGGATTGATGATCTCAATATTGAATAGTCTGTTGACACTCACCATCTAGGTTAACACCTGAACAGCCACTTGGGCAACTACCAGAGAACTGCCAAGCTCTGTGGCACTGTACCTCAGCATGAGACAGCACACTGAAGCAAGAATGAAAGGAAATTAAATTGGCGAAAGCAAAAGGTCACAAGTTGATTGTGACGCAGTATCAGCAACGCAGATTCAATTTGTACCGTGCTCAGTTTCAAATGACTCGGGAAATGCAAAGCCAAGATTGCAACATCCGCCTGTGCAGTAGAAGTGGTGGTTTAAAAAAAAAGAAAATCACACGTCTTGCACTTCCTTTCAACTAGCTACAGAGGAACTAGTTGCAGTTTGAGAGCCTGCCAGTATTCTTAGAACCAGAGCGTGTCTATAGCAGTTGGACCAAACATGGGCAATCGTTTACACAGAACAAATTTCCATTAAAAAGATTATACTTGAGGCATTTTAGCAGTAATCCTGCATTTGATTTCATAGGCTAACAATTTAATAGACAAAGCAAATGTGAAGGGGGTCACAGCAATCTTCAAATTTAGTGTTACATTAGAAATGAGTTAATATGGTGTTAATTAAGTTACAGGAAGCCTGTCAGCTTTGTTTACTGCTGCAGAAATGTCAGCATGACTGCCCGATTCCAATTCTCGTGAGATAAGCTGATGTTTTAATAGGCTTTGTTAAAATAAAAATATCACCATAGTTTATTTTAGAAGTTGCTATGATGGCACAGACATTATCTCGCAATACAATAAACACGGCAAACAGGTTTGGATTTTTCTTAATGAAATTCTTCAAAAATGAAAGTGATTTTACTTACAACCCACTGAATTTTAATCAAGTAGCTAAATCAACCGAGTAAAATATATTCGACACTTAATATTCGAGAATGTTGGCAGATCTTACAATTTATATTAGTTTTACTAAAGGTACATGTGTGCCAATAAAAGCAGAATTAATTTTAAACATGAAAATGTTATTAAGAAAACCTGCAATGGATTGTGGTACTGCAAGACAGTTCGAATCCGATACCAAATATGGTTTTATTGTATTCAACCCCAAGTCCTGACACACACAATGGGCCGAAGTTTTGAGCCGCGCCGAGAACGGCGCAGTCCCGACCTGGATGCCCGTTTTTCGCGCCACAAAGTGCGCCTAAAAAAAACCTCCAGATTCTCCACCTCCCTGCAGGTCCTCTGGCCCTCGGCGCAGCGCAGCAGGAGCCGTCGGGGGCGGAGCCAGGTCCCTGCGCCGAAAACAGTGCCGGGACCTCTGCACATGCGCGCTACAGTGGGCGCGCAAGTGCAGTAGCTCCAGGCACCCGAAACTGTGGGAGGGGCCCGAAGCACGCAGCCCCTAGCCCTGGCCGAATGTCCTCACTGGGGCTGCATGAATAAGGCTCCTCCCACAGCCAGCTCCTGCTTCCTCCCGGCCCGACTCGACTCCCGCTTCCCGCCTCCAGACCGGACCCGACACCCGCTCCCCCCGACACCCGCACTCTCTCCCTCTTCCCCCCCCGTCCCCGGACCCGACACCCGCTCCTCCGCCTGCCCCCACCCCGGACCCGACACCCACTCCCCCCGGACCGGACCCGACACCCGCTCTCCCCGCCCCCGGACTGGACCAGACACCCGCTGCTCCCCCGCCCCGCCCGCGGACTGGACTCGACACCCGCCCTTCCCCCACCCCCCCGGACTGGATCCGACCTGACCTCCCTCTGCCCGACCTGACCTCCCTCTCCCTCCCTCCGCCCGACCTGACCTCCCTCCCTCCCTCCCCCACCCCCGACCTCCCTCCCACCACCCCCTCGACCCGACCCAACGCCACCTACCTGTAAATCTGGTGCTGGGGATGGGCCCTGCCCGAAGTCTCGGGCCCAGCCCGTTCAGCCTCCCTCCCCTTTCTCCTTCCCCACCGCCCCCCCTCCGCAATCTCCTTCCCCCCCCCCCACACAATCTCCTTCCCCCACCACCCCCCCAATCTCCTTTCCCCCCCAATCTCCTTTCTCCCCATCTCCCCCCTTCTCCCCCCCTCTCCATCCCTCCCCCCTTCCCTCGCTGTCAGAAACACAGACACTGACAGAGAATGGGAGACACACAGACAGAGAGATAGACACTGACAGAGACACACTGAGGGGGGCATCCCAGCACGCTGTTGGAGGGCTTCCTGTGCTGCAGTCGGTAAGTAGAAAATGTTTTATTTATTGATTTAAAAAAAATAATTATTTCTTATTAATTTTTTTTGATTGATTTATTGGTTGATTTATTGATGTATTTATCATTTATTATTGATGATGGCTCTTCATTTGTAAAACTGAAGTGTTTAATGTTCGTAAACTTCCCTTTAAACACCCCCCCACCACCATTCCCTACGCCTGATTTGTAACCTACGCCTGATTTTCTAAAGTGTCGACAAGGTTTTTTCGAGCGTACAAAAATCTTCACTTACTCCATTCGAAGTTAGTTTGGAGTAAGTTTTCACTCACGAAACTTTGAAATCAGGCGTAAGTGGCCGGACACGCCCCCTTTTGAAAAAAAAATTCTGTTCCAAAGTGAAACTGTTCTAACTGACTAGAACTGGAGCAAACTAAATGTGGAGAATTCCGATTTCTAAGATACTCCGTTCTACACCAGTTGCTCCTAAAAATCAGGAGCAAATCATGTGGCAACTTGGGGCCAATGTCTTTGAGCAATAGACATGTAAAAAAATAAACAATATTATAGTGTTCACCTGGGTAAACGAGAAACCTTCACCAATCCTGACTCTCGCCACAAACTATTAAGGAAAGTTTAAGATCTTCATAGGCCATCTCTCACAAATATGTCATTGCTGATTCATTGTAACACAGCAACTGTTATTGTGAACAAGACCTCAGAAATGAGACATTTCATTCAAAAACACCAGAGGTTAACTGTTGACCATTTAAGATCTAACAAATGACCCTGACGTCCCTTGTCCCATTTCCTATCTCAAGACTGCCTTGGCTATCTCGTTTCACAATGTGGCCACAAAAATAAGTCAATGGGCACAAATCACACATCCTGCACTTTCAGCAGAAGCTAAACAGCACAGTTAGCTAAATTGTACCGTGACATATTAAACCCTAAAGCATCTGGGAAGGGATAACTTCAACCATTTCATTATTTCTAGATACAGTAAAAATCTACACACTATCTATAAGTTTTTAAAAAAGCAAAAAGTTTAATCATATGATATTGAATGAAATCCTAATCCTACATATATATGTATACAAGAGTAGGTTATATTACAGTTCTGACAGTGTGCATAAAGGGGACAAGACATTTTAAGAGTCAAATCTGCTTACAGAATCGCTCACTGGTAATGACAAATCTGAAAAGTGATAACCGCCAGAGGCAAGTAGAAAACCTGTGCATATTTTATTTCCATGAGTTTTGCATTGTTGTCAACTATTAAATGCTGGTACTCTAGTTTGTATCACATTACTCCAGAGGGCAGTGAAATTATTGTCCAGTCTCATTCAGTGGAGCACAGAATTCAACAACTTTTTCAAGCATACCATGCTGTAACTAGACTTTAAGTATCAAAGCTTGAATTAAATTCTATAGCATTAATGTCATTGTTCCTCACAGTATCCATATTACTAAGGAGAATCATAAATACATAACGTGTTCCTACCAGACACTCGTCGAGTAAATCTGTTGATCACCGGAGCTGAAAAACAAAAAGGAAAAGTGCAGCATTTTAAAAACCGGAGAATATATAATTAGATACAAAAGCCCAATGTAAATGTCGATGCCGATATTGCAAAGCTTTACATTTAGTTATCCTGTAATTCATTTAAACACGCATGTCACTTAAAAGTTGTAAATATTCAAGAAAATACATTAACTGTGCACCATAATCAACATGAAATTGATAGTTAAACCTGATGACAAAGTTTGCCACACTTAAGAAATCCTTGAATGCTTCTACTGAAGATACTCTCTAATTTGAAGTCATTGTGATAACTAACTAGCAACAGTACCTGCCAACTGTGAAACCAGGAACTACCACCATTACAAGATCACGGTCATGCTGACTTGAAACAGGAGGTACAAGATTCACTATTCAATTAAAAAAGTTATTAAAACAAAAATAAAGCCAACAGCAAAATCTACTTGAAACTATAGGATCACAAATTACAGCACAGGAGGCTATTCTGCCCATCATGCTTGTGCTAGCTTTTAAATTGTAGCTATCTACTTTAATCCTATTCCCTAAATTTTGATTCCTTTTAGAAACACTTATCCAATTCACTTCTAAATATTGAGAGCATCTGCCTCAATAACTTCAAGATAAAATATTCCATGTTCTAATAACCCTGTGAGAAAAATATCTTGTAACTTCCTCTTTCATTCTTGGTGACCATCCAGAGTTTATCACTCTTGTTCTCAATCAGTGGAAACAATCTTCCTCTATTTATCCTCATATTCAAAATCATTCATAAGTGTTGAAAATGTCCACAATCCCCCTTCATTTTCTCTATTCCTGAAAAGAGCCCCAATCTTACAAGCATTCCTTTATACCATAACCTTTCATTCCGGTGAATCTTTCAACAATCGGCTGCTAAGAACGACAAACAGTACTTCAACTGTGACCAAACAAAACTGTACATACTTCACATTACTTCTTTCCTTTTGTATTCAATGCCACATATATAAAACTCAATCTCGACAAAAATGTCACCATTTCCTTTCATGTATTTCCCCCTACAAAATACACCACCATATTTATCTGCATTGAATTTCATCTGCCACATATCTACACACACTGTTCATCTGGTATGTCCTCCTGAATTCTTCCTCACTGTCAGCCATGTCCCCAATTTGCGACATCAGCAAACTTAAATATAATTATTCTATTCCTCATGTCAATGTCCAAATCATTTAATACAAATGGAAATGAGCAGTTTGAACATAGATCCCTGAGGCAGACTACTACTCATCCATCAATCTTTTAAATGTTAATTTACTCCTGTAGGGACAATTTTTTTTCAATTAATTCATGGGATGTGGGTGTCATTGGCAAGGCCAGCATTTATTGCCCATCCCCAATTGCCCTCGAGAAGGTGGTGGTGAGCCGCCTTATTAAACCACTGCAGTCTGTATGGTGAAGCTACTCCAACAGTGCTGTTAAGGATGGAGTTCCAGGATTTTGACGCAGCAACGAAGGAGGAACGGTGATATATTTCCAAGTCAGAATGATGTGAGACTTGGAGGTGATGGTGTTCCCATCCACCTGCTGCCCTTGTCCTTCTAGATGATAGAAGTTGCGGGTTTGGGAGGTGCTGTTGGAGAAGCCTTGGCGAATTGCTGCAGTGCATCTTGTAGATCGTACACACTGCAGACACGGTGCGCCGGTGTTGGAAGAGTGAATGTTTAAGGTGGTGGATGGGGTGCCAAACAAACAGGCTGCTTTGTCCTGGATGGTGTCCAGCTTCTTGAACATTGTTGGAGCTACACTCATCCAGGCAAGTGGAGAGTATTCCATCACAATCCTGACTTGTGCTTTGTAGATGGTGGAAAGGCTTTGAGGAGTCGGGAAGTGAGACACTCGCTGCAGAATACCCAGCCTCTGACCTGCTCTTGTTGCCAAAATATTTATGTGGATGGTCCAGTTAAGTTTCTGGTCAATGGTGACCCCCAGGATGTTGATGGTGGGGGATTCAGCGATGGTAATGCCATTGAATGTCATGGGGTGGTAGTTAGACTCTCACTTGTTGGAGATAGTCATTGCATGGCACTAGTGTGGAGCAAATGTTAGTTGCCACTTATCACCCCAAGCCTGAATGTTGTCCAGGTCTTGCTGCATGTGGGCATGGACTGTTTCATGATCTGAGGAGTTGCGAATGGCACTGAACACTTGGCAATCATCAGCAAACATCCCCACTTCTAACCTTATGTTGGAGAAATGGTCATTGATAAAGCAACTGAAGATGTTCGGACCTAGGAGACTACCAAAAGAACTCCTGCAGCGATGTCCTGGGGGCTGTGATGATTGACCTCCAACCACCACAACCATCTTCCTTTGTGCTGGGTAAGACTCCAAGCCAGTGGAGAGGTATCCCCCCCCCAATTCCCATTGACTTCAGTTTTACTGGGCTCCATGATGCCACACTCGGTCAACTGACGTCAAGAGCAGTCACTCTCACCTCAGCTCTGGAATTCAGCTCTTTTGTCCATGGACCAAGGCCGTAATGAAGTTTGGATCAGAATGGTCCTGGTGGATCCCAAACTGGGCATCAGTGAGCAGGTTATTGGTGAGTAAGTACCGCTTGATAGCACTTGATAACAAAATAATTTATTTGAATGATGAATTTTAAAATAGAGTATCAGCATGTATAGACCAAAAAAAGCTCCAACTTCAAAGTCACACAGTAGGCTTTTCTTTATAAAAAGAAAAAAAATCGAAAATCAGATAAAAAGAAACAAATCTAGATCAGAAAAATAAAAAAACTGCTGCAAAGGGAGACCTAAGTTTCATTACCTAAGGTTATTTAAGTAAACAAAACTACAATCGAGTGCTTTAAGCGATACATAACCCAATACCTCAAAAAACATCTCCAAAACCTTGGTAATTCCATTTGTGGTTCGTGTGGGTAACAAACTACAGTATAATGCATTGATAATACCGGTCTTCCCCACCATACTGTTAAATGACCTCTGTGTCCCCACTTTTTGTGGGTCTATTCTACCAGTGAGACATGTCATACCCAAGGATGATGATGCAGGATCTGTAACAGTGATTGACAGATTTGACGGAGTACAACTATATCAGACATAAAAGCAGAAATTGTTGGAAATACTCAGCAGGTCAGGCAGCATCTGTTGAGAAAGAAACAGTTATCTTTTCAGGTCGATGACCTTTCGTCAGAACTGGAAAAAGTTAGAGATGTAACAGATTTTATGCAAGTGCAGGAGCAGGGAAAGTGGGGAGGAGGAGGAAGAACAAAGGGGAAGGTCTGTGATAGGGTGGAAGGCAGGAGTGATTAAATGACAAAATGGTATGATAGTACAAAGCAAAAGGAGATGGTAATGGGACAAGTAAAGAAACAAAAGATAAGTCTGTAAGACAGAAGAGGTGTAAATGGGAATGGCAGAATCATCAACAGTTGCCATGTGAAATGAGAGAGGTTATGGTCTGAAATTGTTGATTTCGATGTTGAATCAAGAAAGTTGCAAAGTGCCTAATCTAAAGATGAGATGCTGTTCCTTGAGCTTACTTTGAGCTTCGTTGGAACAGTGCAAGTGGCCGAGGATAGAGAGGTTCGAGTGGGAGTGGAGCGGAGGATTAAAGTGACAGGCGACTGGGAAGCTCGGGGTCACGCTCATGAATGAAGGTGTTCTGCAAGTGGTCACCCGACCTGCATTTGGTCTACTCAATGTCAGAAGAGACCACATCGTGAGCAGCGAATACAGTATACTAAATTACAAGTCGTACAAGGGGAACCCGATCGTAGTTCTGGGAAGGAGGGGGAAGGGGTGAAAGCAGAAGTGCGGGGAATGGAACAGACACGGTCGAAGGCCATGTCAACCAAGATACAGGGGAATCCTCAGTTGAGGAAAAAAGACATATCGGAAGCATGAGTATGAAAGCAGGTATAGTCAGAACAGATGTGACGGAGCCAGAGAAATATCAGGCTGTTGCTTGACAAGTCTGTGGGAAAGATATCTGAATGAGCACAATGATATTAACGAGGAGTTTGCAGGATTGGGTTGGCTAGGATTGCCCAATTATTGTCTCAGTCCAATGCCTGGGTCATTGCTGGGAGTTATATCGAATAGTTCTCTTTGATTACAGTGAAACCTGTAAATTAGGGACACCCAAGGGACTTGCATCGGATCTCCTTTATTTTCAGGTGTTCTTACTTTCATAATGCTTATTGTAAAGTGAATAAGCCAAATATCCCAGGATTGGCTATATCTCCTGCAGTGTTGCTTCTTTTGTTTCCTTCAGCAGATTGGAAAATTGCAAATGTAACGCCCCTATTTAAAAAAAAAAGAGGCAGACAAAAAGCAGCAAACTATAGACCTGTTAGCCGAACATCTGTGGTTGGGAAAATGTTGGAGTCCATTATTAAAGAAGCAGTAGCAGGACATTTGGAAAAGCAAAATTCAGTCAGGCAGAGTCAGCATGGATTTACGAAGGGGAAGTCATGTTTGACAAATTTGCTGGAGTTCTTCGAGGATGTAACGAACAGGGTGGATAAAGGGGAACCAGTGGATGTGGTGTATTTAAACTTCCAGACGGCATTTGACACGGTGCCACATAAAAGATTAGTGCACAAGATGAAAGTTCACTGGGTTGGGGGTAATACATTATAGCATGGATAGAGGATTGGTTAACTAACAGAAAACAGAGAGTCAGGATAAATGGTTCATTCTCTGGGGTGCTGCAGGGATCAGTGCTGGGACCCCAACTATTTACAATCTATATTAACGACTTGGAGGATGGGACTGAGTGTAATGTAGCCAAGTTTGCCAACGATACAAGGATGGGAGGAAAAGCAATGTGTGAGGAGGACACACAAAATCTGCTAAAGGACATAGACAGGCTAAGTGAATGGACAAAAATTTGGCAGATGGAGTATAATGTTGGAAAGTGTGAGGTCACGCACTTTGGCATAAAAAAATCAAAGAGCAAGTTATTATTTAAATGGAGAAAGATTGCAAAGTGCTGCAGTACAGCGGGACCTGGGGGTACTTGTGCATGAAACACAAAAGGTTAGTATGCAAGTACAGCAAGTGATTAGGAAGGCCAATGGAATCGTGGCCTTAATTGCAAAGGGGATGGAGTATAAAAGCAGGGAAGTCTTGCTACAGTTATACAGGGTATTAGTGAGGCCACACCTGGAATACTGCGTGCAGTTTTGGTTTTCATATTTACAAAAGGATATACTTGCTTTGGAGGCAGTTCAGAGAAGGTTCACTCGGTTGATTCCAGAGATGAGGGGGTCGACTTATGAGGAAAGGTTGAATCGGTTAAGCCTCTACTCATTGTAATTAGAAGAATGAAAGGTGATCTTATCGAAACATAAGATTATGAGGGGGCTTGACAAGGTGGATGCAGAGAGGATGTTTCCACTGATGGGGGAGACTAGAACGAGAGGGCATAACCTTAGAATAAGGGGCTGCCCATTTAAAACAAATGAGGAGAAATTTCTTCTCTGAGGTTTGTAAATCTGTGGAATTCGCTGCCTCAGAGAGCTGTAGAAGCTGGGACATGGAATAAATTTAAGACAGAAATAGATAGTTTCTTAAACAATAAGGGGATAAAGGGTTATGGAGAGCAGGCAAGGAAGTGGACCCGAGTCCATGATCGGATCAGCCATGATCATGTTAAATGGCGGAGCAGGCTCGAGGGGTCATATGGCCAACTCCTATTTCTTATGTTCTTATGCTGCTGGCTTTTCCTTGCTACCACCTCTTGTGGCTACGATCACCCCTCCACCATGACTTGACCTTGAAGGTCAGTTCTCTTGAGGTAGACTGACCAAGGCCTCATCTGTCAGCAGATCTTACCAACTGGCCCCCAAAAATTGCTTCCTTGTTCTTTTCTTCCGTCGCTGGAAAGGAAATTGAGGGCTTAGCCTTCGGCCCCTTCCCTGTCCAGAGGTGTGACAGTCGGGCTGTCAATTAAGTCAGTCCACTACACTCTGGATGGAGGTCCTTGGCAACTTTCTACTGCTGCTTCCAAAATCAAGAGGGTTATCTTGATACAAGGGGTCTGGATGGACTCCACGTGTTTGATCTGAAGACAAGCAACATTCCACAGATCAGCCCATCCGGTTTGGTGCAAAAACACAATTCTTTCTGTCTTTCACACCTCCCCCAAAGCTCTGGTTGTGAAGTGGATTTTAAACCTTTGTGAACTCACTTCAAAATATGATCATAACCAGATCTTCTGTAGCAAAATGGTCACACATTCTGAAACAACACACTGTTCAAGGCAACTGCAGAAATTCAAATTGTAGCGATGTGTACATACATATTAAAAGTCTTGTGTATGTCCACACTCCCTGTATCACAATTTTGAGTAACTCTTTTTAGGTCAATATTTACAATGGAAACTGTCTATGTAAACATTTAGAATAGCAATGTGCTATGTAAACATTTACCCATCATGTTGTAGTTGCATGCTTCCCACCAAACCGCTGTGCTTCTTCTGGCTGCCCGCCTAACTTTTCCATCTAAGTTCTGTTATTTATTTCTGGCTGCTTGCAATCCAGCACTGCAGTTTGGCTGTCTTCACAACCCAGAGCTGTCGCCCCACTTGCATTCCTGGACCTGTGCTTGCAAATTTCTCAGCTTTTTCCCCCCTTGGACAGCATCCCAGCCCCAATTCCAGAATAAAATTATGCTTCCCTGTCGTCGTCCCTGCTCCCCCACGTGTAAAGCAAGTCCCACTCTTCACCCACACAGATTTCCTACTCCAAATAAAAAATGTTAACCCTCGCTGTCCCAAGCCCTGACTCTTTAAAAACTCGGCTTCTTCCTTTGACCCCTTCTTGAAAACTGCTGCCAGCTTGCAAAATGCTCCCAACCAGCTTCCGCATTCCCATCCCCAAGCCACGACCATTTAACAGTTTTCAGCCAACCCAACCAGCAGGTTCCCAGTCCCAGCCCCAATTCTTTAAACCTTTTTCATCCCCCAATCTTTCCTGGGTCTTTCAAAGTTTGGCCTCACGGCAGCTTCTCACCCAACTCCCTCAAGTTCCCAGCCCTGACCGTGTAAACATTTTTCTTTAATCACCAACTCCAAGCCTTGCAGCTGTTAAATGTTATTACCACCTGATCCCAGACTTCAGAGTTTTTATTTGCCCACTCTTTTTACCACCGTATCTTCCAATGAGTGTGCAATGCTAAAAGGCAAAAGGTTTTGTTTTTACATAAAGCTCGAGTCAATTACTGCATCAAATAACAGGCTATTCTTGAAAGTAAAAACAGGGCAATAGAAAATAGCACTTGACAAAGCGAACAACCCCTGTAATTCCTTCACCGCCCCCTCCCCAACTCAGTGCTGCAGATTTGACAAATTTTTGGAAGTAGGTTCTTCATCTAATTTTTATAAATCTATTTTACCAGGACAGAGAAAATGTGAGGGGTTTACGGAGATCTAACTATAGAAAATAAGAGAGTGTAACGTTCACAAAGTAACATGGAAATTAACGCCAACTTCATGTTCAATCTCTGCAGAATTCTAAGCAAATTTGCACTATACGTTTAAAAGAAAAGTTAAAAATAGACATGTTTTTCTCCAAGTACATGACAGTATGTAGAGAATAGAAAGATTTATTGAATCTGCAGGAAAGCCAGGATTTAAACTATAAACTGTCAGGTCTGTTGTGCACTTATTTTTGTCTCACTCAATAGTGACAGATGTTTTTGTTCCAAATCCCTTTCTCTTGACGTTGCATTAAAGCCTCTTCAAACAAAGGGTGATGTGCCAGCTTCTCAGCTAACTGTACTTCAATGTTACTCAAAGCTATTTTTTTTCCATTGTATTAGGAAATACTCACATTCATTACTTTAAGATCTACTTTCACACATTAACCCTGAAGTGCAAAATTAGCCACACTAGCCACTCAGCAATGCAAGGTTTAACATCACATGGTCAAATATTCATACTTTCGGAAGTAGGTTGTTCAAAGAATTTGAGTGTGTAGAAAAAGCTAAAGGGCTAAACCAGTCATGGACACAAATGCTACAGGAAATAAGAGCTGCTTAATGCAAGTTGGATGCTCATAGCTTTCCAGCTACAACCCATGCAATGGATTCCCACCAACTGCACTGGGTAGATCTGATATGAAACCTGATAGGGATAGGAACGCTAAATTGGATTACCCACAGTATAATAAAATTGCACTGAAAGGTTTGAATAATCCAGTTTTGTTAGACAACATACTTTTAAACAGAAAAAATAAGGTGCCTGCAGGGTTGTGTAGGTAACTGGACTAATATGCCACCATTGGGATCAAGAATTAATTGACAAATGGAAATAATGGGTTTACTGAGCAGATCAGATCTACAGCCCCGTAGAAGAGCTCTGAAATAAATGTTGGCTGGAAAGTATAACCAATGTGATCAGATTTGCTACAAAATAATGGGCCGGATTTTGCTGTCGAAATAATGGTGAGGCTAACAGTGCTCACCGTTATTAAAGTGCAAAACCAACAGCAACTTCCAGCGACTGCACATGCAGAGTTAAATGTGGAAATCTGGAAGTTCCTGTCCGATTTGCCCAGCTCTTCCAGAAACTGTGCTATGTTGGTATCTCAGAGTGTGTGAAGGGTGTGAAATTGCTGTACTTGTGTGATAGAAAGGTAAAAAGGTAAAAAGCAATAGTGGAAGGCCGAGTAAACAAAGGCAAGAAACAAAAAGGGTCACACTACATCAAAATTCTAAAAGGACAAAGGGTATTAAAAAAAACAAGCCTGAAGGCTTTGTGTCTTAATGCAAAGAGTATCCGTAATAAGGTGGATGAATTAACTGTGCAAATAGATGTTAACGGATATGATGTGATTGGGATTACAGAGACGTGGCTCCAGGATGATCAGGGCTGGGAACTCAACATCCATGGGTATTCAACATTCAGGAAGGATAGAATAAAAGGAAAAGGAGGTGGGGTAGCATTGCTGGTTAAAGAGGAGATTCATGCAATAGTTAGGAAGGACATTAGCTTGGATGATGTGGAATCTATACGGGTAGAGCTACAGGACACTAAAGGGCAAAAAATGTTAGTGGGAGTTGTGTACAGACCTCCAAACAGTAGTAGTGAGGTTCGGGAGGGCATCAAACATGAGATTAGGGGTGCATGCTGTCAGGTATCTTCCATTACTGCATATAACTGTATCTTACCTTGCTATACATGACTGTAACTGGATATGACCTGTAACAATAAGCATACGTTACCACCAGGGGTGCACTTGCAGGAGACACTCCATACCTGTCCCACTGTGGTATATAAAGGGAGGTCTCAGGCAAGTGCAGCACTGGAGAGTTGGAATTAGAGGTGCAGTTCCTGAGTGACCTTGACTTCAGCATGTGTCTCGTGTAAGTCAGTACATTATAGAGTCAGGACTTAACACATGCAATAAAGGTGCAGCAGTTATCATGGGTGACTTTAATATGCATATAGATTGGGCTAACCAAACTGGAAGCAATACAGTGGAGGAGGATTTCCTGGAGTGCATAAGGGATGGTTTTCTAGACCAATATGTCGAGGAACCAACTAGGGGGGAGGCCATCTTAGACTGGGTGTTGTGTAATGAGAGAGGATTAATTAGCAATCTCGTTGTGCAAGGCCCCTTGGGGAAGAGTGACCATAATATGGTGGAATTCTACATTAGAATGGAGAATGAAACAGTAAATTCAGAGACCATGGTCCAGAACTTAAAGAAGGGTAACTTTGAAGGTATGAGGTGTGAATTGGCTAGGATAGATTGGCGAATGATACTTAAGGGGTTGGCAGTGGATGGGCAATGGCAGACATTTAGAGACCGCATGGATGAATTACAACAATTGTACATCCCTGTCTGGCATAAAAATAAAAAAGGGAAGGTGGCTCAACCGTGGCTATCAAGGGAAATCAGGGATAGTATTAAAGCCAAGGAAGTGGCATACAAATTGGCCAGAAATTAGCAGCGAACCCAGGGACTGGGAGAAATTTAGAACTCAGCAGAGGAGGACAAAGGGTTTGATTAGGGCAGGGAAAATGGAGGACGAGAGGAAACTTCCAGGGAACATTAAGACGGACTGCAAAAGCTTCTATAGATATGTAAAGATAAAAAGGTTCGTAAAGACAAACGTAGGTCCCCTGCAGTCAGAATCAGGGGAAGTCATAACGGGGAACAAAGAAATGGCAGACCAATTGAACAAGTACTTTGGTTTGGTATTCACTAAGGAGGACACAAACAACTTTCCGGATATAAAAGGGGTCAGAAGGTCTAGTAAGAAGGAGGAACTGAGGGAAATCCTTATTAGTCGGGAAATTGTGTTGGGGAAATTGATGGGATTGAAGGCCGATAAATCCCCAGGGCCTGATGGACTGCATCCCAGAATACTTAAGGAGGTGGCCTTGGAAATAGCGGATGCATTGACAGTCATTTTCCAACATTCCATAGACTCTGGATCAATTCCTATGGAGTGGAGGGTAGCCAATGTAACCCCACTTTTTAAAAAAGGAGGGAGAGAGAAAACAGGGAATTATAGACCTGTCAGCCTGACATCGGAAGTGGGTAAAATGATGGAATCAATTATTAAGGATGTCATCGCAGCGCATTTGGAAAGAGGCGACATGATAGGTCCAAGTCAGCATGGATTTGTGAAAGGAAAATCATGCTTGACAAATCTTCTGGAATTTTTTGAGGATGTTTCCAGTAGAGTGGACAAGGGAGAACCAGTTGATGTGATGTATTTGGTCTTTCAGAAGGCTTTCAACAAGGTCCCACACAAGAGAGTAATGTGCAAAGTTAAAGCACATGGGATTGGGGATAGTGTGCTGATGTAGATTGAGAACTGGTTGGCAGACAGGAAGCAAAGAGTAAGAGTAAATGGGTACTTTTCAGAATGGCAGGCAGTGACTAGTGGGGTACTGAAAGGTCCTGTGCTGGGGCCCCAGCTGTTTACATTGTACATTAATGATTTAGACGAGGGGATTAAATGTATCATCTCCAAATTTGCGGATGACACTAAGTTGGGTGGCAGTATGAGCTGCGAGGAGGATGCTATGAGGCTGCAGAGTGATTTGGATAGGTTAGGTGAGTGGGCAAATGCATGGCAGATGAAGTATAATGTGGATAAATGTGAGGTTATCCACTTTGGTGGTTAAAAACAGAGAGACAGACTATTATCTGAATGGTGACAGATGAGGAAAAGGGGTGGGGCAACGAGACCTGGGCGTCATGCTACATCAGTCATTGAAGTTTGGCATGCAGGTACACCAGGCGGTTAAGAAAGCAAATGGCATGTTGGCCTTCATCGCGAGGGGATTTAAGTACAGGGGCAGGGAGGTGCTACTACAATTGTACAGGGCCTTGGTGAGGCTACACCTGGAGTATTGTGTACAGTTTTGGTCTCCTAACTTGAGGAAGGACATTCTTGCTATTGAGGGAGTGCAGCGAAGGTTCACCAGACTGATTCCCGGGATGGCGGGACTGATATATCAAGAAAGATTGGATCAACTGGGCTTGTATTCACTGGAGTTCAGAAGAATGAGAGGGGATCTCATAGAAACGTTTAAAATTCTGACAGGTTTAGACAGGTTAGATGCAGGAAGAATGTTCCCAATGTTGGGGAAGTCCAGAACCAGTGGTCACAGTCTAAGGATAAGGGGTAAGCCATTTAGGACCGAGATGAGGAGAAACTTCTTCACCCAGAGAGTGATGAACCTGTTGAATTTTCTACCACAGAAAGTTGTTGAGGCCAATTCACTAAATATATTCAAAAAGGAGTTAGATGTAGTCCTTACTACTAGGGAGATCAAGGGGTATGGCGAGAAAGCAGGAATGGGGTACTGAAGTTGCATGTTCAGCCATGAACTCATTGAATGGCGGTGCAGGCTCAAAGGGCCGAATGGCCTACTCCTGCACCTATTTTCTATGTTTCTATACATACCCTCTAAACTCACCAGAAAAAGCTAGGGCTTGTCCATTCCAGTACAAGTACATTTTTAATGGGGTGATAAGTCTTAATTACTGTCAATCAACCTCATTGGCTCTGAAAATGAGCTTTTGCAAGTGTGGAGTTTCATTCCTTCGGATTTTAATTATTTTTGGAGATTTTTTTTTTTTTTTTTTTAAGCGTAATTTTTTTAAAAAACTTTTTCTTTGTCTCTTATCTCTCTCTTAATCCCATCTTTCTTTACCTCTCTTTCTCCACCTGATTGACACTTCATGGTTCTTCAGACTCTGCACTGCTCATTAACAATTCTTCAATCGCATTGGTTAAGGAAATACATCGTTTTTTTGCGCTGTTTGCACAGGTCTCAGATCCCCTGTAGAGGGTACTGCACCAAAATGGCTTTCTAATTACAGTAAGTTCCAGTGCAAAAACCCTCAGCAAGTCTGTGGGCACGTGCAATGAATGGCTGCTGACTTTTGTTCACCAGAGAAAAATACGGCCCAATATGAATCATGAACATACATACTGCATGCAGTTTTGGTTTCTATATTTACAAAAGGATATACTTGCTTTGGAGGCAGTTCAGAGAAGGTTCACTTGGTTGATTCCAGGGATGAAGAGGTTGACTTATGAGGAAAGGTTGAGTAGGTTGGGCCTTTACTCATTGGAATTCAGAAGAATGAGAGGCGATCTTATTGAAACGTACAAGATTGAGGGGGCTTGACAAGGTGGATGCAGAGAGGATGTTTCCACTGATGGGGGAGACTAGAACTAGAGGGCATGATCTTAGAATAAGGGGCCACCCATTTAAAACAGAGATGAGGAGAAATTTCTTCTCTGAGGGTTGTAAATCTGTGGAATTCGCTGCCTCAGAAAGCTGTGGAAGCCGTGACACTGAATAAATTAAAGACAGAAATAGACAGTTTCTTAAACGATAAGGGATTATGGGGAGCGAGCGGGAAAGTGGAGCTGAGTCCATGATCAGATCAGCCATGATCTTATTGTATGGCGGAGCAGGCTCGAGGGGCCATATGGCCTACTCCTGTTCATATTTCTTATGTTCTTACATTCTTACAATATACTCCCCAAAATCTGGGTTCAAGAAGCATTTGATGGCCAAGACTATCAATTAGAAAATACATCAACTGGCATATTACACACCAATTACCTACACAGAATGGGTAGATGTTAAGAAATGTGTACAGCAAAATGTTATGATGTTAGACATGACTTGAGAGTACTGGGAAATAAGCAACACCCAAGCTAAAAATGAGGAACTTGGACTGTACTCTTGATAATCTCCACACGTGCATTCTGAAAGATAAAACAAGTATTTGCTTCTGACCTGAAGATGAAAATAACACTATATTGGCAGGTAGTCAGGATTACCTTGAAGAACCCGAAGACCTGAAGGTATGAACAGTGAAAAGTTAAATGATACTACAGAGTTTGAGTACAGGATGAATAAGTACATCTTTGGAAAAGGTCAAATGCATTCCTAAAAAGTGTGCAAAACGTAGAACAGAGACAATAGAAAATAACTGAAAAGTTAACAAGTCACTGGATGGAATTTCAGAAAGAGTGCAAACTTGAAATACCCAAGATCCTTAACCCATTTAAAATCTATTTCAATTAACAGTGATAATTAAAAGGGATTTAACCTTAAAATACTGTTTTCAGTATCTGCTGTGCTGAGAAGTCCCCACTTATTCAGCACAGCAAGAGTTCACAGCACTGCAGCACGCTCCTGGAGCTCTGCAGGTCGGCTTGTGGCACCTGCAGTCAGTGTTCCCGGGTCACAAGATGAAAAATGAATAGCTGTATCCCTGCCATACAAATTTCTCGTAAAAGTTATTTACATTTTGCAAAATCTTAATAATTAGCTCAACCTACTGGATTAGTTCCAATAACATTATTTTAACATACCGTTGAGCAAAAACAATATACTTGGGAATTCTGTAACACAGATTTTAGTACTGGCTGAGTGACAGATAATGTTTCCCACTAAGGAATATCAAAAAGGATTCTGCCCAGTTTTTTTATGCTTTAAGTTTATCATCCTTTTATGGAAATCTTTAAACTCCTGGTGGTTGCTATAATTCAGCAGTTGTATTTGAGCAGATTCCAAGACAGATATAAAAATGTCAAGACATGTCAAAAGAACTCCTCACAAAACTAAATTTGCTCACAACGAAAATGGAGAGAGTTCTAAATCAGTTAGGGTTCTGTAAATACAAATCCTGGACCAAAGAAACCATGAGGTTTCAGTCCTTACTATATTTTAACTGACAGCAAAGTGTATAGATGTAGCAGTGACATGAAGGCCATTTACATTTTCTCCCATCTTCTTTTCAGTCTTCTGTTACCTTGAGCAGAGTACGGTCACTCAACTAATCTCGCAATACATTTTCTGTAAATCTGCAAGAATTCGACAAGAACAAGGTGCTTGTATTGGGCATCAACTTGATAGCTGGCTTGGACAGTGTAATGCAAAGCTACGAGACTAACTGAGGGGCTCAAACAGCAAAGTATAAAAGCAAGTTTGGATGGTTTATAAAGTAATCGGAACCCCAGATTTACAAAATTCACAGATTATAAAACTCCATGCAGGTAAAATCAAACTAGCTGTTCCTAGTCATTAAATCATGTGGCACATCTGCAGAACTTGCTTTGTGTCACTTCACTATGTGCACCAGTCAATTGCGAGCAAACAAAATAAATTGCAAGAAATCACTATTTCTACATATTACACAAAACACCACACAAGTATTTTCCAATTAACATCCCTCCTGGTTGGGAAGACATAATGTGCTTGAGCTTCAGTCTTGTGGTGTCATCTATCATTTCATCCCTTCAAGAGTTTCCACTTTGACATATACTCCAATCCAGAAGATAACCTGTACAAAACAAACTATTCGAGTCATTTTGCTGTTGAGGCTGGTTTCTTTTCCTAAAGTATTGAACATTGATAGTTGGGTCACTGCTCCCAGTCAGATAGCATCATCTGACATGAAGAAAAGATGAAAAGCTTTACTTGCAATTTATTACTAAAACATCCTCTTTCATAGATCAAATGTTTCAATTACTGCTGGAAGCAATGCACTTCTGCATAGTCAACCTAATTTTTCCACTCGTGTATGTTTATGAAAACAAATAATTTCAACATTAAATTTAACAGCATGGAACCCAATCAAGCTATATGTATGGCTTTAGTAACGACATGCATGAATCTGCATTTATTGCCATTTTCACGATGGGTACAGACTTCAAAGACATATTTCCCCAACAACTTCACAGAAACTACTAATTAATATCAAATCATGAATCCCAAACATGAATTATTCGATGCACTGAACTGCAGAGACTGAATTGCTAATATATTGTATACAAAATAACCAAATTGTGTTCCCCTGCCTCTCACCCAGGTCATTTGAAATGAAAGGCATGCTGTTCAAATGTTAGAGAAATAGCCTGCTGAAAATAAAATATACTCAAGGACGGAATTTAAAAACAACTTTGCATGGACATTAAAAAGTGATGTTTATTCAACCGAATGCACTTTTAAAGGGGTCAAGTTTTGGGCTGCGCCTCGAACGGTGCAGCCCCGCGAGCCACGCCCGATTTCCACGCTCAAAACTGCGCCAAAAACTTACCTCGGTATTCTCCACTCCGTCAAGTCAATCCAGGCCCTCGGCGCAGCACAATCTGTGGGGGGCGAAGCCAGGTCGCTGCACTGAAAACAGTGCGGGGACCACTGCATATGCGCACTACAGTGGGCGCGCATGTGCAGTAGCTCCAGGCGCCCGAAACTGTGTGGGAGGCCCGAAGCACGCCGCACCTAGCCCTGGCCGAATGGGCTCACTGGGGCGGCGAAGATCAAGCTGCACCTCCCTCCTCTTCAGCTCCTGCTCTGGCTGTGGCTCCAGCTTCCTTCCCTGTTCAGCTCATGCTCCCTCTGGCTCTCACGGCCCGGCCCGGCGCGCCCACCCCCCCCCCCTCCAGCTCCCGCTCCGCTGCCCGCTCTCCCTCCCCACCGCCGCCCCCTGCTCCCGCTCTCCTCCCGCCCCACCCACCAGCTCCCACTCTGCTCTGCTCCCCTCCCCCCCCGCCCCACCCACTAGCTCCCGCTCCACTCCCCCGACCACCCCCATCCCCCCCACCAGCTCCCGCTCCGCTGCCCGCCCCCCATCCCCCCCAAGCTCCCGCGTCGGCTGCCTGCCCCCCCAAAAGCTGCCGCTCCGCTGCCTGCTCCCCCCGTCTCCTTCCTCCCTCTCCCCTTCACCCTTCACCCTCCTCTCACCCCGCCGCCTCCCCCGCCGCCCCCTCCCTCCCGCCTCCCCTCGTCGCCCCACCCCCCTTCCTCCATCGCCGCCTCCCCCTCCCCCCCATCCCTCGCCGCCTCCCCCCCTCCCTCACCACCCTCCCCTCCCTCACCACCCTCCCCTCCCTACCTCGCCGCCTCCCTCCCTCTCTCGCCGCCTCCCCCCTTCCCTCCATCTCGCCGCTTCCCCCCCTCCCTCGCCGCTTCCTCCCCCCCTTGCCGCCGCCTCCCTCGCCGCCGCCTCTCCTCCCTCGCCGCCTCCCCCACTCCCTCCCCCCTCGCTGCCTCCCCCCTCCCCTTCCCTTCCCCCCCCCTGCTCCCAGAAATACACAGACACAGAGAGAGACACACTGACAGACAGAGACACACTGGGGGGGGGGGGGGGGGCCCATCCCAGCATGCTGTTGGAAGGCTCCCAGTGCTGCAGTCGGTGAGTATCAACTTAATTTTTTATTTATTGATTTTTTAATTTTTTTATTTATTAATTATTTTTGATTGATTTATCATTTATTATTGATGGCTCTTTGTTTGTAAAAGTGATGTGTTTCATGTTTGTAAGCTTCCCTTTCTCTCCCCTCTCCCCATCTCTCTTCTCTATGCCTGATTTGTAACCTACGCCTGATTTTCTAAGTGTAGGCAAGGTTTTTCTGAGCGTACAAAAATCGACACTTACTCCATTCTAAGTTTGGAGTAAGTTTTCACTGCCTAAACTTGCAAAACAGCCTTACGTGGCCGGACACGCCCCCTTTTGAAAAAAAAATCTATTCCAAAATGAAACTGTTCGAACTGACAAGAACTGGAGCAAACTAAATGCCGAGAATTGTAATTTCTCAGATACTCCATTCTAAACCAGTTGCTCCAAAAAAATAGGAGCAACTCAGGCCGAAACTTGACCCCAATGTCTCTTTCTAAGCCCTTCCACTTTACTCCATCTCTATCTTCAAAACTTTTCAGTCACATCTTTGGCCACCTTCCCTAATTCTTTCATACAGTACCTTGTTTGGTGTCCTTTGCTAAACTTCCCATCCAGCAATCCACCGTGATACATTTTGCTACATTAAGAACTTGGATAGAGTTTCTACTTTTGGCACAAGCGAGAAATTGCACCCAAAATGCACTGGTTAGGTTATACTTAAAAGTTTCTGCTATAAATTATTTGCATTATCAAAAACAGAACATTTTCCATCAACCAACACAATCAGGCAGCATATTACAACATATTTTTTTCCTCTTTCCATTATAAAGTCATTCTTGATGTATTTAAATGTGGTAATCTAGTCCAGTTTTAGGGCCGCGCCGGGACCTGGACGCCAGTTTTTTGCGCCACAAAGTGCGCCTAAAACAAACTCATCTATTCTCCGGCTCCCTGCAGGCCATCTGGAGCTGGGCGCAGCGCAGCACGAGCTGTGGGGGGGGCGGAGCCAGGTCCCTGCGCTGAAAAGAGTGCCTGGACCTCTGCACATGCGCGCTTGTGGGGAGACTCTCCCTCCCCCCCCCACCCCTCTCCCTTTTCCCCTCCCTCCTCCCCTCCTCCCTCCCCCACCTCCCCTCCTCCCTCAATTGCAATTTCTAAGATACTCCATTCTAAACCATTTGCTCCAAAAAAAACAGGAGCAACTCAGGCCGAAACTTGGCCCCATTAATACAGCTGAAAACAGGTTTATCACCAAACATAAACATTTTTAATAAGGATGACCAGTATCCTTAAATCGTGAGTAACTGGATTTAAAATCACTGAAAATGACTTTATAAAAACTATACTGAACCATTTGTGTGTGTATATTAGTCAGTTTCTTAGTCAATGAAATATTTTTTCATATCAAAAATTATGCATTTAAAAAAAATTATTCATTCATGAGATGTGGGCTTCGCTGGCAAAGCCAACATTTATTGCCCATTTATTCCCCAATTACCCCAAGAAGTTGGTGGCGAGCCACGTTCTTGAATACAACTAAGTGGAAGAGTGTAGTTGAGAGTCAACCACATTGCTGTGGGTCTGGAGTCACATTTAGGGCAGAATGTGAAAGGACGGCAGATTTCCTTCCCGAAAGGACATCAGTGAACCAGATGGGATTTTACAACAAGTTTCATGGTCACCATTACTGATACTAAATTTTATTCCAGACTTATTTAATTAATTGAATTTAAATTCCTCAGCTGCTATGTTGGGATTTGAACTCATATCTCTGGATTAATCATTAGTCCTGGCCTCTGGATTACTAGTGCAGTAACATAACCACTATGCTACTGTACACCTTAGCCTCGTGTCTGTACACCCAAGAAAATTAGCATAATTTTAGTTGCCTTCCCGAACCAGTGCAATCGGCAAAATCTTGCAATTTCAAGCTGGTGGTGTGGCCAGATCTCCGGGCGGGGCCAGATTCAGTCAAATTGAATCCTGAACCAGCATAAAAGTTTGTGGAAAGCACGAACACAAGTGGTTTGGGGCATAACTCACTTATGTTTAATATTCCCAAATTTTTTGCGTTGCTTCCGCTGATTCTGCCGGGATTGTGTTGATATAACTAGCGGCAACTCCACCCCATTACACAAGTACAATATGAAGCTCCAATTGGCGTCTACTCTGCTTTTTTTCTCATACAACTTGGGCATAATCAAGAATACAATATATTCCAACAAAAGACTACAAAAGATTAAACATTATTCTGTAAATGGAGACCCGAGTTATAGATCACCTTTCCTTGCAATATGGTATTCTACAACATCATCAACATTATCTGCTTTTAAAAAAAAGCATGAGTTTATATGATGGAGTTATCATTTTCAAATGCTTTAGAAGTAATTTAATGATCTGGTACCTATTTGTTGCACTAAGTGTAATATGCAGTGGCACCTCACGAATAGGTAGGAGTAATAGCCATTGTGATACATGTGATGTTGCCATTTGTGTATGGAGGCTCCAGTGACCAGGCGCAAACTGATTATACGGATGTCATCTTGGTAGGCTCTTTAGTTTGTTCAGCAAGAACTTTAAAAGAATATTTGATGAAGGGCCCTCAAGAACACAGTTGAGATTGTCACATGGCAGAACACAATGCATCAACCAGTGCATTATTCGCTACGCAAGTTGTATAAATATTAATGTCGATAAGAGTCTGCCAATTTTGTTCATGCTACGTCATTAGCCTACAAAATCAAATGCATTCTTTGGTGTTTTTAAAGCTGGAATTCTACTCATTTTCCAATCACCATAATTTTTTCATTTAACACTTAGCATTCTGATGGCAATATAGATCAGAAAACAAGGCTAATTTTATGTGGAAAAGAAAAGTCTTGATGAAAACAGGCCCAAAAAAGGAGGTATTTTACAGTATGGCATGGAATTTGCTGCATCGGCTCCCTCGCTGTGGTAGTACGTGAAGATCTTCAGAAGCACATGAAAAGAGCAGATAATAGCAATAACAACTTGTATTCATATAGCACGTTTAATATAGTAAAATGTCCCAAGGCGCTTCACAGGAGCTTGTCAAAAATTTGATACCAAGCCACAGAAGAAGAAATTAGGATGATGACCAAAAGCTTGGTCAAAGAGGTAGGTTTTAAGGAGCACCTTAAAAGGAGGAAAGAGAGGGAGAGAGGGAGTTCCAGAGCTTAGGGTCTAGGCAGCTGAAGGTATGGCCACTGATGGTTGAGCGATTATAATCAGGGATGCTCAAGAGGGCAGAATTCAAGGAGCGCACATAACTCGGTTGGGGAGGCTAAAGGAGATTACAGAGATAAAGAGGGGCGAGGCCATGGAAGAATTTGTAAAACAAGAATGAGAATTTTGAAATCGATACATTGCTTAACCGGGAGCCAATGTAGGTCAGCGACCACAGGGGTGATGGGTCAACAGGACTTAGTGCGAGTTAAGACACGGGTAGCAGAGTTTTGGATGAACTTAAGTTTACGTAGGTTAAAATGTGGGAGGCCTACCAAGAGTGCGCTGAAGCAGTCAAGTCCAGAGGTAACAAAGACATGAAAAGGCCTTCGTGACACAGACTGAGAATTGCAGGTTTCCTATATCAAATTTAACAGTGAGGCTTAAAATTTGGTATGGCTCATTACAATGGCTCAGATAAGTTGAACTACTCTGCTACCTGAAGTTTGAGAGAACTGTTAAGTAGAGGAGAACACGTGGCAATATGAATGAGTCTAGTATGAAACTGGCAAAAGAAGAAGCACGTCCTTATATAACCAACATTTAATATAGTCCAGAGAAAAAACGTGAAGTTAGAAAAGTTGTTCGGAAAAAAGACCGCTGTTAAAGGTACTTAAGATTAAAAACTTTTGCAAGAGCAATTGCTACTACCAAAAAGCCAGAGTATTTAAATTTACGAACAGGAGTATGCTGTGTGCACATACCTGTACAATAGTGGGCCAGGCACCATTACCTCACCATCAGGAAGTAACTAGGTTCAAAGACACAGCAATATAATATGGAATCATCAAACTCCACAACAGTTAATAACATGGACTAAAGACAAATAAGCTTTAGCACATCTGAAAACAGCACCTTTGATCAGGAATAGGGAACTGCCTATGTTAGGGGTAACAACTAGCCACAAACAGTCCAACTTTACCTTTTGGATGATGTTAAACTTCTCTGATGGGCAGAAAAGATCCCACAGCACTGTTCAATGGGGAGCTCTCAGTGTCCTCAGCAACATTTATCCCTCAAATCAACTTCACGAAAGAGAGTTTAATTGGTCATTTACTTCATTACTGTTTGTGATACATTGCTGTGCACAAATTTCCTTACATTACAACAGTGACTACACTTCAAAAGCACTTCATTGGCTGGGAAGTACTGAAAAGCACTTTACAATTGCAAGCTCGAACCTTCTTTCTATGATAAAGGCATAGAATCATAGAAATTTACAGCACAGAAGGAGGCCATTTAGGCCCATTGTGTCTGCGCTGGCCAATCAAGAGTTATCCAGCCAAATCCCACTTTCCAGCTCTTGGTCCGTAACCCTGTAGGTTACAGCACTTTAATTGCACATCCAAGTGTTCTTTAAAAAAAAAAATGTGATGAGGGTTTCTACCTCTGCCACACGTTCAGGCAGAGTTCCAGACCCCCACTACTCTTTGGGTGAAGACATTTCCCCTCATAGCTCTTCTAATCCTCCCCCCAATTACTTTAAATCTATGTCCCCTGGTTGTTGATCCCTCTACCAAGAGAGACAGGTCCTTCCTATCCACTCTATCCAGGCTCCTCATAATTTTATACACCTCAAATCAGGTCTCCCCGAAGGGCCGAATAGCCAACTCCTGCACCTATTTTCTCCCCTCAGTTCCACAGAAAACAGACCCAGCATCTCCAATCTTTCTTCATAGCCAAAATTCTCTAGTCCAGGCAACATTCTTGTAAATCTCCTCTGCACCCTTTCCAGTGCAATCACATCTTTCCTGTAATGTGGAGACCAGAACTGCACACACTACTCCAGCTGCAGCCCAACCAGTGTTTTATCAGTTCAAGTATAACCTCCTTGCTCTTGTATTCCATGCCTTGACTAAGAAAGGCAAGTATTCCATAGGTTTTCTTAGCCACCTTATCTACCTGGCCTGCTACCTTTCGGGATCTGTGGACCTGCATTCCAAAGTCCCTTTGTTCCTCTACACTTTTCAGTGTCCTACCATTTAATGTGTAATTCCCTTGCCTTGTTCGACCTCCCCCAATGCATTACCTCACATTTATCTGGATTGAATTCCATTTGCCACTGTTCTGCCCACCTGACCAGTACATTAATATCCTCCTGCAATCAGCAGCTTTCTTCTGCATTATCAACCACACAGCCCATTTTAGTATCATCTGCAAACTTCTTAATCATACCCCCAATATTCAAGTCCAAGTCACTGATGTATACCACAAAAAGCAAGGGACCCAGCACTGAGCCCTGCGGAACCCCACTGGATACAGCCTTCCAGTCACAAAAACACCCATCAACTATTACCCTTTGCTTCCTGCCTCTGAGCCAATTTTGGATTCAACTTGCTACTTTGCCCTGGATCCCATGGGCTTTTACTTTCATGACTAGTCTACCATGTGGGACCTTATCAAATGCTTTGCTAAAATCCATATACACATCATACATACTGCCCTCATCGACCCTCCTGGTTACCGCCTCGAAAAATTCAAACAAGTTAGTCAGACACAACCTTCCCTTAATAAATCCATGCTGACTGTCCTTGATTAATTCATGTCTTTCCAAATGAAGATTTATCCTGTCCTTCAGGATTTTTTCCAATAATTTTCCCAGCACTGAGGTTAGGCTGAATGGCCTGTAATTACTCAGTCTCTCCCTTTCTAAACAAAGTTTTAAAGGCATTAAATACATTTTTATTTTATATATTGTTTTTTCTCTCAAAGTCAGAACTTGCTAACATTCCCTATTTTTGATTCTTTAACAGTAATTCTTGATTTTTTTTTTAATTGAAGATTGCACATGAAAAATTATCCTCCCGGGGTCATTGTAAAATACCATGCAAAAGGCTGAATAATTGGACACTTGATGGCTAACTAGGCTGAGGTGGTCAAAAGAATTATTGAATCCCAGAGCTTTTAGCATAGAGCTCTGTGCAAGCCAATAAGCTACACAATATTAAAACTGTTCACAGTAAACCAAGAGAACCAAGGTTCAGACCATGCAGTGTAGCAAACGTCTTGAGCAGTGGATTCATAAAGATTGAAATTGTAGAGAAACCACTAGATCTGCCTCAATGAAGATGACTTCCCAAATGAGTCTTCAAAGTTTCTGTGTATAGGATTCTACAAGAGTAAACAGTGCTCTACTGTGGACTAGATTTAGTTGTTCTATTCAGACAGTGGCAATGAGTTCCTTGGCACTAGCCCTGTTCAGTTAACACACCAATACCTTTTTTGTGGAGAAACCCAGGTAAAGGTCTGGAGCCCGTAGACCAGGATACAATCGAGGTTGAAAACAACAGGACAAAAAGGGGCAGGCTAAATCACAGTTTTAGAAAACAAAAATCTGGTTTTAGATTACAGGAAAATGAGTTCCACTGTTTTGAGTTACAGCTATACTGGGAAAGATGTGCTGAGGAACAAAAGAGAAGGCAAAAAAAGAGAGAAGATAAAGTTAGAGAGTGATTGCAAGAATGAGGCAATGTTACCAAGTGATTCATATTGATCTACTACACAGTGACTACTACAAATTTTACTTTTGTATTTCATGCTTATTGCAATATTTCATATTATGGTGAACAGCTAGAATTTGCTTTGCATACCAAAACAGGATTGAGAAGACACAGAAGCCTAGTCTTATTTTAATGGCAGCATTAATAGGTTAACATTAGCTTTACAATACTGTAAAAAAAAATACTGTAACCAAAATTAGAAAAACTAAACTAGTATGTCCAAATATTGTGCTAAGTGAAACAGATGGCAAAATAACATTTGGAATTACATAGGAGTGCACCGTGTGGCAATGGCTGATCTGACTGCAGAGAACTTTTAGGACATCTGTCGTTATTTTTTTAAATCAGGCTCAGCCACAAATCTAAAAAGAGCATTAAAATCATACCAACAAAGTGCATCCAATGCTCTACTGATCCCAGGTATGATGCAATTATAACACTGATTATGCCTTTCTACCTACTTCTCTTTTATAACCCTCCTTAAATCCCATCTCTTTGCAAAAGCTTTTGATCAACTCTTCTGCTAGCTCTTTCTTAACTTCCATTTTACTACCCCCTCCCACTATGCTGCTGTGAAGTGCCTTGGGATGTTTTTGTACAACAATGCAATGCATAAACACATTATGACTGCACGCATTTCCCGTCAATTTTCCATTATAAATTCCGATATCCACAATGACATTGGAAACTTCCTATGTAAACTTGCCATTCCGTAATTCCATTCTCCCTTCTTCTCATCTCTGGCAGTTCGTCATATCGAGGATGACTTGCTTCCACATCAAAAAGTTCACAGGTGTTACAATGAGGGACCTGATATTCCAGGTCCCGAACTACATGTTGAAGGGTGGAAGATGCCTGTGCATGGATTTTTCTTTAATAAACGTGTGGTGACCGTTGCACACCAGCCACCACACGGGCTTGACAGAGCCAAGTCTTGGTCCAGTGGCAAGGATTAACCAAGACGACTGGAGACCAGCTCTGCTGCACGGACCTAGTGCGCACACATATCGCAGTGTGGGATGGCCCCTGCTGCCCCTGGGCCCATGCCTCCATGCCAGACTTGACTGTAGAAGACGACAATTAGCGAGCTACATTTCCTCCTCTTGTCCTGGAGGCCATGGACTCTTGTTGGAATACAGTTCCACAGGCAATCTGTATCCTGCCCAAAGGGTCACTCTTCATGTGTGACCCTGGACTGAGTGTTCACTGTGACTGGCACCACTGCCACATAAAACGGCCTTCACCCAGTGCTCACACACTTTTTAGAAAGGATCAACAGATACTAATCGGCAGTGAGAACTGTCGGCTGATTTTTCTTCCTCTCTTTCAGATGAGACGTTAAACCGAGGCCCCGTCTGCCCTCTCAGGTGGACGTAAAAGATCCCACGACACTGGTTCGAAGAAGAAGAAGGGAGTTATACCGAGTATAAAAACAGAAAATGCTGGAAATCTCAGGTCAGGCAGCATCTGTGCATCACCACTGGTAGAAGACTGGACTAACAGTGTGGCAAGTTTACACAAGATAGAAGCACAGAAATTTACAGCACAGAAGGAGGCCATTTCGGCACATCGTGTCCACGCCGGCGGACAAAAAGCCGCACGGCCCTTGGTCAGCAGCCCTAAAGGTTACATATAAACCCATGAACAATGACAGAAAGGCAAAGAGCACCCAGACCAACCAGTCCGCCTCACACAACTGCAACACCCCTTATACTGAAAACATCGACACTCCACCCCAACTAGAGCCATGTGATCTCCTGGGAGACACAAAAAACAGATAAAAACCCGGGCCAATTTAGGGAGAAAAAATCTGGGAAAATTCCTCTCCGACCCATCCAGGCGATCGACACTCGTCCAGATCATCATCCTGGCCGTATTCTATTCCCTGCAGTACTTACCATTATATGTGCGCCATCCAACACAAGGTCATCCAGTCTAATCCCAATTACCAGCTCTAGGTGCGTAACCCTGCAGGTTACCACACTTTATCTTTCATTATAAATATGAAAAAGGAATTTGTAACATTAATATAAAAATAAATGCAGAATGTATGACTAAAATAAGGATGTGCTGATCCAATTATACCTGACTATCTAACTCCACTTCATCTGAAGTCGACACTTGGTCTCAACTGCCCATGTATATTGCTATGAGAGATCGGCTCATCTAATCAGTTTTGACATCTTGTTAGCTTCCTACTACACACAACTGATCGTAACATTAACTTGCTATTTCAGGTGCATTGTTTGAGGTCAGAGTGGTTTGTGATTTCCTGCTAAACCCCTAGTTGCAGATCAGTTAGTAACAAAGAGTTCTTATGTTACTGATTTAAGTCTCCTGGACACAAAGCTCCATCTGCAAGAAATGCATTTACCTCATCCTGAACTGGATCACTGTTAGTAATGTACATTTAATCTTTAAAAAGTCTCACCCATTAAGGATTATGTTGCCTCCACAACTTCTCCAATCCACAAATGAGAAACCTTAAGCACATCATTAGAGAGGGTTTTTTTGCTCGAGTTTACACTTTCTCAGGACATGGTTTGATAAACATTATAACACAGATTTCACAATACCTGCAGCTACATATATTAAGTCACAAATAGTTCTATACAATAGTAAGGGAAGTACAGTGATGGAATCAGGTTCTCTCAGGAGTCGGGAGTTGAGTTATTGACAGGGGGTTCATGGGGAGAAGAGGAGTGATACACTAATATCAAGCAAGATGCTGAGGTACAGTTACAACAAATATAATTACAAATTACAGTAATGCTTTATATAAAAGCAAAAAAAGCTAGTTAATAACTGTCTGTATAACAACGTTAACTCCAGTCTCTGCATTAAACATTCCACTACTGCGACCAAATTAACGAGCTTGCCCCATCTAAAGAGCATCAATGAACATGTATGTACAAAACCACCGCCCAGCACAGATCTGGCGCTTCTGTCCCCAAGCCCATCGTCTATTACCAATGAGTCGTGCATTTATCAACGCGGTGCCCCACTTACCCAGTACCCAAAACATTTTAAATGATAAAAATAGCAATACAATTCTAACCTTCGCTTGTCACGTCCAACACAGTCGTAATGTTTTCTTACTCCAAAAATAAAAAGCACCCCCCACCCTCGTTTTTTTTTTTAAAACAAATGCAAATCAAGAGAATGTGTCCTGTGTTACCCTGGGGCTCCGATGACGGAGGCCGACTGCACTCGAAGCCAACTCCAGCGAATTGAGAGAGACCGTCCATTCGGCCCAACTGGTCAATGGCAGCACCGCGCCAGCCACCTCCCGCCCTCCTTCATCTAACCCGAGCAACATACACGGTGGCCCCTTCTGTGTTGGATCGTTCGATTATTTTCTCCCTCATGCATTTATCGAGCTTCCCATTATTTAGATTACAATTATATACAAAAATCCCTTCACACACCCACACTCCTCCCAGAGTTAAAAGTAAATCCACTGCAACGGACACCATTTATTCCGATCGAACTATATATATATATTAAGTTTAAATTGAAAATCCACACGAGCGTACCTTCAAACTCTTCGTCCTCGTCCTCCTCCTCCTCCTCCTCGCCGTTCTCCGAGTCGGTCTGCATGGGCTCATCGGCGAAGTTGACCGCCCTGGCGGCTCGGCAAGCCCCGCTGCCGTCCCTCTCATGGCCGAAAGCCACCGTCTGGCTCGCCTGCAGTTTGCTGAAGTATTGCACGGCGAACTCGACCAGGTCGGCCGGCTGCTTCCTCAGCACCTCCACAGTGAAGCTTTGCAGCAAGTCCGTCAGCCCAGCTGGGATGTTAATGCTCATTCCTATGCTGTGATGCACAGGGAATTGCTCTCAAATACAGAATGTGTGAATAGAAAGCAACAGTAACTTATTTCGGAGACAGTCTCAAATGGTTACTACACATGGAAACTCTCGCAAAGACAAGTTTATCCGAATATCTACGTCTCCGGGGACGCCGCCTTGCTGAATTAAAGTGTCATGGTACTTTCCCTCGAATCCTTACCAGTTTTCAATGGCAGAGTGCAATTCGCAGCATCTTTCGCAGGAGCCACCCCGCTCACCAACTCCCAACTGCACGTGATCCCCGAAACCATGGGAACCGCCAGGGCCGAGAATTTACATCTGTGAAACAAAAATGACAACGCAGAGAGGACAACTGCTGCTTAAAGGGGCGATGCTCCGCGCTGCAGCGTGAACGGAAGATAGCACAGCCCGTGAGGGCTATGTTTCAGTGGTAAACAATAAGTTATACAAACAAACCCAACAGTGCAAAAGTTTCGCAATGCCAAACAACAACAACTTGTATTTATATAGCGACCTTAAACGGAGTAAAATATCCTAAGGCGCTTCACTGAAGCGTTGTGAAACGAAATTTGACACGGAGCAACATCTGGAGAAATTAGGGCAGATGATCAAAAGCTTGGTCAAAGAGGTAGGTTTTAAGGAGCGTCTTAAAGGAGGATAGAGAGGTTGAGGAAGGGCATTTCAGAGCTTCGGGCCTTTGCATTTGAAGGCATAGGTACCAATGGTGGAGCGATTGAAATTGGGTATGCGCCAGAGGCCAAAATTAAAGGAGCTCAGAGGGTTTTGGGTCTGGAGTGTCAACTGTGGCTCAGTTGGTAGCATTCTCGTCTGAGTCAGAAAATTGTGGGTTCAAGTCCCACTCCTGAGACTTGAGCACAAAAATCTAGGCTGCACTCCAGTGCAGTACTGAGGGAGGGCTGCACTATTGGACGTGCCGTCTTTCAGATGAGACAATAAACCAAACAGTCTGCTCTCTCAGGTGGACGCAAAAGATCCCAGGGTATTATTTTGAAGACGAGCAGGGGAGTTATCCCCACGGTCTTGGCTAATATTTATCCCTCAATCAACATCACTAAAACAGATTATCTGATCATTATCACAGTGCTGTTTGTGGGAGCTAGCTGTGCGCAACTTGGCTGCCGCGTTTCCAACAGTAACTACACTTCAAAAATGCATAATTGACTGTAAAGCGCTTTGAGATGTCGTGAGGTTGTGAAAGGCACTATATAAATGCAAATCTCTTTCTCTGTAGGTGATTACAGAGATAGGGAGGGGTGAGGCTATGGAGGGATTTGAAAACAAGGATGAGAATTTTAAAATTGAGCCGTTGTTTAACCAGGAGCCAAGTCAGTCAGCAAGCACAGGGGTGATGGGTGAACGGAACTTGGTGCGAGTTAGGATGTGAACATCAGAGTTTTGGATGACCTCAAGTTTACAGTACATATACATAGAGCACCAGATCAGCACAAAAAGGCAGACAGTTGGCTCTATGAAGAGGTTTGAAGGCGATCTAAGAACAGGAAAATATTTTAATAGGTGCTTTCAATCAACCCAATATAAACTGGGAAAACCCAAGTGACCTAAAGTCAGAATGTTAAGTGCCTCTTTTGTCTGGGCTGATAGAGTGAACAGAGTAGGAGCTCAATGCTGGGGTAGTTAACGCACGGGTCGACAGGGCTGTGCTTAGGGTCCCCAGCCAAATATGGAGCAGTCAGCATTGATTCAGAAAGGGCAGGTTCTACGAGGCCGACGTCCTCCTTTGGGGAAGTAACAATTGAATGGGCTATAGCAACTCGGACAATGTGATGTATCTAAACTTCCACAGGCATTTAACAAAGTTCCACATTAAAGGCTATTTTTAAACTTTGAGTTAGATAAACTCAAAGTTATGGGTATTCAGGATAAAACTTGGATATGGATAAGAAATTGACTGAAGAGTAGAAAACAACAGGCACTTTTTGGAGTTATGCTGACAGCAGGGTCTGGGGGAGGGTAAACTCGGGGGATTGGTGCTAAAACCACTATTACTTTTGACCTACATCAATGACTTGGACTCATACCCAATACAAATTTGCATATGGTACCAGACTAGGGGCAATGGAATTGGAGGAGATAGCTCAGAAATTACAGAATAAATTATACAAAATAGGCAATTAGGAAAAGCAATAGCAGATGTCGTTTAATGTGGACAAATGTAAAGTACTGTACGTACAATGGGAAAATGGCAAAACTTGTGCTTTATTAATGAAATAGCTAAGGATGAAGCTAATAAAGACGTTGAAGTATTACTAGATTCCATGCTTAACATGTCCAACCATTGCAGAGCTGCAAGCAACAAATGAACAACATGGCCAAAACAGTCAGAGAACATAATTATAAAACTGTGCAGTGCTTAGTCAGACTTCAATACTGTGTCCAAATCTGGGCATTGAGGCACAAGGGAAATATTCAAGCATAGGAGGCAGTGCAGAGAAGAGCCATAAGGTTGATCCCTAATATTGGAAGTCTGAGTTATGAAAAAAGACGAGAAAAATTTGGGCTTTGCAGCCTTAAAATGAGATATCAGAAAGGTGATCTTATTGAGATGTACGAGATTGCAAGTGCTATAGAAAAGGTAAATCCAGAAAATTACTTTAAATTAAACTGCAAGATTAGGACAAGGGTTTTCAGCTTCCAAGTAAAGGGAAATGTCAGACTGTAAACTGCCAAATATTTATTTACAGAGTGATCAATCCATGGAAAGAAGTCTCAGACAGAGTAGCAGAGTCAAAACTCTGGAACCATTTAAGCACCAATTGGATGATTCGATCGGGGAACTTGAGCGTCTTCTATGATGGAGGAAATAAAATGGGCCAGATGAGGCTCTTTCATGATTATCCTGTCATATGCTGCAGTGCAATCCTCTCTATGTTTTACAAAATAACAAATCCCAATGAGCTGTAACAGCCAGCACCCCTTGAGAAGAGCCAAGTTCTTATTTTTGTATTTGAATTTAGTTATCCCAATTCCATCCTGAGCTCACTGGACCTCGTTGCGCCAATTCTACAAGGGAAAATTTGCAGAACCTCTGGGAAATTGGACACCGACAAACTGGGCCTGCTCGTCTCAGGATTCTTTGGTGGCTGCTGAGACCTAAGCAGCGGCCGCCAACAAAAAGGCAAGTTTTCTTCTTGAAAAACATTTAAAAGTCATTCTTATGGAGCCAGGAGAGTACTCCTGATTGGGATCCCCTTGTTGCCACTCCATCCCCTGTACTGGGACTTGCCTTTGGGCTGCTGCCAGTGAGGCATACGGGACGATAATCACCTTAAAATGGGTGAGCAGTCTGTGGAGGCGTGACAGGCACCAGCAGCGTGCCCAAATAATATTAATGAGGCCGAGGTCCAATTTCAGGCTTGCCTTGGGTCTCTTTGTTGGGACACGCACATTTCAGTGCCAAAAACAGGCCGAAAGGAATTTCTACTCCCAAAAAGTCTAGTGTCAAATGACCATCTTAATGTTAATGCATCATAATTGCTAAAGACAGTAAAAGCCCACAATGAACATAGGCATCAGTGTCTCTCAGCTGGAAGAAAAACCAGTGCAAACATCCACAGGACGAAAGCCTCACAAGTAGTTCACATATTGCTTATGCCAAGGGCAAGTTCTGGAAAACTGTGGGAGAAAAGTAAGCATTTGTATTGAAAATTTTTATATCAAATAACATTCTATTATTGCCGATTGCATCACCAATAATTAACTTACGTGGTTTTTCCTTTTCCCCGGTTTAGTGTCTGAGACATGCTCAAACTGTGGCTAATTTTGCTGCAGGGGTTCAATTAATACTGACCTTAGCCAAATTGTACAAGGTATGTGAACCAGTGATAATTCCTGGGAGGGAGAAAAATGAAATGCTGCAGTCTTAATGTCAATTTGTATGTTTCTGGATTCATATTTCTCCTGTATCCACAGTTGTATTTGGACGTTTACTTAAAAACCAACCGCAAAGATACAAGGAAAACATGAGGGGGAGAATTATGGTGCACACAATAAGTTTGATCATAAAGTGTCGAAGTCCAATGCACCACATCAAGCTTTCCCTGCCCTCACCACCCCCAGTCAAACTGTTCCAATGCAGCCAAGACACTGGCATCGATATTCAAATTATAGAATGATACCACACATAAGGAGGCCATTCAGCCCATCGTGCCTGTGCCATTTCTTTGAAAGAGCTATCCAATTATCTCTTTCAAAGAGCAGAGAAAGTATCAGACGAACCAGCAGAAAACCGAGAAATCAAATCTCTCCAATTAGTATTCAAAGCTATCGTTCATAAACAAAGAATTGCCAGAAAACTGACCAATAAAATCTTGCAAAATTTTTTTTACACTGCAATGTCAATGACAGTTTCAGTGAGAAGCAGATATCCAGTGTGGAAAATAAAGATTAAAATATTTTATAATTACCTAAGTAACTAAGAAATAAGGAAGCTTTTAAAGTGGGAAGAATTAATAAATAAAATGGTTGCAGCTAAAGCAAATATTGCCAACAACTGGGGGATGTAGAATTAAAACATTTCTAAAATTTTTAGGACGGATGAACAAAGTTAAGTTGCATCTTCTGCAAATTTTATAAAGTGATAGTTAAGTCATATTGCAAACATATTTGGTGTCTGTAAGGTATGTCATATTTTTTCTTTGACACTGTCACGTGATATATTTCTTAAATACATTTTCTGATGCTATATATAGTGATGGGGAAAATGATGCTGCATTTATACTGCATTGGGTCCATGTTAAGCATCCAATTCCACACTCCTTTGGGTAGCAAATGGTATGGATTGTGCGCGCCTGTGGTCTAAGCCGACTCTGCACAGATGTTTTGCTAAATTTGCGGGTTCATTTTTTAGGTGCCTGGCCCTCATCCCGACACTGCCATGCAAGTTTCCTGCTTGATCCGGCACCCGCACCCTACACTCACGCCCCCACAATTAAAAATTGGAATGCATCATTTGCATGCCTCTCAGACTTTTTATCCAAAATTGTGGTAGTCAGGCAGCAAATTGCACATAATATAAGTGTAGATGTTCAGGGGATTTGTCAAAGTATATTATGTCATGTATGTAACCTCTATGTAACACCACTGCAATACTGTATATACTTAAGCAATGCACACCTTGACCACAGGGGGTGAACTTGTGAGAGACACTCCTTACCTGGTCATCCAGGTATATAAAGGGAGGTCCCACGCAGGGTCATCACTTCTTGGTCATGTGAATAAAGGTTCAGGTCATAGAGTGACCTTGTCCATAGAATGTGCCTCGTGTGGGTTTTGTGCCAGAGTAAGGACATTAAATTGGCGACGAGAAACGGGAATCAACGACCCACGAGAATGGCCACCGGTAGCACAGAGGAACGGCAGTGTGTTGGTGAGGACTGGGACGATTTCATTGAGAGACTCCAGCAAAGCTTTGTCACGAAAGAATGGCTGGGAGATGCAGCAGCCGACAAACGAAGGGCCCATCTACTGACCAGCTGCGGACCTAGGATTTATGCGCTCATGAAGGACCTTCTAGCACCCGAAAAGCCGGCGGACAAAACCTTTGAAGAGCTCAGCAAACGAATCGGTGAGCACCTCAAACCGGCGAGCAGCATACACATGGCCCGACACAGATTCTATACCCACCGATGCCGTGAAGGACAGATCACACTTCGTTGCAGACTTCCGGCGGTTGGCCAGCCTCTGTAAGTTCACAGACGCCTGCAGGGGGGAGATAGTAAGGGAATTCTTTATTGAGAGCATCGGTCATGCGGGGATTTTCCAAAAGTTAATCGAGACCAAGGTGTTGACTTTGGAAGCGGCGGCGTTGATGGCTCAGACTTTCATGGCGGGGGAGGAGGAAACCAAAACAATATACGCACGCAATTCTGCCTCCAACGCAGCGGGGGATCAGGGAGTCAATATCCTAAATGCGACTCAGAGCCCTGCAGGCAGGCAAGGGCAGTTCGACAAACCACAGGCAGCAATAGACCCCAAAGTAGGTTTTCAATAGAGACAATGGCGGGCTGAACGGACATTTACGCCATCTCAGTGGACAATGCGGTCCGGGATGGGACCATTGACACCCACTAACAGGGTACTCAAGGGCAGTCAAAGGAACAATCAGCGAGGAATGCCGGGTCATAGCTCCTTTGTTCACAACAATGGGAATCTCAGCTCATGCTGGAGGTGTGGGGGCAAACACTCTGCCAGGACTTGCAGGTTTCAACAATTTGTCTGCAGAAATTGAACCTCAGTGGCCATTTAGCTCGAATGTGCAGGAAGCCTGTAACCAGGCTAATTTATGAGGCGGATGGACCCGAAGACGGGTCTGTGATGCAGGATGACTCTTGGGGCAAATCAATGGACACTGAAGTTCAGCGGGTTCATGTGGCAAACATTCACAGCTCATATACCAAAACGCCACCAATGATGATGAAGCTTTTATTAAACAGCATCCCTGTACACATGGAGCTGGACACGGGGGCCAGCCAGTCACTCATGAGCACTCAACAATTCGAAAAGCTATGGCCACTCAAAGCCAGTGGACCCAAACTAGAACGCATTGAGACACAACTATGGACGTATACCAAAGAAATCATTCCAGTACTAGGCAGTGCAATGTTGGTGGTCACACACAATGGATCAGTGAACTGGCTGCCACTCTGGATTGTCCCGGGCAATGGTCCCGCACTGTTGGGAAGTAGCTGGTTAACTGAGATGAACTGGAAATGGGGGGGATGTGCACACAATGTCATCTGTGGAGCGAAGTTCGTGCTCACAAGTCCTTCAACAATTTGAATCACTATTCCAACCTGGCATCGGGACACTCAAAGGTTCCAAAGTAGTTGTACGCATCACCCCGGACGCCAGACCAGTGCACCACAAAGCCAGAGCGGTGCCGTATGTGATGCGGGAGAAAATTGAGAGTGAATTGGACCGTTTGCTGAGAGAGGGCATCATCTCGCCCGTTGAGTTCAGCGACTGGGTGAACCCCATCATTCCCGTCCTAAAAGCAGATGGTTCTGTCAGGATCTGTGGCGACTACAAGGCCACTATAAATCAGGTGTCCCTACAAGACCAATACCCGCTCCCGAAAGTGGATCTTTTCACCATGCTGGCAGGCGGTAAGCTGTTTATCAAGTTGGATCTCACTTCAGTCTACATGACCCAAGAACTGGCCGACGAATCTAAACTACTGACCGCCATCACTACGCACAAGGAACTGTTCGTTTACAACAGGTGCCCATTTGAAAAATCGCAGCCGCTGATCGAATGCCAAAGAAACATGGAAAGCCTGCTTAAATCCATTCCTGGAACAATCGTATTTCAGGACGACATCCTCATCACGGGTCGTGAAACCGATGAACATTTCCACAACCTGGAGGAGGTGCTACACCGACTGGACAGGGTAGGCCTGCAACTCAAGAAGTCTAACTGTGTGTTTTTGGCTCCTGAGGTCGAGTTCCTGGGCAGGAGGGTTGCTGCAGATGGGATTCGGCCCACCGAATCCAAAACAGAGGCGATTCGACGAGCGCCCAGGCCTGGCAACACATCGGAGTTGCGTTCATTTCTGGGACTCTAACTATTTCGGGAACTTTCTGCCAAACTTAAGCACGTTGTTGGAGCCGCTTCACGTGCTTCTGCGTAAGGGTTGTGATTGGTTTTGGGGGGACTGTCAAGAACGGGCTTTCAATTGGGCGCGGAACCTACTTTGTTCAAATAAGTTATTGACCCTGTACGATCCCTGTAAGAAATTGGTTCTGACATGTGATGCATCGTCCTATGGGGTTGGGTGCGTGTTGCAGCAGAGTAATGCTAAGGGCCAACTATAACCTGTGGCTTATGCTTCCAGGTCGCTCTCTCAAGCAGAACAGGGATATGGGATGGTTGAGAAGGAGGCACTCGCATGTGTCCATGGTGTAAAAAAAATGCATCAGTACCTTTTTGGCAGGAGGTTCGAATTAGAAACGGACCACAAACCGTTAACATCCCTGTTGTCAGACAGCAAGGCTGTCAATGCCAACGTGTCAGCCCGCATACAGCGATGGGCTCTCACGCTGGCTGCTTGTGACTACTCCATCCGGCACCGGCCTGGCACAGAAAATTGTGCTGACACGCTCAGCAGGCTTCCACTGGCCACCACTGAGGGGCAGCGGAGCAAAGCGCTGAGATGGTCATTGCCGTTGATGCCTTTGACAGCGCAAGCTCCCCCATCACAGCCCGCCAGATCAAAATCTGGACAGAGATCCCCTCCTATCTCCGATTAAGAAATGTGTCCTGACTGGGGATTGGGTGCCCGCACACGGACCATGCCCTGAGGTCAGACCGTTTCACAGGCGGATGGATGAGCTCTCCATCCAAGCTGACTGCCTACTGTGGGGCAGCCGGGTAGTCATGCCCCAGAGGGGCAGGGAAGCATTCATCAGGGAACTCCACAATGAGCATCCAGGCATCATTCTGATGAAGGCCATTGCCCGGTCACATGTTTGGTGGCCGGGAATTGATTCAGACCTGGGACAGTGTTCGCAGGTGCACGACGTGTGCCCAACTGGGTAATGCCCCCAGGGAGGCCCCGCTCAGCCCGTGGCCCTGGCCCACCATGCCATGGTCACGCATTCATGCAGACTACGCAGGCCCATTCATGGGAAAAATGTTTCTCATTGTGGTAGATGCGTACTCGAAATGGATCGAGTGCATCATTTTGAATTCGTGCACGACATCCACCACTGTGGAGAGTCTACGTGCGGTCTTTGCAACCGACGGCTTGCTGGATATCCTTGTTAGCAATAATGGCCCATGTTTCATGAGCTACTAATTCCGGGAGTTCATGTCGGGCAATGGCATCAACCATGTCAGGACAGCACCGTTCAAGCCGGCCTCCAATGGCCAGGCGGAATGTGCGGTCCAAATCATTGAACAAGGCATGCTCAGGATTCAAGGACCCTCCCTTCAATGCCGCCTATCGTGCCTCCTGCTGGCCTATAGGTCCCGACCGCACTCGCTCACGGGGGTCCCGCCCGCTGAGCTACTTATGAAACGAACACTCAAAAATAAGTTGTTCCTCATTCACACAGTCCTGACCGACATAGTTGAGGGCAAGCGCCAGTCCCAAAACGAGTACCATGACCGAAATTCAAGGGGGAGATGTATAGAAATAAATGACCCCGTATTCATCCTCAGTCACGCCGTGGGGCCTAAATGGCTTGAGGGTACTGTAATAGACAAAGAGGGGAATAGGGTCATCGTGGTTAAACTTAACAATGGGCAGATATGCCGTAAGCATCTGAACCAAGTAAAAAAAAAAGGTTCAGCAAAGACACTGAGGAACCCGAGGAAGAGCATGAGATGGTGCTCACACCACCGCCAGTGAACGAGCAACAAGAACATTCAGCAACATGCACAGTCCCAGCGGTCAGCCTGGACAGGCCGGAATCACCACAGGTGACAGACACTCACACCAAGGCTCAACAACCAGAGCCCCAACTGCGGCGCTCCACAAGGGAGCGTAGACCACCTGAAAGACTTAATCTATGATCCCAATAAGACTTGGGGGGGAGGGGTGGGGGAGATGATGTCATGTATGTAAGCTCTATATAACACCACTGCAGTACTGTCTATACTTAAGCAATGCACAACTTGACCACGGGGGTGAACTTGTGGGAGACACTCCTTACCTGGTCATCCAGGTATATAAAGGGAGGTCCCACGCAGGGTCTTCACTTCTTGGTCCTGTTAATAAAGGCTCAGGTCATAGAGTGAACTTGTCCATAGAATGTGCCTCGTGTGGGTTTTGTACCATTGAGTAAGGACATTATATATAGCATAAAAAAAAATGTAATGATGGGGAAAATGTTGCTGCATTTAGATTGCATTGGGACCATGTTAAGCATCCAATTCCACACTCCTTTGGGTAGCAAATGGTATGGATTGTGTGTGTCTGTGGGACGGTCTCAGCCGACTCTGCACAGATGTTTTGCTAAATTTGCGGGGTCATATATTTTTTTTTTTTTTAAAAAGTGCCTGGCCCTCATCCCGACACTGCCATGCAAGTTTCCTGCTTGATCCGGCACCCGCACCCCACAATTAAAATCGGGATGCATCATTTGCATGCCTCTCAGACTTTTTATCCAAAATTGTGGTAGTCAGGCAGCAAATTGCACATAATGGGCACAAGTTTCCACACGCGCCTAGAACGGCGCAGTCCCGATCTGGACGCCCGTTTTTCGCGCCACAAAGTGCGGCGAAAAAATTCCTCCGTATTCTCCACCTACCTGCAGGTCCTCTGGCCCTCGGCGCAGCCAGCACGAGCTGTGGGGGGGTGGAGCCAGGTCCCTGCGCTGAAAACAGTGCCGGGACCTCTGCACATGCGCGCTACAGTGGGCATGCAAGTGCAGTAGCTCCAGGCGCCCGAAGCACGCAGCCCCTAGCCGAATGGCCTCACTGGGGCTGCGTGAATAAGGCTCCTCCCCACAGCCAGCTCCTGCTCCCGCCCCCCCTCGACCAGACCCGACACCCGCTTCCCCCCCTGCCTCCGGCCGACACCCGCTCCCCTCTCCGGACCCGTCTCTCTCTCTCTCTCTCGACCCGACCTACCTGTAAATCTGGTGCTGGGGACGGGCCCTGCCCGAAGTCTCGGGCCGGCCCGTTCAGCCTTCGGTCCCTAAAGGCCTGCCTGAAGCACTTTCACACAGGTAGAAAGATGGTTTATTTCATCTTTTCTTTGCTTATAAATGTTTATTCAGGTTGGATTTATTTGTATAAGTATAAATAAGGATTTATTATAGAATTTAATGACTTCCCTTCCCCCCCAACCCACCTCGTTCTGGATGCCTAATTTGTAACCTGCACCTGATTTTTTAAATGTGTAGAACAGGTTTTTTCAGTTCTACAAAAATCTTCACTTGCTCCATTCTAAGTTAGTTTGGAGTACGTTTTCACTGTGGAAACTTTGAAATCAGGCGTCAGTGGCCGGACACACCCCCTTTTGAAGAAAAAATTCTGTTCCAAAGTGGAACTGTTCCACCTGACTAGAACTGCAGAAAAAAATGTGGATAATTGCGATTTCGAAGATAGTCCGTTCTCCACCAGTTGCTCCTAAAAATCAGGCGCAAATCATGTGGAAACTTGGGCCCAATAAGTGTCGATGTTCAGGGGATTTATCAAGGTATATTACATCTTGCTAATATGCTTGTCCTTACCTATATCCCCTTGAATTATATCATACAGCATTTAATTACCAAATACCATCAAAAATGGATGCCGTCCTAATTTGAGAATAATCAAAAAAAATTTAGAAATACAATATCCAAAAACCATACTAAACAATCTCGAAGCAATTTGCGTAGCATTTTGACAGGATATCTTAGCATGATTATGCCCATCTAAATGCTATAATAATTATAACTCTGAAAAAAGAAACAAACATTTAAAAAATAACTGAGCCTTTACACCAAATAAGATCTTTTATTCCAATAATATATACAAGGGCACTGTAGAGAGTCCCACATACTTTCTTCAGCAATCCCCGTTCCCCAGAGGGTATTTTTTTTTTTTTTTTTTTTAAGTATACAGGAATACATACTCCAGTATCTGATTTGTTGACTAGTCTCCAGGCTATCATGTCCATAACCCCCTTAAAGTCCCCCTTTCTGAGGCCCCGCACATACCATTGCTTGGTTCAGTACAAAGAAAGAAATCATTTAAGATAGTTTTTGTACACAAGTCATTAGCACACAAACAGATCCTACCCATCCCATTCAGGAAACATTCCAATGGCACCAGATTTATATTAGCAATAAGATGTGGTGCCTGGAAAATTTACTTGGATTTACTGTCTGAATAAATCCAAAAACAAAACAAACCTAACACAATAGAATTCTGCAAAAATCATTCATGAAAACCAAGACGGCAGTGTTACTTTCACATTCCAGTGCTTGTTGGGATGATAAAAGACAACAGATGATTTTCCAAGTTCAGGTGCTGGAGCCCTTACTGCAGTTAGCTAACATGCTCAATAGTCCCTCCCCCACACTGGAAAGTATCGTATTTTCCCAACAGTAGCAGCTTATTGGAAATTTAAGCTACCCAATCAGAGCTCAATTGCAAGAACCATAATTTAGCACTTTAACAAAGCAGGAAATGGCCCTCTTGATTCCTATATGGCACCACGTGGGTGGTAATCCAGCTGTGCTAATTTGAAAATTGCAACCTTATGGCACAGTTAGCTTGGTTTCTCGAATACATCTCCCACTGAACTGGTAGTGCTTTGTTCTCATAGTTCCAACCCTAACATCATCATCAAATCTGCTGATCTAAAATGTTGTTGCTGTATGGTGCAAGGACCTCCTATCAGGCTGAAGCCAAATGTCTGATGACTCTTCCTGTATCCCTTTGGACCATGACACTAATACAGAACATCAACCCATTATTTCACAGGCTGCTACCAATTTCATATCTTCTGTAAATCTCCTTCTACCCTCCCACCACATACACACACACTTGAAGCTCCACAAAGCCTATTTCATGGAATGTATACAAGATGGTATTCTAGATCAGTATGTTGAGGAACCAACTAGGGAACAGGCTATTCTAGATCTAGTATTGTGTAATGAGAGAGAGTTAATTAATAACCTTGCTGTAAAGGGGTCTTTAGGGAAGAGTGACCGTAATATGATAGAATTTTATATTGAATTTGAAAGTGATTTAGTTAAATCTGAAACTAGGGTCTTAAATCTAAACAAAGCAAACTACATAGGTATGAGGGGCGAGTTGGCTAAGGTCGATTAGAAAACTACATTAAAAAGTATGACGCTAAACAAGCAATGGCTAGCATTTAAAGAATTAATACATAATTTACAACAAACATACATTCCGTTCAGGCATAAAAACCCCACGGGACAAGTGGTCCAACTGTGGCTAACAAGAGAAGTTAAAAATAATATTAGATCAAAGGAAGAGGCTTATAAAGTTGCCAAAAAGACCAGTAAGCCTGAGGATATGGAGGATTTTAGAATTCAGCACAGGAGGACCAAGAAATTGAATATGAGAGTAAACTAGTGAGAGACATAAAAACAGAAGGAAAAGATTAGCGAAAGTAAATGTGGGTCGCTTACAGGCTGAGACAATAGAAAAATTAAAATGGGGAACAATGAAATGGCAGAGAAATTAAACAAATACTTTGTGTCTGTCTTCTTGGAAGAAGACACAAAAAACCTTGCAGAAATAGTGGAGAACCAAGGTCCAGCGAGAATAAGGAACTGAAAGAAATTAGTATTAGTAAAAAAAATAGGACCGGAGAAATTAATGGGATGAAAGCCAATAAATCCCCTGGACCTGACAGCCGACATCCTAGGGTTTTGAAAGAGGTGGCGATAGAGATAGTGGATACATTGGTTGTCATCTTCCAAAATTCCATAGATTCTAGAAAGGTTTGCACAGATTGGAAGGTAGCTAATGTAACCGCGACTTAAGAAAGGAGGCAGAGAAAAAAATGGGGAATTACAGACCAGTTAGCCTGACATCAGTAACAGGGAAAATACTAGAATCTATTATTAAGGATGTGGTAACAGGGCACTTAGAAAATAATAGGATTGGGCTGAATCAGCATGGATTTCTGAAAGGGAAATCATGTTTGACAAATCTGCGAGAGTTTTTTGAGGTTGCAACCAGCAGAATAGATAAAGGGGAACCAGTGGATGCGGTGTATTTAGATTTTCAGAAGACATTCGATAAGGTGCTGCACAAGAGGTTATTGAATAAAATTAGGGCTCATGGGATTGGGCGTATTATACAAGCATGGATTGGTTAACGAACAGAAAACAGGGAGTCGGAATAAATGGGTCATTTTCGGGTCAGCAGACTGTAACTAGTGGGGTGCCACAAGGATTGGTGCTTGGGCCCCATCTATTCACAATCTATATCAATGATTTAGATGAAGGACTAAGTGCAATATATCCAAGTTTGCTGATGATACAAAGCTAGGTAGAAATGTAATTCGTGAGGAGGATGCAAAGAGGCTTCAAGGGGATAAAAACATTCTAAGTGAATGGGTAAGAACATGGCAAATGGAAAATAATGTGGAGAAATGTGAAGTTATCAACTTTGGTAGGAAAAATAGAGTATTTTTTAAATGGTGAGAGATTGGGAAATGTTGGTGTTCAGAGGGACCTAGGTGTCCTTGTACACAAATGACTGAAAGTTAACATGCAGGTACAGCAAGCAATGAAGAAAGCAAATGGTATGTTGGCCTTTATTACAAGAGGATTCGAGTATAAGAATAAAGACATCTTATTGCAATTGTATAGGGTCCTAGTGAGACCACACCTGGAATATTGTGTACAGTTTTGGTCTCCTTACCCAAGGACTTGCCATGGAGGGAGTGCAATGAAGGTTCACAAGACTGATTGCTGGGATAGAGGGATTGTCCTCTGAGAAGAGATTGAGTATATTAGGCCTATATTCTCTAGAGTTTACAAGAATAAGAGGTGATCTCATTGAAACATACAAAATTCTTACAGGGCCTGACAGGATAGATGCAGGGAGGATGTTTCCTCTAATACAAAAGCAAAATACTGCAGATGCTGGAATCTGAAATAAAAACAGAAAATGCTGGAAATCTCAGCGGGTCAGACAGCATCTGTGGAGAGAAAAACAGAGTTAACATTTCAGGTTGATGACCCTTCGTCAGAACTAGCAAATGTTCAAAAAGAGCACACTCTTAAGAAGCACTGAAAGGGGGAGGGGAAGAAAGAACAAAAGGGAAGGTCCATAATAGGGTGGAAGGTAGGAGAGATTAGAGACAGAAGGGATGATGGGCTGAATTAAAATGATAATGGCCGGAGTTTAAAAAAGGTTAACCTAGATAGGGTGTGAATGGCAGAATAATGACCAGCTGCCATTGGAGATAAAAAAAAAGAGAAAAACATAAGCTTGAGGGGAGCAAGGGAGCCAAAGATGGGTCGAGGTTATTCTCTGAAATTGTTGAACTCGATGTTAAGTCCAGAAGACTGCAAAGTGCCTAAATGACAGATGAGGTGCTGTTCCTCGAACTTGCATTGAGCTTCATTGGAACAGTGTTGGAGTCCGAAGACGGAGATATCAGAGTGGGAGTGGAGTGGGGAATTAAAGTGACAGGCGACCGGAAGCTCAGGGTCACACTTACAGACTGGAGGTGTTCCGCAAAGTGATCACCCAATCGGTGCCTGGTCTCCCCAATGTAGAGAAGACCACATCGTGAGCAGTGAGTACTAAATTGAAAGAAGTACAAGTAAATCACTGTTTCATCTGGAAGGAGTATTTGGTGCCCAGATAGTGGGAAGGGCATGTGTTGTATCTCCTGCGCTTGCACGGGAAGGTGCCGTGGGATGCTGGGGGGTGAGTGCGGAATGGACCAGGGTGTCGCGGAGGGAGCGGTCCCTTTCGAATGCTGAGAGGGCAAGATGTGATTGGTGGTGGGATCACGCTGGAGGTGGTGGGAATGGCGAAGGATGATCCTTTGAACGTGGAGGCTGGTGGGGTGAAAGGTGAGGTCAAGGGGAACCCTATCATGGTTCTGAGAGGGAGGGGAAGGGGTGAGAGCAAAGGTGCGGGAAATAGAACAGACGTGGTCAAGGGTCATGTTAACCATGGCGGAGGGGAATCCTCTGTTGAGGAAAAAGGTAGACATGTCAGAGCCACTAACGTGAAAGATGGCATCGTCAGAGCAGATGCAATGGAGACAGAGAAACTGGGAGAATGGAATGGAGTCCTTAAAGGATGCGGGATGGGAAGCTGATCAGCTCGTCGTGATTAAGAGAAGGCAGTAAGTAGAGCAGCGACGGTGAAAATGGCAGATGAGCATTGCACACTCATTGATGTCACGATCTGCCTTATTTCCATTTCTGCAACGAGCGCGGGCAATGGGAATCCTGCCAACCTGCCCAAAATGGCGGCTGCCGCAGGCCAAAACGGACCTGAACAGCCGGGGCGAAACACCCAAATTTCTAGGCCCCTGATTTCAATTGAATTATTTGCAATGCAAAGCTGTTTGGCCCATCCTATCTGTACATATACATATTTACCCTCAAACTTTCATGATGAATCTGGGTAGGCGATTACCATGAAAAATATCAACTCTAAATGAGATTTAAAATCTTAAGTAAAATGAACACCTGATTTTATAATGGCTTACAGTCTGTTTTTAATAACGTCAGCATAGCATGGGCAGAGATAGTGCTCATTTCTGAAAAAAAACCAAACAGGTTTGTTTTGGAGTCACAGAAATAATCAATGAAATTAATTCTTGAAAAAGGATCCATCAAGGTCATAATTTCAATATAAATTTCAGCATGTTATTTATTCTTCACTTTTAGTTGGTCAAGTGTGGGACTTGTGCCAGCGTACTTAGCTAGTAGAAGCCATTTATCATTGCTGCCTTCATTTGCCACCTCAGGAAGAAAATTAAATCGACGCACTTTTTCTCTGTTTAGAAACTTGGGAATCCACCTAACACTTTTGATATGTGTGTAACCTTCCCATTCTCTCTCACAGGTAATCTGTCAGGGGACCACCAAAATTCCATTAAAATCGGAAATGTATAAAAAGCTATTTACTGTCATTTCCATTTGGATTAGTTAGGCTTCAGTAATACTACGGGCACTGTCAGACTGAAATCTGTAGAGTGTGTCCCTCAGCAAAGGAAGCCCAAGTTATATTGCCAGGAATACCTCTATGAGTTGGACTGAGGGCAGTGACAAAGTATACTTTTGCATACTTGAGTTCTTCTCCGTCAGCAGCTAATGAGAGAATGAGCAGGAATCTCTGCTTTTCTTCACATTAAGAAAATTAAAAAATAAGTTCATAAAGTTCCCAGACAGTTCAGTGGATCATCTGGGAATTGTAAAATTTTAATTTACACCAGGCTATGTTATGTTGCACCCAGTTCAATGTTAGTGATGTGAGACGTCCTCTCGGTGCAAGAGACCCGAGTGACAACACTGACTTGGTTGGCAACCTTCCACAATGCAGCTTGTACCTGTGCTTTTACTAGATGGTGATCCTTAGCCTAAAGGCAATCCTCCTTTGGTCCATCTCGTGCAGCAAGACCCCCCAACTCTCCGCAAAGGGAGCAGTGTTGCCCACGTGTATTAATTGTGAACAATTTCTCCACTTTCTGTCCTCATCACAACACTCCCTTTAACGGCTCATTGCAGCCTGTTAAGGACCGTTGCCTCCTCAGATTTTTTGCTCCCAAGCCAAGCATCTCAGAATAAAATCTCTGGGCAAGCTTTTGGTGTTCCCAAAACCTATTCAAACAACAGGAAGGGACTCCCATCACACTATTTAGCCAGATCTACCCACTTGATGACTTTACGCATTGAGCCAGCTCAACATTACTTTGCTCATCAGAAAATCAGGGTTACTATCTTTGTAGTTACCTTTTAAATCCTGATGTACAATGAAGCTGGCAAGCAACATATACTTGGTAGAAAGTCTGTCAGAGGTATGCTGTGACATGTGCTAGGGTTCAGGCCAGGAGGGATTGAGGGCTGTGCAAAGAAGGAAAAAGGTATTGAAGTTAAAAATATGTGGAAATCTATACGAACCAGGCAGCTGGAACTTTGCATATCTATATTAAAAACATTGTATCTGATGCACACTTCAAGTATCACCTGCTGACATCATAACTGTATTATGCAAATTCCTCTGCCATATTTAACAAATTAATCCCATTTCAATTCAACATTCTTGCACCTGTTTGGTTGAGATGCAAATTACTCAAAGTATTTTTTGAGAATTTTTCCATATATCACTTTTTCCCCTCAATCTCCTGACTGGAAGATTAAAATAAACTTTGTAATATAATAAAATAATGAAAACATTACATGATTACACCCGAGTCCCTTCATGATTATTTTTTTTACTTAGGCCCAGCCTCTTGCAAAAGCCTGAACTTGCAGGTAATATTTTCCCACAAAGACCACTGCAGCTCCCTGGACGTTGCAGTCAAAGCAGTGCAGAATGTCTCCATATGTATCAGGATGATTCATTAGGTGTGCAACTTGAAGTCTTTTTTCTCATGCTACAAAAGGATTTTTGAGTTCCTTTTGCATTTCCAAATGATCTAAAACCACCTGTAGGATAAATTTTAACACCTTTAATCAGGTAATGTTTTGCATTCAAATTATTCTCAAGTCCTTAATTCTTATCTGATGATAATCTGAACCATTAACTGTAGGATTTTTTAATCTAAGGTAAACATTTATGTGAGGAAAATGTAAATATTTTCATAATTGACAGAAATACTGTCCAGATTATGGTAGAAATAACATGCAGAATAATGTGTTCTTAAAGATTTCCAGGTAAAGTTTCAGATTTAAACTTTTATCAAATGCTTCAATATATTTGATCTCCATTATGTTTACCTTCACTAAAAATTCAAATGCAATCAACGTAATATCATGAATTTTGAGAGTCTAGTTTTAAACGAGGTGATAGTAGGACATATATCTATTTCATCTTGAATCTTAGTGTCATCTAGTGGTAACATTCCATCAGTCCGACTGGATATTTGCAGACAATATAAGTACAGGTTGTACCTCTCCAATCCGGCACTATGGGACCTGACCGGTGCCAGACCAGAGAATTTTCCGAACCACAGGAGGTCAACTAGTGACAACGCTGCTGACAACGACCCGGACGTGTTCTGCACATGCGCTGCACAGAAGCCTACTGTGCAGCATTCAGTCATCAAGAGAAGCACCAGAGTGGGGAGAGAAGCGGCACGACGGGGAGAGAAGCGGCGGGACGGGGAGAGAGAGCGGAGTTGCAGCCATCAAGCTGCTGACCGGGCCCAGAGCCTCCCACTGAGCCATGGCATCAGCAGGCAGCACGGGGAGACAGAGAGAGAGAGAGAGAGAGAGAGAGAGAGAGCGAGCCTGGGGTGGGGAAAGAGAGAGAGAGAGATCCTGGGGCCAGCCCCAGCTTTGGCGCCTCAGTCAACCACCTGCCCTGCTCTTTCCTTGCCCGGCCTGCTTACCTCAACAAACAGCGTGGGATGCCACCCATGGCGGATTTGATGCTGGATCAGATGCCGGATCAGGGACTAAAGAGTCCTGGACTGGAGAGGTACAACCTGTACTTCAATTTAGTTTTTTTTGCCCAAAACAAAGCTGTTAGAAAATATGTAGAGGTTTCTCATTTTTTTTTTTTATTGACAATATTGATGATTTGCTTTTGTGAAATCTATAACAGCTTATGTTCTTATTTTGTCGTCAAAAATTCCACTCATTAAGAAAAATAAATCAAGAGTCAAAATTGAAAAAGGTTATTTTTTTTACTTACTCCTTAAAACCTCTTTCACTTTCCAAAGATGTCGCCCAAATCAAAATAGATAAGCTTATTCAAATTGCAATACAATATCTTATATTGTAGTACAACATAAGACACAAGAATAATTAAACTAAATACTGAATGAAATGCTGGCTAATGAAATGTTTTGTAACATAAAAATGAAATTCCTCAACTTTATCAATTCTTTATTAACATAATGCCATTCATCCTGCATATTAAAGTAGCTTTCAGGACTATACAATTTTACAGAATTAAATTTGTTTTGAAAAACAATGGAATTAAATAGTTTTCATTTGGGTATACATAAAAGAAGTTTGTTATCATTATCATTGTTGATGTTTTCTTTTTCATGCAAGTCATTCCATTTCAATCCAAAGTTGCTATCTTGAATTCCAGCAGTGAAAGGCCACAGTCTTTCATCTCCCACACATTGCAATTCTGTCGCAGAAGTTCAAATGCAGAACTAATGACGTTGTGGTGAACCAGGCTTGCTGGAGAATGTATTAAACTATGGTAAATATGTAGCACTCCGATACTGTAAGTATTTTTGTGGTTCCAGCAAGCACTAAGTGTAACTTTGTAAGACATCAGTCCTTGCCATAGCTGCCTTTGTCTCAACCATCTTGTTATGCAATCTAATACGCCACAAATATGAACGATCTTGTGTGGTCTTACCCAGCAGTCTTGGCAGAATGCAAATACGACAAAACCAATATAAACCTCAACATTCCAAAGCTAAGAAATGACCCTGAAGAACAACATTGCATCTTAAGGATGTATGGATATTTAAAACAATTAGATTGGTTAAGATTATGATTCCCTTTTGTCACTGTCTTTCATTTGGTTGGACTAAACACTTCAAATGGTCTCAATCTGGAAGTCATGACACTGCCACTATTCACTTCATACCCTATAAACCCGTTAACAATCCATGACCCACACAATGTGGAGGTAGGGGGAGGTAAGGAACTTGTTGGGGGGACAAGGTCATGAACCCAGGGGGAGGAAGTTCGGCAGGGAGAGAAGCTCAGGAACATCGTGGTGAGGTGACATGGGCAGGGAGAGAAGGTCAGGAACTTAGGGTGGGTGGGGAGAAGGAGGTAAGAAACTTTGGAGGGGGGGGTGGGATGGTCAGGAACTCAGTGGTGGGGGGGGGGGGAGGTTGTCAGAAACCTTGGGGGGGGGAGGGGTGGGATGGGGGTCAGGAACTCAGTGGAGGGGAGCAGGGGGAGGAGATCAGAATCTTGGGAGGAGGTCAAGAACTTGGGCGGGGGGGCAGTGGAGGTCAGGAACTGGGGGGAGGTCAGGATCTTGGGCGGTGGGGGCAGGAGCTTGTTTAAAGGGGTGGGAGAAGGTCTTAACCTGCGAGGGTGAGCCCTGTCTGTTCCACAGTGATCTCTGTGTGTTCCAAGTGAGCTCTGTTCTATCTGGAGTAGGCAGTCAGAATAACGCAAATTGCACTTTGCAAAGTAATTGATTATGTAGGCAGGCAGGATCTAATTATACATTCCAGAGAAACTGCTGGGTGTGTCTTGAGCTCTAAGGGGACTCATAAGAAATGAGGTCTTGTCATCCAAGGGGACCAATCAGTTCTTTGGTTTTGCAAATACAGGGTACACACAACCCAAATTTTCTGCTAGTGGAGGTGCTACAGTAACATCATTGGAGGGAGGGTGTAATTGCAGCCTAAGACATTGCCATAATAAGCAATATTTTTCTTCAGATGTTTCAGATGGACATAGCCACACTGTATTGTTCACCTATTATTGTTTGCATCTTAAGGTCTGGTTCATCTGTATCCTCCCAAGTGGGACATCAAGCCTCAGCAGAAAATACAATTTAAAAAGTGCTATTTCTATTTTAATAAATGTGCTGTGAATATTGTTAATGTGATTGGCAAGTGTGTTTTCACTGTGTGTCAATTTCCATGTCATGTGACCCCTAATTTACTATTGCTGTTCTGTGATTCTTTAATGGAAGGACAGGTATGCTGGTCAGATGCAGGGTATCACTTGAAACATACAGGAGTTCTACTGTAATGACAGTTCTGTGGACTGTAGGCTCAGAGGACTTGCATGTGAAGCAACCATGTTGGCAACTGCTCTGCCTACCACTTTGTGGAGAAGAAGAAAAGATGCAAATTAGTTTAATGATTTATGGGCACTCCATAACAACCTGAATCTTAAATAAAAGCAAAATACTGCAGATGCTGGAATCTGGGATAAAAACAGAAAATGCTGGGAATCTCAACAGGTCAGGTAGCATTTGTGGAGAGGGATAACGTTTCGGGTCGATGACCCTTCGTCAGAACTGGAGAATGTTCGAAAAGAACAGATTCTTAACAAGCACTGAAAGGGGGAGGGGAAGAAAGAACAAAAGGGAAGGTCTGTGATAGGTTGGAAGACAGGAGATTGGAGAAACAAAAGGGATGATGGGCCAAATTGAAATAGTAATGCCAGGAGTTAGAAAAACATTAGTCAAGATAGGGTATGAATGATGGGATAATGACCAACTGGCATTAGAGACAAGGAGAAAAAAAGAAACAGACTCTGAGGGGGGCGGGGCCTATGGGGGGAAGGGAGTCAAAAATTGGCAGCGGTTATGATCTGAAAATTTTGAACTCGATGTTGAATCCAGAAGGCTGTAAAGTGCTTAAACAAAAGATGAGGTGCTGTTCCTCGAGCGTGCATCGAACTTCGTTGGAACGCCGCACAGCCCGCTTCTACCTTCTTCCCAAGATCCACAAATAGGACTGCCCTGGTAGACCCATTGTTTCAGCCTGTTCTTGCCCCACAGAACTTATTTCTTACTATCTCAATTCTATTTTTTCTCCTTGTCCATTCTCTTCCCACTTACATCCACGACTCATCCGACGCCCTCTGTCACTTTAATAGTTTTCAGTTTCCCGGCCCCAACCATCTCCTTTTCACCATGGATGTCCAACCCCTCTACACTTCCATCCCCCACCAGGATGGCCTGAGGGTGTTCCACTTCTTCCTCGAGCAGAGGCCCAACTAATCCCCATCCACCACCACCATCCTCTGCCTGGCTGAACTTGTTCTCACATTGAACAACTTCTCCTTTAACTCCACTCACTTCCTCCAAATTAAAAGGTGTTGCTATGGGAACCCGCATGTGTCCTAGCGATGCCTGCTTTTCATGGAATATGTGGAACATTCTTTGTTCCAGTCCTACTCGGGTCCCCTCCCTCACCTCTTATCGGTACATTGATGCCTGTATCGGTGCCGTTTCCTGCTCTCGCCCTGAACTTGAAAATTTAATTCACTTTGCATCCAATTTCCACCCTTCCCTCACCTTCACATGGTCCATCTCCAACTCTTCCCTTCCCTTCCTCGACTTCGCTGTCTCCATCTCTGGGGACAGGCTTTCGGCCAGTATCCACTATAAACCCACTGACTCCCACAGCTACCTGGACTGCACTTCCTTTCACCCTGCATCCTGTAAGGACTCCATTCCATTCTCCCAGTTTCTCCTTCTCCGTTGCATCTGCTCTGACGATGCCACCTTTCACACTAGTGCCTCTGACATGTCTTCTTTGTTCCTCAAAAGAGGATTCCCCTCTGCCGTGGTTAACATGGCCCTCGACTTTGTCTGTTCTATTTCCCACATCTCGACTCTCACCCCTTCCTCTCAGAAACATGACAGGGTTCCCCTTGTCCTCGCCTTTCACCCCACCAGCCTCCACGTTCAACAGATTATCCTCCGCCATTTCTGCCACCTCCAGCGTGATCCCACCACCAATCACATCTTCCCCTCCCCTCCCCTCCCAGCATTCCGACGGGACCGCTCCCTCTCGGCACCCTGGTCCATTCCGCAGTCACTCCGTGCAAGCGCATGAGATGCAACATCTGCCCTTTTACCTCCTCCCTTCCCACTATCCAGGGCCCCAAATACTCCTTCCAGGTGAAACAGCGATTTACTTGTACTTTTTTCAATTTAGTATACTGTATTCGCTGCTCACGATGTGGTCTCCTCTACATTGGGGAGACCAAGCGTAGATTGGCTGACCGCTCTGCGGAGCACCTGCATTCAGTCCGCAAGTGTGACCCTAAGCTTCCAGTCGCGTGTCACTTTAATTCGCCACTGCATTCCCATTCTGACGTCTCTGTCCTCGGTCTCGTACACTGTTCCAACAAAGCTCAACGCAAGCTCGAGGAACAGCACCTTATCTTTCGTTTAGGCACTTTACAGCCTTCTGGAACATAGAGTTCAAAAATTAGAGTGTAGCCGCTGCCAATCTTTGGTTCCATTTCAGCTCTCCCCCCATCAGAGCCCGTTTCTTTTTTTCTCCTTGTCTCAAATGACAGTTGGTCATCATCCCACCATTCACACCCTATCTTGACAAATGTTTTTCTAACTCCTGGCATTAGCATTTGAATTTGGCCCATCATCCCTTTTGTCTCTCTAATGTCTCCTGTGTTCCAACCCATCACAGACCTTCCCTTTTGTTCTTTCTTCCCCTTCCAGCTTGTTAAGAATCTGTTCTGTTCGAACACTCTCCAGTTCTGACGAAGGGTAATCGACCCGAAACGTTAACTCTGCCTCTTCTCCACAGATGCTGCCTGATCTGCTGAGATTCCCAGCATTTACTGTTTTAAATCCTAAACAATTGTGCAGGTGTGTTCATTTAGTATTGGAGTTAAAGATCTGTGACAGATGCAGATATTGATTTAAGTACGTAACTTTGTTATGTGAGGGAAATATTTATTTATTTCACTACCTGCAGTGATTAAAGAGAACACTTTGTCCTTGAAATGCTGCCAGAGGTGTGATGGAGCTGAACTCCCCAGCATTCATGGATATGGATGCAGAACCCTGTCCCAAATTGCAGACCCACATCTATAAGAAGCTCCAGATGCAACCCACCCTCCTCCCAACAGCCAGGAGGAAAATCAGGCCAGGGCAGAAGAGGAAAGAAACAACAACAACAACTTGTATTTATATTGCTCCTTTAACGTAGTAAAATGTCCCACGGGCTTCACAGGAGCATTAGAGAACAAAATTTGACCCTGAGCAATTTAAGGAAAAATTAGGGCAGATGACCAGAAGCTTGGTCAAAGAGGTAAGTTTTAAGGAGGAAAGAGAGGTAAAGAGGTGGAGAGATTTAGGGAGGGAGTTCTAGAGTTTAAGGCCCAGGCAGCTGAATGCACGGCAACCAATAGTTGAGCAGCTTCAATCAGGGATGCTTAAGAGTGCAGAATTTGAGGAGCGCAGACATCACAAGTTGTGAGGCTGAGGAGATTACAGAGATAGGGAGGGGCGAGGCCATGGAAGGATTTGTAAACAAGGATGAGAATTTTGAAATAGAGATGTAGCTTAACTGGGAGCTAATGTAGGTCAGCGAGCACAGGGTGATGGGTGATCAGGACTTGGTGCGAGTTAGGACATGGGCTGCCGAGTTTTGGATGATCTCAGTTATATGTAGGGTAGAATGTGGGAGGCTAGCCAGGAGTTCATTGGAGTAGTCATGGTCAACATCTTCACTGAGGCGCACGAAAGCATGGACCTTATACTAAACATCCGTAAGACAAAGGTCCTCCACCAATCTGACCCCGCGACACAGCACTGCCCCCCAATCATCATGATCTACGGCGTGCCCTGGACAACATGGACCACTTTCCACACCTCTGGAGCCGATTATCAGCAAGGGCAGACATTGACAACGAGGTTCAACACCGCCTCCAGTGCGCCAGCGCAGCCTTCGGCCACCTGAGGAAAAGTGTTTTCAAAGATCAGGCACTCAAATCGGTCACCAAGCTCATGGTCGACAGGGCTGTGGTGATACCTGCCCTCCTGTATGGCTCAGAAACATGGACCATATACAGTAGACACGTCAAATTGCGAGAGATATACCACCGAGGTCTCCGCAAGATCGTGCAAATCCCCTGGAAGGACAGACGCACCAACGTTAGTGTCCTCGATCAAGCCAACATCCCGAGCATCGAAGCACTGACCACACTCGACCAGCTCCATTGGGCGGGCCACATTGTTCGCATGCCTGACAAGACTCCCAAAGCAAGCTTCTACTCGGAACTCCAACACAGTATGTGAGCCCCAGGTGGACAGAGGAAACGTTTCAAGGTCACCCTCAAAGCGTCCTTGATAAAATGCAACATCCCCACCGAAACCTGGGAGTCCCTGGCCAAAGACTGACTGAAGTGAAGGAACAGCATCCGGGGGGGACACTGAGCACCTCGAGTCTCGTCGCCGAGAGCATGCAGAAAGCAAGCGCAGGCAGCAGAAGGACCTTGCGGCAAACCATTCTCTCCATCCACCTTTTCCTTCAACGACTGTCCCACTTGTGACAAGAGACAATAATTCCCGAATTGGACTATTCAGTCACCCAAGAACATACTTTTAGAGTGGAAGCAAGTTTTCCTCGATTCAGAGGGATTGCCTATGATGATGATGATGATGATGGAATAGTCAAGTCTAGAGGTAACAAAGGCATGGATGAGGGTTTCAGCAACAGATGAGCTGAGGCAAGGGCAGAGGCGGCCAACGTTATGGAGGTGGAAATAGGCGGTTTTAGTTATGGAGTGGATATGTGGCCGGAAGCTCATTTCAGGATCAAATATGATACCTAGGTTGCGAACAGTCTGGTTCAGCCTCAGGCAGATGTTAGGGAGAGCGTGCTGATGGTGAGGTGTCGGTTGTACACGTGCCAGCGATCTGAAGGTCAGGAAGTGGCGAGCTACGTCGCCGAGCTAAGGCGACTTGCAGGGCAATGTGTGTTTGATGGCTACCTGGAGCAGATGCTCAGAGACTTTTTTGTACTGGGCATTGGCCACGAGACCATCCTACGAAAACTTTTGACTGTAGAGACACCGACCCTCAGTAAGGCAATTGCGATAGCACAGGCGTTTATGTCCACCAGTGATAACACCAAACAAATCTCTCAGCACACAAGTGTTCATAAATTAACTGGAACTGTGTTTGTGAGCAGAAATGTACAGGACAGAAACCATGAGTCTGCAACTGCCAGCAGGCCTCAGGTGACCCAGATGACTGAGTCCCCAAAAAAGGATGAATGCAAGGCAATTCACACCTTGTTGGCATTATGGAGACTTCCATTCAGCCTATTCATGCCGCTTCAAAGGGTATGTTTGCAAGAGCTGTGGAACAATGGGGCACCTCCAACGAGCTTGCAGACGAGCTGCAAGCTCTGCAAAACCTGCTAACCACCATGTGGCAGAGGAAAATCGGTCCATGGTGGATCAAAGCAATTTCGAGCCTCAGAGAGAGGAGGCAGATGCTGAAGTACACGGGGTGCACACATTTGCGACAAAATATCCACCTATAATGCTAAATACAAAATTGAATGGCTTACCCGTAGCCATGGAACTGAACACTGGCGCGAGCCAATCCATCATGAGTAAAAAGATGTTTGAGAGATTGTGGTGCAACAAGGCACTCAGACCAGCCCTGAGCCCCATCCACACAAAACTGAGAATGTACACCAAAGAGCTCATCACTATCCTGGGCAGTACCATGGTCAAGGTCACCTCCGAGGGCATGGTGCATGAACTGCCACTCTGGATTGTCCCGGGCGATGGCTCCACACTGCTTGGAAGGAGCTGGCTGGGCAAAATCTGCTGGAACTGGGATGACATCCGAGCATGATCACATGTCGATGAGGCCTCATGTACCCAGGTTCTTAACAAATTTCCTTCCCTTTTTGAGCCAGGCATTGGAAACTTTTCCGGGGCGAAGGTGCGGATCCACTTGCTCCCAGAGGCACGACCCATTCACCACAAGGCGCAAGCGGTACCTCACATGATGAGGGAGAGAGTGGAAATCGAGCTGGACAGGCTGCAATGCGAGGGCATCATCTCCCCAGTGGAATTCAGCAAGTGGGCCAGCCCAATTGTTCCAGTGCACAAAAGTGATGGCACGGTCAGGATTTGCGGCGATTATAAAGTAACTATAAATCGTTTTTCGCTGCAGGTCCAATACCCACGACCTAAGGCAGACAACCTATTTGCGACGCTGGCAGGAGGCAAGACGTTCACCAAGCTCAATCTGACTTTGGCCTACATGACGCAGGAGCTGGAGTAGTCTTTGAAGGGCCTCACCTGCATCAACACGAACAATGGACTGTTCACCGACAACAGATGCCCATTTGGAATTCAGTCGGCTACAGCGATCTTCCAGAGAAACATGGAAATCCTACTCAAGTCGGTACCACGCACGGTGGTTTTTCAGGACGACATATTGGTCACGGATCAGGACACCGTCGAACACCTACAAAACCTGGAGGAGGTCCTCCAGCAACTGGATCATGTAGGGCTGCGGCTGAAGAGGTTGAAATGCGTCTTCACGGCAACAGAAGTGGAATTTTTGGGGAGAAAGATCGCGGCGGATGGCATTCGACCCACAGACGCCAAGACAGAGGCTATCAGGAACACGCCCAGGCCACAGAATGTCACGGAGCTGCGGTCATTCCTGGGACTCAACTATTTTGGTAACTTCCTACCAGGGGTAAGCACCCTCTTAGAGCCCCTATATGTGTTATTGCGTAAAGGTGAGAACTGGGTATGGGGGAAAAAAAACAAGTAATTGCTTTTGAGAAAGCCAGAAACATTTTATGCTCCAACAAGCTGTTTGTATTGTATAACCCATGTAAAAGACTTGTGCTAGCATGTGATGCATCATCATACGGAGTTGGGTGTGTATTACAACAAGCTAACATTGCGGGGAAGTTGTGACCTGTCGCCTATGCCTCCAGGAGCTTGTCTAAGGCCGAGAGGGCCGACAGCGATTGAGAAAGAGGCATTAGCGTGTGTGTTCGGGGTAAAGAAAATGCATCAGTACCTGTTTGGCCTCAAATTTGAGCTGGAAATCGATCACAAGCACCTCATATCCCTGTTCGCTGAAAACAAGGGGATAAATACTAATGCCTCAGCCCACATACAAAGATGGGCACTCGCGCTATCAGCGTATAACTATACCATCCGCCACAGGCCAGGCACCGAGAACTGTGTGGATGCTCTCAGTCGGCTACCATTGCCCACCACGGGGGTGGAAATGGCGCAGCCTGCAAACTTGTTGATGCTGGCGCAGCCCGCAGACTTGTTGATGATCATGGAAGCGTTTAAAAATGATAAATCACCTGTCACGGCCCGCCAGATTAGGACTTGGACCAGCCAAGATCCTCTGCTGTCCCTAGTAAAAAAACTGTGTACTGCATGTGAGCTGGGCCAGCATCCCCGTTGAAATGCAAGAGCTAATCAAGCCGTTCCAGTGGCGAAAGGACGAGCTGTCCATTCAGGCAGACTGCCTGTTGTGAGGTAACCGTGTAGAGCTACTCAAAAAGGGCAGGGAGACGTTCATCTCGGATCTCCAAAGCACACACCTGGGTATAGTAATGATGAAAGCGATAGCCAGATCCCACTTGTGGTGGCCCGGTATCGACTCTGACTTAGATTCCTGTGTACGGCAAAGCAGCGTGTGTGCTCAGTTGAGCAACGCGCCCAGAGAAGCACCACGAAGTTTGTGGTCCTGGCCCTCCAGACCATGGTCGAAGATCCATGTCGACTATGCGGCCCATTTTTCGGTAAAATGTTGCTGGTGGTGGTGGATGCTTTTTCAAAATGGATTGAATGTGAAATAATGTCGGGAAGCACCGCCACCGCCACCATTGAAAGTCTGAGGGCCATGTTTGCCACCCACGGCCTGCCTGACATACTGGTCAGTGACAACGGGCCATGTTTCACCAGTGCCGAATTTAAAGAATTCATGACCCGCAATGGGATCAAACATGTCACCTCGGCCCCGTTTAAACCAGCCTCCAATGGGCAGGCAGAGCGGGCAGTACAAACAATCAAACAGAGCCTTAAACGAGTCACAGAAGGCTCACTCCAAACCCGCCTGTCCCGAGAACTGCTCAGCTACCGCACGAGACCCCACTCGCTCACAGGGGTGCCCCCAACTGAGCTACTCATGAAAAGGACACTCAAAACCAGACTCTCGCTGGTTCACCCCAACCTGCATGATCAGGTAGAGAGCAGGCAGCAGCAACAAAATGTAAACGATGGTCGCGCCACTGTGTCACAGGAAATTAATCTGAATGACCCTGTGTATGTGCTAAACTATGGACATGATCCCAAGTGGATCGCGGGCACGGTGATAGCTAAAGGGAGTAGGGTGTTTGTCGTCAAACGAGACAATGGACAAATTTGCAGAAAGCTCCTGGACCAAACGAGGCTGCAGTTCACAGACTGCCCTGAACAACCCACAGCAGACACCACCTTTTTCGAGCCCACAACACACACCCAAAGGATTAACGACACCACCCCAGACCAGGAAATTGAACCCAGCAGGCCAGGCTCACCCAGCAGCTATGCAGGGCCAACATGCCAGCCCAGCGAGGGCATAGCCAACACACCAGAACAGACATTTGTACCGAGGCAGTCCACCAGGGAAAGAAAGGCTCCTGACCGCCTCACCTTGTAAATAGTTTTCACTTTGACTTTGGGGGGCAGTGGGGGAAGTGATATTGTGTATCTGTAAAGCATGCACTCCCATGTTCCGCCACCAGGGAGTGCATCCCCTGAAGTCCCAAGGGATCCCAGCATCTGTTGGGAGCCCTGTATATAAGCCGGCCCCTCAGGCCTGTTCCTCACTCTGGAGTGTCTTAATAAAGACTGGGGTTACTGTTACTTTAACCTCCCTGTGTGCAGTCTCATCTGTGTTAGGAACACAATAGAGAGGTCGAGGAAGAAGTTAAAAGCTGGAGACAAAATTAGCATGAAAATTGAAAACAGAGGACAGTTATATAATAATTATACAGATTTGGCAGCAGTAACTAGAGGAATCCGACATAGTTCAGCTCAACGCATCCTGCTGTTCCATGAATTTAGTAGCGACTTTGATTGGAAACAGAATTTCCAAGTTTGTTGTTGATACATTTTTCAGGAATGCAATTTGTATCAAGGACCTGGGTGGCATTTAAATGCAGTTATAAATAATTTGCACCTGGACAAATGAATATTGAACAATATTGAATGGTACGTGGAAAAAAAAATAATGGTCTAGAACTTGGATTGCTGAATGGTTCAATCATCATCATAGGCAGTCCCTCGGAATCGAGGAAGACTTTCTTCCACTCCTGTAGTGAGTTCCTTGCTGGCTGAACAGTCCAATACGAGAGCCACAGACTCTGTCACAGGTGGGACAGACATTAGTCGAGGGAAGGGTTGGGTGGGACTGGTTTGCCGCACGCTCCTTCCGCTACCGACGCTTGATCTCTTCACGCTCTTAGCGTTGAGATTCGAAGTGCTCAACGCCCTCCCGGATGCATTTTCTCCACCTCGGGTGATCTTCGGCTCGGGACTCCCAGGTGTCAGTGGAGATGTCGTACTTCACCGGGGAGGCTTTAAAGGTGTCCTTGTAACGTTTCCACTGCCCACCTTTGGCTTGTTTGGGTGAAGGAGCTCCACATAGACCACTTGCTTAGGGAGTCTCGTGTCTGGCATGCAAACTATGTGGTCTGCCCAGTGCTTCAATATTGGGGGTGTTAGCCTGGACGAGGACACTAATGTTGGTGTGCCTGTCCTCCATTTGCAGGATCTTGCAGAGACATCGTTGGTGATATATCTCCAGCGACTTGAGGTGTCTTCTGTACATCGTCCATGCCTCTGATCCATACAGTAGGGCGGGTATTACTACAGCCCTGTAGACCATGAGCTTGGTGGTAGATTTGAGGGCCTGGTCTTCGAACACTCTTTTCCTCTATGGTGTGTGGTGTCGGCATGCTCATTCCGTGCTGGGTGTGCGTTATCCATCATATTGGTTCGGACGCCATCTGAAACAGGCGTTAAGGTCCTTGCCAAAAAATCAGGGCCCTAATGCCTGTTTCAGGCGCATTCCCGAAATTGGTTGTCATCCAAGCGAGCACAGCATACACCGTTCATGCTACAGTCAGTTCTCTCAGGAACAGAGCAGCAATCCTTAAAGGGACCTAAAGGCTACGAACAAAAAGGCAAGGTTAAAAAAAAACTGAAAGTGGACCCAGGAGGAGCAGGAGTGCTCCTTTTAGCTCCACATTACAACTGCGGACCGCTGCCAGATACTGCTCGCCCACCCCTCTCAATCATCTATTCCCCTTCCTGGACACACCGTTGCTCCGGTGCCAATTTTGCAGTCTTCTTGCTCATCAGTTTTGGTGCGGTGGTTCCTATTTGCCATTGCGCTCGCACCCAAAGTCAGGCACAAAGCAATTTCTGGAGTAACGTACACTGGTGGAGCTACCATGGTGTTGCTCATAGTAAATCTGACGACAAGTTGGGGAAGAAGCAGGGGTGGGAAAGATATCAAGGTAGGATGGGTTAGCAAGGGAAGGATTTTAGGTTTTGGTGAGGAAGGAAATAATTTGAAGTGAGGGGATGCGGGGGGCTATTTTATGATTATTAATAGATTATATATAATGTACCAAGTTTTTTTTTACACCAGTGGGCCTGCAATAACATTGCTCACCATCAGTCAAAACATATTGGGAGAGAAATTCCCTACCGTCGCGCCACCCGTGAGAGCGATGTTAAGTGAAGAGAGCGGCTGCTGCCGCTCTGCCACTGGCTGGTGGTGGGTCCTGCAGCGTCCTCCATTTTTAAGTAGCGCCCTGCAAAATAAAGGTGAAGTGGTGACACCAATTAGCGTGCAACAGCGACTTAATGTCACCAGTGCAAACTTTGACTCTGGAACTGAGTTCAGTACTGGGTCCTAAGCTCGTCTCGGAAACCTATCGTGCAAGCAGACTGAAAGAGGTACTGTCAGCATCTCTTAAAAGGGACATACACATCTTTCAGGTAAGTTTGCATTTAAACTTTTGGACTGGATGTTTTTGAGTTTATTGAAGTAGTGGCTTGCTGCAATAGATGTTAAAAGTTTTTTTTAAAAAAGTGTGTAGGGAGTGTCGCTGGACACTTGCAAGGCCTCGGATGATAAAGGAAAGCCTCTGAGAAGACAGAAAATGCTGCAAATAGTCAGCAGGTCAGGCAACATCTGTGGTGAGAGAGAGAGAGAGAGAGAGAGAGAGAGAGTGAGTTCAGGTCTCAGGGCGTGATGCTGCCTGACCCGGTGAATATTTCCAGCATTTTATGCTGTCATTTCAGATTTACAGCATCCGCTCGCAGAGGGAAGAGGAAGACACAGAAGAGGAAGATGCCAAGGAGGAGGAAGCTGAAGGAAAGATGCAACCCAGACATCCCCTTTCTGGCTGGGATATCCGGAATGGAATCATCCACCTGCAATCCCAGTGACCACAACCCCAATTCCCCTTTCAACATTCGTCCCACACCTTACCTTCCCTCTGTTACTGACCATCACACTGTCCGCTTGGCCACAATGCTGAAATAACAGCCACTTCAAGGCGAATGTTCCATTCAACTTTATCCATCTATCCATTTAATATGACATCAAGAAATCAACTCATCACCCTTATGAATTCCCTTAATGACTGTCTTGTGTGTGCCTTTGTCTATCTTACTGATGTCATGCAGTGCTACCTCAGTGGCTGCAGTATGGCTCGCTTTCTTCGCCCCTCCCCCTTGGCCTCCCTGCTCCCCTGGCACTCGCCTTATCCCCTTTGCCAGCCTCATGCTTCTGACATACCAGATCAATGCAGTTATCTTCACTAGTCCTTCCCAATTCTGCAATCCCTTCCCAATACTGCTTTTAACTCTTCCACTTTTTACCATCCCCTCATGGCTTGTATCAGCCCCACGCTTTGCTCCCCGATCAACTCCCCTCACCATCACCCACGCACCCTCTCAGCTCCTTTTTGCCCCCAGTTCCTCCACACTCGTCCATGTTCTCTTAACTCACACTTACCCTTTTTGTTTACTCACCCTGGGAGTTACACTGAAACTCCCTCGCCCCAAACACCCTGACCCTCATTCTTTACCTCAGATGGCTCTCTGTCCGCTCACCCCAATTTCTACTGTTCTTCCCGAAACTCTTTATTGCTTCTCCAGTCTCGTGCATTGCCTTCCCTCCTTATTCCACTTGTCCTTCAACCAGCTGATGCCTGCTACTTGGTTCTAACACTTATTGTGCTCCAAGTAGAATGTAGTAGAACTGGGGCCGGATTTTTGGCTTTTGGGGTTTCTCGGCGAAAACGGTAGTGATACGTGAAACTTACCATTTTCGCTGCGCTACCGTTTTTAGGCCGGACTTTCTGTCTTTATGTCTGCGCCAGGGTAAGGAAGCATTGCACAAGCAATCGTAGCGCAAAAATGCGAGTTTCGCCAAATTTAGGCCGGGGCTGGGAGCGCTGCGAGAGAGCCCTTGTGATGGGGGTGGGGGGGGTGAATTTCAAAAAACATTTACAAAACCCTTAACTGTCTAAAACTTTAACTTACCGTTTTTTGCAAGTTTTTATACTTACTGCTGCTGGCAGGGCTGCACCAACAGGTTTGACCTGTCACTATTCTGGGCGCAGTGTGCGGGTCAGGAGAGAGCTGAAAGTCGGTCGCAAATGCAATCAGTGTCGTTGCACGTCGATGCACTTCTCCCCAGTGGTACTTGGAAGTGCTGCCGCAAACAGATACCCGAGGATCCTGCCCAGGTTTTGTGACCAGTTTTACCCACAGAGGGTCAAATAGTAGTGAAACCCTCGTCGCAAACTTCTCAAAAATCCAGCCCCAAGTGCTTTAAAGAACAAAAATCAGGCACCATGACAATGCAAAGTGGGTAAAGATGGAGATTGTGGGCAAAAGGGAGTGTGGTCAGGACTGGATTGGAATAGTAACTCGAGGTGAGAAAATCTGCAGGTGGAAGAGGGCAGAAGGGGCTGAGATCGGGGATGAAAATGAGATCAGGACAGCAGCCTGAAGTGGGTGAAGACAAACAAGGGGTACGGGGGAGCTGTCTGAGACCTAAAACAACAGACCCGAAGAAACCAGGGCAGATGGTGGGGCTTGTAATGGGTGTTGATGTGGACCACTGCCTGCTGGCAAAGATGCCAGATAGCAAGAGCAGTTGTAGGTGTGGGATTATGGGCCAAGGTCTAAGATGTCAGGACTACAGAGAGAAAGTGGCAGGGAGGTCAACTTGATGGAAAGAATAGACAAGCATGGAAACCAGAGGCCAATGAGGTGCCATGGTAAAACCTAGTTTTTAAAAAGAGGCCTGAATAAGTATATTAATAGAAAGCTAGAGTACAAAACACAGTTTAAATATAACTCGAGAAGTTACACTGGGGAACAGGTGAACTCGTGAGCGGGAGCGTTGAATAACTGCAGCACGTGAACCGGAGAGAACTGGAGCAGTGGAGAACTCAATAACTGGAGAAGAACTGGAGATTTGGAGAACTGGACAACTGGAGCAAGAGAAGAGGGGAACTGGAGCACTGCAGAAAATAGGCACGGCTATCTGATGTGACACAAGAATTAGTGGCCCTATTTTCTGCAGTGCTCCAGTTCTCCTCGTCTCTTGCTTCAGTTGTCCAGTTCTCCAAATCTCCAGTTCTTCTCCAGTTGTTGAGTTCTCCAGTTCTCTCTGGTTCACATGCTGCAGTTATTCAACGCTCCCGCTCACTAGTTCACCTGTTCCCCAGTTTTTCTCTTCTCCAGCTCTCCAGTTCCAGAGTGCTCCAGCTCTCTTGTTCCCTTGTTCTCCAGTTCTCGGGATTCTCCACTGCTCCTGTTCTCCAGTTCTCCTGATCTGCAGTGCTCCAGTGCTCTTCTTCACCAGTTGCCCTGTTCTCCAGTTTTCCTCAACTCCAGTTCGCCAGCTCTCATATTCTCCAGTTCGAGAGGGCTCCAGTTCTCCTCTTCTCCAGCTGCACTGTCCTCCAGTTTTCCTTTTCTCCAGTTCTCCAGATTGATTCCCGGTATGGCAGGATTGACATATGAAGAAAGACTGGATCGACTAGGCTTATATTCACTGGAATTTAGAAGAATGAGAGGGGATCTCATAGAAACATATAAAATTCTGCCAGGATTGGACAGGTTAGTTGCAGGAAGAATGTTCCCAATGTTGGGGAAGTCCAGAACCAGGGGTCACAGTCTAAGGAAAAGGGGTAAGCCATTTGGGACCGAGATGAGGAGAAACTTCTTCGCTCAGAATTGTGAACCTGTGGAATTCTCTACCACAGAAAGTTGTTGAGGCCAGTTTGTTAGATATATTCAAAAGGGAGTTAGATGTGGCCCTTACGGCAAAAGGGATCAGGGGGTATGGAGAAAAAGAAGGAATGGGGTACTGAAGTTGCATGATCAGCCATGATCATATTGAATGGTGGTGCAGGCCCGAAGGGCCGAATGGCCTACTCCTGCACCTATTTTCTATGTTACTAGGTTTCCTGTTCTCAGATGTCCAGATCTATAGTTCGGCGGCAGTCGGGAGCAGCGTCGAGGAGGTGCGTGGAGCGGCCTATAAAAGGCACAGCAGGGAGTCCGGGGCCCAGAGTCAGCGGCAGTCGGGAGCAGCGTCGAGGAGGTGCGTGGAGAGGCCTATAAAAGGCACAGCAGGGAGTCCGGGGCCCAGAGTCGGCGGCAGTCGGGAGCAGCGTCGAGGAGGTGCATGGAGAGGCCTATAAAAGGCACAGCAGGGAGTCCGGGGCCCAGTGTCGGTGGCAGTCGGGAGCAGCGTCGAGGAGGTGCGTGGAGAGGCCTATAAAAGGTGTACTTGTGCAGCTACAGGGAGAAGGCAAAAAAGAAGTAGAAAGAAATCAAAAGGTGACGTCACAGCCAAGAGGGTAAGTGATTGGCTGGTGATTGGTGAGTAGTTTTTCTTTTTTCTCTTCTATATCAGTGAGTAACTTTTAACACTGTTGTTGCCAATTTAAGTGTATATAAGGGTTAAGTCATGGCAGGAGAGCTCGGTCGGGTGTTATGCTCCTCCTGTACCATGTGGGAACTCAGGGACACTTCCGGTGTCCCTGACGATTACGTGTGCGGGAAGTGTATCCGCCTCCAGCTCCTGACAGACCGCGTTGCGGAGTTGGAGCTGAGGGTGGATTCACTCTGGAGCATCCACGATGCTGAGAATGACGTGAGTATCACGTGTAGCGAGTTGGTCGTACCACAGGGAAAGGGTCCACAGCCAGATAGGGAATGGAAGACCAACAGGAAGAGCAGTGCAAGGAAGGTAGTGCAGGAGTCCCCTGTGGTCATCCCCCTGCAAAACAGATACACTGATTTGGGTACTGTTGAGGGGGATGACTCATCAGGGGAGGGCAGCAGCAGCCAAGTTCATGGCACCGTGGCTGGCTCTGCTGCACAGGAGGGCAGGAAAAAGAGTGGGAGAGCAATAGTGATTGGGGATTCAATGGTGAGGGGAATAGATAGGCGTTTCTGCGGCCGCAACCGAGACTCCAGGATGGTATGTTGCCTCCCTGGTGCAAGGGTCAAGGATGTCTCGGAGCGGGTGCAGGACATTCTAAAAAGGGAGGGAGAACAGCCAGTTGTCGTGGTGCACATTGGTACCAACGACATAGGTAAAAAGAGGGATGAGGTCCTACGAAACGAATTTAAGGAGCTAGGAGCTAAATTAAAAAGTAGGACCTCAAAAGTAGTAATCTCGGGATTGCTACCAGTGCCACGTGATAGTCAGAGTAGGAATCGCAGGATAGCGCAGATGAATACGTGGCTTGAGCAGTGGTGCAACAGGGAGGGATTCAAATTCCTGGGGCATTGGAACCGGTTCTGGGGGAGGTGGGACCAGTATAAACCGGACGGTCTGCACCTGGGCAGGACCGGAACCAATGTCCTAGGGGGAGTGTTTGCTAGTGCTGTTGGGGAGGATTTAAACTGATATGGCAGGGGGATGGGAACCAATGCAGGGAGACAGAGGGAAACAAAAAGGAGGCAAAAGCAAAAGACAGAAAGGAGATGAGGAAAAGTGGAGGGCAGAGAAACCCAAGGCAAAGAACAAAAAGGGCCACTGTACAGCAAAATTCTAAAAGGACAAAGGGTGTTAAAAGAACAAGCCTGAAGGCTTTGTGTCTTAATGCAAGGAGTATCCGCAATAAAGTGGATGAATTAACTGTGCAAATAGATGTTAACAAATATGATGTGATTGGGATTACGGAGACGTGGCTCCAGGATGATCAGGGCTGGGAACTCAACATCCAGGGGTATTCAACATTCAGGAAAGATAGAATAAAAGGAAAAGGAGGTGGGGTAGCATTGCTGGTTAAGGAGCAAATTAAGGCAATAGTTAGGAAGGACATTAGCTTGGATGATGTGGAATCTATATGGGTAGAGCTGCAGAACACCAAAGGGCAAAAAACGTTAGTGGGAGTTGTGTACAGACCTCCAAACAGTAGTAGTGATGTTGGGGAGGGCATCAAACATGAAATTAGGGGTGCGTGCAATAAAGGTGCAGCAGTTATAATGGGTGACTTTAATATGCACATAGATTGGGTTAACCAAACTGGAAGCAATACGGTAGAGGAGGATTTCCTGGAGTGCATAAGGGATGGTTTTTTAGACCAATATGTCGAGGAACCAACTAGGGGGGAGGCCATCTTAGACTGGGTGTTGTGTAATGAGAGAGGATTAATTAGCAATCTCGTTGTGCGAGGCCCCTTGGGGAAGAGTGACCATAATATGGTGGAATTCTGCATTAGGATGGAGAATGAAACAGTTAATTCAGAGACCATGGTCCAGAACTTAAAGAAGGGTAACTTTGAAGGTATGAGGCGTGAATTGGCTAGGATAGATTGGCGAATGATACTGAAGGGGTTGACTGTGGATGGGCAATGGCAGACATTTAGAGACCGCATGGATGAACTACAACAATTGTACATTCCTGTCTGTCGTAAAAATAAAAAAGGGAAGGTGGCTCAACCGTGGCTATCAAGGGAAATCAGGGATAGCATTAAAGCCAAGGAAGTGGCATACAAATTGGCCAGAAATAGCAGAGAACCCGGGGACTGGGAGAAATTTAGAACTCAGCAGAGGAGGACAAAGGGTTTGATTAGGGCAGGGAAAATGGAGTACGAGAAGAAGCTTGCAGGGAACATTAAGACGGATTGCAAAAGTTTCTATAGATATGTAAAGAGAAAAAGGTTAGTAAAGACAAACGTAGGTCCCCTGCAGTCAGAATCAGGGGAAGTCATAACGGGGAACAAAGAAATGGCGGACCAATTGAACAAGTACTTTGGTTCGGTATTCACTGAGGAGGACACAAACAACCTTCCGGATATAAAAGGGGTCGGAGGGTCTAGTAAGGAGGAGGAACTGAGGGAAATCCTTATTAGTCGGGAAATTGTGTTGGGGAAATTGATGGGATTGAAGGCCGATAAATCCCCAGGGCCTGATGGACTGCATCCCAGAGTACTTAAGGAGGTGGCCTTGGAAATAGTGGATGCATTGACAGTCATTTTCCAACATTCCATTGACTCTGGATCAGTTCCTATGGAGTGGAGGGTAGCCAATGTAACCCCACTTTTTAAAAAAGGAGGGAGAGAGAAAACAGGGAATTACAGACCGGTCAGCCTGACATCGGTAGTGGGTAAAATGATGGAATCAATTATTAAGGATGTCATCGCAGTGCATTTGGAAAGAGGTAATATGATAAATCCATGCTGACTTGGACCTGTGAAAGGGAAATCATGCTTGACAAATCTTCTGGAATTTTTTGAGGATGTTTCCAGTAGAGTGGACAAGGGAGAACCAGTCGATGTGGTATATTTGGACTTTTAGAAGGCTTTCGACAAGGTCCCACACAAGAAATTAATGTGCAAAGTTAAAGCACATGGGATTGGGGGTAGTGTGCTGACATGGATTGAGAACTGGTTGTCAGACAGGAAGCAAAGAGTAGGAGTAAATGGGTACTTTTCAGAATGGCAGGCAGTGACTAGTGGGGTACCGCAAGGTTCTGTGCTGGGGCCCCAGCTGTTTACACTGTACATTAATGATTTAGACGAGGGGATTAAATGTAGTATCTCCAAATTTGTGGATGACACTAAGTTGGGTGGCAGTGTCAGCTGCAAGGAGATTCTATGAGGCTGCAGAGCGACTTGGATAGGTTAGGTGAGTGGGCAAATACATGGCAGATGAAGTATAATGTGGATAAATGTGAGGTTATCCACTTTGGTGGTAAAAACAGAGAGACAGACTATTATCTGAATGGTGACAGATTAGGAAAAGGAGAGGTGCAACGAGACCTGGGTGTCATGGTACATCAGTCATTGAAGGTTGGCATGCAGGTACAGCAGGCGGTTAAGAAAGCAAATGGCATGTTGGCCTTCATAGCGAGGGGATTTGAGTACAGGGGCAGGGAGGTGTTGCTACAATTGTACAGGGCCTTGGTGAGGCCACACCTGGAGTATTGTGTACAGTTTTGGTCTCCTAACCTGAGGAAGGACATTCTTGCTATTGAGGGAGTGCAGCGAAGGTTCACCAGACTGATTCCCGGGATGGCGGGACTGACCTATCAAGAAAGACTGGATCAACTGGGCTTGTATTCACTGGAGTTCAGAAGAATGAGAGGGGACCTCATAGAAACGTTTACAATTCTGACGGGGTTAGACAGGTTAGATGCAGGAAGAATGTTCCCAATGTTGGGGAAGTCCAGAACCAGGGGACACAGTCTAAGGATAAGGGGGAAGCCATTTAGGACTGAGATGAGGAGGAATTTCTTCACCCAGAGAGTGGTGAACCTGTGGAATTCTCTACCACAGAAAGTTGTTGAGGCCAATTCACTAAATATATTCAAAAAGGAGTTAGATGAAGTCCTTACTACGAGGGGAATCAAGGGGTATGGTGAGAAAGCAGGAATGGGGTACTGAAGTTGCATGTTCAGCCATGAACTCATTGAATGGCGGTGCAGGCTAGAAGGGCCGAATGGCCTACTCCTGCACCTATTTTCTATGTTTCTATATGTTTCCTGTTCACCAGAGCTCCAGTGGCATTGTGCTCCAGTACTCGTGTTCTCAAGTTCCTCTGTCCTCCAGTACCCCTGTCTTGCAGTTCTCCACTTCTCCAGTTCTTCTGTTTTTTTTGCAAAATACTCACTTTCCAACTTTCGCAAAGTTTGGACGCTAGCGCTGACCATGTGCGGCAGTTTAACAATGTTTGCCGCAGATACGAGTCAAAACGGGATTGGACGGCGTTTTTCTGGAATTAACCGATTTTGGCCGTCGACGACTTTTTTTCAGCGCGGCGCACACTGCCCAAAAGTCCCGTTAAAAAAAAACATACATTAACTTAAGGAATCGCACAGCGATAAGAATATACGATAAAATACCTTTCTGGACTCTTTTTGGAGCAAGGGAGAAGATTTCAGAACTGAAAGGACTGCTCCCCACCGGCTGGACCCGTTGCCCTACTCAGTCCCGCTCCCCTTGCCAGTTGAAGTTCGGGAGCGGGAGGGCCATTTGTAAACAGCATGGCAAACAAAAAGTGTGCAGAAGAAACAAAGACTTCTAATAATACATGGAGACATAGGGAAAATCATAATTACATCGTGAGCATTATAATCGGGTAGAGCATGAAACAGAGAGACTTGTTTATTATAGTTTTCACTCACTGAAAATGTCTCCAGGGTGTAAGGCAGTAATTGAAAGTTTATTACCATTTAACAAAATAAAGTGTATGCTGATTATTGTGAGGTTGTGATTGCCAGTTCAAATAGAATATTAGGGTATGCTCCCTGGGTGGTTATAGATAAATGCATGGACATGTAGTGTTACGCCATACAGACTAGGAAGCTCGCAGATTTGCTATGGGATCTATGCTGAGTTAGCTAATTTTATTAGATAGGCTATATAATTGACTTCAGTATATGCAGGCTGAAATAAAGCAACAAGAACCAGAAGAGGAGCAAAAATAACAGCCAAGCCACTTTGCCAACACTGCAAACCTCACTCTGTTATTCACATTCTATCTTGCAGGCAACAACCCAGTCAAGTACCTAGCGGTCTTCACATCGTGAGCATGGGAAAGCAGCATGCGGTGGAGGCAACAAGCACAAATGGACTGGAGAAAGAATAGAAAGTCAGAAGATACCATTCATTGTGAGGAAGAGCGTGATGACGCTAATCTCATGAGTTCTTCAACAAAGAGAATAATGCTAGTAGAGCAGCTCACTTCATGTGCAGGTGCCGTGTACAATTTCCTTTCATGTACAGAACTGGTTTGGTCAGCTGGGAGTCCAATGCCAGTGCGGGAAGCACTATCAGGGAGGGATTCAAAGCACTGCTGGGCACGCTGGAGCAGGTAACAACCCAGACAGGATTGCAGAAACCAACCTCAGCACAGAGGTCCATACAGCAGAATTAGGTTCTTGTGTGGCAACTCACACTGCTGCTACGGAGACCTGGCACAAGTGCTTGGAGAGAGCTCTCTTTTCTGTATGCATTCAACTAACTTGGACAACCATAACGTAGGGTTTCACGGCTCTTACTGAGACCATCACTCTGGCTTCCCTGAGACAGGATTAATAAAATGATCTCATAGTAAAGGATCCTCTCAGAAAGAGTGATCATGGCATGGTTGAATTTCAAACTCAGTTAGAGGGTGAGAGAGTTGGATCTCAAACCAGAGTCCTAAGCTTAAATAAAGGAGACTACAAGGGTATGAAGGCAGAGTTAGCTAAAGTGGACTGGGAAAATAGATTACAGTGTAAAACGGTTGATAAGCAGTGGTGGACATTGAACGAAATATTTCATAACTCTCAACAAAAATATATTCCAATGAGAAGGAAAGACTTTAAAACAAGAAAGGACAACCATCTGTGGTTAACTAAGGGAATAAAGGATGGTATCAAATTGAAAACAATGGCATACAAAGTGGCCAAGACTAGTGGGAGGCCAGATGATTGGGAAACTTTTAAAAACCAGCAAAGTACAACTAAAAAAAAAATAAAGACAGTGAAGATAAATTATGAAAGTAAACTAGCAAGAAATATAAAAACAGATAGTAAGAGTTTTTACAGGTATATAAAGAGGAAGAAAGTAGCTAAAGTAAATGTTGGTCCCTTCGAGGATGAGACTGGGGAATTAATAATGGAAAACAGGGAAATGGCAGAGACTTTGAACAAATATTTTGTGTCGGTCTTCACAGTAGAAGACACTAAAAACATCCCGATAATGGATTAGCAAGGGGCTTACTCGGTAAAATAATGCGATTAAAAGGTGGACAAGTCCCCTGGACCTGATGGCTTACATCCTAGGTTCTTAAAAGAAGTGGCTGCATAGATAGTGGATGCATTGGTTGAAATCTACCAAAATTCTGTGCATTCTGGGGAGGTCCCAGTGGATTGCAAAAACCGCAAATGTAACACCCCTATTTAAAAAAGGCGGCAGACAGAAAGCAGGAAACTATAGACCAGTTAGTCTAAAATGCTGAGAATGACGTGAGTAGCACATGTAGCGAGTTGGTCTTACCGCAGGAGAAGGGTCCACAGCCAGCTAGGGAACGGAAGACCAGCAGGAAGAGTAGTGCAAGGGTCCCCTGTGGTCATCCCCCTGCAAAACAGATACACTGCTTTGAGTACTGTTGAGGGGGATGACTCATCAGGGGAGGGCAGCAGCAGCCAAGTTCATGGCACCGTGGCTGGCTCTGTTGCACAAGAGGGCAGGAAAAAAAAAAAGAGTGGGAGAGCGATAGTGATAGGGGATTCAATTTTGAGAGGAATAGATAGGCGTTTCTGCGGCCGCAACCGAGACTCCAGGATGGTATGTTGCCTCCCTGGTGCAAGGGTCAAGGATGTCTCGGAGCGGGTGCAGGACATTCTAAAAAGGGAGGGAGAACAGCCAGTTGTCGTGGTGCACATTGGTACCAACGACATAGGTAAAAAAAGGGATGAGGTCCTACGAAACGAATTTAAGGAGCTAAATTAAAAAGTAGGACCTCAAAAGTAGTAATCTCGGGATTGCTACCAGTGCCATGTGCTAGTCAGAGTAGGAATCGCAGGATAGCGCAGATGAATACGTGGCTTGAGCAGTGGTGCAGCAGGGAGGGATTCAAATTCCTGGGGCATTGGAACCGGTTCTGGGGGAGGTGAGACCAGTACAAACCGGACAGTCATACCTGGGCACGACCGGAACCAATGTCCGAGGGGGAGTGTTTGCTAGTGCTGTTGGAGAGGAGTTAAACTAATATGGCAGGGGGATGGGAACCTATGCAGGGAGACAGAGGGAAACAAAAAAAAAGACAAAAGCAAAAGACAAAAAGGAGATGAGGAAAAGTGGAGGGCAGAGAAACACAAGGCAAACAACAAAAAGTGCCACTGTACAGCAAAATTCTAAAAGGACAAAGCGTGTTAAAAAAACAAGCCTGAAGGCTTTGTGTCTTAATGCAAGGAGTATCCTTAAAAAGGTGGATGAATTAACTGTGCAAATAGATGTTAACAAATATGATGTGATTGGGATTACAGAGACGTGGCTCCAGGATGATCAGGGCTGGGAACTCAACATCCAGGGGTATTCAACATTCAGGAAGGATAGAATAAAAGGAAAAGGAGGTGGGATAGCATTGCTGGTTAAAGAGGGGATTAATGCAATAGTTAGGAAGGACATTAGCTTGGATGATATGGAATCTATATGGGTAGAGCTGCAGAACACCAAAGGGCAAAAAACATTAGTGGGAGTTGTGTACAGACCTCCAAACAGTAGTAGTGATGTTGGGGAGGGCATCAAACAGGAAATTAGGGGTGCATGCAATAAAGGTGCAGCAGTTATAATGGGTGACTTTAATATGCACATAGATTTGGGCTAACCAAACTGGAAGCAATATGGTGGAGGAGGATTTCCTGGAGTGCATAAGGGATGGTTTTCTAGACCAATATGTCGAAGAACCAACTAGGGGGGAGGCCATCTTAGACTGGTGTTGTGTAATGAGAGAGGATTAATTAGCAATCTCGTTGTGCGAGGCCCCTTGGGGAAGAGTGACCATAATGTGGTGGAATTCTGCATTAGGATGGAGAATGAAACACTTAATTCAAAGACCATGGTCCAAAACTTAAAGAAGGCTAACTTTGAAGGTATGAGGCGTAAATTGACTAGAATAGATTAGCGAATGATACTTAAGGGGTTGACTGTGGATGGGCAATGGCAGACATTTAGAGACCGCATGGATGAACTACGACAATTGTACATTCCTGTCTGGCGTAAAAATAAAAAAGGGAAGGTGGCTCAACCGTGGCTATCAAGGGAAATCAGGGATAGTATTAAAGCCAAGGAAGTGGCATACAAATTGGCCAGAAATAGCAGCGAACCCAAGGACTGGGAGAAATTTAGAACTCAGCAGAGGAGGACAAAGGGTTTGATTAGAGCAGGGAAAATAGAGTACGAGAGGAAGCTTGCAGGGAACATTAAAACGGACTGCAAAAGCTTCTATAGATATGTAAAGAGAAAAAGGTTAGTAAAGACAAACGTAGGTCCCCTGCAGTCAGAATCAGGGGAAGTCATAACGGGGAACAAAGAAATGGCGGACCAATTGAACAAGTACTTTGGTTCGGTATTCACTAAGGAGGACACAAACAACCTTCCGGATATAAAAGGGGTCAGAGGGTCTAGTAAGGAGGAGGAACTGAGGGAAATCCTTATTAGTCGGGAAATTGTGTTGGGGAAATTGATGGGATTGAAGGCCGATAAATCCCCAGGGCCTGATGGACTGCATCCCAGAGTACTTAAGGAGGTGGCCTTGGAAACAGCGGATGCATTGACAGTCATTTTCCAACATTCCATTGACTCTGGATCAGTTCCTATCGAGGGGAGGGTAGCCAATGTAACCCCACTTTTTAAAAAAGAAGGGAGAGAAAACAGGGAATTATAGACCGGTCAGCCTGACATCGGTAGTAGGTAAAATGATGGAATCAATTATTAAGGATGTCATAGCAGCGCATTTGGAAAGAGGTGAAATGATAGGTCCAAGTCAGCATGGATTTTTGAAAGGGAAATCATGCTTGACAAATCTTCTGGAACTTTTTGAGGATGTTTCCAGTAGAGTAGACAAGGGAGAACCAGTTGATGTGGTATATTTGGACTTTCAGAAGGCTTTCAACAAGGTCCCACACAAGAGATTAATGTGCAAAGTTAAAGCACATGGGATTGGGGGTAGTGTGCTGACATGGATTGAGAACTGGTTGTCAGACAGGAAGCAAAGAGTAGGAGTAAATGGGTACTTTTCAGAATGGCAGGCAGTGACTAGTGGGGTACCGCAAGGTTCTGTGCTGGGGCCCCAGCTGTTTACATTGTACATTAATGATTTAGACAAGGGGATTGAATGTAGTATCTCCAAATTTGTGGACGACACTAAGTTGGGTGGCAGTGTGAGCTGCGAGGAGGATGCTATGAGGCTGCAGAGTGACTTGGATATGTTAGGTGAGTGGGCAAATGCATGGCAGATGAAGTATAATGTGGATAAATATGAGGTTATCCACTTTGGTGATAAAAAGAGAGAGACAGACTATTATCTGAATGGTGACAGATTAGGAAAAGAGGAGGTGCAACGAGACCTGGGTGTCATGGTACATCAGTCATTGAAGGTTGGGATGCAGGTACAGCAGGCGGTTAAGAAAGCAAATGGCATGTTGGCATTCATAGCAAGGGGATTTGAGTACAGGGGCAGGGAGGTGTTGCTACAGTTGTACAGGGCATTGGTGAGGCCACACCTGGAGTATTGTGTACAGTTTTGGTCTCCTAACTTGAGGAAGGACATTCTTGCTATTGAGGGAGTGCAGCGAAGGTTCACCAGACTGATTCCCGGGATGGCGGGACTGACCTATCAAGAAAGACTGGATCAACTGGGCTTGTATTCACTGGAGTTCAGAAGAATGAGAGGGGACCTCATAGAAACGTTTAAAATACTGATGGGTTCAGGCAGGTCAGATGCAGGAAGAATGTTCCCAATGTTGGGGTAGTCCAGAACCAGGGGTCACAGTCTAAGGATAAGGGGTAAGCCATTTAGGACCGAGATGAGGAGAAACTTCTTCACCCAGAGAGTGGTGAACCTGTGGAATTCTCTACCACAGAAAGTTGTTGAGGCCAATTCACTAAATATATTCAAAAAGGAGTTAGTTGAAGTCCTTACTACTAGGGGGATCAAGGGGAATGGCGAGAAAGCAGGAATGGGGTACTAAAGTTGCATTTTCAGCCATGAACTCATTGAATGGCGGTGCAGGCTCAAAAGGCAGAATGGTCTACTCCTGCACCTATTTTCTATGTTTCTATGTAAATCTGTCGTCAGGAAAATGCTGTAGTCCATTATTAAGGAAGCAGCAGCAGGACATTTGGAAAAGCATAATTTAGTCAGAGTCAGCATGGTTTTATGAAAGGGAAACCATGTTTGTAACGAGCAGGGTGGATAAGGGGAAACCAGTGGATGTGGTGTGTTTGGATTCCCAGAAGGCATTCGATAAGGTGCCACATAAAAGGTTACTTCACAAGATGAAAGTTCATGGGGTTGGGGGTAATATATTGGCATGGATAGTGGATTGGCTAGCAAACAGAAAACAGAGAGTGGGGATAAATGGATCATTTTCCAATTGGCAAACTGTAACTAGTGGGGTGCCACAGGGATCGGTGCTGGGGCCTCAACTCTTTACAATCTTAATGATTTGGATGAAGGGACTGAATGTAATGTAGTCAAGTTTGCTGACGATACAGAGATGGGTGGGAAAGCAAGTTATGAGGACACAAAAAATCCACAAAGGTATATAGACAGGCTAGGTGAGTGGGCAAAAATTTGGCAGATGGAGTATAATATGGGAAAGTGTGAGGTTATCCTCTTTGGCAGAAAAAATAAAAAAGCAAATTATTATTTAAATGGACAAAAATTACAAATTGTTGCAGTACATGAAACACAAAATGTTAGTATGCAGGTGCAGCAAGTAATCAGGAAGGCAAATTGAATGTTGGCCTTTATTGCAAGGGGGATGGAGTATAAAAGCAGAGAAGTCCTGCTACAACTGTACAGGGTATTGGTGAGGCCACATCTAGAGTACCGAGTACAGTTTTGGTCTCCTTATTTAAGGAGGGATATACTTGCATTGGAGGAAGTTCAGAGAAGGTTGGCTTGGTTGATTCCGGGGATGAGGGGGTTGATTATGAAGAAAGGTTGAGTAGGTTGGGCTTGTACTCATTGGAGTTCAGAAGAATGAGAGGTGATTTTATTGAAACGTATAAGATCATGAGGGGGCTTGACAAGGTAGATGCAGAGAGAATGTTTCCACTGATGGGGGAGACTAGAACTAGGGGGCATAATGTTAGAATAAGGGGCTGCCCATTTAAAACTGAGATGAGGAGGAATTTCTTCTCTGAGGGTTGTAAATCTGTGGAACTCTCTGTCCCAGAGAGCTGTGGAGGTTGTCTCTTTGAATATATGTAAGGCAGAGATAGACAGATTTTTTAGCGATAAGGGAATAAACGGTTATGGGGAGCAGGCAGGGAAGTTGAGCTGAGTCCATCAGATCAGATCAGCCATGAGCTTTTTGAATGGCGGAGCAGGCTCGAGGGGCCAAATAGCCTATTCCTGCTCCTATTTCTTATGTTCTTATGTTCTCGCCCATCACTGGACTTTCAGTGCCAGTGCTATGAACCCGTGGCAAGAAGATGTTTATTGGATCTTGCTGTCTCTCTGAATAGTAAGTCCAGTGAGACTGCTGGCCAGCACCCTCCGATACCTGAAAATGTAAGTGGTAAACAGCAGGATCACATTGCCCAGGCACTTGAGATATTGGCTCCACACCAACACATTCCCAAGAGGTTGATAAATAAGTAAACAGCTGGTCACATCACCCATCCCAGCCTTCCAGGTGGCAATTAGAGGGAGCATCAGGCTGGCAAAAAAGGTATTTTTTGTCTATTAAATATTTGATTTGGATTTTTTATTGCTCAAAAAAACATGGGGGGTTTAAACCCAGGGTCACATGGGATGTAAGATGAGTGTCTGACTCACTATTTCTGCAAGGTAGAGGGAATTCTGATGCAGTCTAAGTGACAGAAAGCGTCACTTCCGCTGCATTGTTCCGAAGAAGCACTTCTTGATACCTTGCTACTTTGGTGTTATTCTCTTCAATATGCTCAGCTTGATACTTGGGGCATAGGTAGTCAAGATGCAAGATGTCTCCATACTTTATTGGAAGTATCAATTGCATTTGGGTGAATAAATATAACCGATATAAAAACAGAAAATGCTGGAAATACTCAGCAGGTCAGGCAGCATCTGTGGAGAGATAAACAGAGTTAATGTTTCAGATCGATGACCCTTTGTCAGAACTGGAAAAAGTTAGCGATGCAACAGATTTTGGGCAAATACGGGGCAGGAAAGGGAGGCGGGGAGGAAAGAACGAAAGAGAAAGTCTATGATAGGGTGGAACCAGAAGAAATTAAGAGGCAAAAGGGATGATAATGCAAGGCAAAAGGAGTTGGTAATGGGACAAGCTAAGAAACAAATCGGGTGTAAATGGCAGAATCATCAACAGCTGCACTGGGAGAGTCAAAAACAGAAAAAAAAAAGTGTCTGGGGTTAAGGTCTGAAATTGTTGAACTCGATGTGGAGTTCAAAAGGCTATAAAGTGCCTAAACAAAAGATGACGTGCTGTTCCTCGAGCTTACATTGAGCTTCATTGGAAAAAAGACTTGGATTTATAAAGTGCCTTTCATGACCACCGGATGTCTCAAAGCCCTTTGCAGCCAATGAAATATTTTGTAATGTTGGAACCACAGCAGCCAATTTGCACACAAGCAAGCTCCCACAAACAACAATGTGGTAATTACCAGTTAATCTGTTTTTTTTGTGATGTTGATTGAGGAATAAATATTGGCCAGGACACCAGGGATTACTCCCCTGCTCTTCTTCCAAATAGATCCATGGGATCTTTTATGTGCACTTCAGAGAGCAGACGGGGCCTTTGTTTAACGTCTCATCCGAAGGACGACACCTCCGACAGTGCAGTGTCAGCCTAGATTTTGTGTGCTCAAGTCCCTGGAGTGATATTTGAACCCACAACCTTCTGACTCAGAGGTGACAGAGGCCACAGCTGACACACTAAGGAACAGTGTAAGAGGCCGAGATCGGAGAGATCAGAGTAGGAGTGGAGCGGAGAATTAAAGTGACAGGCGACCAGCAACTCAGGGTCACGCTTATGGACTGAACGGCGGTGTTCTGCAAAGCGGTCACCTAATCTGTGTTTGGTCTCCCCAATGTAGAGGAGATTACATCGTGAGCAGCGAAAACTGTATACTAAATTTAAAGCACAAGTAAATCGTTGTTTCACCTGGAAGGATTGTTTGGGGCCCTGGATAGTGGGGAGGAGGTAAAAGGGCAGGTGTTGCATCTCCTGCGCTTGCATTGGAAGGTGCTGTGGGAAGGGGAGGGGATGCTGGGGGTGATTGCTGAGTGGACCAAGGTGACGTGGAGGGAGCGATCCCTTCGGAATGCTGAAAGGGGAGGGGAGGGAAAGATGAGTTTGGTGGTGGGATCACGCTGGAGGTGGCGGATATATAACTGATGGCTGGTTATTGATCTAATGGAATTATTAGATAAAGTTATCCATTTCTTTTTATTTTGGAATATGTTCATGCAATGATGAATGATATTTCAGGTCTGATTTTATGTGAGTGGACATTCAGTTTCCAGGTACGCAGTCTCCTGCTCAAAGCAGAATGGCCTGTCTATTAGGCCTGGCAAAGCTTGGTCAGTTTGATACTGCAACGTGTTTCACAGCATTGGAAGTGAGCTTCTATTTTAAAGTCGAAAGTGTGGTCGAGCATAAATGCAGCAGAACTAACTGGGCCAGGGCTCAGACTTTGGGAATGAGAGGATTTTTGTACTATCTTTGAAGTTCTGCCCTAAATTCCGCTGAAAGTGAGGGAGGGTGTAAGATAAATCCACTCTAGTTAAGGTGCAGCCCTGCAAATTATGTGTTTACATGAGGACATCATAGGACTGATTTTAACCCGGATCGCCTAGACATTACTGTGAGCAATGTAACCTTATCAACCTAACCACCCTCCGATCAAATTACTCTCTCCGCTACTTTCACAGAAATTTTATCTTACTTCCCTTTCAATCGCAGACAGAAGAATGATAGAAATACAAACAGAAAATACTGGAAATACTCAGCAGGTCAGGCAGCATCAGTGGAGAGAGAAACAGAACTAACGTCTCAGGTCGATGAAGAGTCATCAAACGTGAACTCGGTTTCTCTCTCCACATATTTTGCCTGACCTGCTGAGTATTGCCAGCATTTTCTGTTTTTATTTCAAATTTCCAGTATCCACAGTATTTTGCTTTTGTAGAAGAATGATTGAAACGCATTCAGCACGTGAGATAACATCACTCAAAGTAATTTCCGGGGTATTGTGTAAACATCCGCAGTAGTGTGACTTGCGCCATCAGAAACTTGAACAAATCAAGATATACATAGTTTATAAGTATTTTAGTGGGAAGCATATTTGCAAAATGACAAAAATTCAAACCTTGTGGTTTTGTATAGTCATATTCATATGTGTTGATAAACTCTCCCCTTGATGCCAGCACAGCAATAGTCACACACTGTAGTACATTTGTTTCACTATTTTCTCATTAGTTATACACACTTCTAAAATCAGGGTTAATTACATCATTTTGTCCATTGTTTTGATGCTGACTGTATTGGTAAACACACATCACATTGCACATATTAAAGGGAAGTCCCAATATTTCAGGAATACCTCACACTGCATTCCTCACACTTTTACAAGTACTGTCTGGGATAATTATGACTAGATTCCACCTGGCTTTAACTAACATGGCACTGTAGCAGTGCAGACAGAAGCAGGCACACAGTCAAAAGGCAGTTGGCGGCAATGGCAGAGGCAGCTAACTGTAACTTTGGCATATTTGATTGTTGCAGGACAGAGAACATAAGAACATAAGAAATAGGAACAGGAGTAGGCCATATGGCCCCTCGAGCTTGCTCTGCCATTCAATCAGATCATGGCTGATCTGATCATGGACTCAGATCATGGACTCAGCTCCACTTCCCTGCCCGCTCCCCATAACCCATTATTGTTTAAGAAACTGTCTATTTCTGTCTTAAATTTGTTCAATGTCCCGGCTTCCACAGCTTTCTGAGGCAGCAAATTCCACAGATTTACAATCCTCTGAGAGAAGACATTTCTCCTCATCTCTGTTTTAAATGGGTGGCCCCTTATTCTCAGAGCGTGCCCTCTAGTTCTAGTCTCCCCCATCAGTGAAAACATCCTCTCTGCATCCACCTTGTCAAGCCCCCTCATAATCTTATACATTTCGATAAGATCACCTCGCATTCTTCTGAATTCCAATAAGTAAAGGCCCAACGAATTCAACTTTTCTTCATAAATCAACCCCCTCATCCCCGGAATCAACCGAGTGAACCTTCTCTGAACTGCCTCCAAAGCAAGTATATCCTTTCGTAAAAATGGAAACCAAAACTGCACGCAGTATTCCAGGTGTGGCCTCACCAATACCCTGTACAACTGTAACAAGACTTCCCTGCTTTTATACTCCATCCCCTTTGCAATAAAGGCCAAGATACCATTGGCCTTCCTGATCACTTGCTGTACCTGCATACTATCCTTTTGTGTTTCATGCACAAGTAACCCCAGGTACAGGCACAAGGAGTAACAACCATTTGAAAGAATAGATGTGTGGAACTACCAATTTTAAATTTTGCTTCATGGGTCATATTGGTGATTTTAAGCATCCTTTACTCTTGTTACAAAAGTCAATATTATTAGATTTGTGTTTTAATCGCATGAGGGAAAACTTTAGAGGATCAATTCAAAATCTCGGCTTTTAAACTTAAGTCACTCCTGTTCTTTTTCTGTTTAAACTTCAGTACCTGATATTCTGATTTGTTTATTTTCTGTTTAATTACAAAACAGGCACAAAGCAATGAATACAACTCCTTCCTCCAATCTGAGGAGTGCTTCATATGACACATTTGAGCTTTCAACGGCAAACAGGCAGGCCAAGATGCATATGGACTTGGAATTTCATAAATTTATATCAAATTTATTGAATTTGCAAAATTATTTTCAACAGTTCAAACTAGAGACATGAAAAAATCCCCATATTAATAGGACATACTTTCTTCGTAACTGTTCCTCAGTTGTTTCTGGTACAATCGGACATCAAAAATATCAGTAATTAATCTTGAGGCTTTAGTTAGCACACCAATGCTGGTAGCAGTTCAGATGACTGCAGCATTCATAGTCTACATTGTGACTTTCACCTCCATATAACCAGTGGATAATAAACGCTAAATTTTTTCCAGCACTGTCTTGCCCTCTTCTATTCCTATTTCCTGAAAATTGAAAACATTTTCTCCTTTGCATCATCATTGGACTCGTGCATTGCTGTTTATGGGAGCTTGCTGCGTGCAAATTAGCAGTTATGTTTCCTACATTATGACACTGGCTATCCTTCATTGGCTATAAAATGCTTTGGAATGTCCTGAGGTTGTGAAATGCAAGTTTTTTTTTCCAGTGTGTGTTTAGCATGATGTACAACTTTGCTTTCCTTTTGTGCAATGTGTACTGGTGCAAAGTGGTCTTTCGAGTGTGTTGCTCATAAGCTAAGTGATAATGGACTGGAATTTGATTAAAAACTGCCACGGCCGGTATGCTGCCCAAAAAACTACTGAGATTATTAATTTAAGGCCGGTGAAAAATTAATCAAAAAATGGAAAAAAATCCACCCAGTGGGCAAAATCAGCATTGTACATCGATTCTCAACTCAGCAGGGTCTGGAACAAAGTCGCCATCAAGCGCAGTTCTCCCCTGTCTGGCGTGGCGGCTGTCCTTCAGGAGCCGCTGCTCAGGAATCCGTACCTTCACGAGCGTGGTTTTAGATGGCAGGCGGATGAAAGGGCTGTGTTTGGCAAGGTGAGCAGGGTCAGGGACCTCCTGGATGGTGGAGGATCGGACTGGATGGCGCCTGAAGAGCTGGCATGCCGCCTATCCTGGGCCGACGTCCGGCACACGGCAAATGCCATCGAGTTGCTAAAAACAGCACTGGGCCTTGACTTCGTTCGGTGCATCGAGGATGCTCAAGCACATTGGGCGATCCCGTCTGAACTGACCCCTGTCCGGACGGAATTCCTCATCGACGCCAAGCCCCGAAACCTCGGGAGCCGGTGTCTCACAACTTGAGCCTCCTCTGGGAAATCCCCTCCGTGCCTTTCAGTTCTGCCCAGAGGGAATTCCTGTACGGGCTGCTCTTGCACACTCTCCATGTTGCCATCCTTGTCTGCCGCCCAGACACTCCATGGCGCATCATCTTGCCGTCCGGAGGAGGCGGGGGGTCCCCAATGGAGTGCTCTCGCCGCGGGAGTCCTCCCTTTCTTTATTGGGGACTTGGCCTGGAGGATGTTGCACGGGGCAGTCCTGTGCAATCGTTTTTTAAGTCGGTTCACGGGCTCCCAGGCCTCCTGCAATTTCTGCGGTCTGGAAGAGTCCGTGTTCCACGTGTATGTAGAGCGTGTGAGGTTGCAGCCTCTCTTCCATTATTTGAAGGGACTGCTCCTCAAATTCTGGTTGCACTTCAGTCCCACGCTTCTGATCGTTGGGCACCCTGTGCGGAGGGGAGCGGGCAGGTCAGAAAGCTTCCTTGTAGGACTGCTTTTGTGCACGGCCAAGATGGCCATTAACCAGTCCAGGCAGCAGGCGATCAAGGGCTATTCAGCCCGACTGCCTGCCTCTCTTCCGTGGGTACATTCGAGCCAGGGTGTCCCGAGAGATGGAGCAGGCGGTGTCCATCGGTACGCTCATGGCCTTCCACGAGAGGTGGGCGCCGCGGGGACTGGAGTGCATCATCACCCCCGGCAACCAAATTTTAATTTGATTTAAGTTTCTGGTAAAAAGTGAATTGGTTTTGTAGTGTATGTAGGCACCTTTAGTAATGACTCCACGAGGCAGGGTATGGTCTTAAACTCTGCAGTCTTTTATTAGCAGCTCTTGAGTGCCTGCCAACAAGCTGTGTGTTCCTTTTTATACTGGTTACCTGCCGTGTGCAGGTAACCCCTGGGTCTCCAGCAACAGCACCCTCTAGTGTACCGGTAAGGTGTGTACAGTACAAGGACACATTCAATGTTGCATACAGTGTTACAGACATCACACAGTAAACAGGCATGCATACACAACAATACGTCCCCTGAGCATTTTTCATATCCTTGTTATCATGATCAGGGGAGGTGATCGGGGGTGGGCGATGGGAGGTTGTGGTGAGGGTTGTGTGGTTGCCAGGTGTGACCCCTGTGCTTGAGGCTGGCCTTGTATGTTTCGCCTCCCTCGCACACAAACCAAGTGGGTGTCACTGTTGTGGGATCCCTCGGGGAGGTAGCCACGGCAGCAGTGGGTGGTGTGTATACACTGTGGTGTGGGTAGTTGTGGGGTGGTGGGCAGGGCCACAAGACTGGGTGGGCTCCTTGTCCACCAATGGGATGAGGGTCAGGTCATCCCAGGGAAGCTGGAGGGTATTGGTCTCATGCTTCTGGTGTTGGCCCTTGTGACCAGGGGCTGTAGGGCTGGTCTGGTGCCGGTTGCCATTGGTGGTGGCTGGGCTGCCTATTGACCACTGTCCCTGTCGTGGGTCTGCTCCCACTGCCTGTGTGTGTCCTGCAAGTGGCATCACATTCGTTCCAAAAAGTCCAGGCTACATGGTCAGGTAACCTGCTGGACTTGGGAGTCTCCCACAGGGGGATTCCATTGGCATTAGCATGGTCCCTGTAGGACCCAATGTCCTTTAGCAGTGTCCGACCAGTATACATGACTCCTTGGCTCTGATCACACATCGTCAAGCCTGCATTATACATTCTAGCACTTGCATCACTTTTGGGTATCCTGGTTTCAACAGACATGGTTACATTAGGCATTTCACAATCTCTTTCATTATTGTTAAGCATAATAAACTTATCCTTAACCTTACTGACACCTGCATTCATCTCATTAGTCACATTAGTTAAACCAGCATCACAATTCATGGTTACATTGCATACATTTTCATACTTGCACTCTTGAATTGCATCTTTAGCTTTAAAGTCTGTGTACTCAAATAGTTGGAACTTCCCGTTTAAATTTTTTTGGTTACCGGTCTCTTTTAAAGGGAGCTTTCAAATACGATTGGTCGCTCGATGTCACATGATGCTCCTCCATGTTGACTCATGGCATGGAGGAGGCCATTTTGAATGCAGGTCTGCTGCAGCCATTTTGTGGTGGTGTTGCAGGCAGGCTGTGGTGCTCTTTTCTTCCACATACTTGTGGTGCTGCAGTCTTTCTGTGGTCTTGCTGCAGGCAGACTGTGGTGGTCTTTTCTTCCACAGCATCACTTCGCCTGATGTGGACCCGGTTCATCCAATTCCTGCCCAGCAGCGTAGGACCGTCGCCAGCTACAATCCACAGGGGGAGTTTGTGCAACACGCCGCCCTGGGAGACGTGGACGTCTACACTGCCAACGATTTGGATTTTACCTTTAGTATAGGTGAGCAACTTTGCCTGGACAGGGGACAGTTTTGGTCGAGAGGCAGGATTCCTCCAAATTTTTTCAAAGGTCTTTTGGCTCATCACAGACTGGCTCGCCCCCTGTGTCGATCTCCATGGAGACTGGGACCCCGTCGATGTCCACTTCCATCATCCATGGAGAACTTCCGGTGGAGCAGGTAAAGATTCCATACTCCTCTTCCAGGGTTTGAGCAGCTACATCTTCATCTGTGTCGGAGCCCCGGTGGTTAGCCAACTCATCAGAGACACAGTGAGTACAGCCTTTTCTGCACATTCTCTGAAGGTGCCCTTTTTCTTTGCATGCATAATCTTTGTAGCGGCACTGGTGGGCCCTGTGGTTTCCTCCACAGCGCCAGTACGGGGCCATCCGGTTTGCCACATGTGGCGGACTCAGGGTTGCGGGACTCGGGGCAGCATTTCTGCCTTTAGAAGTGTCCATGCGCTGCACTGCGCTCGCCGGTTTAAGAGTCCTGGGTCAGTATTCGCCTGGAGTCACTGGCCGAAACCATGTAGGCCTGGCTCACTTGAATTGCTTTCTGCAGGGTGACCATGATGTCAGCCGAGAGCAATTTGTGTAGGCGGCCTTCGTGGCCGATTCCGATGACAAATATTTCCCTTCGTGCTTCATTAAGGTGGTCGCCAAACTCACACGGTGCGGCTAGTCTTCTTAAGTGTGCAGCATACTTGGCAATTTCTTGGCCCTCAGGTCGCTGGTAAGTGTAGAACCGGTGCCTGGCTGTGAGAATGCTTTCAGTTTTAGTTGTTCCTGTATGATTGTTACAAGTTCCTCATAGCTCTTGGTGGTTGTCTTCTCCGGGGCTAGTAAGTCCCTGACGAGACCGTAGATGGTGGGCTCACAACTGCTAAGCAGGATGGCCCTGCGTTTGTTCGCTAGTGTAGCTGGTGTGTCCCCGTCCAGGTCATTGGAACATTTCTTCATAGCCAATCTTTCCACGAAAGCGTCCCAATCCTCCCCCTCCATAAATTGCTGAAAGTTGCTGAGGTTAGACATGTTGAGCGTGTAGTTCATGATCCCGTATTCTCGTCGCCAGTTGTAGTGCATGTAGGCACCTTTAACAATGACTCCACGAGGCAGAGTATGGTCTTAAACTCTGCACGCTTGCAGTCTTTTATTAGCAGCTCCTGAGTGCCTGCCAACAAGCTGTGTGTTTCTTTTTATACTGGGTTGCCTGCCGTGTGCAGGTAACCCCTGGGTCTCCAGCAACAGCACCCTCTAGTGTACCGGTAACGTGTGTACAGTACAAGGGCACATTCAGTGTTGCATACAGTGTTACAGACATCACACAGTAAACAGGCATGCATACACAACAGGTTTAATTGTCGGTTTTAGTGTCCCCTGTTAAAAAGGGGGCACTTGATTTATGGTTTTACACAAAATAGTTGTGTGTCGATTCTCAGGGGAAAATGCGAGCCTCTTCAAATTTAGACTGAGGCTGCAAGTTGGGCCGAGAGAAGGGGAAAAATACAAAATATTTTTCAATAAAATAAAAAATAAAAAAATTTTAAAAATCGGAAAACATTCTCAGGTCCCTTTTCCTCTGAATCACTGTAAAAGAATTTTAAAAGAAATTTAACTTACCTTTTTTTGCAGGGCTTCATACCTACTGCCCAGCTGCGGCTGGTTTCTCGTGGGCCTTTTTTTTTTCTGCTCACCTACGGGTCACCACTGTGACCAAACTTGGGCGGTCACGGTTTTTTCGGCAGTGCACGCCAGCGGTCCACTCCCCAGTGGTATTTTGAAACCACCGGCGGAACTCTGATGAAATTCCCGCTGGGTGGTTTTCTGCCGAAAACGAAGAATACCGCTGAGAAACCCAGCGGAAATGCTCACCAAATTCCAGCCCCATGTATTATTGCCTGGAGTAGGTGTGTAAGCCATCACAATCTCCTGAAGCTTGTTTATCGCCTTAAGGAAACAGATAAATTTCCAAGCGATTTCCTGAATTAGCAACAGGCTTGATTTATTCATTTTTTGCTGCTCTGGTGAGATAGTTTGGTCAGGAGATGGGTCAACGATTTACATGGTTGCACCAGTGATTGAATGCGGCTGATTTGATGGAGTCTAATCATCTTTTCATTTGTTCGGATATCTTCTGAGGGCTTGCTTCAGATTCCATTGGACACTTACATTGATGTCAGCATGCCAAGAATAGCCTATTTAAGGTCAGGCATAGAGGCCTGCTTACTTTGGGACCTTCCACTGTCACTAATAGAGGCAGGTACTCGAAAGAGACTTGTGGCGACTTGAGAACAACTCACTTGTTTGTATACATCTGTACCTATGCCACTTTTAGAATCCAAGTCCTGAATGTGGCCGCTGGTTTGTTAGGGTGCAGGTAGTTGCACTGAACCCTCGTTAAAATGAATGCTGTATCCAAGATAAAACCAGATATGATCATGTCTTGGAATCAGGACTCAAATGCCTCTACGTAATCAGTGGGAGCATCCGTGAGAGATGCACTAACTGTGCTCAGTGCCTGTATGCCTCAATTTTTCTCTACGGCTGCCATTGATCCTGCAGAATGGATAACTCTTTTGATACAATGCTTAATATAATCTACAGTAATAGTGAATTCAGTTTGCAACATGTTTTGCAAGGAGGTATTTGACTTGTCCATCTGTTCATGCTCATAAATAACCCCATTTCATGGCAGAATCTGAGGTCTGAATCATGAATCAAATCAACATCTTTGGCCATGCAATGTCACCACTCAGCTGCAGAAAGTTCTTCAGCCGTCACCTTTGCCCCTTCTACGCCTGTGAATGGTAACATTATTTCCTCTTCTAATTCACTGAAATCCACTGGAGTATGTCTGCCTGGTCATTGCTTGTTTTAAGTCATGATACGCTTAGTGCTGTGGTGAGTGTTGTTACTGAGAGGAACTGGCTTGATAGCAATCTATAAAAAGGAAAGGGCATATGATAATTACTGGTGTACAATTATGCATTAGGCATGCCATTGCTGCACAGACAACAGACAGCACATTTTGTGGTGCACACAAATAATGTTGTGTTTCACCTTAAGAATATGGTAGAATTAGAAATGTTGTTTCTCTTGGTGTTGCTCATGGACAATTTTTTTTAAATTCTGTATCTCTCTTCCTGCAACTGTCTAGCACTCTTCAATTGTTTGTTTCATTTTCAGTCTTCCTGCTCGCCTAGTGAGCACTGGGTGGTTGGCAAGTGCAAATCAATCTCGCCAGAATTCCGATAATTCTCTGCCTCGCAAGAACTTCTTTGAATATCAGAGGAAAACTGTCTTTGCAGGCTTCACCGCACTCGGAAGCCAGTGACAGAGTTGTACTGGTGATGAGAACAAGAGCCAAACAACTCAAATACAAGGACAGCACCACCAGAGGCTGGAAAGGTTATCACAAGCCTGCACTTGTACACATTTAGCTTATTCCAAGCGAAGTGATGATCTGCACACATCTGTTGGTGTCCTTCTGTGCACGCGCAGTGCGGCACACGAACAGCTCGGACCACGCTTTCCTCAACGTGGGTCCGAGAAGGCCCGGGAGAAGACTGAATCGAAATGGAAGAAAGAGAGAGAGAGGGAGGGGGTGGGGGGAGGTAAGGGGGGGGTAAAGAGTAGTCAGCACAGTGGCGATGGTGGAAGAACGTGATCCAGTTCGAAAGGGAGAGAGCGAGAACGTAAATCAGATGGCAAAACTGGACGAAACCCGGAAGTCACGAAACCGTCACTTCATATCCAATATACCAGTTAACAATCTGTGACCCACACACAATGCAGGAACTTGTTGGGGGGAGGTCATGAATCCGTAAGCTGGGGGGGCTGGTGGGAGAAGGTCTTAACCTGTGAGAGTGAGCCCGGTCTGTTTCAAGTGAGCCCTGTTGTATTTGGAGTCAGAATGGCACATTGCAAAGATAAACTGCTGGGTGTGTCTTATCCTCCAAGGGGACCAATCAGCAGCAATCAGCAAGGGGGCTCAGGCTGAGCTTTCGGTGTTGCAAATAAACGTGTCCTATTCCAAGCTGCCACTGGACACATTAGAATATTAGGCAATGTGCAGTTCATAGTTCTAGTGAACTGGTGATTGATATATTACTCACCAAGACAAACAATTTAATTCCTATCCACATGGTGGCAAAATGAGGGGGCTGTGTAGACTTTTCACACATAGAAAATAGGTGCAGGAGTAGGCCATTCGGCCCTTCGAACCTGCACCGCCATTCAATGAGTTCATGGCTGAACATGCAACTTCAGTACCCCATTCCTGCTTTCTCGCCATACCCCTTGATCCCCGAGTAGTAAGGACTACATCTAACTCCTTTTTGAATATATTTAGTGAATTGGCCTCAACTACTTTCTGTGGTAGAGAATTCCACAGGTTCACCACTCTCTGGGTGAAGAAGTTTCTCCTCATCTCGGTCCTAAATGGCTTACCCCTTATCCTTAGATTGTGACCACTGGTTCTGGACTTCCCCAACATTGGGAACATTCTTCCTGCATCTAACCTGTCTAAACCCATCAGAATTTTAAACGTTTCAATGAGATCCCCTCTCATTCTTCTGAACTTCAGTGAATACAAGCCCAGTTGATCCAGTCTTTCTTGATATGTCAGTCCCGCCATCCCGGGAATCAATCTGGTGAACCTTCGCTGCACTCCCTCAATAGCAAGAATGTCCTTCAAGTTAGGAGACCAAAACTGTACACAATACTCCAGGTGTGGCCTCACCAAGGCCCTGTACAACTGTAGCAACACCTCCCTGCCCCTGTACTCAAATCCCCTCGCTATGAAGGCCAACATGCCATTTGCTTTCTTAACCGCCTGCTGTACCTGCATGCCAACCTTCAATGACTGATGTACCATGACACCCAGGTCTCGCTGCACCTCCCCTTTTCCTAATCTGTCACCATTCAGATAATAGTCTGTCTCTCTGTTTTCATCACCAAAGTGGATAACCTCACATTTATCCACATTATACTTCATCTGCCATGCATTTGCCCACTCACCTAACCTATCCAAGTCACTCTGCAGCATCATAGCATCCTCCTCGCAGCTCACACTGCCACCCAACTTAGTGTCGTCCACAAATTTGGAGATACTACATTTAATCTCCTCGTCTAAATCATTAATGTACAATGTAAACAGCTGGGGCCCCAGCACAGAACCTTGCGGTACCCCAATAGTCACTGCCTGCCATTCTGAAAAGTACCCATTTACTCCTACTCTTTGCTTCCTGTCTGACAACCAGTTCTCAATCCATGTCAGCACACTACCCCCAATCCCATGTGCTTTAACTTTGCACATTAATCTCTTGTGTGGGACCTTGTCGAACGCCTTCTTAAAGTCCAAATATACCACATCAACTGGTTCTCCCTTGTCCACTCTACTGGAAACATCCTCAAAAAATTACAGAAGATTTGTCAAGCATGATTTCCCTTTCACAAATCCATGCTGACTTGGACCTATCATTTCACCTCTTTCCAAATGTGCTGCTATGACATCCTTAATAATTGATTCCATCATTTTACCCACTACTGATGTCAGGCTGACCGGTCTATAATTCCCTGTTTTCTCTCTCCCTCCTTTTTTAAAAAGCGGGGTTACATTGGCTACCCTACACTCGATAGGAACTGATCCAGAGTCAATGGAATGTTGGAAAATGACTGTCAATGCATCCGCTGTTTCCAAGGCCACCTCCTTAAGTACTCTGGGATGCAGTCCATCAGGCCCTGGGGATTTATCGGCCTTCAATCCCATCAATTTCCCCAACACAATTGCCCGACTAATCAGGATTTCCCTCAGTTCCTCCTTCTTACGAGAGCCTCTGACCCCTTTTATATCCGGAAGGTTGTTTGTGTCCTCCTTAGTGAATACCGAACCAAAGTACTTGTTCAATTGGTCTGCCACAGCGGGATTCTTCAAAGTCGAGGGCATCATTGACAACAAAAACTTGCAAATATAAGCACTTTTAACATAGTATAATAGCCTAAAGCACTTGACGGCACCATTGTGACCGGAAAGGACCTTACACACAATCCATGGCCTTCATAAGCCACAGGAGCTTCCATGTCAAATTGCAAGTGTCTGTAACCATCAAAACAGGATCATGCAAGTCAATGCATGCGTCCGTGGAAGCTGTCGTGATGCCTTCATTTTAAGGCAATGCAGGCACCAGAATTGATTTGAGAGAGAATGACTACAGCCAGATCTTTGGAGACGTAACCCATCCTTTCCAGGCTGATTCCTGACACTTCACAGAGTCCAACAGCAGCGGAGTACAGATACAGTGAGGTCCATACAATTACCAAGATCACCCTCAAGCACAATATAAGCAACCTGAAGCACTCTTTCAGATGACTGGGGGGCGGTGATGTATGGCGGGGTCAGGTTGGCGGAGGACCTTTGTCTTACGTATGTTTAGTGTAATGCCTATGCTTTCATATGCCTCAGTGAAGATGTTGACTATGAGTTAGAGTTCAGTCTCTGAATATGCGCAGATGCAAGCATCGTCCGCGTACTGCAGCTTGATGACAGAGGTTGGGATGGTCCTGGCCTGGAGACTATGAAGGTTGAATAAGTTCCCAGTGGTTCTGTAATTTAGTTCCACTCCAGCGGGGAGCTTGTTGAGTGTGAGATGGAACATTGCAGTAAGGAAGATCGATAAGAAGGTCGGCGCGATAACACAGCCCTGCTTGACCCCAGTCTGGACGTGGATTGGGTCTGTGATGGATCCATTGGTCAGGATCACGGCTTGCATGTCATCGTGGAGCAGGTGCAGGATGGCGACAAACTTTTGGGGACAGCCGAAATGGAGGACGACACTCCATAGTCCCTCGCGGTTGAGTGTCAAAGGCCTTTGCAATGTCAAAGGCGGCCATGTACAAGGGTTGGTGCTGTTCCCTGCATTTCTCTTGTCGCACCGTAAAGATTATGTCCATTGTACCCCCAGTCATCAAGATCCACGGCACGGCCCTGGACAATGTGGACCACTTTCCATACCTTGGGAGTATTATCAGCAAGGGCAGACATCGACGACGAGGTTCAACACCGCCTCCAGTGTGCCAGCACAGCCTTCAACCCCCTGAGGAAGAAAGTGTTCCAAGATCAGGCCCTCAAATCTGGCACCAAGCTCATGGTCTACAGGGCTGATACCCGCCCTCCTGTATGGCTCAGAGACGTGGGCCATATACAGTAGGCACCTCAAATCGCTGGAGAAATATCACCAACGATGTCTCCGCAAGATCCTGCAAATCACGTGGGAGAACAGAAGCACCAATGTTAGCGTCTTCGATCAGGCAACATCCCCAGCATCGAAGCACTGACCACACTCGACCAGCTCGGTTGGGCAGGCCACATTGTTTGCATGCCTGACACAAGACTCCCAAAGCAAGCGCTCCATTCAGAACTCCTACACGGCAAGCGAGCCCCAGGTAGGCAGAGGAAACATTTCAAGGACACCCTCAAAGCTTCTTTGAAAAAATGCAACATCCCCACCGACACCTGGGAATCCCTGGCCAAAGACCGCCCTAAGTGGAGGAAGAGCATCCAGGAGGGCGCTGAGTGTTATATCTTGGATAAAGAGTCAGACTAGACAATACAAGCTCAAAGTAAGTGTGACTGTAGTCCTTTATTGCAGATCACAGAGTGCCTCTCCAGCTTGTGAGGCCTCCTTATAAACAGGTGCTCCCAAGGGATTGTGGGATCCCTTGGGACTCCAGGGAATAAGCCCTCTGGTGGTTAGACATGGTAATTACAGGTTTATATACATAACACTGAGCACCGAGTCTCAAGGTGTCTCAAGCATGCAGAAACAAAGCGCAGGCAGCGGAAGAAGCATGCGGTAAACCAGTCTTCCCACCCATCCTTTCCTTTAACGACTGTCTGTCCCGCCTGTGACAGAGACTGCAATTCCCGTACAAACTCACTTTTAGAGTGGAAGCAAGTCTTCCTCGATTTCGAGGGACTGCCTATGATGATGATGATCTTTCAGATGCATGGACAGATCAGGGAGTGTCAGACAACACTCCACGCCACAACTTTGCCATTGAAAACAGCATAAGAATTAAACAGCGCAAGATGAAAGTGAGGAGCCAGAAGAACTCCCCACTGAACCACCTTTGCAGGCTGCACTTCTTCGACAAGCATCTCCCAAACAGAAGTGATCTGCACCTTTCTTCAGCATTTCTCCTTCAGTACCCAGTAAAAATGAAAGAGCCGCTTAAAATAGCAGCTGACAGTGAAGTCCCCCGTGCAGGATCAATCCATGCTCAAAGCTCGCGCTGAATGGCAAACGAGACCGACCGAGATTGGCGCAGTGCAATCTTAGCAAGCTGCTCCCATATCCAGGCACTTCAGCATTGGGTTCAGAAAATGTTCTCTCATTAAATTGTGGCATTATTTCGTATTGGTAGCAAATTAACAGGAACCTTTGCATATGGATTAAAGAGAGCCTGACAGCAGCTCCAGCTACCACTGCATTGTTTAGCATATTATGATAACATTTTAAGGAAGTGTAAATAAAGTTTGGAGCATTTTATTTTCCACCCAATCCTCTGCAGCACGATTTGAAATTTGCCCTTTTATCACGAAAGAGCAGGAATCTTTTTTTAAACCCTGGATTGAGGAGGAAAATCTTGCAGGATATCAGCTAAAGTGGAAGGAAAAAAGATCATAAGTCATTGTAGCTGCAATGTTTTTCCCTCCAATCGCTTTTGCTGCAATGCAGAGTTGCAAATGAAATGGCAGACAGAAAAGCTGCCACTAATGGTCATTGGGCATGAAGGCTGCTAATTAGCAACAGTCTGAAAAATATCAGGGGGAACGACCTAGATGTACAAAACAAGGCCAAGGAAGGAGACAAATTGTGCTGGACCAATCTCATGGGAATTCCTATGGCCAGACTCATTAGCTATTCACAGTGAGCTCCCAGCTTGAACAGAGCCTGTCTGCCCCTGAAATGGGCGTTTCTAAAAAGACATGGGCAATTTCAAGAGTAAGTTTGTGATAATTTATGTTCGTTACATTATAAATATTATTTTCAGGTATATATAATTGCCCGGTTAAGGAAACATGGCCATTTAAGGACATGAGCAATTTAATTGGCATGCATTGTGGCAGTTAATATGTTTCAGAGTGGTAGCTTTGAAAGAAAACATACATTTGATTGGTTGCTTTTCTAACCTGATCACATTTGAGCAAATCAGCAGAGCTAATGAAAAGATAGCCATTCCAAAAAGCTATGCAGACATATAAAGAACATATACATATTTATGATGTGATGTGTGCTATATGCAAGGCCAAATTATATGACAATAGATAGATTTCACTATAACTGTGTCAAAGCGCATTATGTCAGAAATGGAGGACAAATTGTTGGCTGCCAGGAGGATTAAACTTGACAGTAGATTCAACAAAAAATTATGCTATGCTACCTCTGAATTGATCCAAGAGAAACAAAATCCAGCAGTAGAATTACTTAAACCAATTTGAGACACAGAATGCTCGACATTCAAATTGCCAGTTTGAAGGTGAATTTAGGTAGATATCAACTCCTTTGACCTCCATGCACCACAGTAAGCAAAGTATTAGCATAATGATACAGCTATATTCATTATAACAGCAAAGATCACTAATATCAAGTTCACCGTGAGAATGCAGGATAGAGAAAGAACGGCAGGGGTGCGGAACTATAAAAAAGCTGAATGGAAAAAGATGCAACAGAGAGAAATGAGAGGAGAACGATTCCACGTCAAATTAAACCTTATCATTTTCCAGAGTGAGAGAAGGGTTCCAGATGAGTCTCTCCAGATAGCACTGAAATATTACATGGACCTGGACTTTAAAAAAAGAGCTGAGATGTTGTAGGGGAAAGTAATGTTTGGCATGCAACGGGAAACCCAGCTTCTTAATCTGAATGGATGGCAGGATGAGGGGTTGTGGGAAGGTCACATCATTGCTCCCAACAGTCTTTGATCATGCATTGAATATGCAATCTCTGCCACAGGGGGATTTGTTTTATTCACAAATGGTTGCTTCCCCCTCCAGCTACAATCAGTTTGGATAATTTCTCAATTGTAGTGCCACAACTAATCACAGAGCACCACTTTCGGCTTAGATCCCTAGTCCCTACTAAAATCACTAAATTTCATTGAAAGAGTCAACACAGAATTAATAGCACAATTTTACACCGAATGGATTACTGTTTTACATTGTTCATTTATTAAAATAGTTTTCTTGTTTTATCACAGAAAATAGCTGCCAAAATAATATAACTGTCCTCAAAATGAGCACCACGCTGTTCACACCTCAATTTAAATAATGTCTGTAGTAATGAGTTAATGCCACTTGTTGAATGTTGTAGTACTTTTTGGCTGAATTTTTGTCCTCCTCAGGAGAGTCGGTGATCAGTGCTGGGAGGAGCAGGGAGATCACCCCTACCCACCCCATCCCTTTGCACTTTTGGCAGACAGCGATGTGCTTAAGCTGTAGTTAACTGAGTGTACTGCCATGTTCGTGCGGTCAAGCCACAACGTGCAGGTTTCATACAGCTGACAGCAACCCCGAAGTAAATTTGCCAGACTTCCTCAGGTCAGCCGTTGGGAAGGCCTGGTTGGAAAAAATACATCTTGCTAGCTGTTGACCTTCGAGAATCCAACAAGTTTACATTGGGGTTGCCACTGGCTGTGAGAGAAACACATGAATCAGGAGCCAGCAACACTAGCTCAGCAATTAACCCATATCAGAAGCATCTCCGAGCAGATTGATATTGCGAAACACTGAAAGCAGGTCACCTTCATTACCATTTCTTTTGGCCGGGCTGGTGTATGGTACAGAGAGACTGCAAACTGGGAAGTAGAGGAAATGTTAAAAATCTGTTGAAGCTATGCTTTCAAATGAGGCTTTCTATGCTGGTTCACCAAAAGATTCGGTCAGAAGTTAAAGTGGAATTGAACAGTAAGTACAGTGTTCTAACCTTCACATAATCCCAAAGATTGTTTAGCTGGGACCAGAGTATAAAACAAAGACCACTGTACGTGGACTATGTAAGGTTTTGGAGAACAGTGAGGGTATTATGGTGACCCTGCACGTGAAGCATATTGAGGCTCTGGAAAAGGTGCAGAGGTGGGCAACCAGCGTAATCCTTACACAAAGGCTGTAAACTATAAGGATAAACTCTCAAGCATTGGGGCTGTTTACTTTAGAGAAGCACAGCCTACACAGGGTATGATTTAAGTTTTTAAAATGAAGAATTGAACTCAAGATAACTTGGATGGGTTACTTGACATGGAGAGGGATGCTGTGGTTAGATAGCATGTAAGTAAAATATCTAAGCAAAGAATTAGCGAATATGACAGGAAGTATTTCTTTTCAGAGTGTGAACATATAGTTGGTCTGGATTTACCACAGTCCTTTAAAAAGGGAACTTGACAGATTTCCAAATGAAGAGGAAATTTCCAGTTCTAGAGAGTAAGCTGCTAGTTAGTTGTGATTGTGAGAAGTTATGAGGCTATCTGAATTGGCTGTAGTTTCTTTTCAATCATTTTGACTTTCCCAGGAGATTGTGTGGTTTGGGGAAGGCGGGCCAATGGTGTTCATCATTGCACCATGTCTGGATGAGATGAGTTTGCTTCAATCTTTTAGCACAATTGTCTGTGCTACCTCCAGTCCAGCTCTTGCTGCAGCTTCACCCAACTAACAATGCTGCTATTTACCCAGTTTGGCTTAACTATCACAATGCAAAGTTCACCAGCCTGACGTCGTGGGCTATGTTGAAATCAACAACAGAGGAAACAGAAGGGTTGAAGACCTGCAGTCAGAGTTACAATATTTCAGCTGAGGCCCAGCGAGTGATTTATAGAGTTGTAGCATGATCTCTTTGTATTTATATTTTATGCCTCTACTTTTAACCAAAGTAACCAATATGCTTTTTTAAAATCAGCTTATCAACTTGCCCTGCCACTTTTTAGGATTTGTGTATATGGACACCAACGTCTCTCTGTTCATCTACACTTTTCAAAATCGTATCATTTATAGTATACTGTCTTTCCATATTAGTCCTCCCAGAGAGCATTATTTCACAGTTTTATGCATTGAACTCCATCTGCCATGCTTCTGCCCCTTTCATCATCTGGTCAATATCATCGTGAAGTCAACAACTATCCTCATCACTATTTACTACATTGCCTGCTTTTACCAGGTGGAAGAATTTCACAGGCATTTGCTGAGCAGAAGCGGGGTAAATAGCGCAGCTCTCCGTCCACGGATGCATTTTTCCCGGGATGTGGATGATCTGTCAGGAAGATTTTTGTGCATGCGTTTCCCCAGAATTTGCGTGGCTCTTACCAGTAACTACACCCCTCGTATGCACCCGTAGGGGCCACAAAATATGGGTCAATCATTCCTTCCCTATCTTTAATTCACTTTCTGTATCTGATCTGGCACTGAATTCACTATTCTCACATACATTTCATGGTTCAGACTCGGCATCATTCAATTCTCAATCTGATTGGTTAAGAAGATACATTGTTTCATGCCCTGTTCACAGGTCCCAGATACTCTGTAGAGGGCACTCAGATATTTCGATCCCCCATTTATAGCCACTTGCAGTGCAAATGCATGGCAGATGCAGTATAATGTGGATAAATGTGAGGTTATCCATTTTGGGGGCAAAAACACGAAGGCAGAATATTATCTGGATGGCGGCAGATTAGGAAAAGGGGAGGTGCAACGAGACCTGGGTGTCATGGTTCATCAGTCACTGAAAGTGGGCACGCAGGTACAGCAGGCGGTGAAAAAGGCAAATGGTATGTTGGCCTTCATAGCTAGGGGATTTGAGTGCAGGAGCAGGGAGGTCTTACTGCAGTTGTACAGGGCCTTAATGAGGCCTCACCTGGAATATTGTGTTCAGTTTTGGTCTCCTAATCTGAGGAAGGACGTTCTTGCTATTCAGGGAGTGCAGCGAAGGTTCACCATATGATACAAGAGATGGCTGGACTGTCATATGAGGAGAGACTGGATCAACTGGGCCTGTATTCACTGGAATTTAGAAGGATGAGAGAGGATCTCGTAGAAATGTATAAGATTCTGACTGGACAGGTTAGTTGCGGGAAGAATGTTCCTGATGTTGGGGGAAGTCCAGAGCAAGGGGACATAGTCTTAGGATAAGGGGTAGGCCATTCAGGACTGAGATGAGGAGAAACTTCACTCAGAGTTGTTAACCTGTGGAATTCCCTGCCGCAGAGAGTTGTTGATGCCAGTTCATTGGATATATTCAAGAGGGAGTTAGATATGGCCTTACGGCTAAGGGGATCAAGGGATATGGAGAGAAAGCAGGAAAGGGGTACTGAGGGAATGATCAGCCATGATCTTATTGAATGGCAGTGCAGGCTCGATGGGTCGAATAGCCTACTCCTGCACCTATTTTCTATGTTTCTAAAGTCTCATGGAAATTAAATGGGCATGGGTAGGTCTATCGAACAGCAGCTGCCGTTCGTTCGACAGCTGTGGATAGCACACTCGCCTCAGTCAGAAGGTTGTGGGTTCAAGTCCCACTCGAGGGACTTGAGCACATAAATCTAGGCTGACACTCCAGTGCAGTGCTGAGGGAACGCTGCACTGTCGGAGTTGCCATCCTTTGGATGAGATGTTAAAGCAAGGTACGTCTGTGTGGGCCTCATGTGGACATAAAAGATCCTGTTACACTATTTCGAAGAAGAGCAGGTGAGTTATCCACGGTGTCCTGGCCAATATTTATCCCTCAAATCAATAACAAAGACAAATTATCTGGTCATTATCATATTGCTGTTTGTGGGAGCTTACGGTGTACAAATTAGCTGCCATGTTTCTCACATTACAACAGTGACTGCACTCCAAAAGGACTTCATTCGCTGTAAAGCGCTATGAGCCGTCCGGTTGTCGTGAAAGGCGCTATATAAATGTTTCTTAACAGTAAATTGTGGCCCAATACGACGGTTTAGCCAAATGTTCTACTTTAAATTTTGTAGCTGTCCCAATTGACTGTAGTCATTTTGATATTTGAAATTAGACTGTCACAATGCCAAACAAGCCCAAAAGGTCAACTGACGACTAATTGCTTAAAACATGAAAATGTTATTCTCAGTCACCTTGATCTCTGTGTTGTTTGCTTAACAGTGTTCTACACAGTGTTCAATTTTATTTGATCTATTCCAAGTTACTGTGGTTGTTGCAATGTTTGGTAGTTCAGACAGCCCATTTTTAAAGCCAATGGGGGAAACTCTCCACTGGCTGGGGTCATACCTAGCACAAAAGGAAGCTGGTCATGGTTATTGTAAGTCAATCATCTCAGTGCCTGGATATCGGTGCACGAGTTCCTCAGTGCTAACCATCTTCAGCTGCTTCATCAATGACCTTCCCTCCAACATAAGGTCAGAAAGAGGTCAGAAATGGGGATGTTCGCTGATTGCAGTGTTCAGTTCCATTCACAACTCCTCAGATAATGAAGCAGTCCGTGCCCAGCTGCAACAAAACCTGGATGACATTGAGGCTTGGGCTGATAAGTGGCAAGTAAAACACAAGTGCCAGGCAATGATCATCTCTGACAAGAGGGAGTCTAACCACTGCCCCATATCATTCAACGGCATTACCATCGGTGAATTCCCCCATCAACAACATCCTGGGGGTCATCATTGACCAGAAACTTACCTCAACCACCCACATAAATACTGTGGCTCCAAGAGTAGGTCAGAAGCTGGGTATTCTGCAGCAAGTGCCTCACCTTCCGACTCCACAAAGCCTTTGCACCACCTTCAAGGTGCTAATCAGGACTATGATGGAATACTCTCCACTTGCCTGGATGAGTGCAACTCCAACACCACAAGAAGCTCAACACCATCCAGGAAAAAGCAGCCCATTTGATTGGCACCCCATCCATCACCTTAAATGTTCACTCCCTCCACCACTGGCACACGTGGCTGCAGTGTGTTGCATTTGCAAGATGCACTGCAGCAACTCGCCAAGCCTTCTTTGATAGCACCTGCCAAACCCACGACCTCTACCACCTACAAGGACATGGACAGCAGGCTCATGGTAACACCAGCACCTCCAAGTCACACACGATCCTTACCTGGAAATATATCACCATTCATTCAGTCGCTGGGTCAAAATCCTGGAACTCCCTGCCCAACAGCACTGTGGAGTATTTTCACCATATAGACTGCAGCAGTTCAAGAAAGCAAGTCACCAGCACCTTCTCAATGGCAATTTGGGATGACAGTAAATGTTGGCCTTGCCAGCGATGCCCACTGAGTAAAGGCCCAACCTACTCAACCTTTCCTCATCAGTCAACTCCCTCATCTCCAGAATCAACCTCATGAACCTTCTCTGAACTGCCTCCAAAGCAAGTATATCCTTTCGTAAATATGAAAGCCAAAACTGCACGCAGTATTCCAGGTGTGGCCTCACCAAAATCTTGTATAGCTGTAGCAACACTTCCCTGCTTTTATACTCCATCCCCTTTGAAATAAATGCCAAGATACCATTGGCCTTCATGATCACTTGCTGTACCTGCATACTATCCTTTTGTGTTTCATGCACAAGTACCCCCAGGTCCCGCTGTACTGCGGCACTTTGCAATCTTTCTCCATTTAAATAATAACTTGCTCTTTGATTTTTTTCTGATAAAGTGCATGACCTCACACTCTGACATTATACTCCATCTGCCAAATTTTTCACCTACTCACTTAGCCTGTCTATGTCCTTTTGCAGATTTTTTGTGTCCTCCTCACACATTGATTTTCCTCCCATCTTTGTATAGTCAACAAACTTGGCTGCGTTGCACTCAGTCCCTTCTTCCAAGTCGTTAATATAGTTTGTAAATACTTGGGGTCCCAGCACTGATCCCTGTAGCACCCCACTAGTTATTGGTTGCCAACCAGAGAATGAACCATTTATCCCAACTCTCTGGCTGAAAAACAGAAAAAAATCTTCTATCCATGCTAATATATTACCCCCAAAGCCATGAACTTTTATCTTGTGCAGTAACCTTTTATGTGGCACCTTGTCAAATGCCTTCTGGAAGTCCAAATACACCACATCCACTGGTTCCCCTTTATCCATCCTGTTTGATACATCCGCAAAGAACTCCAGCAAATTTGTCAAACATGACTTCCCATTCATAAATCCATGCTGACTCTGCCTGACCGAATTTTGCTTTTCCAAATGTCCTGCTATTGCTTCTTTAATAATGGACATCCAGCATTTTCCCCACAGATGTTAGGCGAACTGGTCTATAGTTTCTTGATTTTTGTCTGCCTCCTTTTTTTAAAAAATAGGGGCGTTACCTTGCAGTTTTACAATTTGCTGGGACCTCCCCATGCTTCCATCAGGATTTTCAACTTATTATCTTATGTGGGTCGTTTCACTGCTAAGCCAATGTCAGGGCCTTAGAGAGGGTGCAGAAGAGATGTACTAGAATGGTACCAGGTGATGAGGAATTTCAATTATGTGGAGAGACTAGAGAAGCTGGGGTTATTCTCCTTATGAGCAGAGAAGGTCAAGAAGAAATTTGATAGGGGTGTTCAAAATCATGGCTGTTATGACAAAGCAAATAAGGAGAAATGGTTTCTTGGGACAGAAGGGTTGTTAACCAGAGAACACAGGTTTATGATCATTGGCAAAAGTATGAGACCACACGAGGGGGAAAAAAGTTATAATCTGGAATGCACTCCATGAAAGGGCGAGGGAAGCAGCTTCAGTAGTAACTTTCAAAATGGCATTGGTTATATACTTGAAGGGGGGAAAATTTGCATGGCAAAGGGAAAGAGTAAGAGACTAATTTTATAGCTTTTCCAAGATAAAAGCCCAAAAGGTGGCTGCCTCACTGAAAATTCCACAATGCGTCAGAGATAGCTTACATCCTAACAGAGGACAGAATCATCATCCATGAAAGCGGAGAAGCTGAATCGATGGTATTGCCTCTATTTGCAATGATGTGGTCTACACTATAATCCATTGAATGACAACACGGTTGTAGCCAAAGTGTATCCCTGCTTTACTTCAGATCTAGTACAGACCCTCTCAGACTTGTAGTTCCCCAGGTCAGACCCGTATTCCCGGGTCATTATGTCGATCTTGAATTAGCCTCAAGAGACTGTCAGGGACGCTGGTGCCTTGGAGAGCCTTCCATATGATGCTTCTGTCTTCAGAATCAAAGGCTATTGTCATGAAGGCCAAAAGCAGGAATACCATCTAATTTTAGATCCTCTCATTTTCAGTAATAAGGTCTCTAATTCAGCCCAACTGACTTCCCTGGAGACCAGCTAGAATGATAATTACTTCCATTAATATATAGTGCCTCAAGTGGAAAATGTCCCAAGGCACTTCAGTGTACACCAAACCAAATGTGTACAGTGCTAAAGTAGATATCCAGAGGGATAACCAAAAGCTTGGTCATCGAGGTAGGTTTAAAGAAAGTGGTTGAGAACAGGGGGGTTTAAGGGTGGAAATTCCAGAGCATGGGTGAAGGCACAGCTGATAATGGTGGGGCAAAGGGAGGGGTTGGATACACAAGAGACCAGATTCAGAGGAACAGAAAATTTGGGGAGGGCTGCAGCACTCGAGGAAGGATTTAGTAATTTAAAAAACATGAGAATTTTAAATTTCAGGCATTGGAGGAACCAGAAGCCAATATAGGCCGAGGACAGTGGTAATTAACAAGTGGGTATTGGTGTATGATTGGACATTGGCAGCAGTTTTAGATGTGCTTAACTTTATAAAAGGGTGAAGGATGGAAGGTCTGCCAAGAAAGGGTTGGATTAGTGGAGTCAAGGTGTGAATGAGGTTTTCAGCAGCAGATGGGCTACAGTAGGGATGGAGACATTAGATGTTGTGGAGGTGGAAGTAGGCAATCCAAGTGATGGAGAGGATTTGGTGTTCTAAGCTCTATCCACTCAATAGGCACATTGCCCTTTTGGTCACTGAAGAGCTTCAGGTGGTCATGAATGACAGTCTACTCACCAAGCTCATGGAAAACAGCAGCTAGGTACTCAGTAAGATAATGGGACTAAAGGCAGATGAATCCCCTGGACTTGATGGCTTGCATCCTTGGGTCTTAAGTGAAGTAGCAGCAGGGATTGTGGATGCACTGGTTGTAATTTACCAAAATTCCCTGGATTCTGGGGCAGTCCTAACAGATTGGAAAACTGCAAATGTAACGCCCTTATTTAAAAAAGGAGGCAGACAAAAAGCAAGAAACTACACACCAGTTAGCCTAACATCTGTGGTTGGGAAAATGTTGGAGTCCATTATTAAAGAAGCAGTAGCAGGACATTTGGAAAAACATAATTCAGTCAGGCAGAGTCAGCATGGATTTATGACCTCACACTTTCCAACATTATACTCCATCTGCCAAATTTTCACCCACTCACTTAGCCTGTCTATGTCCTTTTGCAGATTTTGTGTGTCCTCCTCACACATTGCTTTTCCTCCCATCTTTGTATAGTCAACAAACTTGGCTACGTTGCATTCAGCCCCTCAGTAACCTTATGAAGGGGTTTGACAAAGGAGTTCTTTGAGGATGTAATGAACAGGGTGGATAAAAGGAGAGCCAGTGGATGTGGTGTATTTGGACTTCCAGAAGGCATTTGACAAGGTGCCACATAAAAGGTTACTGCACAAGATAAAAGTTCATGGGGTTGGGGGTAATATATTAGCATGGATAGAGGATTGGCTAACCAACAGAAAACAGAGAGTTGGGATAAATGGTTCATTCTCTGGTTGGCAATCAGTAATTAGTGGGGTGCCAAAGGGATCAGTGCTGGGACCCCAACTATTTACAATCTATATTAACGACTTGGAAGAAGGGACTGAGTGCAACTTAGCCAAGTTTGCTGATAAAAAGATGGGAGGAAAAGCAATGTGTGAGGAGGACACACAAAATCTGCAAAAGGACATACAGGCTAAGTGAGTGGACAAAAATTTGGCAGATGGAGTATAATGTTGGAAAGTGTGAGGTCATGCATTTTGGCAGAAAAAAATCAAAGAGCAAGTTATTATTTAAATGGGGAACGATTGCAAAGTGCCGCAGTACAGCGGGACCTGGGGGTACTTGTGCATGAAACACAAAAGGATAGTATGCAGGTACAGCAAGTGATCAGGAAGGCCACTGGTATCTTGGCCTTTATTGCAAAAGGGATGGAGTATTAAAGCAGGGAAGTGTTGCTACAGCTTTACAAGGTATTGGTGAGGCCACACCTGGAATAGTGTGCGCAGTTTTGGTTTCCATATTTACGAAAAGATATACTTGCTTTGGAGGCAGTTCAGAGAAGGTTCACTAGGTTGATTCCGGAGATGAGGGTGTTGACTTATGAGGAAAGGTTGAGTAGGTTTGGCCTCTCCTCATTGGAATTCAGAAGAATGAGGTGTGATCTTACCAAAACAGAAGATAATAAGGGGGCTTGACAGGGTGGATGCAGAGAATGTTTCCACTGATGTGGGAGACTAGAACGAGGGGGCATAATCTTAGAATAAGGGACCGCCCATTTAAAATTGAGATGGAGAAATTTCTTTTTTCAGGTTGTAAAATCTGTGGAATTCGCTGCCTCAGGTAGCTGTGGAAGCCAGGACACTGAACAAATTTAAGAGAGAGAGATAGTTTTTTAACCGATAAAGGGAATAAGGGATTATGGGGAACAGGCAGGAAAGTTGACCCGGGTCAATGATCGGATCAGCCAAGATTGTATTAAATGGTGGAGCAGGCTTGAGGGGCCGTATGGCCTACTCCTACTTATGTTCTTATGTAACTTGTTAATTTTTTGATAATTCTTCCATTAATGCCAAGTGACTAATTAGTCTTCTAATTTGAAGCCTTTTTTGTTTCCATTCAAAAATAAAATCAAATAAAATAACTTGAATTATAAACATAAACAACAGCAACTTAGAAACATAGAAATCTACAGCACAGAAGGAGGCTATTTCGACCCATCATGTCTGCGCCGGCCGACAAAGAGCCACATGGCCCTTGGTGAGCTACCCTGAGCTAAACCTATGAACAACGGCGGAAAGGTAAAGAGCACCTGGCCAAACCAGTCTGCCCCACACAACTGAGACATTCCCGACACCACAACATTTTACACTCCACCCAAAACGAAACCATGTGATCTCCTGGGAGGGGCAAAAGATTAAAAAAAAACCCAGGCCAATTTGGGGGGGGGGGGGGAAAAAATGGGAAAATTCCTCTTCAACCCATCCAAGCAATTGAAATTAGTCCAGGAGATCACCCTGGCCATATTTGATTCCCTGCAGTACTTACCATTATATCTATACCAGCCAACAAGAGGTTATCCAGTCAAATCCCACTTATCTTGGTCCGTAACCTTGCACAGCACAGCACTTCAAGTGCCCATCCAAATACCTTTTAAACCTGACGGTTTCTGCATCCAACACCCTTCCAGGCAGAGAGTTCCAGATCCCCAGAAACCTCTGCGTGAACAAGCCTCCCCTCAAATCCCCTCTGAACCATCCACCAACCACCTTAAAGCTATGGCCCCTCGTAATTGACCCGTCCACCAAGGGATCTAGTCCCTTGCTATCTACTATATACAGGCCCCTCAAACTTTTATACACCCGAGGTCTCCCCTCAGCTTCCTCTGTTCCAATGAGAACAAACCCAGCCTATCCAACCTGTCCTCATAACTAAGATTCTCCATTCCAGGCAGCATCCTAGTAAATCTCCTCTGCACTCTCTCCAGTGCAATCACATCCTTCCTATAATACGGCGACCAGAACTGCACACAGTGCTCCAGCTGTGGCCTAACCAGAGTATTATACAATTTAAGCCTAACCTCCCTGCTCTTGTATTCTATGCCTCAGCCAATAAAGACAAGCATTCCATATGCCTTCTTAACCACCTTATCCACCTGGCCTGCTACTTTCAGGGATCGGTGGACAAGCACTCCAAAGTCCCTTTGTTCATCTGCACTATTAAGTGGCCTACCGTTTAATGTGTATAGCCTTTCCTCATTAGCCCTCCCCAAGTGAATTACCTCGCAGTTCTCTGGATTAAATTCCATTTGGCACTGTTCTGCCCACCTGACCAGTAGATTGATATCCTCCTGCAGTCCATGACTTTCCTCTTCATTATCAACCACACAGCCAATTTTAGTTTCATCTGCAAACTTCTTAATCATACTCCCTATATAGTCAAATCTAGATCATTCATGTATACCACAAAAAGCAAGGGACCCAGTACTGAGCCCTGCAGAAGCCCACTGGAAACATCCTTCCAGTCACAAAAACATGCATTAACCATTACCTTTTGTTTCCGACCTCTAAGCCAATTTTGGATCCAACTGGCCACTTTGCCCTAGATCCCATGGGCTTTAACCTTTGTGACCAGTCTACCATGTGAGACCTTATCAAAAGCTTTGCTAAAGTCCATATACACGGCATCGTACGCACTACCCGCAATCGGCTCTTCTGGTTACCTCCACAAAAAATTCAATCAGGTTAGTCATAAACAATCTTCCCTTAACAAATCCACGCCAACTGTCCCTAATTACTGGTCGCCTTTCTAAAATGTAGATTTATCCTGTCTTTCAGGAATTTTTCCAATAATTTTCCCACCACTGAGGTTAGGCTGACAGGCCTGTAATTACTCAGCCTATCCCTTTCTCCCTTCTTAAACAAGGGTACTACATTAGCAGTCCTCCAGCACCATGCCCAGATCCAAAGAGGACTGGAAAATGATGGCCAAGACCTCTGCTATTTCCTCTTTTACTTCACTTAACAGCCTGGGATGCATTTCATCTGGGCCTGGGGACTTTTCTACTTTCAAAGCTGCTAAACCCCTTAATACCTCCTCTCTCTCCATTTCATCTAGAATTTCACACTCCTCGACAGCAGTATTTGCATTGCCCTTTTCCTTTGTGAAAACAGATGCAAAGCATTCATTAAGAACCATACCAACATCTTCCACCTCCACACAAAGATTTTCCTCAGGGTCTCCAATAGGCCCTACCCTTTAGTTATCCTCGCTCTTAATATATTTATAGAACATCTTTGGGTTTTCCTTAATTTTACTAGCCAAGAATTTTTCATGCTCTCTTAGCATTCCTATTATCCGTTTTAATTTTACCTCTTAACTTGCTATATTCCTCCAAAGCTTCTACAGTATTTAGCCATTGGTATATGACACAAGCTTCCCTTTTTTTCCTTTATCCTCCCCTGTAAGTCCCTAGACATCCAGGGGGGCTCTAGAATGGTTATTCCCACCCTTTTTCTTTAAGGGCACATGTTTGGCCTGAGCCCACCGGATCTCTTCCCACTGTTCAGCTACTTGTAGGTAAATCAGTGTCTGTTTCCAGTCCACTGTGGCCAAATCACTCCTCAACTTAGCAAAGTTAGCTTTTCCCCCAATTTGGGACTTTTATTCCTGGTCTATCCTTGTCCTTATCCATAACTAACTTGAATCTGACTGAATTATGGTCATTGGCACCCAAGTGCTCTCCCACGAATACCCCGCCTTCCACCTGGCCAGCTTTATTCCCCAAAACTAAATTCAAACCCCTCTCGTGTTGTCTTGTTCCATACTGACAAAATGCATTCAAGATAAATTTTTTTTATTTATTTTTTTTTTTAAAGAATTCCACACCCTCTATTTGTCCCAATCAATATTAGGGATTTTTTAACTATCCTACAATTTTTGGACTTCACAGAAATTTGCCTACAAATTTGTTCCTCTATCTCCCTCCCACTGTTTCGGAGTCTATAATCAACACCCGGCAGTGTGATCGCCCCGTTTTTATTTTTCAATTTGACCCATATGGCTCCATTTGATGATCTCTCTAACATACTATCCCTCCTCACTGCTGTAAGAGTTTATTTAATCAATAACACAACGCCCCCCCTCCCCCCGGCCTTTCTAGTCTAAAAATCCTGTAACCAGGAATATTGAGCTGCCAAACCTGTCCCTTTTTCAGCCATGTTTCTGTAATGGCTATGTCATACACCCAAGTGTCTCCCTGTTCTCTTCGCTCATCCGCTTTATTCACTATATTCCTTGCATTAAAGTATATAATTTAGCACAGGACGACCTCCTTGATTACTACTTATTAACCCTTGTTTCCTGTCTTACAGATTCACTTTCTAAATTCTTGCTATCCAATTTCAGCTTTATTTCCTTCCCGATTGAATTTGCTCAGGTTCCCATCCCCCTGCTAAGCTAGTTTAAATTCTCCCCAACATCACTAGCAAAACTCCCTGGTCCTAGTGTTGTTAAGGTGCAACCTGTTCAGTTTGTGCAGGTCCCATCTCCCCCAGAAGTGGTCCCAATGCCTCAGGAATATAAAGCCCTCTCTTCTACACCAACTTTCTAGCCACTTGTTTATTCTCTCTATACTTCTATTCTTATACTCATTAGCACGTGGCACCAGTAGTAACCTGGAGATTACTATCCTTGAGGTCCTACCCTTTAATTGTTTTCCTAGCTTCCTAAATTCTGTCCCATCCCTCTTTCTACCAATGTCATTGGTCCTGATATGAACAACGACCTCTAGCTGTTTACCCCCTCCCCCCAGAATGCCTTGCGTCTGCTCAGTGACATCCTTGACCCTGGCACCAGGGAGGCACCGTACCATCCTGGAGTCACGTCTACGGCCACAGAAATGCACCTCTGTTCCCCTACCACTACAGCTCTCTTATTCCTAGTCCTTCACCCCTGTGCTGCTGCGCCACTCGTGGTGCCTTGGACTTGGCTCCACTCCCCAGAGGCACCATCGCCCTCACCGGTGCTCAGAAGAGAATATTGGTTGGAGGACAAGATGGACTCAGAGGGACTCCTGCACTACCTGCCTACTGTTCTTACTCCATCTGGTGGTCAACCACTTCCCTTCTACATACATGCTTTTAAGCTGTGGGGTGACCACCTCCTGAAATGTGCTACCCACATAGCTCTCAGCCTCACGGATGCACCGTATTGACTCCAACCGCCGCTTAAGCTCCGAAAAGTGGAGCTCAAGTAGTTGAATGTGGAGACACCTCCTGCACACATGGTTGTCTAGGTCGTGTGAAGCATCCAGGACTTCCCACATGCTGCAAGACATGCACTCCACAGGACTGAGCTGCCCGGTCATCCCTCTAATTAGACTTGGCTAATTAAAAAGATTTACTTATAAAACAGCCAACCGCTTACCTGCCCAGACGAGGGCCGTGAGGGCCAGAAGTGAACTCCTCACCTACCTCCGGCCCTCCTGCTCCTCGGACTCCTGAACACCGGCCTCACTGAGGTCCGGGCCGCTCAAATTTTAATCCAGTCCGACTGGAATGAAACAAAATTGTCAAAAGGAAGGGATCTGGAAATTCAGATGCTTAAACCACTAAAATTACCAAAGCAAGTTGAAAAGAGAGTTAAGATTAACAATGATCACTCGTGCCACATCTGAAAGCACCTCACGTTTCTTCTCATCCTTCCAGCAACAGATTTGTATCTGTTTGGAGACTGGTCACTGGTTAGTGCTAAAAAAAAAATTCAGGTAATAGGAATGAAGCACCTTTGTACTGAGTAGACTGTACAGGTGTACAGATGCTCTGGATACAGTTAGATAGACAAGAGTGGAACCAAACAAGCGCAGTACCAGAGCTGAACAATGGATCAAAGGCATTGGAAGAGAATGGTGTGGCCGACTGTATCAAAGAGGTCTGAGAGCAGGAGTTAAAAGTATTTTGAGATTATAAAAAAGTCACAAATACCAAGTAAAAGAAACAGCAAGGGGAAGAGAGCAATGGTTATAAAGTAGAATCTAGTACCCATGAAAACCAAATCGGACTTGATCCAGATCATTAATTTTTGTAATAGAATGTGAAAATATTTCTATGAGGCCCTGAAGCTTGTAAACTTGTGCAGTTCACAACACAGCACGTAATGCTGTCCATTGCTGGAGACGGCGTTGAAATCAGACCTCATGGAATATTGTACTTTTATAGTTTGCGACTTGCCTTTCGGATAGGAGTAAAATATTTATCTACAGAACCAGCGATGGTTTAAGGTACAGTTTCTTCATAGACAACTGATCTACTAATGTATTAAAATAAACACAATTACTCATAACAATCTGTTTCGGATTAGTCCAGACTGAATGCCGCTGGCCGCATTCAATGTTAGCATCGAGCAACAACGATCACCCGTGATCCGATCAGCCCTGGGATTGGAAGCGGCTGCGTCAAACAGCTGGCGGGCCCGACACTGCCAGAGGCGTGTGTTAGCCCAGCAGTGCTACAAAGGGCACCGCTGAAATAGGCCACGGACTTCACTAAAGGCCATCATCGGGAAGAGTGCAAACCCTTAAAAACATGAGTGCTGAGTGCGATTTACCTCTGCGATACATTTAAATGAGTTACATTTTGATATATAAAAATGACCGTTTGCTTATTTCGATTGTAAACGTTGAATTTGCAGCTTTGGGACAATGGATAGATTTTCTTCACTAATCAAAATAGTGCATCTCCTGTTTTTATAAGGCAGTAGTTCTAAAATGTATGGAGGAGAAACACTGAACATGCTTTACAGGGTGTACGGAAGGCGAGATACAAAGATGATCTTGTGAAACAGCATAGAATTATATATTGTGCCCATCAAACCCAATCCTTCCACACACTGCATTCCAGTTGCTATACCTGCATTATACTCAACTTATTAAATCTCAAATCTTCTGCAAATCTCCATCATTATCCAACCTTAGAGCGGTGAATATTTATCGTTGCCTAGTTCCTTTCCATGGCCCCAGCACCTCAAACCACGATTATAAATCTTCACTCCACCCGACACCTGCACTGTGCCAATGACCCTCAACGCAAGCTCCAGGAACAGCAGCTCATCTTTTGTTTAGGCACTTTACAGCCTTCTGGACTCAACGAGTTCAACAATTTCAGAGCATAACCTCGGATGTATTTTTTCCTCCGTTTCCCATGGCAGCTGATAATTATCCTGCCATTCACACCCTATTAAACTAATCTTTTTCTAACCTGCCATTACCATCTCAAGTCGGCCCATCATCCCTTTTGTTTTTCAAATCTCTCCCGTCTTCCACCCGGTCACAGACCTTCCCCTTTGTTCTGTCTTCCCCTCCCCCTTCAGTGCTCTGAAGAATTTGTTCATTTCGAACATTTGCCAGTTCTGACCATCGACCCGAAACGTTAACTCTGCTTCCTCTCCACAGATGCTGCCTGACCCGTTGAAATTTCCAGCATTTTCTGTTTTTATTCCTGATTCCAGGATCCGCATTATTTTGCTTTTGTATCTTTCATAATCAACTTGGCTGCAAAAAAATAACTATACAAGCATCATATCTTGCCGAAGCCTGAAATGCATCACAAAGAATGAATTACGTTGTGCAGTTAATACGGGCAAACGCAGCAGTGATTCAACACACCGCAAGATCCAACAAGCGAGCGAGATCAATGAGTAATTATTCCGCTTTAGTTGGAGTTCAGTAATACTGCAGAAACTATTATTTCTTTCATGTGTTGACTGTATTGGAACTTGTTCACGATTGTTAATTTTGGAATCAGTGCCTCTATTTAATTTACACAGCGATCAGAATCTCTCGTTCTCAATTGGTTTTAGGACAATAGGTCGAAATCACCTTCAATGCTCCTGGAAACTTTCTAAAAAGCTTAATTCTCAAACTTTACAGGACAGTCCACTTCCTTACATTTAAATTTGACTGACATGATCAATAGAAGCTCTGTACTTCTAGGAGGATGTGGAACTGCATTTTTCTTGAAAATGAAATGACTCAGATTTGCCAGGTGTGCATTACTGCAAAACAATACTGGTGTCAGACCTTGAGAATTCCTCAGCCTACTCAATCAGCATCAAAGTGGTGGAAGGTGTCAACAGTGCCATCAAGGAGCACTTACTCACCCATAACATGCTCTCGATCTCAATACAGCCTTGGCCTAAACGTGAACAAGAAAGCTGAATTCCAGAGGCAGAGAGAATGACATCAAGGCAGCATTTGACCAAGTGTGGCAATAAGGAGCCCTAGTAAACCAGAAATCAATGGGGATCAGGGGAACAACTCTCCACTAGCTTGCGTCATACCGAGCATAAAAGGAAGATGGTTGTGGTTGTTGAGGCCAATCATCTCAGGACATGACTGCAGGGGTTCCTCAGGGCAGTATCTGAGACACAACCATCTTCAGCAATGACCTTCCTTCCAAAAGATCAGAAGTGGGGATATTCGTTGCAGTGTTCAGTTCCATTTGCAATTCCACCGATAACAATAACTAAGCAGTCTGTACTTGCTTGGAGCAAAACCTGGACAACATCCAGGCTTGGGCTGATATGTGGCAAGTAACATTCGCACCACACAAATGCCAGGCAATAATGTGTCCAAAAAGAGAGCGTCTAACCACCTCCCCATGACAATGCATTACTATCAAATCCTCCACCATTAACATCCTGGGGGTCACCATTGACCAGAAATTTAACTGGACCAACCACAAAGAGGTCAGAGGCTGGGTATTCTATGGCTCAGTAACTCACCGCTTGACTCCCCAAAACCTGTCCACCATCTACAAGGCACAAGTCAGGAGTGTGATGGAATTCTCTCCACTTGCATGGATGAATGCAGCTCCATCAATACTCAAGAAGCTCGACACCATCCAGGACAAAGCAGCCCGCTTGATTGGCAACTCATCCACCACCTGAAACATTCACTCCCTCACACCGTGGCTGCAGTGCGTACCATCCTCAAGATGTACTGCAGCAACTGGTCAAGGCTTCTCCAACAGCTCTTCTCAAACCTGCGACCTCTACCACCTAGAAGGATATGATGCGTGTAAACGAGCTACCTAGCACAATTTTCAGGCAGTTGACAAAATTAATGGAAACACTGAATCTGGAAGTTATGTTTCAATCATGAAAACAGATGAATTGAGTTAAAATAATTGACCTTTTTATTCAACCTTAAAAATTACACAATTTACAAAAATTATACAAGAATTTACAGAAAAACATTTCTTCAGGCTATTGAGGTATTGGCATAGAACCATGCAACAGGAAAATTTATAAATTGATGGAAAATCCTGGATACAGAACGAGTACAGTCAACATACAGCTCAGGTATGTCAGTTATTAAGTGTCTTGAATTGTCTGTATTCATAATCCACAAGTTTAGTGTCAGTGAATAGCCAAAAACACTTAATTGAGTGGGAAACAGATATGAAGGCCAAAATTGACTCTCAAGCAGAGCAGGAATCCCTTCTCTGGACTCTTGATCCACCCAGCACCGGGTCAGATTTTGCCTTGATACCAGATTCAAACTGTATTCACACTACAACTGCAACAGGGTAAGAAGTGAACCACTTCACACCACGCTACAGGTGTAATGCAAATGCACCCAAGTGATCAGGTTATCAGTAACAACTGAAAAGTATTTAAATTGACCAGTTTGTCACAACATACCTTGGTGTGACTTTTACAAGGTAACATTGAATACAACTAAATAGTGGCAGTGATATCCCTGATTTTTTTTGGGGGGGCAGGGGGGGGGGGGGGGGAGGAAAGAGAGAAAGGAGGGCAAATTGTTGAATGTGTTAAATATGTAACTTTGCTTTCAAAAATCAACAATTAATAAATAGAAATCCCATTCAACCCATCTAACTTACTAATGTACTAGTCTTTAAAACCATCACGACTTTGTAAAACTATGCATTGCAGTACTTACAACATATTCCAAGTCTATAAACACAAAACAGTACAAAACCGACTCAACTGCCAGAATTGAACTCCCTTAATAAAATCTGAAAAGTAGCTTGCAAATTCTCAAAACAAGATTGTTGAACCAAGGACAGCTTGTGTTAGAATTTTAACTTCACATTCCAGGTCCACGTCTTCCTTAGGGATGACAATGTTGGCACACACACACAAGTTTCCTGTTGGGTAAGACCATGCAAGATACAACCTCTTCCACTGTTTATTTTCTACAATTTTGAAGATATTATTTGACTAAAATAGAAGTATTGAAATTGAGGTTTCAATGTCATTTTTTTTTTTAATTAAAAAAGGCAACTATGGAAAGTTTAATTTTAGTCATTTGTTAAAACGCAATCCCCACTCCCACCCTCCTCTCCCAAAAAGCCCACTTTTTGGCAGGTGCAAGCAAAGTGATGCAATTAAAAATCTACTCGGGCATGTCCACCTTCACCATTACTGAAGTGCTGGCCATGTTGTTCCAATTTATGGTTTTGAAATCAATCTATGACCTAAAATCCTAAAAACAAATTTGCTAAAAAAAAAGAGTCAAAAATACACAACTTCTAAATACTGACTTATTTCCGTGGCTCTAATATCTTGTTAAAGGTTGATTTTTCATTCTGATAAATCAAATACATGCTTAAAAAAGTGCAAGTTATGCAACCAATATTTTATCAAGCTAAAAAGAAAATAAAGGGAAAGCTTTCAGTAAGCGAGAAGATGTTTATCCAGTAGATTTTCTTCTTGGACCACAATACAGAGCCTCAGTTTCCTTCCATTCCAACTTCAATACAGAAGCCTACATCCTACAATGAAAATTTAGCACACATCAGGAAAACCAATACATTTATTATCCTTGCTAAATCCCAAATTTTTACTCTAAGTAGGTTACAAAAGCTGTTATAATTACCACATACTAATATACATTTCTCCAATCTTCTAAAATGTGGTTTCAGTACAATGATGAAACTGGAATTATTTCCCACTCTGTTCTCAGCCCCTTCCAAATAGCCAGCATCCATGATTCCCATTTCAGATAATGACATAGGCAAAATTTCCAATATTCCAGCTCAACTCAGAAGAGCACCCACTAACTTAGAAATCTGATATTTACTTTCCCCCCCTCCACGTCATCCATGTTGATTCTGGGCCAAAACAGCAATATGCAGGTCTCTAATGGTGCCTGCCTAAAGTGGGGGTCACTTGTGGCACTGATTTCTGTCTGCTGACATGGGGGGGGGGGGGCGGGGCGGCAGTGGCAAAGAACCCAGAACCACCTCTACTGGTCCCAGTTGATTCAGTGTAGTTACCTATTGACAGTTTTGCTGTGAACTCAGCTTCTACAAATTGGAATGAAACTAACCAAATTCCTTTCATCTTGGATTCTTAGAGCCAAAAAGATTTCTTCCATCGGTAAGTGCTACATTCAACTCAAAGGCTCAGAGGCCAAAAGGCATGGTTCTATTCCATGGCATTACTTGCTTCCAAGGCTGTATGATAGAGATCAGAAAATACACACCAACAATGATTGCTTGCATGTTGGTCAGCCATCCACAACTGGCAATTTTCTTAGTCCATAGCATCCCTGGTCATCCAAAACAGCCATCTAATTAGCAAATGATCTGGTGGAAGTTCAACTGGATATTGTAGTCATGTCTCAAGTAATTCATCTTATATTTGGACCCAGAACTAACCAAGTTGTTTTGAAGCCACAAGTTTGTATCCTAAACAAAGACTTGAGAATGGAGAGATACCACAAAATATTCTCAACTCTCAAGATCAAAAAGTCTGTAAATACAGTGATCTAAGCTGCAAGTTCCAGCAGCTAGGGAATTAGTTTATTAACATTCCAAAGAGCAACAGGACAGAGAAAGACAACGGTACAAGTGCATCCATGTGTTGAGGTACCTTGTAGTTAGAATATCTGTGGCAACCTCAGCAGTCAATTCGTGCTGTATTGGCTTTAACTGCATTCAACATTCAACTAACATGATACTGTAAACTGGTAATTCAATCCTTGATTCATTATGTATTCTATTAACATTCCCAATTTCAGAATTGGGGATACGTGTATACAATACCAATCGTAGGAAAAAGGAGGTAGTGAGATGCGACGAGAAAAAAATGGCAATTGAAGGGAGAGAAAAACACAAATTCAACAAGTAAAGCAGCATGGCAAAAAAATTGCAACGGCAGTCCAAAATAAGTTAAAACGTTTCCCTGAAGCTTACTGTTGAAATCCATAGTAAACAGGATATGAAGACAATACAAAACGATTTTCACCATGTGTGTGTTATATATTCTTAAAATGATTTACGCTAACTTCAAAAATGTCCCATCATTAGAAAATTCAATCAGGGCACCCTCACAGGTCTCAATCGGATCACGGGGGACAAGTTTACTTTGAGAATTTTTTGAGCCCTTTGACGTGCTTTGGAAACACTTTCATCGGAAGATGAATCTTCAACTTTTATGGTTGGGAAGCTGGTGAGCCTGAACGCAGCGGTCGTCCTGGACAAGCTGCCTCGCAGAACCCTGCTCACAACCTGAGAAGGCGAGGTGTTTGTGAGGCAACCTTTGGCTTTCTTGGTCACCGGCTGCCCCGCATTGGCTCCCGCTTTCCTTTGTCTCCTCCGCCGACTCCCGGGCGCCCTCTCGGCGGCAGATTTAATTTCATCCGAGGGCTTTGCCGTAGGCACCGCGGAGCGACGTGAAGAATATCCGTAGACGTCCTTGCTGCGGAGGATGACCGGGGAGAAGCCCTCTTCCCTCATGCTGCACAGGAAGTCCCACAGCTCAACCTCCGAGTTGTGAAAGTCGTTGCACTTGGGCATGAAGATCTTGAGCGCATCCTCCAGCGCCTTTGTTCCCGCGAACACCATCTGCGACCTGGAATAGACCACCCGCTCGTCGGCGGCGGCGCACACCGCCATGGCCAGCTTCACGCGAACTTATCTCTTTCCAATTCGCTGACCGAACTGTGGGACAGCACCTCGCCAGTTAGAAATGTAAAAGAAAGGGTCAGCCTTCTCTCCCCGCCCACCACCACCACCCTCCCCGAGCATTGGGGAAAAACTACAACGAAAAGCCACTCACATTTCCTCAAGAGGTCCCTGGGAAATGAGAAACAGCCCAACCCGCCGCCCATTTATAAACAGGAGCCCTTCCAGTACGTCAGCCTAGTGACTCCACCCAGCCCCGCTCAACAGAAACAAAACAAGGCGCCCCGACACCAGCGCGCTCACATGAGGGCCACTCACTCACTCGCTCTTCAACGCTGGCCGAGGAGCCGCCAAATGGCAAGTGTGAGCCAAACACCTGGAGCCAAGTCCAGAAACCAGACAGGCTGGAAATCCTCAGCGTGTCAGGGAGAGCATCTTGTGGAGAGACAGAAGTCAGTCTTAATCCCTCTTCTCAGGACTCAATTCGCTGGAGCTGGGTTTCTATTTCCAAGAGTGTAATACATCAAACCAAGAGCTATTTTAAGCCACGGTGTGATTCCTCACTCTATTGGCCAGGCTGCACTGCAGCATCTATTCACAGGTGCGACCCAACTACTGACCAGCACGGGGGCTTTGACCTGCTCCGTTTCCGACTTGGGCCGGTTCACCTCTCTTCATCGGACCTGGTGATCCCAGGTTAACCGAGGACCACCATGTGGATACCGGTCTTAGTGCGGACAGTAGTCCAGAACTCCTGACCTCGAGCACTCCTGCAGCCTCAGCCTCAGCCTCCCAGCAGCGGGATCACCGGCGCGCGGCACTACACCCGGCTGATGGCAGCATCAAGGAGCTGTTGGGAGTGAGATTTGTGATCAAGCACACTGCTCATCACAGGCCTTTTACTCACATGGAACTATGTTTCTTTGAATACATATTTCATGCTCACTCTAAGGAAATGAGACTTGGCAGGTTTGCCTCTTCCAAATGATTGATAATTATCAGATGTTTGGGATTTAGGACGTGATGTTTTGAACCATTTCAATTGAACCAATAGGGTTTCTGCGCGATGAACTGCCACTTCTGTTTTTGCAATGCATGGTGGGAGTTTACAACAAGGACTTCAAGAGACAAGAAGGCCGATTGTGATACGTTGGAAACATTCCTTCGAAACCATCTATCATTCCTACAGTAAACACCAGACTTTTAACTGTGCCTAATTAACTGACTATTTAACATTTGCAAACAGTTTGGCTACCTCCGAGCCATCTCAATTCTGATTAATCATTTGGAAAGAACCTGTGCCAAGTTTCCCATTTGCAACGAGACTCACTCATTTAGGTTGGAAAATATATCTATTTTGATGTAATAATTTGAGCTAATGGTTCTGGTGTTGTAATTTACAGCTCCATTAGACCCATCTTTTGTTTCTGTACTTGTCCCATTAACACCCAACTTGCCTTGCACCATCATTTCTTTTGTCATTTAATCACTTCTGCCTTCTACCCAATCAGCAGACCTTCCCGATGGTTCTTTCCTTCTCCTGCTCACCCTTTTTCTGCCTCTGTACTTGTTTTTATAAACTGTTACAACTCTTAATTTTTAGATATAAAAGCAGAAAAGGCTGGAAATCTCAGCAAGTCAAGCAGCATCTGTGGAGTTAACGTTTCAAGTCTGACCCTTCGTCAGAACAAGAAAAGTTTGACATGGAACAGATTCTTAAGGAAGTGCAGGGGCACTGAAAGTGGGAGGGGAGGAAAGAACAAAAGGGAAGGTCTGTGATAGGGTGGAAGGCAGAAGACAAAAGGGATGATGGGCAAAAATGAGATGGTAATGGAACACGAAACAAAAGATGAGTCTAGATGGGGTGTGAATGGCAGAATCATCACCACCTGTCATGGGAAAGAGAACCAAAACTATGGATGGGGGAGTAAAAGGGCAGGTGTTGCTTCTCCTGCGCTTGCACGGGAAGGTGCTGCCGGAAGGCACCTCCTCCCTTCCCACTGTCCAGTGTCCCAAACATTCCTTCCAGGTGAAACAGCAATTTACTTGCACATTTTTCAATTTAGTATACGATATTCGCTGCTCACTATGTGATCTCCTCTACATTGGGGTGACCAAATGCAGACTGAGTGACTGCTTTGCAGAACATCTCCGTTCAGACTGTAAGCTTGACCCCGAGCTTCCGATCACCTGTCACTTCAATTCTCCGCACCACTCTCTCCGTCCTCGGCCTCCTGCACTGTTCCAATGACGCTAAACGCAAGCTTGAGGAACAGCACTTCATCTTTCGTTTAGGCACTTTACAGACTTCTGCACTCAACATCGAGTTCAACAATTTGAGACCTTAACCTCTGCCCATATTTTTTTCCCTTTTTTTTTACAGCCCCTTTTTTTCTCTTTCCCATGGAAGCTGATGATCATTCCGCCATTCACATCTCATCGAGACTCATCTTTTGTTTCTTAACTTGTTCCATTACCACCTAATTTTTGCCTATCATCCCCTTTGTAACTTATGGACTGCAGCATTTTGTAATTTTTCTCTATTTAAAAAATAATTTGCTTTTTTATTTTTTCTGCCAAAGTGGATAACCTCACACTTTCCCACATTATACTCCAACTGCCAAATGTTTGCCCACTCACTTAGCCTGTCTATATTCCTTTGCAGATTTCTTGTGTCCTCCTCACAACTTGCTTTCCCACCCATCTTTGTATCATCAACAAACTTGGCTACATTACACTCGGTATATTACATTATGGCACTAATCGCTTCATCTTCATTTGTGATCAATATACATAATTTTAATACACTATTATTTTGCAACATGTTCAACTATAAACAGAAAACCTATTGTATATAATACTGATGCATTTTAAATATTATTGATCACTATTAACAATATTTATTCAACTATATGAATGTAAGTTTTTTAATTTTCTTAGAAGACAGATCCAACTAAATAAATCATAAGAATTGCAGAGACTTAAAAAAAATTATTCCTGGGATGTGGGCATTGCTGGCAAGGCCAGCATTTATTGCCCATCCTGAATTGCCCTTCAGAAGGTAGTGGTGAGCCACCTTCTTGAAACACTGCAGTCCGCATGGTGAAGGGACTCCCATAGTGCTGTTAGGGAGGGGGTTCCAGGATTTTGACCCAGCGACTGAAGGAACGGTGATATATTTCCATGTCAGGATGGTGTGTGACTTGGAGGGGAACTTGCAGATGATGATGTTCCCATGTGCCTGCTGCCCTTGACCCTCTAGGTGGTAGAGGTCTTGGGTTTGGGAGGGAGGTGTTGTCAAAGAAGCCTTGGCGAGTTGTTGCAGTGCATCTTGTAGATGGTACAAACTGCAGCTATGGTGCATCGGTGGTGGAGGGAGAGAATGTTCAAGGTGGTGAATGGGGTGCCAATCAAGTGGGCTGCTTTGTCTTGGGTGGTGCTGAACATCTTGAGTGTTGTTGGAACTATACTCATCCAGGCAAGTGGAGAGTATTCCATCACAATCCTGACTTGTGCCTTGTAGATGGTGGAAAGGCTTTAGGGAGTCAGGAGGTGAGACACTCGCCGCAGAATGGCTAGCCTCTGACCTGCTCTTGTAGCTACAGTATTCATGTGGCTGGTCCAGTTAAGTTTCTGGTCAATGGTGACACCCAGGCTGTTGATGTTGGGGGATTCAGTGATGATAATGTCGTTTAATGTCAAAGGGTGGTGGTTCGACTCTCGCTTGTTGGAGATAGTCATTGCCTGGCACTTGTGTGGTGCAAATATTACTTGCCACTTATGAGCCCAAGCCTGAATGTCGTCAAGGTCCTGCTGCTTGCTGGCATAGACTGCTTCATTATCTGAGGAGTTGCGACTGAAACTAAACACTGTGCAATCATCAGCAAAAGTCCCCACTTCTGACCTTGTGATGGACGGAAGGTCATTGATGATACTTATGCGGCTTGATGTCAAATTTTTTTAAGTCTCATAATACTCCTGTGAAGTGCCTTGTAATGTTTCACTACGTTGAAGGCGCTATAGGAATACAAGTTGTTGTTGTTGATGATGAAGCAGCTGAAGATGGTTGACCGAGAACAATGCCCTGAGGAACTCCTGCAGCTATGTCCTGGGTTGAGATGATTGGCCTCCAACATTCACAACCATTTTCCTTTGTGCTGGGTATGACTGCAGCCAGTGGAGAGTTTTCCCTCCGATTCTCATTGGCTTCAATTTTACGAGGGCTCTTTGATGCCACACTCAGTCAAATGCTGCCTTGATGTCAAGGGCAGTCACTCTCACCTCACCTCTGGAATTCAGCCCTTTTGTCCATGTTTGGACCAAGGCTGTAATGATGTCTGGAGCTGAGTAGTATTGGCAGAACCGAAACTGAACATCAGTGAACAGTTTATTGGTGAGTAAATGCTGCTTGATAGCACTGTCGACAACACCTTCCATCACTTTGCTGATGATTGAGAATAGACTGATGAGGCGGTAATTGGCCGGTTTGGATTTGTCTTGCTTTTTGTGGACAGACATACCTGGGCAGTTATCCACATTGTTAGTTAAATGCCAGTGTTGTAGCTGCACTGGAACAACTTGGCTAGAGGCGCGGCGAGAAACATAGAAACATAGAAAATAGGTGCAGGAGTAGGCCATTCGGCCCTTCGAGCCTGCACCGTCATTCAATGAGTTCATGGCTGAACATGCAACTTCAGTACCCCATTCCTGCGTTCTCGCCATACCCCTTGATCCCCTAGTAGTAAGAACTACATCTAACTCCTTTTTGAATATATTTAGTGAATTGGCCTCAACAACTTTCTGTGGTAGAGAATTCCACAGGTTCACCACTCTCTGGGTGAAGAAGTTTCTCCTCATCTCGGTCCTATAGGCTTACCCCTTATCCCTCGACTGTGACTCCTGGTTCTGGACTTCCCCAACATTGGGAACATTCTTCCTGCATCTAACCTGTCTAAACCCATTAGAATTTTAAATGTTTCTCTGAGATCCCCTCTCATTCTTCTGAACTCCAGTGAATACAAGCCCAGTTGATCCAGTCTTTCTTGATATGTCAGTCCCGCCATCCCGGGAAATCAGTCTGGTGAACCTTCGCTGCACTTCCTCAATAGCAAGAATGTCCTTCCTCAAGTTAGGAGACCAAAACTGGACACAATACTCCAGGTGTGGCCTGACCAAGGCCCTGTACAACTGTAGCAACATCTCCCTGCCCCTGTACTCAAATCCCCTCGCTATGAAGGCCAACATGCCATTTGCTTTCTTAACCGCCTGCTGTATCTGCATGCCAACCTTCAATGACTGATGTACCATGACACCCAGGTCTCGTTGCACCTCCCCTTTTCCTAATCTGTCACCATTCAGATAATAGTCTGTCTCTCTGTTTTTACCACCAAAGTGGATAACCTCACATTTATCCACATTATACTTCATCTGCCATGCATTTGCCCACTCACCTAACCTATCCAAGTCACTCTGCAGCCTCATAGCATCCTCCTCGCAGCTCACACTGCCACCCAACTTAGTGTCATCTGCAAATTTGGAGATACTATATTTAATCCCCTCGTCTAAATCATTAATGTACAATGTAAACAGCTGGAGCCCCAGCATAGAACCTTGCGGTACCCCACTAGTCAATGCCTGCCATTCTGAAAAGTACCCATTTACTCCTACTCTTCGCTTCCTGTCTGCCAACCAGTTCTCAATCCACGTCAGCACACTACCCCCAATCCCATGTGCTTTAACTTTGCACATTAATCTCTTGTGTGGGACCTTGTCGAAAGCCTTCTGAAAGTCCAAATACACCACATCAACTGGTTCTCCCTTGACAACTCTACTGGAAACATCCTCAAAAAATTCCAGAAGATTTGTCAAGCATAATTTCCCTTTCACAAATCCATGCTGACTTGGACCTATCATGTCACCTCTTTCCAAATGCGCTGCTATGACATCCTTAATAATTTATTCCATCATTTTACCCATGACCGATGTCAGGCTGACCGGTCTATAATTCCCTGTTTTCTCTCTCCCTCCTTTTTTTAAAAGTGGGGTTACATTGGCTACCCTCCACTCGATAGGAACTGATCCAGAGTCTATGGAATGTTGGAAAATGACTGTCAATGCATCCGCTATTTCCAAGGCCACCTCCTTAAATACTCCATCAGTCCATCAGGCCTTGGGGATTTATCGGCCTTCAATCCCATCAATTTCCCCAACACAATTTCCCGACTAATAAGGATTTCCCTCAGTTCCTCCTTCTTACGAGAGCCTCTGACCCCTTTTATATCCGGACGGTTGTTTGTGTCCTCCTTAGTGAATACCGAACCAAAGTACTTGTTCAATTGGTCTGCCATTTCTTTGTTCCCCATTATGACTTCCCCTGTTTCTGACTGCAGGGGACCTACGTTTGTCTTTACTAACCTTTTTCTCTTTACATATCTATAGAAGCTTTTGCAGTCCGTTTTAATGTTCCCTGCAAGCTTCCTCTCGTACTCTATTTTCCCTGCTCTAATCAAACCCTTTGTCCTCCTCTGCTGAGTTCTAAATTTCTCCCAGTCCCCGAGTTCACTGCTCTTTCTGGCCAATTTGTATGCCACTTCCTTGGCTTTAATACTATCCCTGATTTCCCTTGATAGCCACGGTTGAGCCACCTTCCCTTTTTTATTTTTACACCAGACAGGGATGTACATTTGTTGTAATTCATCCATGCGGTCTCTAAATGTCTGCCATTGCCCATCCACTGTCAACCCCTTAAGTATCATTCGCCAATCTATCCAAGCCAATTCATGCCTCATACCTTCAAAGTTACCCTTTAAGTTCTGGACCATGGTCTCTGAACTAACTGTTTCATTCTCCATCCTAATGTAGAATTCGACCATATGAGGGCCACTCTTTCCCAAGGGGCCTCACACAACGAGATTGCTAATTAATCCTCTCTCATTACACAACACCCAGTCTAAGATGGCCTCCCCCCTAGTTGGTTCCTCGACATATTGGTCTAGAAAACCATCCCTTATGCACTCCTGGAAATCCTCCTCCACCGTATTGCTTCCAGATTGGTTAGCCCAATCTATATGCATATTAAAGTCACCCATGATAACTGCTGCACCTTTATTGCATGCATCCCTAATTTCCTGTTTGATGCCTTCCCCAACATCACTACCACTGTTTGGAGGTCTGTACACAACGCCCACTAACGTTTTTTGCCCTTTGGTGTTCTGCAGCTCTACCCATATAGATTCCACATCATCCAAGCTAATGTCCTTCCTAACTATTGCATTAATCCCCTCTTTAACCAGCAATGCTACCCCACATCCTTTTCCTTTTATTCTATCCTTCCTGAATGTTGAATACCCCTGGATGTTGAGTTCCCAGCCCTGATCATCCTGGAGCCACGTCTCTGTAATCCCAATCACATCATATTTGTTAACATCTATTTGCACAGTTAATTCATCCACCTTATTACGGATACTCCTTGCATTAAGACACAAAGCCTTCAGGCTTGTTTTTTTAACACCCTTTGTCCTTTTAGAATTATGATGTAGTGTGGCCCTTTTTGTTTCTTGCCTTTGTTTACTCGGCCTTCCACTATTGCTTTTTACCTTTCTACCATCTGTTTCTGACTCCATATTACTTCGCCCTATCTCACTGCATAGGTTCCCATTCCCCTGCCATATTAGTTTAAACACTCCCAAACTGCATTAACAAATGTTACCCCAAGGACATCAGTTCCAGTCCTGCCCAAGTGCAGACCGTCCCTTTTGTACAGGTCCCACTTCCCCCAGAACTGGTTCCAATGTCCCAGGAATTTGAATCCCTCCCTCTTCCACCACTGCTCAAGCCACGTATTTATTTTAACTATCCTGCTCCCTCTACTCTGATTAGCACGTGGCACTGGTAGCAATCCAGAGATTACTACCTTTGAGGTCCTACTTTTTAATTTAACTCCTAGCTCCCTAAATTCAGGTTGTAGGACCTCTTCCCACTTCTTACCTATATCGTTGGTACCTACATGTACCACGATAACTGGCTGTTCACCATCCCTCTCCAGAATGCTCTGCAGCCGCTGCGAGACATCCTTGACCCTTGCACCAGGGAGGCAACATACCATCTGGAGTCTCGGTTGTGGCGCCATGAACCTGGTGCCATGAACCTGGCTGCTGGTGCCTTCCCCTGGTAAGTCATCTCCCCCAACAGTATCCAAAACAGTATATCTGTTCTGGAGCACAAGTCTTCAGCATGATAGCTGGGATTTTATCGGGCACATAGCCTTTGCTGCATCCAGTACGCTCAGCCGTTTCTTGATATCACGTGGAGTGAATCAAATTGGCTGAAGACTGACTTCTGTGATGGTGAAGACCTCAGGAGGAGGCCGAGATGGATCATCCGCTCGGCTTCTTCTGGCTGAAGATGTTTGCAATCGCTTCAATCTTGTTTTTTGCATTCGCGTGCTGGGCTCCGCCATCATTGACGATAGGAACATTGGAATTCTGAAGTAGGCCATTCGGCCTCTCGAGCCTGCTCCGTCATTCTATAAGATCATGGCTGATCTGATCTTGGGCTCAGCTCCACTTCCCTGCCCGCTCCCCATAACCCTTCACTCCCTCATCTTTTAAAAATCTGTCTATCTGCACATTAAATATATTTAATGACCCAGCCTCCGCAGCTCTCTGGGGCAGAGAATTTGACAGATTTACAACCCTCTGAGTGAAGAAATTCCTCCTCATCTCAGTTTTAAATGGGCGCTCTGTTATTCTTAAGCTATACTCCCTCGTTCTAGATTCCCCCATGTGTGGAAACATCCTCTATACATCGACCTTGTTGAGTACCCTCAGTATCATATATTTCAATAAGATCCCCTCTCGTTCTTCTCAACTCCAATGGGTGTAGGCCCAACCTACTCAACCTTTCCTCATAAGTCAACCCCCTTATCTCAGGAATCAACCGAGTGAACCTTCTCTGAACTTCCTCCAATGCAAGTCTATCCCTCCTTCAATAAGGAGACCAAAACTGTACGCAGTACTCCAGGTGTGGTCTCACCAATACCCTGTACATTTGCAGCAGTACTTCCCTCCTTTATACTCCATCCCCCTTGCAATAAAAGTCAACATTCCATTTGCCTTCCTGATTACTTGCGGTACCTGCATACTAACTTTTTGTGTTTCATGCACAAGGAACCCAAGGTCCCTCTATACTGCAGCATTTTGTAATTTCTCAACATTTAAATAATAATTTGCTTTTCTATTTTTTCTGCCAAAGTGGATAACCTCACACATTCCCACATTATACTCCATTTGCCAAATGTTTGCCTACTCACTTAGCCTGTCTATATCCCTTTGTAGATTCTTTGTGCTCTTCTCGTAACTTGCTTTCCCACCCATCTTTGTATCATCAGTAAACTTGGCTTCATTACACGCTTCATCCTTCATCCAAATCATTAATATAGATTGTAAATAGTTGAGGTCCCAACACTGATCCCTGCAGCACCCCACTAGTTACCGTTTGCCAACCAGAAAATGACCGGTTTATCCCGACTCTCTCTTTTCTGTTAGTTAACCATCCATGCCAATATATTACCCCCAACCCCGTGAGTTTTTATCTTGTGCAGTAACCTTTTATGTGGCACCTTATCGAATGCCTTCTGGAAATCCAAATACACCACATCCATTGGTTCCCCTTTATCCACCCTGCTCATCACATCCTCAAAGAACTCCAGCAAATTTGTCAAACATGATTTTTCTTTCATAAAACCATGCTGACTCTACTTGACTGTATTATGCTTTTCCAAATGTCCTGCGACTGCTTCCTTAATAATGGACTTTAGCATTTTCCCAACGGCAGATGTTATGCTAACTGGTCGATAGTTTCCTGCTTTCTGTCTGCCTCCTTTTTTAAATAGGGGCGTTACCTTTGCGGTTTTCCAATCCACTGGGACCTCTCCAGAATCCAGGGAACTTTGGTAGATTACGACCAATGCATCCACTATCTCTTCAGCCATTTATTTTAAGACCCTGGGATGCAAGCCATCAGGTCCAGGGGACTTGTCCACCTTTAGTCCCATTATTTTACAGAGTACTTTTTCTTTAGTGATAGTGATTATTTTAAGTTCTTCTCTCCCTCTAGCTCCTTAATTATTCATTCTTGTGGATGGGGATGTTCATGGAGCATCCACCTCCCATGAGTTGTTTAATGGTCCACCACCATTCACGACTGGATGTGGCATGACTGCAGAGCTTTGATCCATTGGTTGTGGGATCGCTTTGCTCTGTCTTTATCATGCTGCTTTTGATGTTTGATATCATGTTGTCCTGTGTTGTAGCCTCCCCAGGTTGGCACCTCATTTTTAGTGATGCCCGGTGCTGCTCCTGGCATGCTCTTCTACATTCCTCATTTAACCAGTGTTGGTCGCTTGTCTTGATGGTAATGGTAGAGTGAGAGATCTGCCGGGCCATGAGGTTACAGATTGTGGTGGAATACAATTCTGCTGCTGCAGATGGCTCACAGCACCTCATCGATGTACAGTTTTGAGCTGCTAGATCTGTTCTGAATCCATCCCATTTAGCATGTTGGTAGTTCCACACAACACGATGGAGGTTGTCCTTAGTGTGAAGATGGGACTTGGTCTCCAAGGACTGTGTGGTGGTCACTGCTACCTATACTATTATGGACAGATGCATCTGCATCAGGTAGATTGGTGAGGATGAGGTCAAGTAGGTTTTTCCCTCAAGTTGGTTCTCTCACCACCTGCTGGGTCTCGTCCTTCAGGACTCAGCCAGTTTGGTCAGTATTGGTACTACCGAGCCACTCTTGGTGATAGACATTGAAGTACCCTACCCAGAGTACATTCTTCCAAGTAATGTTCAATATGGAGGAGTGCTGATTCATCAGCTGAGAGAGGGCGGTACGTGGTAGCAGGAGGTTTCCTTGCCCATGTTTGACCTGATGCCAGGAGACTTCATGGGGTTCGGAGTCAATGTTGAGGACCCCCAGGGTCACTCCCTCCCACTGTGCCATCACCTTTGGGATGGAGGAATCTGATACATTGGCTGAAAGGTATGATTCTGTGAGTATGACTGTCAAGCTATTGCTTGACTAGTCTGGAGGACAGCTCTCTCATTTTTGGCACGTACCCAAATGTTAATGAAGAGGACTTTGCAGGTCGACTGGGCTGGGTGTGCCTTTTTCATGTCTAAAGCCTAGGTCAATGCCAGGTGGTCCGTCCGGTTTTACTCTTATTGTGATTTCTTGCAGCGTTTTTTTACAACTGAATGCTTGTCCATTTCAGAGGCCAGTTAAGAGTCAACCACATTGCTGTGGGTCTGGAGTCACATATAGGCCAGACCAGATAAGGACGACAGATTTCCTTCCTGAAAGGACATTAGTGAACAAGATGGGTTTTTATGACAATCGGTATTTTCATGGTCACCATTAATGATAAGAGCTTTTTAGTTCCAGATTTATTTAATTAACTGAATTTAAATTCCACAGCTGCCTGGGTAGGATTTGAACTCACGTTTCCGGATTATTAGTCCAGTAACAAAACCACGATGCTACCGTTCCCTTGCATATCACATAGTTGGATGTTGGCACTCTATGTTGGATAAATATTGCATGTATTCTGTTTATATCATGAGTATAAACATAAAATGTGGAGACATCTGATAGATGCAATATTCATTCAAGTGCACTCTAATTATGCGTTTCAATGATGTTGAATCTGCATTCTATCCAATGGATGCCTGTAATGTTTTCTATTTGCTCATTGCTTTCAATAACTTATTTAACTTATTTAAATATTAAAGAAAAATAGATTCCTTACTAGATTTGCAGAATTCACTGGATGCCACTTTTTTAATTCAATTATTAGTTTGTGGCTATATTTGTAGGCAACATTTTGCTGTTTTTGTGAAAAATTCTGTTTTTAAAAAAAGGGGAGAGGGATAAACCTGGCAACTACTGGCCAGTCAGCCTAACATTAGTGGTGGGGAAACTTTTAGAGACAATAGTCCAGGACAAAATTAATTGGGAATTGGAAAAGTATGGACTAATAAATGAAAATCAGCACAGATTTGTTAAAGGCAAATTGTGTTTGACTAACTTGATCAAGTTTTTTGATGAAGTAATGGAGAGGGTTGATGAGGATAGTGCAGTTGATGTGTATATGGACTTTCAAAAGATGTTTGACGAAGTACCACATGATAGACTTATAAGTAAAAGCCCACGGGATTAAAAGGACAATGGTAGCATGGATACAAAATTGGCTAAGTGACAGAAAGGAGAGAGTAGTGGTGAATGGTTTTTTTTCAGACTGGAGGGAAGTATACAATGGTGACTCCCCCAGGCATCAGTATTAGGACCACTGCTCTTTTTGATATATATTAATGACCTGGAATTTGATATGCAAGGCATAATTTCAAATTTGTAGATGACATGAAACTTGGAAATGTAGTCAACAATGAAGAGGATAGTAACAGACTTCAGCAGAACATACAGACTGGAGAAATGGGCAGGCACAGGGCAGATGAAATTTAACGCGGAGAAGTGTGAAGTGATACATTTTCGTAGGATGAATAAGGAGAGGAAACATGAACTATAAATGGTACTATTTTCAAGGGGATGCAGCAACAGAGTAACCTGGGGGTATATGTACATACATCTATGATTCTAATTTTGTGCAGTATGTGTTTTTGGAGTTCAAAATGGTAGCATAGACCTAGCATGCTTATGATCAAAGAAATTTAGTACATCTCGATTCAGATCTCATGGATGTTATCTCCTGGACAAAGCAACATCGATTTGTACAGTATTGTATATTTTGAGGATATTGCACTGTAAATTGTCGAATACAATGTTTACTCCATGAATGCAGAAGTCGTGAGTGAATTGCACAGGTCTTTCTCAGGAGTAGAACAAAAGTGATACTGAATAAGTTTCTATGCAATATATTATTCATATAATATTTCAGTGCCATGTTATTTTGACCTGAGATAGTCAATCCTTCATTCGTTGAAAAATAGTGCTATAAAGTAGCACCGTAAAATGCTCATTATGTGATGTCATCAGCTCATGGGTGGTGTGGTCGAGTATACAGTGAAGAACTGTGTGTGCACCAGCTGGTTATTATAACATTGGCAGGAAGGATTGTATTATTCCATTTTATTTTGGGTCAGTGAGTTTGGTGTGAAGGACAAAAAGGACTTGTTTATTCAGTAATTTGCAGAGAGGAGATTGGAAGAGAGAATTAATTTATTCATCAAAGCAGTGAATTTGGTGAGAAAGACAGAAGGGATCTATTTATTCAGTCATTTATGGAGAGAAAACCAGGAGAGCAGGAATGACAGTTGCTATGGTTACCGCTGGTGCTCACTGGTGCTAAGCCAACGCACAGCTGTTTGATTTTTTTTCAATTGCTGATGGCTGATGGGAAAGTAGTTCCAGTTGGATTGTAGTCTCGCCTACATGGAATAAATATTATACCCCATGGAGATGAAGTAACAGCTGTTTGTCACATGGTCCTATTGACCAGATACCGCATGTAAACTAGAGACTAGCCAGAATCAACAGTGTGATATGAAAACTATATCGATAAGTAAAGCTGACTGGATCAATAGTGATCAGAGTCATTCGTGTGTAATGACCTGTTTCCTGAGGGGAGACATTTATAATTACCATGACAACATTTGTAATAGATTACAACTGAGAGAAATGTAAGTAGTAATTTTGTATGCTTTTAGCCAAAGAAAACAAGATGATGCAGTTTTGTGATCTCACGCAATTATTTGGATGTTATGGTGGTGGAAATAGAATTGTGGATGGCTGTGATTGAATAATATGCTTTTTGTTTTCTCCAGAGGTTCAGAGGATTTAAAAAAATTTGTTCATGGGATGTGAGCGTCACTGGCAAGGCCCGCATTTATTGCCCATCCCTAATTGCCCTTGAGAAGGCCGCCTACTTGAACCGTAGCAGTCCATGTGGTGAAGGTACTTCCACAGTATTATGAGAGAGGAAGTTCCAGGATTTTGACCCAGTTACAATGAAGTCAGGATGGTGTGTAACTTGGAGGGGAACTTGCAGGTGATGGTGTTCCCATGCGTCTGCTGCCCTTGTCCTTTTAGGCTCCCTCAAGTCCAAGGGGCACAGACTCCATGTTTGAATCCCTTCAATCTAGTTTCTGCCCCTGCCACAGTATCGAAATGGCTCTCATCAAAGTCACAAATGACATCCTTTGTGACTGTGACAAAGATAAACTATCCCGCCTTGTCCTCCTCACCGTGTCTGCAGCCTTTGACACGGTTGACCACTCAATCCTCCTCCAACGCTTCTCCACCATCGTCCAGCTGGGTGGGACTGCACTCGCCTGGTTCCATTCTTATCTATCTAATCGTAGCCAGAAAATCTCCTGCACTGGCTTCTCCTCTCTCTCCTGCATCGTTGACTCTGGTGTCCATCAAGGATCTATCCTTGGCCCCCTCCTATTTCTCATCTATATGCTGCCCCTTGGCGATATCATCCGAAAACACGGAGTCAGTTTCCACACGTACGCTGATGACTGCCCAGCTCCACCTCACCACCACTTTTCTTGACCCCTCCATGGTCTCTAAATTGTCAGATTGCTTGTCCGACATCCAATACTGGATGAGCAGAAATTTTCTCCAATTAAATATTGGGAAGACCGAAGCCATATCTCCTTATAAGCCCCAAGTTGAAGCAGCCTCTTTCAGTTCCTCCGATTTTCAAAATGGCATCTGTAGTGCCGAGTTCTGCCAAGTAGTGCCAGTTGGGAACAGTTTTTCACCAGCAATCTTCTTGGCAATGATCAGCCTGGTGATGTGTGGGCGCTGTGGCGAACGTTCCAGTGGGCGATCATCTCGGCAATAACAGATTCATATGTGCCGAATGTTAGGCCAGCGATCAGTGGGTGATGTTCCGGCCCAACTTTCCACTTTTAAGCTAAAATGGGCGATAGCCTGCCTATTTGGGCAATAGATGGGCGATAGCCCGGCGATCATCAGTGGAAAGTCTTGCCCATTGCCTTTGCTCCGCGCCACAAACTGCGTTCCCTAGCCATTGACTCCACCCCTCTCTCTAGCATCTATCTGTGGCTAAACCAGACTGTTCGCAACCTAGGCGTCATATTTGACCCTAAAATGAGCTTCCAGCCACATATCCGTGGCATAACTAAAACCGCCTATTTCCACCTCCATAACATTGCCCGCCTCTGCCCCTGCCTCAGTTCATCTGCTGCTGAAACCCTCATCCATACTTTTGTTACCTCCAGACTTGACGACTCCAATGAACTCCTGGCTAGCTTCCCACATTCTACCCTATGTAAACTTGAGGTCATCCAAAACTCGGTAGCCCGTGTAATAAGTCACACCAAGTGCCGATCACCCATCACCCCTGTGCTCGCTGACCTACATTGGCTCCCGTTTAAGCGACGCCTCAATTTCAAAATTCTCATCCTTGTTTACAAATCCCTCCATGGACTTGCCCCTCCCTATCTCTGTAATTTCTTTCAACCTCACAACCCCACAAGATGTCTGTGCTCCTCAAATTCTGCCCTCTTGAACATCCCTGATTCAACCATCGGTGGCCATGCCTTCAGCTGCCTGGGCCCTAAGCTCTGGAACTCCCCCCTTAAACCTCTCCGTCTCTCTACCTCTCTTTCCTCCTTTAAAATGCTCCTTAAAACCTACCTCTTTGACCAAGCTTTTCATCATCTGCCACAACTTATTCTTGGCTTGGTGTCAAATTTATTTGTTTTGTCTTATAACACTGCTGTGAAGCGCCTTGGGACGTTTTACTGTTTAAGGCGCTATATAAATAAAAGTTGTTGTTGTTGTTGGTAGAGGTCGCAGGTTTGGGAGGTGCTGCCGAAGAAGCCTTGGCAAGTTGCTGCAGTACACCTTGTTGATGGTACACACTTCTGCCACGGTGGTGGAGGGAGTGAATGTTTAAGGTGGTGGATGGGGTGCCAATTAAGTGGGCTGCTTTTTCCTGGATGGTGTCGAGCTTCTTGAGTGTTGTTGGAGCTGCACTCATTCAGGCAAGTGGTGAGTATTCAATCACACTCCTGACTTGCGCCTTGCAGATGGTGGAAAGGCTTTGGGAAGTCAGGAGGTGAGACACTCGCCGCAGAATACCCAGCCTCTGACTTGCTCTTGTTGCCACAGTGTTTATGTGGCTGCTCCATTTAAGTTTCTGGTCAATCATGATCCCCAGGATGTTGATGGTGGGGATCTGGTGATGGCAATGCCGCTGAATGTCAAGGAGCGGTGGTTAGACTCTCGCTTGTTGGAGATAGTCATTGCCTGGCACTTGTGTCACGCAAATGTTACTTGCCATTTATCAGCCCAAGCCTGAATGTCATCCAGGTCTTGCTGCATGCGGGCACGGACTCCTCCGTTATCCTAGAAGTTTCAAATGGAACTCAACACTGTGCAATCAATGAACATTCCCACCTGACATTATAGAGGGAAGGTCAATGATGAAGCAGCTGAAGATGGTTAGGCCTATCAAAGCTCTGAGGAACACCTGCAGCGATGTCCTGTGGCTGTGATGATTGACCTCCAACAATCGCCACCATCTTCCTTTGTGCTAGGTATGACTCCAGCCAGTGGAGAGTTTACCCCCTAATTCCCATTGACCAGTTTTACTAGGGCTCCTTGATGCCACACTTGATCAAATGCTGCCTTGATGTCAAGTGCAGTCACTCTCGCCTCTTCTCTGGAATTCAACTCTTTTGCCCATGATTGGACCAAGGCTGTTATGAGGTCTGGAGCCTAGTAGTCCAAGCAGAACCCAAACTGAGTATCGGTGAGCAGGTTATTGGTGAGTAAGTGTCGCTTCATAGCACTGTCAATGACACCTTCCATCACTTTGCTGATGATTGAGAGTAAACTGATGGAGCGGTAATTGGCTGGATTGGATTTGTCCTGCTTTTTGTGGACAGGACATACCTGGACAGTTTTCCACATTGTTGTATAGATGTCAGTGTTGCAGCTGTACTGGGACAGCTTGCCTCGAGGTGCAGCTAATTCTGGAGCACAAATCTTCAGGATGACAGTCGAGATGTTATCAAGGCCCATTGTCTTTGCTGTATCCAGTGCGCTCAGCCATTTCTTGATATCACGTGGAGTGAATCGAATTGGCTGAAGACTGGCTTCAATGATGGTGGGGACCTCAGGTGAAGGCCTGGACGGATCATACACTCAGCACTTCTGGCTGAAGATGATTGCAAACGCTTCAGCCTTGCCTTTTGCACTCACGTGCTGGGCTCCGCCATCATTGAGGATGGGGATATTCATGGGACCTCATCCTCCCGTTAGTTATTTAATTATCCACCACCTTTCATGACTGGATATGGCAGGACTGCAGAGCTTTGATCTGATCCGTTGATTGTGAGATCGCTTAGATCTGTCTATGGCCTACTGTTTAGCATGCATGTAGTCCTGTGTTGCAGCTTCCCTAGGTTGGCACCTCATTTTTAGGTACGCCTGGTGCTGCTCCTGTCATGCTCTTCTGCACTCCTTACTGAACAAGGGTTGGTCCCCTGGCTTGGTGGTAATGATAGAGTGAGGGATATGCTGGGCCATGGGGTTACAGATTGTGGTGGAATACATTTCTGCTGTTGCTGATAGCCCACAGCGCCTCATTAATGCCCAGTTTTGAGCTGCAAGATCCGTTCTGAATCTATCCCATTTCACATGGTGGTAGTGCCCCACAACATGATGGAGGGTGTCCTCAGTATGAAGACGGGACTTTGTCTCTACAATGACTGTGCGGTGGTCACTGTTACCAATGCTGTCATGGACAGATGCATCTGCGACAGGTATGATTGGAGAAGACGAGGTCAAGTAGGTTTTTCCCTCATGGTGGTTCTCTCACCACCTGCCGCAGACCCAGTCTGGCAGCTGTGTCCTTCAGGACTCGTCCAGTTTGGTCAGTAGTGGTGCTACCGAGCCTCTCTTGGTGATGGACATTGAAGTCTCCCATCCAGAGTACATTCTGCACCCTTGCTAATCTCAGTGCTTCTTCCAAATGGTGTTCAACATGGAGGAATGCTGATTCATCAGCTGAGGGAGGACAGTAGTTGGTAATCAGCAGGAGGTTTCCTTGCCCATGCTAGACCTGAAGCCGTGAGACTTCATGGGGTCAGGAGTCAATGTTGAGGACTCTCAGGGCCACTCCCTCCCGACTGTATACTACTGTGTCGCCACCTCTGGTGGGTCTATCCTGCCGGTGGGATAGGACATACCCAGGGATGGTGATGGAGGAGTCTGGGACTTTGGCTGAAAGTTTTGATTCTGTGAGTTTGACTATGTCAGGCTGTTGCTTGACTAGTCTGTGCGACAGCTCTCCCAATTTTGGCACGTCCCCATATGTTCGTGAGGAGGACTTTACATGGTCGGCTGGGCATGCCATTGTCATGTCCACAACCGGTGCCGAGGTCGATGCCAGGTGGTCTGTCCGGTGCTCACAACTGAAGCTGAAATGACTACTGGATGTCATATAAACCTCAGAATTACTTAATGTTTGTCATTAATATGACTTTACGGTATACTAGTTTATCATCCATAGTGTTGTTTGGGGAGTGAAGTCAGTGAAATACCTTGAAATTGGTGGCTTTGGTCAAAAATAGTAAGGGCCATGTGTGCACAAAAGGGTCAAAGGTTGTAAATACAGAGAAATCTGAAAAGCTGCAGGTGGAGAAAAAAAATCAAGCATAAGGTGAGATGATAAGAGCAAGAATGAGACAAAAGAGGCATAGAATTAGCGCAGTAGGGAAGGACAGTCGCAAAGATAAGAATAGGAGCCCTGGGAATGGAACAGCAGACAAGGAGAAGAATGCTGACAAAGATCAAGCCTACGGAGCTAAAGTTGAATATATGATAAGATGTCACGAGCAAGTTTTGTATTCGTTTTTCAGAATTCTTGATTGTTTTATCTATTCAGTATCTGTCGAAGAATATAGTCGCGTGTTGGGGAAGCAAAAAGGCTATAGGTAGTTTTTTCCGACATATTTTCTTTGAATGAATTGCATGGTAAATTAAGCCAATTAAAAAAAGTGTACTTTTTTGTGCTAGGAACACATTTAAAGTGTGATGCACAGTAAACACTTATTTTCATCATATAAGTTGACATACTTAGAAACAGTGCTAATGATAGTTGAAAAGTACAACTGAAGGTTGGGAAACACTCTGGTGATATCGGGCTCAAAATTGGCCCACCCCATTTTTCGGCGCACTCACCAGAGATGCGGCGACTTTGTGGGCTGAAAACAGTGCCTAAAAAATGTCCCCTAATTCTGGCCGCCGTGTTGCCTATCCTGGGGCTTGGCATGGCGTGGCCAGTCGATTGGGGGGGCGGAGCTTAGAGCCCTGCGCCAGAAACCATGCCGGCAGCTCTCCGTATGCGCACTGGAGTGTGCGCGCATGCGCGGTAGCTCCTGCCCCAGCCTTTGTGTGCGTGCTGCAGCGTGGGACTCGATGCATCCCACCCCTATCCTGGGCTGAGTGGCCTGCTGCACAGTAACGAGACTTTGATAGGGAAGCCTGCCGCCTTCCAAAGCACTTGATTCTTTTGTTGGCTGCCTGCATTATTGCTGCTTTATGTCAATATTCTACGCACAACTTGAAGATTTGAGGACATTGCCATGCAAAGGTTCAGGTCGAATTGTCTATTTTGAAATCCATTTGAAAAGTTATATCCAGGTATTTTTGTAGAAAAACTATCATAAACGTTATTAGGTTGCCAATTTAATTTTCCACACACTCAATAAAATTTTTCCTTGGTGGCGGGGGAGGGGATTAGAGTTTTGATCCAGGGGGGAGAATTTTGATCCCGGAGTTAGGAGGGGGACGGGGGGGCGGAAGTTTTGATCCCGCGGGGGGGGGCGGGCGGCGGTGATAACTGTGTAGCCAGTAATTTTAATGAGCTTACTCAAGACTTTCCTTAACCTTGTTGATGAAAATACTTTCCTACATAAGAATTACGAACAGGAGGTACTTCTATTTTTTATTTGGATAGTTTGAAAAAATTATGTAAATATGTTTTGTCTCTTTACTACTTTTATTTTTGTAGTTTAAGCTTCCATGAATGTTTCTGTTATATAGTAAGTTAACTTTGCGAAGTTTGTCATATGATGTCCTGTTGGAGTCCATTATTAAAGAAGCAGTAACAGGACATTTGGAAAAGCAAAATTTGGTCAGGCAAAGTCAGCATGGATTTACGAAGGGGAAGTCATTTGACAAATTTGCTGGAATTCTTTGAGGATGGAAGAAACCGGGTGGATAAAGGGGAACCAGTGGATTGGTGTATTTGGACTTCCAGAAGGCATTTGACAAGGTGCCACACAAAAGTTTACTGCACAAGATAAAAGTTCATTGGGTTGGGGGTAATATATTAGCATGGATAGAAGATTGGCTGACAAACAGAAAACAGAGAGTTGGGATAAATGGTTCATTCTCTGGTTGGCAATCAGCAATGAGTGGGGTGCCGCAGGGATCAGTGCTGGGACCCCAACTATTTACAATCTATATTAACGACTTGGAAGAGGGGACTGAGTGTAACATAACCAAGTTTGCTGATGATACAAAGATGGGAGGAAGGGTAATGTGTGAGGAGGACATAAAGAAGCTGCATGAGGACATAGACAGGCTAAGTGAGTGGGCAAGAATTTGGCAGATCGAGTATAATGTTGGAAAATGTGAGGTCATGTACTTTGGCAGAAAAAAATCAAAGAGCAAGTTATTATTTAAATGGAGAAAGATTGCAAAGTGCTGCAGTACAGTGGGACCTGGGGATACTTGTGCATGAAACACAAAAGGATAGTGTTATGTCTTGAATAAAGAGTCAGACTAGATACTGCAAGCTCAAAGTAAGTGTGACCATAATCCTTTATTACAGATCTCAGGTTGCCTCTCCAGCCTGTGAGGCCTCCTTGTATACAGGTGCTCCCAAGGGATTGTGGGGTCCCTTGGGACTCAAGGGGATAAGCCCTCTGGTGGTTAGACATGGTATTTACAGATTTCCATACATAACAGATGGGGCCCAAGTTTCCACACGCGCCTAGAACGGCGCAGTCCCGACCTGGACGCCCGTTTTTCGCGCCACAAAGTGCGCCTAAACAAATCCTCCGTATTCTCCACCTCCCTGCAGGTCCTCTGACCCTCGGCACGGGCTGTGGGGGGGCAGAGCCAGGTCCCTGCGCTGAAAACAGTGTCGGGACCTCTGCACATGCGCGCTACAGTGGGCACGCAAGTGCAGTAGCTCCAGGCGCCCGAAGAACGCAGCCCTTAGCCCTGGCCGAATGGCCTCACTGGGGCTGTGTGAATAAGGCTCCTCCCACGGCCAGGTCCTGCTTCCCCCCCGGACCAGACCCGACACCCGCTCCCCCCCCCGCCTCCGGACCGGACCCGACACCCGCTCCCCCCGCCCCTTCCCCCCCGACTGGACCCGACCCGAATCCCCCACTGGACCCGACCCGACTCCCGCTCCCGCTCCGCCCCCCCCCCTGACTGGACCCGACCCGACCCGCGCTCCTGCTCCTGCTCTCCCCTGCCCCGACTGGACCCGACCCGACCCGTGCTCCCGACCCCCGACCCGACCGCCCCCCCCCCCCCGCCATTGGACCCGACCCGACTCCCGCTCCCGCCCCGACCCGCGCTCCTGCTCCCGCTCCCCCCCCCCCCACCCGACTGGACCCGACCCGACCCGACTCCCGGTCCCGCTCCCACCACCCCCCCCGCCGAATGTACCCGACCCGACCCGCGCTCTTGCTCCCGCTTCCCCCACCCCCCCCGACTGGATCCGACCCAACCCGTGCTCCCGCCCCCCGACCCGACCCCACTGGACCCGATCCAACCCGACTCCCGCTCCGCCCCCACCCCCCCCCCGAATGGACCCGACCCGACCTCCTGCTCCCACTCCCCCCCCCCCCCCCACACCGACTGGACCCGACCCGACTCCCGCTCCCCCCCGCCCCTGGACTGGATCTGACTTGACCTCCCCCTTCCCAACCTCCCCCTCCCCGACCTGACCTCCCCTCCATTCCTCCCTCCCCCTCCCTCTCTCTCACTCCCTCCCCCCCCTCTCTCTCCCTCCCTCCCCCCAACCCGAACCGAACCTCCCCGACCTGACCCAACGACACCTACCTGTAAATCTGGTGCTGGGGACGGGCCCTGCCCGAAGTCTCGGGCCGGCCCGTTCAGCCTTCGGTCCCGAAAGGCCTGCCTGAAGCACTTTCACACAGGTAGGAAGATGGTTTATTTAATCTTTTCTTTGCTTATAAATGTTTATTCAGGTTGGATTTATTTGTATAATATTTGTATAAGTATAAATAAGGATTTATTATAGAATTTAATGACTTCCCTTCCCTCCCACTCCCCCCCCCCCACCTCGTACTGGACGCCTAATTTGTAACCTGAGCCTGATTTTTTAATGTGTAGAACAGGTTTTTTCAGTTCTACAAAAATCTTCACTTGCTCCATTCTAAGTTAGTTTGGAGTACGTTTTCACTGTGGAAACTTTGAAATCAGGCGTCAGTGGCCAGACAGGCCCACTTTTGAAGAAAAAATTCTGTTCCAAAGTGGAACTGTTCTACCTGACTAGAACTGCAGAAAAAAAATGTGGAGAATTGCGATTTCTAAGATAGTCCGTTCTCCACCAGTTGCTCCGAAAAATCAGGCGTAAATCACGTGGAAACTTGGGCCCATGGTATGCAGGTAAAGCAAGTGATCAGCAAGACCAATGGAACCTTGGCCTTTATTGCAAAGGGGATGGAGTATAAAAGCAGGGAAGTTTTGTTATTGCTGTACAGGGTATTGGTGAGGCCACACCTGGAATACTGCGTACAATTTTGGTTTCCATATTTACGAAAGGATATACTTGCTGTGGAGGCAATTCAGAGAAGGTTCACTAGGCTGATCCCAGGGATGAATGGGTTGACTTATGAGGAAAGGTTGAGTAGGTTGGACCTCTACTCATTGGAATTCAGAAGAATGAGAAGTGATCTTATAGAAACGTATAAGATTATGAGAGGGCTTGACAAGATGGATACAGAGAGGATGTTTCCACTGGTCGGGGAGACTAGAACTAGAGAGTATGATCTTAGGATAAGGGGCCTCCCATTTAGAACTGAGATGAGGAGAAATTTCTTCTCTCAGAGGATTGTGAATCTGTGGAATTCGCTACCCCAAGAGAGCTGTTGAAGCTGTGACATTGAATAAATTTAAGACAGAAATAGACAGTTTCTTAAACGATAAGAGATTATGGGGAGCGGGCAGGGAAGTGGAGCTGAGTCCATGATCAGATCAGCCATGATCTTATTGAATGGCGGAGCAGGCTCGAGGGGCCTTATAGCCAACTCCTGCTCCTATTTCTTATCTTCTAATGTTCTTATGTTTGATCCTATTCACATTCTTTAGTCAAGTCATTAAGTTATTCTGGCCTCCGATGTCCCTACCTGCGCTGATTTCTTAACTCTCCGCAAGGGTTTTCTGTGCGGCCACAAGTGGCCACATACGCTGGCCTAAGTTAGTTTGGCATAACTGTTAGCTGTCCAAAGTGGCCTAATTGCCCAAAACGGGTGTAGGTGGCTGGTAACACCTACTTTTGAAAAAAACTAAACTAAAGTAAAAAAATCCTAACTAGCTCACTTACACTGGCGCAAATTGAATGTGCAAAATGGGGATTTTTAAGATACTCCAGAAAAATCAAGTTGTTTTATAAAAAAAAGAGCAACTCCTGGGCAATTTTGAGCCCATCATCACGACAGACTAGTGTGGTCAGACAATGTAAAGGAGGGGATAATAAGAGTATTGTTTTGCAATTATGAAGTAGAAACAAAGGAGAAAGTGTGTTAATATAAGATACATTCATTCACTTGTAAAGTGACAATTATTTCTCAGTTCTCAGCCGCGACCTACAAGTAGGATTATCTAACCAGCTCAAGCACTCCAAACAGAAAGAAGAAGATCAGGAACTATGTATATGGAGCACAATCTAATCTGGGAGAGACAAGAAAGTCCAGTTGAAAGATAAACATTCTAACCTTACATAGGTCACTAGTGAGGCCACATTTTAAATGTTGTGCACAATTTCACCTTGCCTTCAAAGAATAGAGACAATGATGATTATGTGTCATGGGTTTCAAAGTTATTGAGGATGACGTGATCCAGGATTTTCAAATGTGGAGAGGCTGGGATGATGTCGATGTGAGGAGGCTATTTGACCAGGGCTGTGAGTACCAGAGATACTGGTTCAAAATTAACAAACGTCAAGTAAGATTAAGAATTATAAAATTCTTCTCTTCAAAGTAGCAAATATGTGGAACAAACTTTCCTCAGAAGTTGTTGGTGCAATGCGACTCGTCTCTTCAAAACATAGTTAAAAAAGTATCTGGTTACAAACAGGATTGAAAGTTAATTGAAATATTTATATAAACTGAGATGATCAAATATTGCATGGGCCACTGGGGTCAGAGACAGAGTTTCACTTTCAGGGTTGGACAGTGGAGAAATAAGAATTGCCTAATTAACTTGAGTTTTGCCTAATTACTCAGAGGCAGAAATTTTTGTGTAAAATTTTACATTGGGATATATTATATTTGGTGTGTCGAAGGGGAGGAGGGTTTTATGGGCCAAATGGCTTTTCTCATTCTCTGCTTCCTTATGATGTAACCTTATTGAAAGCAATTTCACATTACTAGATAGTTCAATGAATGTTCAATACTCACAACCAAATATTTTTCCTTTCCATCTTTCTAATAGAATTACCTTATTCATCATCACCATTAAAACATAATCATTATCTCTCCTCTGATTGTTCAGCGACTTTATCCAGTAAGTAGTTCAGTCAAACATACTGGAAAACGTCCGAGTTTGAAGCCCAGCCTGTGTTGCGCTAGCTGATCTCAGCCAGAAGAGCACTTCAAGTAGGATCAGTATCCCAGTTAGGAAAGAATTCCCACTATCCAGTGACCCCTTTTGGAATTGCACATGTGCGGACATTAAATAAGGACAGGATTGGACTTGACTGTGCTGTCTCTGTAAAGCTGTAATGCTTACTAACACTCACTGTCAAGGCTTGTATGTGAATAATAGTCACTTGAGTGCTTAACACGCACAGAACTGTACCCCAATAGGAAGTCAACACTTTCGGAAGAGCAGAGGAGGGAACTGTCGAGAAAAAAATAGATATTTACAATCGGGCAAAAATTCTTTGGAAATGAAAATTGATCAAGATAAATAGCGAGAGACGAAGTGTAAAGTCAAGTTGTTTTCAAATATGAAAAAAAAATTACTTGTTTTTAAACCTTGCATCGATTTGTACACAAGGGGAGCGGTTGAAATTGCAGTAAGATTACCATGAAGTGTTTGATGGAATTCAGAATTTTACTCCTGTGCAATTTTGATCATTTTAAAATCTAGACCAATATGTTTTACACATGAAGACAATAATGATTGTTACATTTTTTTTAAGATAATGCATAAGGCACTGGCCTCCTGTTATCTTTTGATAAGCTACGTACTGCGATTTGGCAGCTGATAACTGAACACCATGAATGAAATGATATATAAATGTTTAAAATGAACTTGCGCAGAATCTTAGGGATTTGTCAAAGATAAGGACCATCCCATTTTCTGGTGACGTCTTTTTGGTACAGCTTCATCCTTTGTCTTTTCTCTAACATTTCTGGGCAGTTTGAATCATGCACCTCTTTCAAAATCATTCAGCCTGTCACACGCATCCAAACTAAAAGCTGAAAAGGCCCCGAAAAGCTGACAACTCGAGAATGCCCCGAGTAGTTACACGGACTTTGTAATTTAATCCCTTCACTTACATGAGAGGAAAAAACACAAGCAGGTAAAAGCTGGAAGAGGCTTCGTATGTCGTAACAGAGAGGTCTTCCTGTGCTGAATGGTATATACTTTAATGCAAGAAGTATAGCGAAATAAGGCGGATGAGCAAAGAGCACAGGTAGACACTTGGGAGTATGACATTATAGCTATTACAGAAACATGGCTGAAAGAGGGGCAGGTTTGGCAGATCAATATTCCTGGCAACAGGATTTTTAGACAAGATAGAGAGGGGGGAAAAAGTGGGGTGAGGGGAGGTTGCGGTACTGATTCAAGAAAATATTACAGCGGTGAGGAGGGATGATATGTTAGAAGGATCATCAAATGAGGCCATATGGGTCGAACTGAAAAATAAAAAAGGGGCGATCACACTGCTGGGCATGTATTATAGACCCCAAAACAGTGGAAGGGAGATAGAGGAGCAAATATGTAGGCAAATTGCTGTGAAGTCCAAAAACCATAGGGTAATAATAGTAGGGGATTTTAACTATCCAAATATTGATTGGGACAAATTTAGTGTGAAGGGTACAGAGGGTGTGGAATTCTTGAAATTCATTCAAGAGAACTTTTTTAGTCCGTATGTAGCAAGCCCATTTTAGTGTCCCCCTCCCCTTTTATAGGGGGAACTTGTAAAATTCATGATTTTAAAGCCCCCCAAAAAACCCACAAAAAAACCCACAAAAAAAGGGCAGTTGAAAAGCGTTTGGAGTGACCCCCAGATCGGGGGGCATTTGATTTAATGTTTATTTATGTTTTACTCCAAAAGAGTTGTAACAAGCCCAACATGAGAGGGGACGGTCTTGGATTTAGTTTTGGGGAATGAAGCTGGGCAGGTTGAAGGGGTATTAGGAGGAGAGCGCTTGGGTGCTAGTGACCATAATTCAATCAGATTCAAGTTGGTTATGGATAAGTACAAGAATAGGCCTGGAATAAAAGTTTCGAATTGGGGAAAAGCTAATTTTGCTAAGTTAAGGAGTGATTTGGCCATGGTGGACTGGAAACAGCTACTTGTGGGTAAATCAGTGTCGGAACAGTGGGAGGCATTTAAGGAGGAGATCCGGAAGGCTCAGGCCAAACATATTCCCGTAAAGAAAAAGGCTGGGAAAAATAATTCCAGAGCCCCCTGGATGTCTCGGGACTCACAGGGGAGGATTAAGAAAAAAAGGGATGCTTATGTCATATATCAACGGCTAAATACTATGGAATCTTTCGAGGAATATAGAAAGTTAAGAAGCAAAATTAAAAAGGATATTAGGAATGCTAAGAGAGAGCACGAGAAATTCTTGGCCAGTAAATATATTAAGAGTAAGAGGGTAACTAAAGAAAGGGTAGGGCCTATTAGAGACCATGAAGGTAATCTTTGTGTGGAGGCAGAAGATGTTGGGAGGGTTCTTAACGAATACTTTGCATCTGTTTTCACAAAGGAAAACGGCAATGCAGATATTGCTATCGAGGAGGAGTGTGATATTCTGGATTAAATAAATATAGTGAGAGAGGAAGTATTAAGGGGTTTAGCAGCTTTGAAAGTAGGTAAGTCTCCAGGCCCGGATGAAATACATGCCAGGCTGTTGAGCGAAGTAAAAGAGGAAATAGCAGAGGCCTGGACCATCATTTTCCAGTCCTCTTTGGATCTGGGCATGGTGCCGGAGGATTGGAGGACTGCTAATGTAGTGCCTTTGTTTAAGAAGGGAGAAAGGGATAGGCCGAGTAATTACAGGCCTGTCAGCCTAACCTCAGTGGTGGGAAAATTATTGAAAAAAATCCTGAAAAACAGGATAAATCTGCATTTGGAAAGGCAAGGATTAATTAGGAACAGTCAGCATGGATTTGTTAAGGGAAGATCATGTCTGACTAACCCGATTGAATTTTTTGAGGAGGTAACCAAGAGGGTCGATGAGGGTAGTGTGCACGATGTAGTATATATGGATTTTAGCAAAGCTTTTGATAAGGTCCCACATGATAGACTGGTCATGAAAGTTGAAGCCCATGGGATACAGGACAAAGTGTCAAGTTGGATTCAAAATTGGCTTGGAGGTAGGAAGCAAAGGGTAATGATTGATGGATGTTTTTGTGACTGGAAGGATGTTTCCAGTGGGGTTCCGCAGGGCTCTGTACTGGGACCCTTGCTTTTTGTGCTATATATCAACGATTTAGATTTGAATTTAGGGAGTATGATTAAGAAGGTTGTCGACGACACTAAAATTGGCTGTGTGGTTGATAATGAAGAGGAAAGTCATGGGAATCTACTGATCAGGTGGGCAGAGCAGGGGCAAATGGAATTTAATTCAGAAGTGTGAGGTGATGTGTCGTGTATGAATAAAGAGTCTGACCAGATACTGTGAGCTCAAAGTAAAGTGTGACCTTAGTCTTTTATTGCAGGTCTCCAGAGTGCCTCAACAGCCTGTGAGGCCTCCTTAAGTACAGGTGCTCCCGAGAGATTGTGGGATCCCTTGGGACTTCGGGGGATGAGCCCTCTGGTGGTTAAACAAGGTATTTACAGGTTTACATATATAACATAATGCACTTTGGGAGGACTAATGAAAGGGTATACACATTAAGCGGTAGGCCACTCAATAGTGTAGATGAACAAAGGGACCTTGGAGTGCTTGTCTACAGAACTCTTTTTGTGAGGAAACTAAAACATTAAATCATTAAATCGTGTCCCCCCGATCTGGGGGGCACACCAAACATTTCCAAGGCCCTTTTTTTTGTGTGATTTTTTTTTTTTAATTTTGGGCACTAAAATCATTTTATTTTTCTCCAAGTGCCCCCTATAAAAGGGGAGGGGGACACTAAAAACACCGGCAATTAAAACAAATTAAACTTTAAAACATAAAATCAAATTAAAATTTGGTTGCCGGACGTGATGATGCACTCCAATCCCTCTGGTGCCCACCTCTCGCGGAAGGCTGCGAGCGTACCGGTGAACACCGCGTGCTCCATCTCCAAGGACACCCTGGCGCGGATGTACGCGCGGAAGAGAGGCAGGCAGTCAGGTTGAACGACCCCCTCGACTGCCCGCTGCCTGGACTGGCTGATGGCACCCTTGGCCGCGCCCAGGAGCAGTCCTACGAGTAGGCCCTCGGACTTACCCGCTCCCCTCCGCACAGGGTGCCCAAAGATCAGGAGTGTGGGACTGAAGTGCAGCCAGAATTTCAGGAGCAGCCCCTTTAAATAATAAAACAGGGGCTGCAACCTCGTGCATTCAATAAAAACATGGAACACGGACTCTTCTAGACCGCAGAAATTGCAGGCGGCCTGGGAGCCCGTGAACCGGCTTAAAAATTTATTGCACGGCACTGCTCCGTGCACCACCCTCCAGGCCAAGTCCCCGATAAATAGTGGGAGGACTCCCGCATAGAGTGCCCTCCATCGGGGACCCCCGCCTCCTCCGGACGGCAAGATGGTACGCCATGGCGTGTCCGGATGGCAGGCGAGGATGGCAAAGTTGAGAGTGAGCAGGAGCAGCCCGTACAGGAAACCCCTCCGCGCGGAACTGAAAGGCATGGAGGGGATTTCCTCGAGGCGGCTCAAGTTGTGAGGCGCCGGCTCCCGAGGGAGGTTCCGGGGTTTGGCGCCGATGAGGAATTCCGTCCGGGCGGGTATCAGTTCGGACGGGATTTCCCCACGTGCTTGAGCCTCCTCGACACACCTAACGGAGTCGGGGCCCAGAGCTGTTTTTAACGACTTGATGGCATCGGCCGCGCAGCGGACGTTGGCAGAATTTAGGCGCCGCGCCAGCGTGTCTGGCGCCATCCAGCCCGCTCCTCCGCCATCGAGCAGGTCCCTGACCCTGGTCACCTCACCAGCCACAGCCCTCTCGTCCGACCGCCACCTAAAACCTCGGTCGTGGAGGTACGGATTCCCAAGCAGCGGCTCCTGCAGGACAGCCGCCACTCCAGCCGATGGAGAGCTGCGCTTGGTGGAGACTTTGTTCCAGACCCTGATGAATTCCTTGTAAAAGACAGGCAGCTCCTGGAAGGCGGTCCTGACGCCCCCTAAGCTCACAAATAGGAGCTGCGTGTCGTAGTTGAGGCCGTGCTGCTGGCGGAAGAAATACGTCGCCAGAGCACGCCACCTAGGAGGGGGCTCGACGTAAAGGTATCTCTGCAGGGTCTGAAGACGGAAAGTCGCGAGCTGGGTGCTGACGCACACCAACGACTGACCGCCCTCCTCAAGCGGGAGACTCAAGACCACGGCAGAGACCCAGTGCTTCCCGTTGTTCCAGAAGAAGTCCACCAGCTCCTTCTGTATCTTGGTGACAAACGCAGGGGGAGGGGTCAAAGTGACCAGCCGGTACCACAACATGGCGGCCACCAGCTGGTTTATGACTAGCGCTCGACCCTTGTAGGACAGCACTCGGAGCAGTCCTGTCCAGCGCCCTAGGCGAGCGGCGACCTTGGCCTCCAGCTCTTGCCAGTTCACCGGCCAGGCTTCCTCGTCGGGGCTAAGGTAGACTCCCAGATAGAGGAGATGGGTCGTGCTCCAGGCAAAAGGCCTGAGCTCCTCCGGCAGGGAGTCCACCCGCCACTGACCCACCAGGAGTCCGGAACATTTCTCCCAGTTGATCCTGGCAGAGGATGCGGCCGAGTAAATCTCCTGGCACTCACGCATCCTCTGCAGGTCAGCGGGATCCTCTACCGCGAGGAGCACGTCATCGGCGTAAGCCGAGAGGACGACCTCCATGCCCGGCCCTTGCAGAACCAGTCCCATCAACCTCGTCCGCAGGAGGCGCAGGAAAGGCTCCATGCAGATGGCATATAACTGGCCGGACATGGGGCATCCGTGGCGCACCCCTCTTCCAAAGCGAAGGGGCGCCGTCAAGGACCCGTTAACCTTTATCAGACACTCCGCGGCGACGTACAAAAGTCGGATCCGGGCGACGAAATGCGTCCCGAACCCGAAAGCGCGCAGAGTTCCGAACAGATAGTCGTGATCCACCCTGTCGAACGCCTTCTCTTGGTCGAGAGATAGGAAGGCGACCGACAGACCAGCCTCCTGGGAATGATGGATGAGGTCCCGGACCAGATGGATGTTATCGTGGATTGTCCGGCCCGGGACTGTGTAGGACTGGTCGGAGTGGATCATGTGGTCCAGCACGGCGCCAAGGCGAGCAGACATCACCCTGGCGAAGATTTTGTCGTCCATGCTGAGGAGGGAGACCGGGCGCCAGTTCTTAAGGAGGCGGCGATCGCCCTTCTTAGGCAGCAGGACGATGACTGCCCTGCGCCAAGAGAGGGGCATCTCCCCGGTCGCCAGACTTTCCCCCAGGACCCGCGCGTAGTCGCCCCCCCAGGACGTCCCAGAACGCCCTGTGGAACTCCACGGTCAGCCCGTCCAGCCCCGGGGCTTTTCCCCTCGAGAGCCAGTCGAGGGCGCCGGTCAGCTCCACCAGGCTTAGCGGAGCTTCCAGATTTTCGGCGCTCTCCGGGCCGACCTTCGGCAGGTCCTCCCACAAAACTCTATGCGCTTCCTCGCTGGACGGCTCCGGAGAGAACAGAGCCCCTGTTGTTGACGCCCTCCGGATCCGAGACGAGAGAGCCGTCATCGGCCAGCAGCGTCAAGAGCTGCTTACGGACACTCTCTCTTTTTTCCAGTGAGTAGAAGGGGGAGCCGCGGTCCAGATCCCGCAGGAACCGGATCCGCGACCTCACGAACGAGCTGCAGGTCCTTCAGCGCGGCCTTCTTTGCTTCGTACACCATCCGCAGGGCCGGGTCCTCGACGACTTGACCGAGACGGGACTCCAGGTCGAGCACCTCTTTTTCTAGGCGCCCGACCCTGGCCGCCCGCCTCTTGGTCGACTCCCTCGCGTACTCTTGACACAAGACGCGGACGTGAACCTTGCCCACGTCCCACCATAGCCTCAAGGATGTGGAAGCCCCCCCTGCTTCCTTCTCCAGTCGGACCAGAAACAACGGAACGAGTCCTGGAACCGCACGTCCTCCAGCAGCTGGTTGTTAAAATGTCAGTTCGCGGACCCCGTCCTCGCGCGGAGCGAAGCGAGCTCCGCCCACACCAGGTGTGGTCCGAACACGGCACCGGCCGCATGGAGGCTGCCGGGACGCAGGAAACGTACGCCCGAGACACGTAAAGGCGGTCGACTCTGGACCATCCTACTCCAGGGCTCACCCAAGTAAAGGCGCTGGAGTAGGGATGGAGATTTCGGCAGATGTCCACCAAGTCGAAGGACCCGACCAGGTCCCTCAACTTCTCCATCGCCGTCATGCTCTGCGGGGCATCGGAGCGGTCCCTCGGCTCGAGGGTGCAGTTAAAATCCCCCCCGAGAACAATGCAGTCGCCGACGTCGACGGAGCCAAGAAGAGCGGACACTTCTTCAAAGAAGCGCGTTTGCTGCGGGCCGGGCTGAGGGGCGTACACATTCACGAGATGGAGCGGCACGTCCCCCAGGTGAACCGTGATGTGCAGCAAGCGGCCTGGAACGGGCTCCTCGACCCCCAAGATCTCCAGCTGAAAATGCGGGGCCAACAAGATGGCCACCCCATTAGAAGTGGCGGTGAGGTGGCTCATGCGGACCTCTCCTTGCCATTCCAGGAGCCATGTGGCTTCGTCTCCCGGAACGGTGTGGGTTTCTTGCAGGAAGCACACCACATATTTCCCCTCCCGTAGGAGCGAAAAATTGTTAAATCTATGGCGTGCCTCTCTGCCGCCGTTGATGTTGAGGCTGGCTATGGTTATCTTCATGACAAAAGCATAGTGCAACCTCTACCTAACCTTTTGTGGGGGGGGGAGTGGAGTCGTTTGTTGACCTCCATTCCTTCAGCAGCCCAGCGAGGAACCTTTTGAGCTGGCCCAGCTCAAGGCCTTGCGCCTTTGATAAGGGCCCGCCTGCGGCCATGGTTTTAGCGGCGGCGCGGACGGACGCGACGAGCAGCCCCGGCTCGGACCATCTTTCCAGGGCCAGATGGGCTCGGTTGCGGCGACCCTGGCTCTGGACCAAAAAGTCCCGGAGTTCCTTTGCAGGAATGAGGGGGGACTCAGCGGCGGGCACAAGGAGATCCACCGCCTCACTGGCGATGGACTCGAGATCTTCTCCCTCGTCCCCCACCGAGTCCCCGTCTCCCTCCGGGAGGTCGCCGCCAGCAGCCGGCCCGTCGACCGCACGAGGTACGGCAAACGGCCCGGCCGCTCCATCCGGCCCTGGCTCTGCCCCGATCCCACCCCCAGGATCGTCGGCAGAGGAGTCCCCACTGGGCTCTTTTAAAAGCGGTGCTGGGTCGGGAAGCGACAGCGGAAGGGGTTCCTCCTCCGCCCCAGGAACCGGGGAACACGGAGCGACCTGGTTTAGGAAATTCTCCAGCTCTACCCAGTCCTCCAGCTCCAAAGTAGGGGGCGAGGGTTGGTTTTCTTCCCCCTCCCCGCCGCCACCCCCCGGCCCAGTGTCTGGATGTATATTAAAAAAATTTTCATTTTCATTTTCTGCCGAGTCGTGCAAGTCCCGGGGGAAATTGGATAAAGGCTGGGCGGGCTCAGGTTCGGCCTTTTCAGCCCCGACCGCCTCAGTCCCCGGGACGCTCGACCCGGCGGCAACGCATTCCTCCACTGGCCCCGCGCCCCCCATGACAGGCAGATCTTCCACGCCATCCCCGGGAGGCAGAGGCTGGGCAGCCTCGACTGTCTCACCCTCCCGGGGCCAGACTCCTCTCGACTACGGCGCAGTTTGGAGGCGCTGGTGGGGGACGCGGGACATGCGGCGGGCACCGACTCCTCCGCGGAGGGATATTGTTTCCCCTCCGCCTCATTGGAGCGGCGCCTCCTTTAGTTCCTGGGGGGTGTCGCGGAGGCAGGGAGACCTCCATGTCTGCCAAGGCCCCCCGCTCCACTCCCCCCTTTTTCTTATCTTGCCCGTGCCCGAGCCCCTCTGTGATATTGGTCAAGGGCTCAGGCACGGGCTCAGGGCACCCCGCGCTCGCCGGTGACAGGGTTGGGCTGAGCGCGGTGTTCAAATTGTCTGGCGCACTGAGGGGACCCGCCTTGAGATGTTTCGCCTTCCTCCGCGCCTTCTTTCCAATCGGACGCTCTCCCTCCCCCCCCGCCGGAGGCCGTGAAAACAAAGACCCCCAACGATGCCCGCGCACCCACAGCTCCCGGCACACGGACGCTACTAGGGGGAGGGGTGGCGGCGGCGCCAACCTTGGCCGCCCTCGGTGGTTTGGCGGCCTTGGAGGCGGGGCAGTTCTTACGAACATGCCCCACCTCCCTACAGGCATGGCACCGCACGCCGTCCGACGTCCAGAAGACGCGGTAGGCAGTCCCCTCGTGCACCACATTAAAACTACCCTCCGTCGTCTCCTCCCGTGCCAGCCGGACAAAGAGCTGGCGGCGGAAGGAGAAGACGTGGCGCAGGCTGCTCTCCCTGAGGCCGAGCGGTATGAGGTTGATCCCTGACCTTATCTCCCCCAGTTGGTGTAGGTGAGGGAGGAGGAGCCCAGTGGGAACAAAGGGCGGGACGTTAGAAAGGATGACCCTCTGCGCGGTGGCCTCGAAAGGGTCCACTGGCAGGAACGTCCCACCCACCGTGAGCCCCTTTTCAAGGGCCAGGGACACCGCCCGCTCCGACCCCAGGAAGAATACAGCCTTCCCAGACATCTTGGAGGCTGCGACAATGGCCGAGGGGCCGACTACCCCAGCCACCGCCCGCACGCACTCCTCGATGCTCATTGTGGGGTGAGTGTAGCTCTTGACCCCGTGTTTTTTTGTTATAAGTCTGAACGGTGGCAGGGCAGCAGGAGGTGCCGTGGATGTGGAGGCCGCCTGCGCGTACGTCTTAGCTGGCCCTGCCACCGGCGTGGATGGAGTCGCCATCACGGGGTCCCTTTAAGGGTTACACCTACCCCAAAGTCACAGGCCTTAATGGTCTTAAATTGGCCTCGTTTAAGTGTATGAGCAGAGGAGCTCTCAATGAGGCACACCTCTCCCCTAGTTGACAATTGGGGAGGGGCCTTGCTCCCTCTGCTCAGTTGTCTTAATTGTTTTTTCAATTAGGAGGAAAGGGCTCTCAGAGAGGGGAGAGACAGAGAGAGAGAGAAAGAGAGATGGGGGTGGGAAAGAGGGAAGCTGGGAGGGCAGGTCTCCCCTCACAGCGATGGGTGGGTGCTTCTTGGGGTGCACTCCCCAGATGGCAAAAAAAGTCTTTGTAGATGGTCTTCGGGTGGGGGGAGAAGATGTCTTCACCTGGGGTAGCTGGAGCCACCCAGGCACACACTCCCAACGATGTTAAATAGGGTAATTAATCAGTCTTCTGCCAGGTTGTTCCAGCTATCCCAGGCTTGGCAATGGGGGAGGGGTGCTTCAGTGGTGTGTGGGGCCTAGTTATTTAGCAAGACCCCCACACACACACACACCCCGCGATGTTCCGGCCCTCGAAATGGTCGTCTTTCCTCCCCCCACCGATACAACAAAGTCTTTAGGGGAATGCACCAAAACACACCCACCTTTGGTTGATGAAGTTTCTCCCTCCTTCCACACTGGATAGTTGTTGTTCTTTTCCCCCCTCTCTCCAACTCTCTGTAGCAGTAATAAAGTTGTTGAATTTTCTGCTCTCCTCCTCTCCCTCTGGATGTTGAATTGTAGTAAGCCCCTTCCTCCTCTTCCTGGGCTGGTCTCAGGGTTCTCTCTAGGCCTCCAGGCAGGAGCAACAGCAGGTAGCTCCTTCTCTCACTGCTCCAGGCTCCAAATGAATAGGCCACGCCTCCAAAGCTCCATATTGGTCCAGAGATTCCCTGAAAGTAGCAGGCCAGGTGGATAAGAAGGCATACAGAATGCTTGCCTTTATTGGCCGAGGCATAGAATATAAGAGCAGGGAGGTTATGCTTAAATTGTATTATACTTTGGTTAGGCCACAGCTGGAGTATTGCGTGCAGTTCTGGTCGGCGTATTATAGGAAGGACATGATTGCACTAGAGAGGGTGCAGAGGAGATTTACTTGGATGCTGCCTGGAATGGAGAGTCTTAGTTATGAGGACAGATTGGATAGGCTGGATTTGTTCTCATTGGAACAGAGGAGGTTGAGAGGAGACCTTATTGAGGTGTACAAAATATTGAGGGGCCTGGACATAGTGGATAGTAAGGGTCTATTTCCATTAGTGGAGGGGTCAATTACAAATCTGTGCTGACTATCCCGAATTAATCCTTGCCTTTCCAAATGCAGATTTATCCTGTTTTAAGGTGGTTGGTAGAAGGTTTAGAGGGGATTTGAGGGGGGGGATTCTTTACGCAGAGGGTTGTGGGGATCTGGAACTCGCTGCCTGGAAGAGTGATGGGTGCTGAAACCCTCACTACTTTTAAGAGATGGTTGGATGGGTACTTAAAGTGCAGTAACCTGCAGGGTTACGGCCCTAGAGCTGGTAATTGGGACGAGACTGGTTGACCTTTTGTTGGATGGAGCAGATATAATGGTAAGTACTGCAGGGAATAGAATAGGTGATCTCCTGAACTAGTTTCGATCGCCTGGATGGGTAGGAGAGGAATTTTACCAGATTTTTTCTCCCTAAATTGGCCTGGGTTTTTTTCTGGTTTTTGCCTCTCCCAGGTGATCACATGGCTCCGGTTGGGGCGGAGTGCAGAATGTTTTAGTATAAGGGGTGTTGCAGTTGTGGTGAGGTGGATTGGTTGGGCTGGGTGCTCTTTGCCTTTCCATCATTGTTCATAGGTTTATAAGTAACCTTTTGGGCTGCTGACCAAGGGCCGTGCGGCTCTTTGTCGGTCGGCATGGACACAATGGGCCGGAATGGCCTCCTTCTGCGCTGTAAATTTCTATGTTTCAAAGTTTCAATGTTTCTATGTTATTATGTTGAAAGTCCAAAATTGATGGTATATTTCTTGGGAAATGCAAGGCTATGCTCTGCTAAAAAAAAATTAGAATTGTTACATTAAAAATGATGCAATCTGGTCAATTTTAAGCAGTTTTATACTTAATAAATTGATAGATTTTTAATCTGAAGAAAAAGAAGGAAAACAAAGTGACATTTGGGTTTTTATTTGATCATCGCTTCCCCAACAGTCACTCTTCCACATCCAACCCTGCCCCTGGTCTGGTTCACAGAGGCATCCTGTCCTCTCTAGACACAGTTTATATAGGCATTAACCCATCCAACTTCTCCCCTTTCAGAGGAATGCTGTCTCCACCAACCCTTCCAATTCACACTGGCTTCTTCCTCCTTCCCCCCTCAGTTCAACCTCGCACTCTTCTCCCCCTTCAGTCAATTTATCCTGGCACTCTCCTCCCTCTCCAACCCAGTTCTGCCTGATACTCTTCTTCTCTCACCCAGTTCACCCGGGCACCCTCCCCCCTAGTTCCTTCTAGCACTTTTTGCCACCGCCCCTCCATCCCCACCCCCAGCCCCACCGTTCCTACTATAATTGCTTTCTACTGTATGTAGGAGCAAGGATTAGTGCCATTAGCAAACGGATTCTGGTAAGAGTGGCGCTGAGCGTGGAAGAGTCATGTGGATCTTTGTAAGCAAGTGCTGAAATGTGGATTATTCCCCAAAATACTGCCAGTGTAAAATGCTGATGGTTGGCATGTCTGCTCTTGGATTTTTCTGCATCATTGGCAACATGGCAATTTTTACCCAGCCATCATGATGCCCAAACAATGTCAACCACATGATTTGCATGTGGGACCTCATTTTATTCTCTAGATATTTATACATTGGATAAGTTGTTTCACCAACATTTTTAACAGTATTTTTCTGAAGCATATCTTTTGTGAGTTTTCATTTTCAAGCTGTTTTGCAGAATTTGCTCAATTGAAAACTGAGTGGTATCTGTTAACAAAGGTCAAGTGGTTCACATCCAATTGTTAAGCTAGCAAACTTACATAATTTCATCAAGCCTGATACTGAAATGGCTTAATTTGCAGATGGAGATAATCTATCATGTGGTAACAGAAAATGACATTCATAGCTCTGCAGTTTGTGCTGAAGTGTCTTCACCCCCGCCCCCCCCCCCCCCCAACTCCCCCGCCCCGCCAGCCCCACCTAGGGCAGTTTCTCTAGTTTATCTTCCTAAGGAAGCAAAAGTTATATCAGCCCAATATGAAATCTCGGTGCAGAACTAAATGAGTTTGATTAAATAAATAAGGCCCTTATGCGCTTTTATGTGTAACTAGAGGGACACTGAAAAATCACTAGTAAGACAAATTGCGCACATAGATAAGCTGGAAGATTTGAAGCAGATTAACAGACATTAATAAGGAGCAAAAATAATGTCATATATCGCAGAGAAATATGTTTTGCAATACATTGTCCAATCATATATGATGATGTAGGTTTATATTCATCTTATTCCCCATTGTTTAATTCTGTATGTGTGTGTGTAAAGTACTTCTCAGCCAATATTCAAGTTTACTGTCTCAAGAGTTTTAATATACATGAGGATGATTAAATAATCAATTAACTTTTTTGCTTGTGAGTTATTTTGGACATTCTTTCATGAGACATGAGATCTATCTATTCAGCAGCAGCACCGTGGAGTGAAAGTCAAGAGGAGGAGCAACTGCTTCCTGTCAGTGGCTTATCTGGCTGTATGGAATTTAGCTTGCAACAAGGCATCAAGGCAGAAGACTCTGCTGCTTCAAGTATAATTCTCAATGGAGAGCAAAGAAAGAATCAACAGCTGGCCCATAATTAGTCTCTAGAGGGACCACGAATACTGCCACCAGTACTTCTGCATGAATACGCTGCAAAGGGATCTCCTGCCAGATTTCACCAACACACCCACAAAGGAGGCTGGTACTGAAAAATTTAAAAAGAAACAAACAGGGAGATGCTCAATAGGTAGCAATCACAGGCAGATACTTTTTTCTAAAGAGTATTTTTTTTCACTTTCAGGTTTGCAAGATAATAACTGTTGGTAACATAAGAAATGTTAGTGACTGCGAAAGCCCATTAAATACAAGATTGTCCTTTTATGTTAGGTCAACTCCGCCCACCCTTTATCACCATATCTCGTAATTCCAGACTCTGATCAATTTCCCAGTCTCTGTGAAGATCGGGCTGATTCATGGGTAATTCAACATAACGATAGAAGTGCAGTCTGGTGACAGCGCAGTGCCCAGAGCTGGCAGTGAGAACCCAGTTGGCTCGAGTTGCCTGCTCTTGGGGCTGTTGCCATGGTCCCTAGAGTCGGGCCGGTTGACAGATGCCTGTGACCTTCCTGTTCTTTCTTTGTGCCCTCGGTCGCTGCTGCTCCCTGAGGAGCAGTCGTCTAGCAGTGCACAGGGGACTGCTGACTCGCTGGCCTGGGCGTTGTTTGGTTTGGGATCCTGGCTGCTCCAGGTCCCCTTTGGGGGAACTGTGGCGGGTGACCCTTCGTTTAAGGGTATGGCCATGGTGGCGATGGGGTCTGGGGACTGCGCCTTGGCACAGTCTGCTCTTTCAGGCTTGTGGCGGTTAGTGCCATTGGGTGCCTGAGAGGTGGAGTCGATCAGGGGCAGGGTATCAATACCAGTGCTGTTGCCCTGCTGAGGTCGCTTGCTCTGCAGTTCGTGTGTGTTGGCTCCTTGTGGCCACACTCCATGATGCATGACTCTGGTCCCCGGGACGCAGGCTACAGCAATGGGTAACTCGCTGGATCTGTGTGCTCCCGATGGATGTCTGCCCGCTGCATTGGCTGCGGCAGTTGAAATCCTACATCGCACAACTTTTCATTACTTATGATGGACACTCTGTGGGTCCGATCGCGATCGCGCGACTTTTCCTCGCTGGTTGCATGTACACAATTTAGATTATCAATTACACATTTTACATGATCAGTTACACATTTTGTCTCTGACTTACAGTTGCTATTACATCGCTTGAGTGTGTGGAACTGTCCCTTTAATTGTAGTGGGTTGCAGGCCTCCTTCAAGAGAGACTTGCTTGCTTTACCCCAATCCTCTTCTCCGTTTCGTGCCACGTGTTGCTCCATCAACGCTGCACCTCGTGGTTTGGGTGCTATCTTTCCTCCATCCACGATGTCAACTGCGGTGATCCTCTTCTCCCCGGGTTCTGCCTCTGAAGCTGGGAAGTAGCCTGTAGATCCGATTTTCTTCCTCCCGAGTCCTGTCACTGGAGCCTGGAAGGTGCGTTCGGATCATCTCAGCTGGATCATTTCCACGCACTCGGGCTGAGCGGTCTGTGCCTCGGGTGCTGTGCTGGTCTGCTCTCTGGTGCCGGGTCCACCCTCAGGTGAGGGCTTGTTTTACCTCCGAGCGCGGAGGACATCGATCACTGGAGGGGTGAAGTCTTCCCGCTTCCAATGGATTTTCCCCATCCACCTTCTGCCGAGCAGCAGTGGTCCATCACCTGCAACAATCCATAGAGGTAACTTGTGCACCGAAGGCTCACAGAGATGGCCTTCTGCAGTGTGACTGTGGTATCTGCCAACAGTAGCTTATGAAGAAGACCCTCATGGCCAATTCCAACGACAAAAATGTCCCGCAGGGCTTCGTTGAGGTGGTTGCCGAACTTGCACAGTGCTGCCGGCCTTCTGAGGTGTGCGGCGTATTTTGCGTTTTCTTGGCCTTCGGGCCGACGATGGGTATAGAACTGGTGTCTGGCTGTGAGGATGCTCGCCTTGGGCTTGAGTTGCTCGTGGATCAGGGTTACGAGCTTCTTGTATGTCTTGGTCGTTGTCTTCACTGGTGCCAGCAAGTCCCTGACGAGGCCATAGACAGTGGGCCCACAACTGGTTAGCAAGATAGCTCTGCGCTTATCAGCCAGTGTGGCTGTGTCGTCTTCTGCCAAGTCATTTGCTGTGAAGAAATGTTCAAGCCTCTCCACAAAGGTGTCCCAATCATCACCATCGGCGAACTGCTGCAACGTACCAAGGGTAGCCATTTTCACGTGAAGGTTCGTAATCTTGTCGCCAATTGTTGAGTCCTTGGATGCTCTAGTAATGACTCCACGAGGCAATGTGTTGTACTTGAACTGTAGTGACCTTTGTCCTTTATTTGTTAACTCCAGAGTGAGGATCATACCTGGTGGCCTGCCTTTTATACCAGGCCAGGCACACCTGTACAGGTAACCTACAAGTCTCCCACTGCTGTGTCCTCTGGTGGCACACCTTGTGAGAGTACCAACAGTAGCCATGTAGGATACATGACAATTACAATGTTTTGAAAAGTGCGTAGAAATTGCCAATATGGCTCTAATTGACTTGAAGCCCATTGCATTTGTCAGGTTAGCAGTGACTGTACAGATGTTATGATGTTATAAATTGTGCAATGAGGTTTTTTTGAGTAGTGTCAGGCAAATAATGGAGGAAAAGGGGCAGGGAAGTCAACCGCAGAATTCTGTCCTAAAATTGGCCCCTGGGATTTTTCTCGACTCTCGAGGAGACCGATTGGCCCACAGTTCCATTGACTTCTCTGTCACATGTAAATAACAACAGCGATGGTGCTTGCTGCAACGTTCCATTGGTTCTTCTTTTTCAGCCTATTCCGCCTCTTGGGGAACAACACCAGTATTAAAGAAGTGTTTTTTTTTTGTGGAAGTGGGGTATATTTGATTTATATGCCGAAAATTGGCTAGTTCCTAAATTTTACGATTAGAGCTGGAAGAATTTTGCTGATGCCCTTTCAATTAAGAACAGTGATCTCTGAAGTTTTCAACATATGCGTAGAGAGCAATCGATTCTTTTTTCACTGGTTATAATTGACTTCAGCAAGGAAGTAATGACAAAAAAGTTCCTTTTTTTTTGTGCTCTTATACTGCTTCCTGCCTTCTCCTTTGCATCCGCTCCCCCACCCCCTCCCACCACTGCTTACAATTTTTTGCAGCAATGTTTTCTCCCAGGCATCTCAAAGCTATTCAGTTGTTAGGCTGAACCTTTAAGCAGCTGCAGCGAGTGAATTTGCAGAGATGCTATGATATGATAAGTTGTACAATGAGTCTTTCTTATTGCATAGATTATGTCCAACAATAATTAAAATCCAGACCGAGATATCTCCCTGGTTACTGGAACCAAGAATATTATGATAAAAGAGAGAGAAGAGGGAAAGGATTCCTGGAAAACAATTGCAGCCTAGAGTTAAATGGGTTTATGAATGGTAATCTTCTTTGCTTCCAAATTTGGAACATCCGGTAAGGTAAACCATTAAACATGGACCAATTACTTGTCACAAACATCTTTATTTTATGCACATTTAATAAAGTAATGATTCCAGCAAGTTTTGTCTTTTAAATGTACTCTACTAGCAGAAATCAAATAAACTAGCTAGCATAATACAACAACTGAAAAGTTAGGAAGGAGTGAATGGTGCATCTAATTGGGCAGTGTCAAGTTCAAATCCAACCAAGGCCGATGGGATGAAAGTCATGTCCATCAGCTGGTTGTGAGATTTTATGAACTTGAGCACTCTCATTCCAGCTCCGAGTTTTTTTTATTCGTTCATAGGATGTGGGCATTGTTGCCAAAGCCAGCATATATTGTCCATCCCTAGTTGCCCTTGAGAAGGTGGTGGTGAGCCATCTTCTTGAACCGCTGCAGTTCGTATGGCTAAGGTACTCCCACGGTGCTGTTAGGTAGGGAGTTCCATGATTTTGATCCAGCAACAATAAAGAAACGGCGATATATTTCCAAGTCATGATGGTGTGTGACTTGGGGGGAAACTCGGATGCGTGTTTGAAATAATTTCGTTATGGCTATCTCTGGTCACTTTAAATAATCAGGTTCATGTGCAAACCAATATGGTGGATATATTGTGTTTAATCAGAGTTTAAGACAGAATATAACACATTAGTTATACCATAAAAACATACGACTATAACAATAGTTGAAATCTGAGGGTCGATGAACCAACATCAGTGTTCTCGATCAGGCCAACATCCCCAGTATCAAAACACTGACCACACTTGACCAGCTCCATTGGGCGGGCCACATCACCCGCATGCCTGACACAAGACTCACAAAGTAAGCGCTCTACTCAGAACTTCTACACGGCAAATGAACCCCAGGTGGGCAGAGGAAATGTTTTAAGGACACCCTCAAAGCCTCCTTGAGAAAGTGCAACAACCCCTCCAGCACCTGGGAATCCCTGGCACAAGACCGCCTTAAGTGGAGGAAGAGCATCCAGGAGAGTGCTGAGCACCTCGAGTCTCGTCTCGTCACCGAGAGCATGCAGGAAACCAAACACAGACAGCGGAAGGAGCGTGCGGAAAACCAGAATACCCACCCACCCTTTCCTTCGACCACTGTCTGTCCCACCTGTGACAGAGACTGTAATTCCCGTATTGGACTGTACAGTCAGCTGAAAGCTCACTTTTAGAGTGGAAGCAAGTCTTCCTTGATTTCGAGGGACTGCCTATGATGATGATGATGAGTTGAAATTGATCCAATTGGACAGATGGTTGACACACGTGAACAATTCTGTTCTTACTTTCATCTTGGACTTCCTTCACTCTTTCTCTCTCTCTTCCGTCTGTGAGTACAAGTTTCCGGGAGTTCACTTTTAACCTATTTTTAGGGCTGGGCCTGAATCGTAATATTGACAAGACCTTTTCACCTATAGAAGTTCCTCTAAAAACTTGCTATCCAATACTGTATCATGGTCTTTGTCTTGATTCTTGTTTCAAGAACCCGCCTTAAAGATGTCTTATCATTTTGGCCACATGGTTATACCTTCTTGAAGATGCTTTTCTGTGGAATTCCTTTAATCTCTCTCTGTCCCTATTCTCTCGGGTACAATCAATACAAAGCCTAGTCCTCTATGCTTTGAACCTATGATGCCCAAAGCAGAGCTTTCTCCACTCTAACCGGTCGTTAACTTCTTCACGACTTAGCAAACTGTTTATGTTAACAACTACAAACTTCCTTCCATTCTAAGTCTTCTTATGCAAATTGTCTTAAAGCTTCAGTTTGTTTATGTATTTTTAACTTGAAAAGCAGTTAACTAGCATTTCTAAGCATTTTGAATAAACAATTCATCTCCAGTCCTAAACAACGATTTAAAACGCAGCATTTGTATCAGTTTTATACATTTTTAGGCATCTTTAATTTCTAACAGTGGTGGTGTTCCCATGGCCTGCTGCCCTTGTCTTTCTAGGTGATAGAAGTCACGGCTTTGGGAGGTGCTGTTGAAGAAGCCTTGGTGAGTTGCTGCAGTGCATCTTACAGATGGTACAGACTGCAACCACATTGGCACTCCCTCCACCACCAGCACAATCAAGCAGACTGCTCTGTCCTGGATAGTGTCGAGCTTCTTGAGTGCAGTTGGAGCTGCACTCATCTTGGCAATTTCATCACACTCCTGACTTTGGGGAGTCAGGAGCAATGTTCTCCCTAAGGTGCATGGGTGCACAGCCACGCATCAACCGGGAGGTCCCTCGCAGGCTGCTCACAAACTGTTGCTGCTGGGAAGACACCACGCATGCATGGCCACTGCAATATAAAGGGATCGCGTACGGAAAAAAATGACAGTAATGCCATTGAATGGCAAGGGAAGGTGGTTAGGCTCTCGCTTGTTGGAGATGGCAATTGCCTAGCATTTGTGTGGCACGAATGTTACTTGCCACTTATCAGCCCAAGCTTGGATGTTGTCCAGGACTTGTTGCATGCTGGCATAGATTGTGTCATTATCTGAGGAACAGCAAATGGAACTGAACAGTGCAATCATCAGCGAACATCCCACTTCTGACCTTGTGATGGAGTGAAGGACATTGATGAAGCAGCAGAAGATGGTTGGGCCTCGGATGATTGACCTCCAACATGTACAACCAACTTCCATACAACCATCAGCCAGTGGAGAGTTTTTAATATCATCTTCTCACTGACTGGTCTAACAGTGATTCTGGTAAGTTTTACGTTTTGAAACTGGGGTCTTCAGATCCTAGGGGGTCCATAAAGGGTTCCCAATGGGTCCGCAAGACCATCAGATTAATGTGCAACTGAAGCTTTAATACCATACTGTCTCGAGAACTTTATATATACATATATTGATTCTTTATGAATGTTGATTCTTATTCTTTTTCCTCATTTAATTTTATTATATCACTTGCTCCTTCTACAACAGTGTTTTATCTCTCTTTAACTTGTACCCTCTTTATTTTCCTCATTCCTCTGAAAATAAGTCTACACTATTTCCTACTACCCAACATTAATTGTAGCACCTGATAAAGGAGCAGGTAAGAGTTTAGTGCTCAATGGTACAGCGTGTGTGCATTTCACATCTAAGGCTTAAACAAAGTTGACAATCCTGTCTTTTAGACAAAGAATAATGCATTATTCTGCACTAACCATTTACATCTCCTCTGGACCCATCTTTTCTTTCTATTATGGTCTCATTATCACCTCATTTTGCTTTCTACCATCATCACTTTTGTCATTTAATCACTCCTGCCCTCCATCCTATCACAGACCCCTCCATTTTTTTTATTTTCCTGTCCTTTTACCTGGCTCTGTACTTGCTTAAAAGTTTTTCATCTCTAACCTCTTCCAGTTATTAATCTCCATGAATCTTGAACAAACGTCAAATGTATTTTTCTAGATCTCACATGAAAGTGGAATGAGAATGTGGGCATGTTCTCTCTAATACATTTTATGTTAAATACTTAGCAACAACATGGTAAAATCTTGCTTTTGTTAGCTGCCAAATAAAATGTAGCTTTCCTATAAAGGTAATCCTTCATATTTGGGATTTTTACTAAAATCACTATTAAAACCAATAAGGAAACTTGTGCAGTGAATGAGGTTGTGGGATTCGGAGAGGCACATTGCTCACCCTGAGGAAACTGCCACCATTCATACCTGATTCATTTTACAAGACAGTGGGTTGTGTGCCTAGAAATAAAGTGCATCTTGGGTAAATCTTGATTTAATCAACTTTGTTTCGCCGTTTTGCGAAAGTAATGGAGACAACCCTTTCTGAATTTGTTATACCAACATTGTCGTTAGTGGTGCATTAATTTCGCTCCCGTTTCACCTCTGCTATCATTTTAGAATGCTTCTTTGGTCCTGCTGTTTTTGTCTGTGGGTTTATGAATGCCAGGCTGTGAAGAAGATTTGGCACGGAAATGCTGTTTTTCACATGCAGCAAAATATTCTGTGGGGCAGGCTTGTTCCAGGCAACAGTGTACTGTAGTTGACTTGTCCAGTAATAGTGGGTGAAATTAAAAAGCATAGGACCCCTATTCTGTTTAGGGAGTTATAAACATTTGGAGCATATATATTGTTTTGTTCCCCAACCTTTAGAAATTTCATGATGTGGTTGCCAATGTTTCAGAACGCTGGCACCGCATTAATCTCAACCCTACTATCCTAACCCTCACCTCAGCCAAGTATTTGGCCCATACCATTCGGTATAGTTGGAGGGGGTAAAGAGAAATGCTGCACATTCACTCTTGAGTTTGCTTTTCCCAGAGGTGATGTTGGTCCCGTCCCGAATGACGTACATATTATCTAGGTTGGGATGGGGGCAGTTTCTTTTCAATTTGTTTGAAGATGGAGCAAAATTACAATTATTGTTTTCATGGATCTCCACTAGATTGTCTAAGATTTGTTATATTGCAATGTTTCCCCCTCCAATTTCCTTCCTATGCCCTTCACCTCCTGAAGATGGTGACTCATGGTGGGGTATGGTTCCATAAGTATCTTGTCTCAGCAGTTATTCTTTAGGTATGAGCCTGTTCAGGGCATGTTGATGGACTATTCAGAAATGGGGGCAATGTATATGTGGCCCATCATGTCCTGTGCAATGTCACCCAGCAGGGATCACAAGATGGCAATGAGGAACAAAGCTCTTTCCTACTGCAGTAGTGTTTGTGAACATCCCAACAAGAAAGAAGACCCATTGAACAACTCACGAGTTCTAATGTTTGATTTATACAAAATATGTGGTCAAAGTTTCAAAATCAATATGACATTGGATATTCATTAAAATTGATACTTGCTTCAAAATATGTAAAATGTGCAAAAATATGCAAATCTGGAGAAATAACCAGAAATAGTGAAGTTGGTGAAAGCACAAACATCACAAAAAGAGGTTGGGACATACTATTCATCCCAGAAGCAGAATAGGTTCAGTGCAGATTGACACCAAAAACAGAGACTTTGTAACATATATTTTGTGAATAGAACCACTTTATATGACACGTTTCAATAACATATATGCATTGATGCACAAAATTGCATCAAAGTACAATTTTGTTTAAATGGTACATGACAGACAAATATATTCTGGATTGAAATAGAATGCACATTGACTGTATCCCCAAGAGGACGAGGATCCCAAGCACACATTGCATGAAATAATGCCAGCCTTTCAATGCAATCATGCCCTCATTAGTATTCAAGTCAGACTGTAAGCTGCTGTAAAATTGCTTCTTCAATTTTATCCAGGACTGGCAGTTTAAAACAAGAAGATCATTCAGATGCTCAGTTCCAATGAATGTTGCACTTTAGTGTTATCAATCTTTAATTAGTATACCCTATTGAAGTTAATTGAGAGAGTCTAATTTAAAAAACCTGAGTAATGAGTAGAATCAAGTCGCAATCCTGTTTTTCTTTCTGGTGAATCACTAGGCCCAATTTGCACTGCAGACATTTTATTGGTATAGGACTGGTGTGAGATTGCACACTTGAAAATTTACTGTATCCCAGTAGATGCCAGTTTATACCTGCCACACTATCTATTCAAGACTACTCTAAAACAGGTATTTGTGGTAAACTAAACTGAAAATTGACTTGTCACTGGTTTCATATCCCATAATCCACTTTCATCACCATGGAAACACAGCTGTCTTGGATGAAATTTGTATTCAGTCGACATGGGTACATTTTTGCATTTTATGTACCGACACACAGAAATCATAGTATGAGGCTTGCTGTGCATGCTAGCCTGCTGTGATAGTAATGTAATTGGGGCCAATTCTCAGTAACATCTAGGTTCTGAGAAATAATCTGAGGTTTCTTGAGTAAATTGTTAGAAAATAAAAAGAGCAATTGCTTTTTCTTCGTTATTAATTGATCTTCGAGAACCTATTTTAGTATGGTCAAGAGATCAATCCATGTTCATGTACAAAGCATAAGGGAACCATTTAATACCACTCGTGTTTACAGCTAAGAATACATTTATTTCCCAAGCATGATATCTACATTGTGCACTTCTGAGTTTCCTGCCTCAGCTCAGGATTGTAATGGTTTTCTTGGTTACTACTGGATGAGTGTTTCTATCTATTTCAGACCAAGATGCTGCATTCAAGTGGACTTTGTGGTTGGTCCTGTTTTTTATTTTATTTCTTTTCTCTTAAAATAGTTTGGTGATTTTTTTTGTGGTCACCCAAGGTGGTCATCATTGCAAGGGAGCAAATCCATCTTATGTGTCAGTATTAGGCTCTTTCAAGTCTATTAGAACATTGCCAAATGCAGAGAAATCTGTCTTCATACAGCCCCATCAATCTGAGGAGAGCACTGGTATGAATATTTTTTTCTACAAAAGCTGCGTGTGTAATCATTTGCAAACACTTCAGCCTTCTCTCTTGCTTTGACATGCTGAACTCCAACATAGTTGAGGATGGAGATGTTCAAGAACACTCCTCCTCCTGTTAATTGCCTAATTGACCACCATTCTTGACTGGATGTAATAGGCCGACAGACCTCTGCTTTGATCTGTTGTCGGACAACCTGCCTTTGTCAATAGCCTAGTATTTTTGGTGTTTAGTATGTAGGAAGCCGTGCATTATAGCATCACTAGGTTGATGAGGATGGAGAAATGAAGAAGGTGTCAGTCCTCAAGGGTGAACTTTCTGCTTTCAGTTCAATTAACTTTAAAAAAAATAGTTTTATTTTGAATATTTATCTCGACTAATTGGCTCTTACATATCCTCAAGTACTCCTACAGTCAGACTTGCACCATTCTCTGTGTAAAAGTTTAGACAAAAATACTTATTAAGCACCTCCACTATTCTCTCATTTTCAAGTACAAGATGGCCCCCTTTATTGCTCAATGATTCCACTCCTTATGTGACTAACCTTTTAATTCATGGGTGCCTTTAAAGCCCTTGCTATTTCCCATTATGTTTACTGTCAGTGATGTAAAAAAGCATCTTATTTTGCGACTACTCTTACCTCACAGTTGTTATTTGTAAATTTTCTAGCTGAAATTATAGTACATTCTGGATATTGTAGTTTCTTAGAAGCAAGGTGCAAACCGATGAAGGAGGCATGCTTATTTCACATGGTGTCTATCATAGAAATTAACGGGACAGAAGGAGGCCATTTGGCCCATTGTGTCTGTGCTGGCTGAAAAAGAGCAATCCAGCCTAATCTCACTTTCCAGCTCTTTGTCCATTGTTGGTTACGGCATGTCAAGTGCACATCCAAGTAATTTTTAAATGTGAAAAGAGTTCCCCTCAACTCCCCTCTAATCCTTCTATCAATTACTTTAAATCTATTCCTCTTGGTTATTGACCTCTCTGCTAAGGGAAATAGGCCTTTCCTAGCCAATCTGTCTAGACCCCTTCTAATTTTATATACCTCAATTAAATCTCCCCTCAGCCTCCTCTGTCCCAATGAAAACAATCACAGCCTATCTAATCTTTCCTCATAGATAAAATTCTCCAGTCCTGGCAACATCCTCATAAATCTCCTCTGCACCCTCTCGAGTGCAATCACATCTTTCCTGTAATGCGGTGATCAGAACTGTATGCAGTACTCAAGGTGTGGCCTAACTAATGTTGTATACAGTTCTAGCATAACCTTCCTGCTCTTATATTCTATGCCTCAGTTAATAAAGGAAAGCATTCCGTATGCTTTTTTAACTACCTTATCAACCTGTCCTGCTACCTTTAAGGATCAGTGGACATACACTCCGAGGTCCCTCTGTTCCTCCATACCTCTCAATATCCTCCCATTTATTGTGTATTCCCTTGCTTTGTTGCCCCCTCCCCAAATGCATTACCTCACACTTTTCCGATTGAATTCCATTTTCCACTTTTCTGCCCACCTAACCAGTCCACTGATATCTTCTTTCAGTCTACAGCTTTCTTCCTCTCTATCAACAACACGGCCACTTTTTGTATCATCTGCAAATTTAATCTTATCCCCTATATTGAAGTCTAAATCATTGATATATACTACAAAAAGCAAAGGACCTAGTACTGCCCATCAGAACCCACTGGAAACAACCTTCCAGTCACAAAAATACCCGTCGACCATTACCCTTTACTTCCTACCACTGAACTAATTTTTTGATCCAACTTGCCATTTTCCCTTGGATCCGATGGGCTTTTATTTTCCTGACCAATCTAGCATGCGGGACCTTGTCAAAAGCCTTGCTAAAATCCATAAACACTACACCCATCGATCCTGCTTGTTACCTCCTCACAAAATGCAATCAAGTTAGTCAGACATGACCTTCCCTTAACAAATCAATGCTGACTGTCCTTGATTAATCCGTGGCTTTCTAAATGACTGTCCCTCAGAATATTTTCCAATAATTTGCCCACCACTGAGGTTAGACTGACTGGCCTGTAATTACTCAGTCTTTCTCTTTCTTCCTTTTTAAATAATGGTGCAACATTAGCAATGCTCCAGTCCTCCAGCTGTTCGTATTTATTATATACCGACATGATCGGGTCTTTAGAATTTAGAGAACAATATTGAAATTTGATAATGATACCAATCTGGGGTACTGCAAATTGTGACAATGAGTGTGAAAGACATGTCACAAGGAGGACATGTATAGACTAGCAGGATAGGCAATTGGTGGCAGGTGTAGTTCAGTGTAGAAAAATGTGAAGTAATATATCTGAAGGTATGTGCAGGGAAAAGAAACACGCCTTAAAGGATAAGATGTAAAATGGAGTGGAAGAGCAGAAGGACTTTTGTGTGCAGTTACATGGGTCATTAAATGCCATAAAAAAGGCCATTTAAAAAAAGCAATTGGATTCCTGATCCTTTCTATCTGTTTGTCATTGATGTTTCTCATCCAGGTGCACAGGTGCACACAGAATTCATCAACAGTTGCTGGATACAGCATACAGGCCCTGGCGAAATCTCCAACTAAAATACCAGAGTTCAAACAGAAGCTGGGTCTGTCTGTGAGAAAGGTTCTTAAAGGCATTTCTAACATTAATCAAGCAATTTTATAACCAACCAGTTTTACTGGCAAATTTTGTGATTTTTTTTTTTAATTGTGTAATGTTTTTAATGTGTTCATTATTTTATAAATATTGTATACTCACAGCAGTAAACTGTTGGACAAAAACAGGCTGAAGAAATTATTTCAGCAATTTCATTGTTTGGTTATGTGGTATTTGTCACATAGGGATGGTAGAACATAAGAACCAGGAGCAGGAGTAGGCCATTTGGCCCCTCGAGCCTGCTTCGCCATTCAATACGATCATGACTGAACTGATCCTGGCCTCAACTCCATTTCCCTGCCCGCTCCCCATAACCCTTGACTCCCTTATCATTCAAAAATCTGTCTATCTCCACCTTAAATATATTCAAAGACCCAGCCTCCACAGTTCTCTGGGGTAAAGAATTCCAAATATTCACGACCCTCTGAGTGAAGAAATTCATCCTCATTTCTGTCTTGAATGAGCGACCCCCTTATTCTGAAACTATGCCCCCTAGCTCTAGATACCCCTATCCTCTCTGCATCTACCCTGTCAAGCTCCCTCAGAATCTTATATGTTTCAATAAGATCACCTCTCATTCTTCTAAACTCTAAGGAGTATAGGCCCAATCTGCTCAACTTTTCTTCATATGACAACCCCTTCAATTCAGGAATCAACCTCGTGTACCTTCTTTGAACTGCTTCCAATGTCATTATATCCTTCCTTAAATAAGGAGACCAAAACTGTACGCAGTTCTCCAGGTGCGGTCTTACTAACGCCCTGTACAGTTGTAGCAGGACTTCCCTACTTTTATACTCCATCCCCTTTGCAATAAAGGCCAGCATTCCATTTGCCTTCCTGATTACTTGCTTTACCTGCATGCTAACTTTTTGGTTTCATGTACAAGAACCCCCAGATCCCTCTGTACTAGAGCATTTCATAATTGCTCCCCATTTAAATAATAATTTGCTTTTTTATTTTTCCTACCAAAGTGGATAACCTCACATTTTCCTACATTATTGTCCATCTGCCAAATTTTTGCTCACTCACGTAACCTATCTATATCCCTTTGTAGATCATCATCCTCACAACTTGCTTTCCCACCCATCTTTGCATCATCAGCCATTTGGCTACGTTACACTCGGTCCCTTTATCCAAGTCATTAATATAAATGGTAAATAGTTGAGGCTCCTGCACTGATCCCTGTGAGACCCCACTCTTTACAGTTTGTTCACCTGAAAGTGACCCATTTATCCCGACACTTTGTTTTCTGTTCGTTAGCCAATCCTCTATCCATGCTGATATATTACCCCCAACCTCATGAGCTTTTATCTTGTGCAGTAACCTCTTGTGTGGCACTTTATCGAATGCTTTCTGGAAATCCAAATATATGACATCAACTGGTACTCCTTTATCCACTCTGCTCGTTACATCCTCAAAGAATTCCAGCAGATTTGTCAAACATGATTTCCCTTTCATAAAACCATGCTGACTCTGCTTAACTGCATTATGATTTTCTAAATGTCCCGCGACTACTTCCTTAATGATGGACTCCAGCATTTTCCCAATGACAGATGTTAAGCTAACTAGTCTATAATTTCCTGTTTTCTGTCTCCTTTCTTAAATAGAGGTGTTACATTTGCGGTTTTCCAGCCCGCTGGGACCTCTCCAGAATTCAGGGAATTTTGGTAGATTACAACCAATGCATTCACGATCTCTGCAGCCACTTCTTTTAAGAACCTAGGACGCAGGCCATCGGGTCCAGGGGACTTGTCCACCTTTCGTCCCATTAGTTTGCCGAGTACTTTATCTCTAGTGATAGTGATTGTTTTAAGTTTCCACCCCCGCCCCCCCACCCTGCCCTCGCAATAGCTCCTTGATTATCAATTATTGGGATGTTTTTAGTGTCCTCTACCGTGAAAACTGATACAAAATATTTGTTCAAAGTCTCTGCCATTTCTCTGTTCCATTATTAATTCTCCAGTCCCATCCTCTAAGGGACCAACATTTACTTTACCTACTCATTTTAATTGCAATTACCTGTATTGCAATTATTTGATTGCTTAGTTTTTTCTGCTTTCTTGTTCCTCATTAGTAGTTACAGATTGGATCAAACCACTTTTGATTTATTCACATTTATGCAATCAGCTATTTGAATTGGTAATTTTAACTTAATAGCTAACTTCTGATTACAGCCAACCATTATTTTTTAGTTGACAGAGATGTGCTGTCCCGAGAATCCTCTATATAAATGCTGGCTGTAATTTTCTCAGTGCTGGCAATGAGACTTGTACCATCAGATAAGCTGTTCTGTGCAGCAAGCAAAATATGAACATCCTGCCAATAACTGACAGCAAAAGATATGTTCCCTAACTGTTCTCAAAATAGTAGTCTTGAGTTTTGTGTACAGTAAATAAATTATGTTCTGAGGCAAATGCAGTAAGTCTTGAAGGAACAAAAGTCAATGGGTGGAATAGTCGACTATGGCAGGGCCTTAAGACAGGCGATAGCACATCGATCGCCCATTATACACCCAGTGTGATTTTCCTTCAAAGGAAAATCGAGCGGGGTGTATAACAAGCGACCGATCTGCTAATATCAGCTTTGTGCCCCTGTCAAAGTTAAAATTTCCACCCTTTAGTTGAAAGCTCATATGTCAAGGGTACTTTTTTGTGAAGTTTGCAACACAACTGAGTAATACATTGGGTTAGAAGGAGCTTTACTTTAATCTGTACTTTACTGACCTGGGAGTATTTGATGAGCATATGAGATCCCCAAAGTGAAGAAGAGTCTGATATCCCTCAGCTTTCACTGAAGGGGACAAATTTACATGAAAAGAAGACAAAATATGCACAAAGGATGTAATCGATTACCATATTAAACATCTTACATCTGCTCACACTTTCCATCAACTTTTGCCATTATAAATTCCTATCTCCACATTTCCAATGGAAACTGCCGACGTAAAACTTGACAAAGTAATTACATCTTCCCTCCACACCATGGAGGTATTGTAGCACAATGCTTGTGGGAGGGTGTAATCGCAAGGTGCCGAGTTCACAGAGGCAATTTCCATTATAAATGTGGACATAGTAATTCATAATGGAGATATAAAGGGCAGAATGGAAGAACTTTAAAAAAGGGACTGAATTATGTCTGTGTGCTCTGGTCCACTTATCCCCTGCCCTCCAATCTTGCTTCACCTGAAGTCCACACTTGGTTCTGGCTCCTCATGTGCAACGCCATGGAGAATCAACCAATAATCAAAACAAAGGGCATGTGTATCAGAGAGATCAGTAAGAGTTAAATAAAAAGAAATGCCAGAAATCTGAAATAAAGATAGAAAATGCTGGAAATACACAGCAGGTCAGTCAGCATCCATCAAGAGAGAAGACAAGTTAATGTTGCAGGTGTGCATCATTTGTCAGAACAGAAAACTAAAAAATAAGCAAACATTTTGGAAAATTTGTAAAAAAAAGAAAAACAGAAGAGTGTGAGGAGCTCATGGACTTCTTTGTCACTAAGATTGAGACCATCCAATCAGCCACCTCTGCCACTTCCCTCCCTTCCTCATGCCTACCAGGCCAAACTTCCTCGAAGGTTACCCTGTGGCCTAGCTCTGAACTCGCATCTTTCTCCGGTTTCTTTCCGATCTCCCCTCATGCCCTTTCCAAGCTCATCTTGTCCCTGAACCCACTTCCGGCTCACTCGACCCTATTCCCACTAAACTGCTGACCATCCAACTTCCTTTCTTGGCTCCCATGTTAGCTGAAATTATTAACGGTTCTCTCTCCTCGGGTACTATCATCGTCGCCCCTCTCTTTTTAAAAAAAAACCCTTGACCCCCCCCCCCCCCCCGTCCTTGCAAACTACTGCACCATCTCCAACCTCCATTTCCTCTCCAAAGTCCTTGAAGATGTTGTCCCCTCCCAAATCAGTGGCCATCTTTCCCGGAACTCCATGATTGAATCTCTCCAATCAGGTTTCCGCCCCTGCCACAGGCTCCTATCAAAGTCACAAATTACATCCTTTGTAACTGTGACAAAGATAAACTATCCATCCTCATTCTTCTCAACCTGTCTGCAGCTTTTGACATCGTTGACCACACCATCCTCCTCCAAAGCCTCTCCACCGTTGTCGAGTTGGGTGGGACTGCACTCGCCTGGTTCCATTCTTATCTATCTAATCGGAGCCAGAAAATCACCTGCAATGGCTTCTCATCTCGCTTCCGCACAGTGACCACTGGTGTCCTCCAAGGATCTATCCTTGGCCCCCTCCTATTTCTCATTTACATGCTGCCCAACGGCGACCTCATCGAAAAACACAGCATCCGTTTCCACATGTACGCTGACAACACTCAGTTCTACCTCACCACCACTTCGTCTCAATCCCTCCATGGTCTCTAAATTGTCAGACTGCTTGTCCAACATTCAGTACTGGATCAGCAGAAATTTCCTCCAATTAAATATTGGGAAGACCGAAGCCATTGTCTTTGGTCCCTACCGCCTACTCTGCACCCTATCCATGACTCCATCCCTCCCCCCAGCAACTGTCTGAGGCTGAATCAGACCTTGGTGTCATATTTGACCCCGAAATTAGTTTCCGACCACATATTCACACCATTACTAAGACCATCTATTTCCACCTCCGGAATATTGCCTGACTCTGCTCCTGCCTTAGCTCATCTGCTGCTGAAACCCTCATCCATGTCTTTGTTACCTCGAGACTTGACTATTCCAACGCACAACTGGCCGGCTTCCCATGTTCTCTCCTCCATAAACTTGATATCATCCAAAACGCTGTTGCCCATGTCCTAATCCGCACCAAGTCCCATTCACCCATCACCAATATTTCCCCTAAATTGTTTGGGTGTGTGGCCCCTTTAAGGGGCTGCATGGCCCATTCACAGTTTTCGACATGTGCGAAATTTAACTTTGAAAAAGCTAGTCCTGAGCTGCGCGGCAGGGAATATTGCTCATCATCCCTATGCTCGTTGACCTATATTGGATCCCGATTAAACAGCATCTCAATGTTTTCAAATCCCTCCATGGCCTCACCCATCCAAAGCTCTGTAATCTCCTCCAGCCCCACAATCCTCTAAGATATCTGTGCTCCTTTAATTCTGGCCTCTTGAGCTACTGTGATTTTAATTATTCAACTATTGGTCACCGTGCCTTCAGCTGCCGAGGCCCTAACTTCTGGAATTTCCTCCCTAAACCTCTCTGCCTCTTTGCCTCTCTTTTTTTCTTCAAGACACTCCTTAAAACTTACTCACTGACTAAACTTTTGGTCTGCCCTAATATCTCATTGAGTGGCTCGGTGTCAAATTTTGTTTGATAACGTTCCTGTGAAGTGCCTTGGGATATTTTACAACGTTAAAGGCACTATATAAATACAAGTTGTTGTTTTTGCTAGAAAAGATTATCTCAGTGAGGAAGTGGAAGGACATTAAAGGATATTCAAATAGTTAAGAGGGTGGAAATACATGGGAGAAGCCCGCATCAAAAAAAAAAGAAATTGGACAAAGAATTTTTAAAACTGTTAAGTCCTTACACACTACTATGAATTCACATGAGGCACATTCTGCAGCCAACGTCACTCTGTGACCCTAACCTTTATTCACAGGACCAAGAAGTGATGACCCTGCGTGGGACCTCCCTTTATATACCTGGATGACCAGGTGAGGAGTGTCTCCCACAAGTTCACCCCCTGTGGTCAAGGTGTGCATTTCTTAGGCGTATACAGTATACAGTGTTGTTACATGAAGGTTACAGTTACATGAAAGTTACAAACATGACATCACCTCCCCCCCCCCCCCAACGTCTTATGGGGTCAAAGATTAAGTCTTTCGGGTGGTTGACGCTCTCTCGTGGAGCGCCGCAGTTGGGGCTCTGGTTGTTGAGCCATGGCATGCGTCTCTGTGACCTGTGGTGATTCCGGCTCATCCAGGCTGGCCGCAGGGACTGTGCATGCTGCTGAATGTTCTTGTTGCTCGTTCACTGGCGGTGATGTGGGCAGCATCTCATGATCTTCCTCAGGTTCCTCAGTGTCCATGCTGAACCTTTTTTTCACTTGGTCCAGATGCTTGCGGCACATCTGTCCATTGTTAAGTCTGACCACTATGACCCTATTCCCCTCTTTGCCAATTACAGTACCCTCGAGCCACTTGGGCCCTAAAGCGTAATTAAGAACAAATACAGGGTCATCGATTTCTATACATCTCCCCTTTGAGTTACGGTCATGGCACTCATTTTGGGACTGGCGCTTGCCCTGAGCAATGTCTGACAGGACTGGATGAATGAGGGACAGCCGAGCTTTAAGTGTACGTTTCATGAGTAGTTCCGCAGGCGGGACTCCCGTGAGCGAATGCGGTCAAGACCTATAGGCCCGCAGGAGGCGCGATAGGCGGCATTGAAGGAAGGGTCCTTGAATCCGGAGCATGCCTTGTTTTATGATTTGGACCGCATGTTCCGCCTGGCCATTGGAAGCCGGCTTGAACGGTGCTGTCCTGACATGTTTGATGCCATTACCCTACATGAAGTCCCGGAATTCATAGCTAGTGAAGCACGGGCTGTTGTCGCTAACCAGGATGTCCGGCAAGCCGTGGGTTGCAAAGACCGCACGCAGACTCTCCACAGTGGTGGATGTCGTGCAATAATTCAATATGATGCACTCGATCCATTTCGAGTACGCATCAACAACAATGAGGAACATTTTTCACATGAGCAGGCCCGTGTAGTCTACGTGAATACGTGACCATGGCTTGGTGGGCCAGGGCTACGGGCTGAGTGAGGTCTCCCTGGGGGCATTGCCCAGCTGGGCACACTTCGTGCACCTGCGAACACAGTGTTCCAGGTCTGAGTCAATTTTCAGCCACCATACATGTGACCGGGCAATGGCCTTCATTAGCACAATGCCTGGGTGCTCGCTGTGGAGTTCCCTGATGAATGCTTCCCTTCCCTTCTGGGGCATGACTAACCAGCTGCCCCATAGTAGGCAGTCCGCTTGGATGGAGAGCTCATCCACCCGTCTGTGAAACGGTCTGACCTCCTCAGGGCATGCTCCATGTGCGGGCGCCCAATCCCCAGTCAGGACACATTTCTTAATCAAGGATAGGAGGGGATCTCTGTTCGTCCAGATTTTGATCTGGCGGGCTGTGATGGGGGAGCCTGCGCTGTCGAAGGCACGACAGCCATGACCATCTCAGTGCTTTGCTCCGTTGCCCCCTCAGTGGTGGCCAGTGGAAGCCTGCTGAGCGCATCAGCGCAATTTTCGGTGCCTGGCCGGTGCCGTATGGTGTAGTCATATGCAGCCAGCGTGAGAGCCCATCGCTGTATGCGAGCTGACGCATTGGCATTGACAGCTTTGCTGTCTGACAGCAGGGATGTTAACGGCTTGTGGTCCGTTTCTAACTCGAACCTTTGCCAAAAAGGTACTGGTGCATCTTTTTCACCCCGTAGACACGTGCGAGTGCTTCCTTTTTAGCCATCCCATATCCCCTTTCTGCTTGGGAGAGCGACCTGGAGGCATAAGCCACAGGCTGGAGTTGGCCCTCATCATTACTTTGCTGTAACATGCACCCAACCCCATAGGATGATGCATCACATGTCAAAACCAATTTCTTACAGGGGTTGTACAGGGTTAACAGCTTATAAGAACAAAGCAGGTTCCACGCCCGATTGAAAGCCCGTTCCTGACAGTCCCCCCAAAACCAATCGCAACCCTTACGCAAGAGCACGTGTAGCGGCTCCAACAATGTGCTTACGTTCAGCAGAAAGTTCCCGAAATAGTTCAAGAGTCCCAGAAATGAATGCAACTCCGATGTGTTGCCGGGCCTGGGCGCGCAGCGAATCACCTCCGTTTTGGATTCGGTAGGCCGGATCCCGTCTGCGGCAACACTCCTGCCCAAAAACTCGACCTCTGGGGCCAAAAACACACACTTGGACTTCTTTAGTCGCAGGCCTACCCGGTCCAGTCGGCGTAGCACCTCCTCCAGGTTGTGGAGGTGTCCCTCGGTGTCTCGACCCGTGATAAGGATGTCGTCCTGAAATATGATTGTTCCAGGGATGGATTTGAGCAGGCTTTCTATATTCCTTTGAAAGATAGCCGCTGCTGAACGAATGCCAAACGGACACCTGTTGTAGACAAACAGCGCCTTGTGCGTGGTGATGGTGGTCAGTAGCTTGGATTCTTCGGCTAGTTCCTGGGTCATGTAGGCTGGTGAACAGCTTCCCGCCTGCCAGCGTTGTAAAAAGATCCTCCGCTCTCGGAAGCGGGTATTGGTCTTGTAGTGACACTCGGTTGATAGTGGCCTTTTAGTCGCCACAGATCCTGACCGAGCCATCCGTTTTTAGGACAGGGACGATGGGGCTTGCCCAGTCGTTGAATTCAATGGGTGAAATTATGCCCTCTCTTAGCAACCTGTCCAACTCACTCTCAATTTTCTCCCGCATCATATACTGCACAGCTCTGGCTTTATGGTGCACTAGTCTGGCGTCCGGGGTGATGCATATCACTACTTTGGTACCTTTGAAAGTCCCAACACCAGGTTGAAATAGTGACTCAAATTTTTGTAGGACATGTAAGCATGAGCTTCGCTCCACAGATGAAATGGCGTGCACATCCCCCCATTTCCAGTTCATCTCGGCTAGCCAGCTCCTCCCCAAAAGCACGGGACCATTTCCCGGGACAATCCAGAGTGGCAGCCGGTTCTCTGATCCATTATGTGTGACCACCAACATTACACTGCCTAGCACTGGGATGATCTCTTTGGTGTACGTCCGTAATTGCGTGTCAATGCATTCTAGTTTGGGTCTGCTAGCTCTGAGTGGCCATAGTTTCTCAAATTGTTGGACACTCATAAGTGACTGGCTGGCCCCTGTGTCCAGCTCCATGCGTACCGAGATGCCGTTTAATAGTACTTTCACCATCATAGGTGGCGTTTTTGCAGATGAGCTGTGGATGTTTGCCACCTGAACCCGCTGAACTTCAGCGTCCATTACTGTGTCCCAAGCATAAACCTGCCTTGCAGACCCCTCTTGTGGTTCATCTGCCTCATAAATTAGCCTCGCTGTGGGCTTCCTGCACATTCTGGCTAAATGTCCACTGAAGTTACAATTTCTACAGATGAATTGTTGAAACCTGCAGGTTTTTGCAGCATGTCTGCCCCCGCACCTCCAGCATGAGCTGAGATTGTTGTGAATAAAAGAGCTGTTACCAGGCATTCCTCTCTGATTGTCTCTTTGATTACTCTTGAGCACTCTGTTAGTGGGTGTCAATGGCCCCATCCCGGGACGTATTGTCCCTTGTGATGGTGTAAAGGTTAACCTGCCATTGTCTCTGTTGAGGACCCACTCTAGAGTCTGTTACTGCCTGGGTGGTGTCGAATTGCCCTTGCCTGCCTGTGGGGTTCTGAGTCACGTTTACAATGTTAACTCCCTGCTCCATCACCACATTGGAAGCAGAGTTGCGCGTGTATATCATCTTGGTTTCCTCCTCCCCCGCCATGAAGGTTTGAGCCATCAATGCCGCTGCTTCCAAGGTCAAGTCCTTGGTCTCAATTAGCTTTCTGAAAATCCCGGCATGACCAATGCCCTCAATGAAGAAATCCCGCAACATCTCCCCGCTGCAGGCGTCTGTGAACTTAGAGGCTGGCCAAGCGCCGAAGGTCCGCAATGAAGTCCGGTATGCTCTGCCCTTCCCGACATCGGTGCGTATAGAATCAGTGTCGGGCCATGTGTATACTGCTCACAGGTTTGAGGTGCTCACCGATCAGTTTGCTGAGCTCCTCAAAGGTTTTGTCCGCCGGCTTCTCGGGTGCGAGCAGGTCTTTCATCAGTGCGTACGTCTTCGGTCCACAGCTGATCAGTAGATGCGCCCTTCGCTTGTCAGCCACTGCCTCTCCCAGCCAGTCCTTCATGACAAAGCTCTGCTGGAGCCTCTCAACGAAATCGTCCTCACCAACACAGTACCGTTCCTCTGTGCTACCGGTGGCCATTCTCGTAAGTCGTTGATTCCCGTTTCTCGTCGCCAAATGTTAAGTCCTTACACACTACGATGAATTCACATGAGGCACATTCTACAGACAAGGTCACTCTGTGACCCTAACCTTTATTCACAGGACCAAGAAGTGATGACCCTGCGTGGGACCTCCTTTTATATACCTGGATGACCAGGTGAGGAGTGTCTCCCAAAAGTTCACCCCCTGTGGTCAAGGTGTGCATTTCTTAGGTGTATACAGTATGCAGTGTTGTTACATGAAGGTTACAAACATGACAAAAACTGCAAATGAAATTAAACCAGAAAATGGTGGAAAAGGCAGCAGGTTTACCAGTCCCCTAAAAGGAAAATAAATTGATCAACAGCACAGGCACAATCACCCCCCTCCACCCTTAGTCAGCCAACAATGTTATCTAACAACGGGTCTGCACTTGCGTTATCTTGCACCTGGAGAGCTACTGACCCACCCAGCATCATATGCTGTACAGAAGGTGGAGGATATTGTTAAGGTTTTAAGTTGCGAATGTCCTGTTCCTGAAGCTTGCATCGATGCTGGTTAGATCGGTGCAGGAGGCCAAAGAAATCCAGTAATGGATTTACAGTAATCCAACGATTTAATCGTGACTTTTAATGAAAATCCCCCCCAACTCACGATCTCGCAATTCACCTCAGAAAAATCGCGAGTAGAACAGTTGATTAATTCCAAACCTGAACTTCTGTACAGAAAAAAAGCAAACTCTGCCTGCGTGCCCAGCGCACCTCCATATATAATGTTCTGACAGGATATGGCTCCCGTTACCTGGACACTAATTGATTGACAGGTGCGTTTTGATGAAATCTTCACAAAGCATAAAGTAGGCGTGGCCGTGCCAGTAATACTGATTGACGCTGCAGGATGATTCAGGGGTTAGGGAGCGGGGCTAACTGGTTCAAAACTACCAGGTGTGCAACAGAAAGCTTCCTTTAATCCATGTGTGAAATCCAGAAACCAAGCTGTGAGGGGAGTTGCAGCAAAAAGGGGAACATTTTATCAAGGTAGGTGTAGGAAATCTGAACACTAAATCCTGCACAAAATCCATAGTATACAATAAATATTGTATTGAAAAATTCTAATGTGGAATCTATCAGCTCAAAGACATCAGACATTAATTTTCTTAAATTGTCTTCAGTTTAATTTGGCTAAAATTGTACATGGTGTATTGAGCTGGATTCTCAAGGTGGTGAGATAAGCAAGAAGTGGAGGGATTTCGAGAGGGAATTCCAGAGAAAGAGACAAAGCAGCTAAAGGTTCTGCCATCAATGGCGAGGCAAAAGCACGGGGGTAGAAATTGCCCTCCAGCGAAAACGGGGCGCACCTACCGTTTTTGAAATGTTCTGGCCGCCACAATGGAGGCCGATCAGGCGAAATTCTTGGGAGATTTTTTTCCAGCAGGGCGGAAGTGGATCATCATGGGGCTGGAAGTGGGAGTGGAGCAAATTGGCCATCACTGACGGTGCGGAAGTGGGGGCGGGGTACAATGGCCATCACTGATGGTGCGGAAGTGGGGGCGGGGTACAATGGCCATCACTGATGGTGCGGAAGTGGGGGCGGGGTACGATGGCCATCACTGACGGTGCGGAAGTGGGGGCGGGGTACAATGGCCATCACTGATGGTGTGGAAGTGGGGGCGGGGTACAATGGCCATCACTGATGGTGTGGAAGTGGGGGCGGGGTACGATGGCCATCACTGATGGTGCAGAAGTGGGGGCGGGGTTCAATGGCCATCACTGGCGGTGCAGAAGTGGGGGCGGGGTACAATGGCCATCACTGACAGTGGGGGCAGGGTACAATGGCCATCACTGGCGGTGCGGAAGTGGGGGCAGGGTACAATGGCCATCACTGACGGCGCGGAAGTGGGGGCAGGGTACAATGGCCATCACTGACAGTGCGGAAGTGGGGGCAGGGTACAATGGCCATCACTGATGGCGCGGAAGTGGGGGCGGGGTACAATGGCCATCACTGATGGCGCGGAAGTGGGGGCGGGGTACAATGGCCATCACTGATGGTGCGGAAGTGGGGGCAGGGTACAATGGCCATCACTGATGGTGCGGAAGTGGGGGCAGGGTACAATGGCCATCACTGATGGTGCGGAAGTGGGGGCAGGGTACAATGGCTATCACTGGCGGTGCGGAAGTGGGGGCGGGGCAGAGTAGCCGAGGCTATCAGTCATCAGCACCGCGCTGATGACATCATCGCACTGGCATTTCACAACGTCTCTCCCTTTCAGTTAAAGGGGAGAGATGCTGCGAACTCTGCATTTATTTTAGTTAGGTATACTGGGCCAATAGGGATGGTTTCGGCCGGACCAGCGGCCTGGTGCCTAAGACAGGGTGACAGGCTGCCTGTTCACGGCCCGGCCAAACCTGGGGGCATAATTGTTGTCCTGACCTGGCAGTCGGCCAACAAAAAAAACACAGTGGCTGCGGCAGTGCGCCCTCCCTCTAAGAGCAACCGCGCCGCCATTTCACAGAGAGTGCACCAAAAAAAAAAGCTGTTGGGGGCACCGACCAATGGCAGAGCCGCTCCCACGGGGCAATTTCAAGTAAGTGGCAATTTCGCGAGGGGTTCCCCGCCGGATGGTAAGGCGTTGGTGCGTGCATGCTGCGGCGGTAAAATGGCGGAGCGGTCCCGGACACCGCTCCGCTCCTGAGAGGGTAATTTCTAAAATGGTGACCCCACTACATGGAGAGTCAGTGGCCATTCCGCGTTACCCCGTGGCCACCGCCTTCTTGTGGTCAGAGGCCTTATTGAAAGGGGCACTTTTGGCCCCAGGGATTGCACAAAAGCCCAGAGTAAAAAGGCTAAAGGATGCAGATAGGAATATAAAATTGGAGCAGGTTGTAGAAAGTTGGGTTGAGGTCGTGAAGGTGTTTGAAGGTACCAACAAAGATTCTAAATTTAAAAAGTGTTGGGGGACACGCAGCCAAAGTTAGCTTGTGAAAATGGCGATAATGAGCGAGGTGAACAGGATTGAGTGCAGAAAAGAATAACAGTGGCTATGTCTCGGACAAGTCAGAAATTATGGAGGTTGGAGAGTCAGAGTCGGAAAGAGGGCATTGGAGAAATATATTCTGTCTGTGACAGAATGGTTTCAGCAGTGCATGTGTTGAGGTAGAAGCAGAAACAGGCAGTGTTGCCGAGACGGAAACAAGAAGTTGTGGTGATGGGTGGTGGTTGGAGCTCAGCTCTAGATCAAACAGAGGTCAAGGTCTTGCACAGTCTGGTTCAGTCTGACTGAGTAGCTGGGGAGGAAGATGGAGTCAGTGACAAGGAGCCAAAAACAACAATAAAGCATACTTTTACTTCTGGACTATCCTCGACACAGGATATATAGTGCAAGTTTTGGTTTGGTTCATAGGAGAGTTGAGGCTTGATTTTAACATTATGCATCAAACAAGTGGGCAGTGGGCGGAATGCTCGCCCCTTCCTGCTGGCAGGTGGCCCATAACAAAATATATAGGCCTAATTGTACAACTCATTTATATTGGTCATTGTAACCCTGAACTGAGATGTATGGCAGCGTAGTGATAATGGATAGGATTTTAAAAGTTTTTTGAGAAGCATTTTCAGATGCAGTGATTTAGACCTCAATTTTGGCCGAGCCCGTTTTTCGGCGCACTCACTGGTGTTGCGCCGCTTATCTGCGTACCGAGGTGTGCCGAAAAATTTTGTTGCCTCTCTGAGAAATACTAAGAGATCAATCGCACCGGGAGACCACTGTCCGGCCTCTTCACTGCAGTCCCGCAATGTGACCCGTCGAGTCGGGGTGGAGCCAGCGTTGTGCGCCGAAAACTGTGCCGGGACATCTGCACATGTGCAGTGGAATCCGCTGGTGATGTCCACGCATGAGCAGTAGCGCTGCCAGTCTGCAACAACAGTAGGTCTCTCTCACTTTCGGAGCTTGGCAATGGGCTCCTTCAGGTTCTCTGCATTTATTCTGCATCCTTTGTTGGGCGAGGGGTGGGCAGGAGAACTGATAGAAATCACCGGCAGGCAGGGGCACTATTAATTCTCCTGGCCGCCCCTAGCCCTGGCCGAGAGGCCTCCAGGCTGTACTCAAAGAAAGCCCAAAGGAAACCCTTTGAGCATGGCTCCTCACTGAGTGTGGGACTGCTGAGTTTACCCTATAGTTTTATGTCAGCGTATCTTGGTGAATTTGTTTGTGCTTTAAGATAAAGGTTGAGGAATGGAATATCTTTTTCCTTTATGGAACTGGTTCACTGACTACCGTCAGGTTGAGCAAATGTTTTTTTCAGTGTCGAGTTTCTATTTTTACGTAGCCTATCATTCGAGGTTTTGTTTGCAAGGTTTGGCAGTTTGTAAGGCTTGGTGGTTTAGGTGCAGGTCCTCTCCGCTTCCTGCCCCAATCCCAGGCCGAATGGCCTCCGATGTACCTACCTGCGCCAATTTCTTCAACTCTCCGTAAGGGTTTTCTGAAGTGACCATATACACTGGCCTAAGTATAAATGGAGTAACTATTAGCTGGCCACAGTTGCCTAAATGGGCAGAACTAGCGTAGGTGGCTGGTAACGCCCCCTTTTGGGAAAAACAAACTAACCTAAAAAAATCGTAATTAACTCAGTTACGCTGATGCAAATTGACTGGGGAAAATGGGAATTTTTAAGTTATGCCAGAAAAACCAAATTACTCCAAAAAAAACGGAGCAACTCCTGGCCAAAATTGAGTCCTAATAGTTTTTGTAAAGAGCTCTGACCTGTTTAGCGATTAAATAAAGCCACTAATAAGGTTTATAAACGAAATGTCAATCTATATTTGTTTATATTTGAAAACTATAGCAACTCATGATTTCTTACCAAACCTCATGATTTTTAAGAGTTTGTCTCCTGATTTATGATTATGGTATTATTGGAGATCAGAGTGGTGAGCCACAGGGGGCCAGGTCACACTTACAGGCACACATTCCGCTAGTTTTCTATTATGCAATGAACAGTTATTCCTATCTGCTGTCCCACCCACTCTCTTTTTCTGTCTATTTTTCCAATCTTTGTAAAATGTTTTCTTATCTTTAATTTTCAGTTGTGATGGAGATTACATGTGAAACATTAACTATTTTCTTTACGGACGCAAATTGATTTGCTTCATTTTTTCAGTTTTAATGAAAGGTAAATGAGAAATTTCTCCAGAGTGGAGGAACTGCATAAAGCAAGTCATCTTAACCACAGCACGTGAGAATAAGGATAGACACAAAGCAACTACAAGAGCAGAAACTGTTGCTCAGATATGTGTGTACAGGAGAGTATAGGAAGAGATTAATAAAATTAATAAATATAGCAGATGATGAGCAAATTCCTTACTCTCTGTGGATACCATAACAACATTGTAAACTCAATCCATATCATTTTATGGTTTTTGAGTTAACACTTCTGCCATTTTCTCAGTGTTCATGTGCATGGCAAAGGACAAACTGTTCTCATCAGTTTCCATGTGGGGATACTTTAGGACGAACACTCTCCTTGTGCACAGATTGTTAATGCTGTTTTTCAATAGATAGCAGGTGGAGATGAACACAAGTACTAATCGCTTTGTAATGACCACTTCACTGTTGAATTAGTAGAATTTTCTTATTTCTTCGCCTTTTAGGGTACATTTTCTGAGTCCTCATTCAAGGTGAGATATCTGGCCATCTGCGAGCTTAGATTGGAAAAATTGCAGGCAGCTTGATCCTGAGTTTCTGATCTCTGCTTGCAGCCATAGGCAAGGAATCGGAAAATCTACCCACTTAAGTACTAATGCAATGAGTTAAATCTCAGTCACATTCTTTGTATTAGCTGTCCAGCAAATTACCTTGCTCAATGGAAGCTCACAGAATTTAAATTACTTTATTATCGAAAAGACAGTTGAGAAACGCAATCATAGAATCATAGAAATTTACAGCACAGAAAGAGGCCATTTCGGTCCATTGTGTCCGCGTCAGCCGACAAAAGCTATCCAGCCTAATCCTATTTTCCAGCTCTTGGTCCATAGCCCTGTGGTTACGGCACTTTAATTGCACATGCAAGTAATTTTTAAATGTGTTGAGGGTTTCTGCCTCTACCATCCTTTCAGGCAGTGAGTTCCAGAACCCCATTACCCTCTGGGTGAAGAAATTTCCCCTCATATCTCCTCTAAACCTTCCCCCACTTACTTTAAGTCTATGTCCCCTGGTTGTTGACCCCTCCGCCAAAGGAAACAGGTCATTCCGAACCACTCTATCCAGGTGCCTCTTAATTTTATACACCTCAGTCAGGTCTCCCCTCAGCCTCCTCTGTTCCAAAGAAATCAGACCCAGCATCTCCAATCAATCCTCATAGCCAAAATTCTCCAGTCCAGCCAACATTCTTGTAAATCTCCTCTGCACCCTTTCCAGTTCAATCACATCTTTCCTGTAATGTGGTGGCCAGAACTGCACACAGTACTCCAGCTGCAGCCTAACCAATGTTTTATACAGTTCAAGCATAACCTCCTTGCTTTTGTATTTCATGTCTCGACTAAAAAGGCAAGTATTCCATATGCCTTCTTAACCACCTTATCTACCTGGCCTGCTACCTTTAGGGATCTGTGGATTTGCCTCCAAGGTCCCTTTGTTCCTTTACAGTTTCAGTGTCATACCATTTAATGTGTATTCCCTTGCCTTGTTAGACCTCCCAAATGCATTACCTCACACTTATCCGGATTGAATTCCAGTTGCCACTGTTTCGCCCACCTGACCAGTGCATTGCTTTCTTCCTGCAGTCAGCAGCTTTCTTCCTCGTTATCAACCACACAGCCTATTTTAGTGTCATCTGCAAACTTCATAATCATACCCCCAACATTCAAGTCCAAGTCATTGATATATACCACAAAATGTAAGAGACCCAGCACTGAGCCCTGCGGAACCCCACTGGATACAGCCTTCCAGTCAACCATCAACCATTACCTTTTGCTTCCTGCCTCTGAGCTAATTTTGGATTCAACTTGCCACTTGCCCTGGATCCCATCCATGCGCTTTTACTTTCCAGTCTGCCATTGGAACCTTGTCAAAAGCTTTGCTAAAATCCATATACACAACATCATACGCACTGCTCTCATCGACCCTACTAGTAAACTCCTCGAAAAATTCAATCAAGTTAGTCAGACACAACCTTCCCTTGACAAACCCATGCTGACTTGATTAACCATGTCTTTCCAAATGAAGATTTAGCCTATCCCTCATGATTTTTTCCAATAATTTTCCCACCACTGAGGTTAGGCTGACTGGTCTGTAATCACTCAGTCTATCCCTTTCTCCCTTTTTAAACAAAGGTACAACGTTAGCAGCCCTCCAGTCCTCTGGCACCATACCTGTAGCCAGAGAGGATTGGAAAATGATGGTCAGAGCCTCTGCTATTTCCTCTTTTGCTTCTCTTAACAGCCTGGGATACATTTCATCCAGGCCTGGGGATTTATCCACTTTCCAAGCTGTTGAGCCTCTTAATACTTCCTCTCTCACTGTGTTTATCTCGTCCAATATTTCATACTCCTTCGCCCTCATTGCAAAGTCTACATTTTCCCCTCACTTGTGTGAAAACAGATGCAAAGTATTCATTGCAAATCATACCCACCTCTTCTGCCTCCACACACAAATTTCTTTTGTGGTCTCTAAAAGGCCTCACTCTTTCTCTAGTTATCTTCTTGCACTTAATGTATTTATCAAACATCTTTGGGTTTTCCCTGATTTTACGTGCCAACATTCTTTCATGCTCTCTCTTTGCTTTCCTGATATCTTTTTTACTTGCACCCCTGCACTTCTTATACTCCTTTAGAGTCTCTGCAGTATTGAGTTCTCGGAATCTGTCATAAGCTTCCCTGCTTTTCTTTATCTTACCCTGTGTGTCCTTTTACATCCAGAGGGCTCTACATTTGTTAGACCCACCCTTTTTTTTAAGGGAACAGACTTGCTCTGTACCCTCAGGATCTCCTCCTTGAATGCCTCCCATTGCTCTGGCACTGATGTACTATCAAGTAGCCATTTACAGTCCACCGTAGTCAAATCCCATCTCAGCTCAGCAAAATTGGCTTTACCCCAATTTTTTTCCTGGTCCACCTTTGTCCTTTTCCATAACTACCCTAAATCTTACTGAATTATGATCACTCACACCAAAATGCTCTCCCACTGATACCCCTTTCATCCGCCCCTCTTCATTCCCCAAAGCCAAGTTCAGAACCACCCCCTCCCTTGTTGGGCTTGTTACATACTGACTAAATAAGTTCTCCTAAATGCATTTTAGGAATTCCGTGCCCTCTGTACCATTCACATTGCTTTTTTCCCAGTCAATATTAGGATAGTTGAAATCCCCCACTATTACAGCTCGATAATTTTTGCATTTCGCAGCAATTTGCCGACATATTTATTCTTCTATCTCCCTCTGACTGTTTGAGGATCTATAGTACATTCCCAGGAGTGTGATCGCCCCTTTTTTTATTCTTCAATTCAACCCATATGGCCTCCTTTGATGGCCCCTCTAATATATCATCACTACTCACAGCTATAATTGTTTCTTTAATTAGTACTGCAACCTCCGCTCCTTTTTTACCCCCTCTCTATTCTGTCTGAAAACCCTGTAACCAGGAATATTGAGCAGCCATACCTGTCCTTCTTTCACAAGCATGATGTGGATTGATAGGAACACAGTGGAAGGTAGGGATAAAGAAAAATATCCACAATGGCAATTTTTTAGTTTACACGGAACAAGATCAGAAAGTTCAGAGAAGCACTTGCCTTAGTAAAGTAGCATTGATAAAATGGACTAAAACAAAAAAGACTATGACAAGGTGAGAGAGACAAAGAATGAGAGCGGCAGGTATCAAACAACAAGGTTCTAGTTCCATCCTGCCCATCTTTAATTTCTTTATTGTCCCATTACCTAAGAACATAAGAATATAAGAAATAGGAGCAGGAGTAGGCCATTGGGTCCCTCGAGCCTGCTCCACCATTTAATAAGATCATGGCTGATCTGATCTTGGGTTCAGCTCCACTTCCCTGCCCGCTCCCCATAACCCTACACTCCCTTATCGTTCAAAAATCTGTCTATCTCCACCTTAAATATATTCAATGACCCAGCCTCCACAGCTCTCTGGGGCAGAGAATTCCACAGATTTATGACGCTCTGAGAGAAGAAATTCCTCCTCATCTCAGTTCTAAATGGGCGACCCCTTATTCTTAAACTATGCTCTCTAGTTCTAGATTACCCCACAAGTGGAAACAGCCTCTCTGCATCTACCTTGTCGAGCCCCCTCAGTATCTTATATATTTCAATAAGATCACCACTCATTCTTCTCAACTCCAATGACTATAGGCCGAACCTACTCAACCTTTCTTCATAAGTCAACCCCTTCATTTCAGGATTCAACTGAGTGAACCTTCTCGGAACTGCCTCCAATGCAAGTATATCCCTCCTTAAATAAGGAGACCAAAGCTGTACACTGTACTCTAGGTGTGGTCTTACTAGTACCCTGTACAGTTGTAGCAGGACTTCCCTCCTTTTATACTCCATCCCCCTTGCAATAAAGGCCATTGCGAGGAGTATTTGGAATAAGGTGGAAGAATTAACTGCGCAGATAGCAGTTAACGGATATGATGTAACTGGCATCATGGAGTGACCAAGGCTGGGAACTCAACATCCAAGGGTATTCAACATTTAGGAAGGAGAGACGGAAAGGAAAAGGTGGTGGGGTGGTTAAAGAGGAAATTAATGCAATAGTAAGGAAGGACATTAGCTTGGATGATGTGGAATCGGTATGGGTGGAGCTACGGAATACCAAAGGGCAGAACACATAGTGGGAGTTGTGTACAGACCACCAAACAATAGTAGTGAGGTTGGGGACAGCATCAAACAAGAAATTAGGGATGCGTGCAATAAAGATACAGCAGTTATCATGGGTGACTTTAATCTACATATTGATTGGGCTAACCAAACTGGTAGCAATGCGGTGGACGAGGAATTCCTTGAGTGTATTAGGGATGGTTTTCTAGACCAATATGTCGAGGAACCAACTAGAGGGCTGGCCATCCTCGACTGGGTGATGTGTAATGAGAAAGTACTAATTAGCAATCTTGTTGTGCGAGGCCCCTTGGGGAAGAGTGACCATAATATGGTAGAATTATTTATTAAGATGGAGAGTTACACAGTTAATTCAGAGACTAGGGTCCTGAACTTAAGGAAAGGTAACTTCGATGGTATGAGATGTGAATTGATTGGTGAGTGATGCTTAAAGGGTTGACTGTAGATAGGCAATGACAAACATTTAACAATCACATGGATGAACTTCAACAATTGTACATCCCTGTCTGGAGTAAAAATAAAACAGGGAAGGTGGTTAAACATTGCTAACAAGGGAAATTAAGGATAGTGTTAAATCCAAGGAAGAGACATATAAATTGGCCAGAAAAAGCAGCAAACCTGAGGACTGGGAGAATTTTACAATACAACAGAAGAGGACAAAGGGTTTAATTAGGAGGTGGACAATAGAGTATGAGAGGAAGCTTGCTGGGAGCATAAAAACTGACTGCAAAAGCTTCTATAGATATGTGAAGAGAAAAAGATGAGTGAAAACAAACGTAGGTCCCTTGCAGTCAGATTCAGTTAAATTTATAATGGGGAACAAAGAAATAACAGACCAGTTAAACAAATACTTTGCTTCTGTCTTCACGAAGGAAGACACAAATAACCTTCCGGAAATACTAGGGGACCGAGGGTCTAGTGAGAAGGAGGAACTGAAGGAAATCCTTATTAGGCGGGAAATTGATGGGATTGAAGGCCGATAAATCCCCGGGGCCTGATAGCCTGCATCCCAGAATACTTAAGGAAGTAGCCCTTGAAATAGTGGATGCATTGGTGATCATTTTCCAAAGGTCGACCGACTCTGGATCGGTTCCTGTGGACTGGAGGGTAGCTAATGTAACACCACTTTTTTAAAAAAGGAGGGAGAGAGAAAACGGCTAATTATAGACCGGTTAGCCTGACATCAGTAGTGGGGAAAATGTTGCAATCAGTTATTAAAGATGAAATAGCAGCACATTTCCAATATTTTAACCAATAAGGGAATTAAGGGTGATTTCTAACCAATAAGGGAATTAAGGGTTGCTTTTAACCAATAAGGGAATTAAGGGTTACGGGGAGCGGGCGGGTAAGTGGAGCTGAGTCCACGGCCAGATCAGCCATGATCTTATTGAATGGCGGAGCAGGCTCGAGGGGCTAGATGGCCTACTCCTGTTCCTAATTCTTATGTTCTTATGTTCTTACATTTGGAAAGCAGTGATGGGATCGGTCCAAGTCAGCATGGATTTATGAAAGGGAAATCCTGCTTGACAAATCTTCTCGAATTTTTTGAGGATGTAACTGGTAGAGTGGACAAAGGAGAACCAGTGGATGTGGTGTCTGTGGACTTTCAAAAGGCTTTTGACAAGGTCCCACACAAGAGATCGGTGTGCAAAATTAAAGCACTTGGTATTGGAGGTAATGTTCTGATGTGGACAGAGAACTGGTTGGCAGACAGTCGGGATAAATGGGTCTTTTTCAGAATGGCAGGCAGTGACTAGTGGAGTGCCGCAGGGCTGAGTGCTGGGACCCCAGCTATTTACAAATATACATTAATGATTTGGATGAGGGAATTGAGTGTAATATCTCCAAGTTTGCAGATGACACTAAGCTGGGTGACGGTGTGAGCTGTGAGGAGGACACTAAAAGGCTGCAGGGGGACTTGGACAGGTTAGATGAGTGGGCAAACGCGTGGCAGATGCAGTATAATGTGGATAAATGTGAGGTTATCCACTTTGGTGGCAAAAACACGAAGGCAGAATATTATCTGAATGACGGCAGATTCGGAAAAGGGGTGGTGCAACGAGACCTGGGTGTCATGGTACATCAGTCATTGAAAGTTGGCATGCAGGTACAGCAGGCAGTGAAGAAGGCAAATGGTATGTTGGCCTTCATAGCTAGGGGATTTGAGTATCGGAGCAGAGAGGTCTTACTGCAGTTGTACAGGGTCTTAGTGAGGCCTCACCTGGAATATTGTGTTCAGTTTTGGTCTCCTAATCTGAGGAAGGATGTTCTTGCTATTGAGGGAGTGCAGCAAAGGTTCACCAGACTAATTCCTGGAATGGCAGGACTGACATATGAGGAGAGACTGGATCGACTGGGCCTGTATTCACTGGAGTTTAGAAGGATGAGAGGGGATCTCATAGAAACATATAAAATTCTGACGGGACTGGATAGGTTAGATGCAGGAAGAATGTTCCCGATGTTGGGGAAGTCCAGAACCAAGGGACATAGTCTAAGGATAAGGGGTAAGCCATTTAGGACTGAGATGAGGAGAAACTTCTTCACTCAGAGAGTTGTTAACCTGTGGAATTCCCTACTGCAGAGAGTTGTTGATGCCAGTTCATTGGATATATTCAAGAGGGAATTAGATATGGCCCTTACGGCTAAAGGGATCAAGGGATATGGAGAGAAAGCAGGAAAGGGGATCTTATTGAATGGTGGTGCAGGCTTGAAGGGCTGAATGACCTATTTTCTATGTTTCTAACACTCCATTTGCCTTCCTGACAACTTGTTGTACCGGCATACTAACTTTTTTGTGTCATGCACAAGGACACCCAGCTCCCTCTGTACTGCAGCATTTTATTATCTCTTTCCATTTAAATAATAACTTGCTTTTTTATTTTTCCTGCCAAAGTGGATAACCTCACGCTTCCCCACATTACACTCCATCTGCCAAATGTTTGTCCACTCACTTTGCCTGTCTATATTCCTTTGCAGATTCTTTGTGACCTCCTCACAACTTGCTTCCCCACTCATTTTTGTATCATCAGCAAACTTGACTATATTACACTCGGTCACTTCATCCAAGTCATTAATATGGATTGTAAATAGTTGAGGCCCCGGCACCGATCCCTGTGGCACCCCACTAGTTATCATTTGCCAGCCGGAAAATGACCCATTTATCTTGACTCCCTGTTTTCTGTTAATTAGCCAATCTTCTACCCATGCGAATATATTACCCCCAACTCCGTGAGCTCTTATCTTGTGCAATTATATGGTACCTTATCGAATGCCTTCTGGAATTCCAAATACACCATATCCACTGGTTCCCCCTTATTCACCCTGTTTGTTACATCCTCAAAGAACTCCAGCAAATTTGTCAAACATGATTTTCCTTTCATTAAATCATGTTGACTCTGCTTGACGGCATTATGATTTTCCAAATGTCCTGCTACTGCTTCCTTAATAATGTACTCCAGCATTTTCCTAATAACAGATGTTAGGCTAACTGGTCTGTAGTTTCCTACTTTCTGTCTCCCTCCTTTTTTAAATAGGGGTGTTACATTTGCAGTTTTCCAATCTGCTGGGACCTCTCCAGACTCCAGGGAATTTTGGTAGATTGTAACAAATGCATCAAATGCAGCCACTTCTTTTAAGACCGCAGGATGTAGGCCATCAGGTCCAGGGGAATTGTCCACCTTTAGTTCCATTATTTTACCAAGTTCTTTTTCTTTACTGATAGTGATTGTATTAAATTTCCCCCTCCCGACAGCCCCTTGATTATCCACTATTGTGATGATTTTAGTGTCTTCTGCCGCGAAGACCGATACAAAATATTTATTCAAAATCTCTGCCATTTCCCTGTTTCCCATTATTAATTCCCCAGCTTCATCCTCTAGGGGACTAACGATTACTTTAGCTACCTCCTCCTTTTTATATATCTGTGGAAGCTCTTACTATACATTTTTCTTTTTCTTGCTAGTTTACTTTCATAATCGATCTATTCTTTCGTTATTATTTTTTTAGTCGTCCTTTTTTTAAAAAATTCTCAATCCTCTGGCCTCCCACTAATCTTGGCTACATTGTATACCATTGTTTTCAATTTGATAACATCTCTTACTTCCCTTAGATAGCCACGGATGGTTCTCCCCTCTCTTAAAGTCTTTCCTTCTCACTGAAATATATTTTTGTTGAGAGTTATGAAATATCTCCTTTAATGTCTGTCACTGCTCATCAACCGTCTTAGACTTTAATCTATTTTCCCAGTCCACTTTAGCCAAATCTGCCTTCATACCTTTGTAATTGCCTTTATTTACCACCCCTTTTTGTAGCCCTTTTATTTTCCTCTCTCCTCTGAAATAAATCTGCACTATTTCCCACACCAACTGTAGCACCGGATAAATGAGCAGGTCAGATTTTAGTGCGAGATGGCACATCATCATCATAGGCAGTCCCTAGGAATCGAGGAAGACTTGCTTCCACTCCTAAAGTGAGTTCTTTGGTGGCTGAACAATGCAATACGAGAGCCACAGACACTGTCACAGGTGGGACAGATAGTCGTTGAGCGAAGGGGTGGATGGGACTGGTTTGCCGCACGCTCTTTCCGCTGCCTGCGCTTGATTTCTCCATGCTCTCGGCGTTGAGACTCGAACTGCTCAGCACCCTCTCGGATGCACTTTCTCCACTTAGGGCGGTCTTTGGCCAGGGACTCCCAGGTGTCAGTGGTGATGTCGCACTTTATCAGGGAGGCTTTGAGGGTGTCCTTGTAACGTTTCCGCTGCCCACCTTTGGCTCGTTTGCCATGAAAGAGCTCCGCATAGAGCACTTGCTTTGGGAGTTTCGTGTCTGGCATGCAAACTATGTGGCTTGCCCATTGAAGCTGATCGAGTGTGGTCAGTGCTTCAATGCTGGGGATGTTAGCCTGGACAAAGACACTGATGTTGGTGCGCCTGTCCTCCCAGGGGATTTGTAGGATCTTGCGGAGATATCGTTGGTGATATATCTCCAGCGACTTAAGGTGTCTTCTGTACATCGTCCATGCCTCTGAGCCATACAGGAGGGCGGGTATTACTACAGCCTTGTAGACCATGAGCTTGGTGGTAGATTTGAGGGCCTGGTCTTCGAACACTCTTTTCCTCAGGCGGCCGAAGGCTGCACTGGCGGCGGTGTTGAATCTCTGCATCAATGTCTGCTTTTGTTGAAAGGAGGCTCCTGAGGTATGGGAAATGGTCCATGTTATCGAGGGCCGTGCCATGGATCTTAATGACTGGAGGGCAGTGCTGTGCAGCGAGGACAGGCTGGTGCAGGCCCTTTGTCTTACGGATGTTTAGTGTAAGGCCCATGCTTTCGTATGCCTCAATAAATATGTCGAGTATATCCTGGAGTTCAGCCTCAGAATGTGTGCAGACGCTGACACGAACAATATTACATTTAAGATTTAAACAAAGTTGACAGTCCTGTCTTTTAGACAAAGAATAATGCATTATTCTGCACGAACCATTTACACCTCCTCTCGACTCATCTTTTCTTTCTATTATGGTCTCATGTTCACATTTTGTCTTGCACCATCATCCCTTTTGTCATTTAATCACTCCTGCCTTGCACCCTATCACAGACCTTTCCTTTTGTTCTCCCCCTCCCCCGCGCTCCGCTTCTGTACTTGCTTATAAACTATTAAATCCATAACTTTTTCCAGTTCTTATGTGTTAGCGCGAATGTACCCTCCAAGAATCACTCGTCACTCAGGGTCGGTCCATACATCAAAACGGTTTATTACGCCAGCAGGGAGATGAAGCAACTGGTGGGTCCAGGTACCCCTCTCCGCCGAACAAAGGGTTTCATGGATTTTTATATGTTTTACAACAGTTTACTACAGTTGCATCAGCCCATTTCAGCCGGACACTATCCAATCATATTGATTATAGATTATATATAGATTCAAATAGACCAATAGAAGTGGTCTCTAAACATTAGGTGACTGCGTGATTGTCTCATGTGTTACTAAGGATTATTCATGGTCTTGTGACATGGTCTGGGGCCCACCCTTATCTTACTGTCCTTGGGTGCTGTCTTTGGGCAGTCTCCTTATCTTCTGTATTGTTCTAACAAGTAGCCATCTTTATACATTTTACACACGCATTTAATACTACAATTACATATTTCGTTCTAACATCTATGCTACAGGTGCCGTTGCCCTAGGGGAAAATCTTTCTTTATAACATGATGAGAGATCATCAACCTGAAACGTGAACTCTATTTCCCACTCCACAGATTCTGCTTGACCTGCTGAGCATTTCCAGCATTTTCTGTTTTTATTCATATTTCCAGCTGTATTTTGCTTTTTGTTTTAGTGAAGCTACAAGTTTGCAGACCGGAACCCCACTAAGTGGGAGTAATTTGAACTGTAGGCGATGGTGTAACATGGACGATATCGAATTAGCCGCCTGTTCTACACTTCGCCTGATTTTTCTTTCAATTGAGTGAATGGGGCGGCTTAGTCAATATCGACCACGTTACAACATTGCCCAAAGTGAAAATTGCCCTCGTTGAGTGTTTTCTTGGTGCCTCTGATAATGATCCAACCAAAAGTTCAGTACAGAGGAATCGACCTAGTGTTCAATTTTAGACGGTTCCAGTGCAGTATTATGGTTATTCCTTGCAGAGAGAGAGAGAGAGAGAGAGAAGTCCTGAAAGTTCAAATCCTGAGAAGACAGCTGTTTTTAATTAAATAAATTCTACATTCATTTGGAAGTGTAACCCCTCCTTCTTTTTGGTCACTTTCTCCCTGGCAAATCTCTCCAGCCATACACCTCCTGTAGCCCGGGAGGGGGGGGGGGTGGGGGGGAGAGGCTGTCGTGATGGAAACAAAGCCTGCCACAGTTAATGCTGCTTTTGACCAGCTAGTAGGAGATTTCATGCAGCTTTATGAGGGAGGCAGTTAATTAATTCCAGGCCTCTGGCTGTATAACAGTGTAACTATGCAGTAAGAAATATAGAAATGTCGTCTCGGATGATTCAGTCACTGAGTTTTATTCCCTCTCAATGAAAAAACTCTTACATTTCCTAATGTCCCGGCTGACCTCATGGGGCCAATTATAAGTGCCTCCGCCTGGCGTATAAATCGTGGCCCGACATTTCTGATTTCCCGCCCTCCCCAACCGGCGAGCTAGCATAGCGAGCAAGTCTGGCACCTGCAACCCAGCGGAGACATGTAAATCAGGCCCAGGCCTCAAAATGCTAGTCGTAATGGACAGGCATCAGGCACTCTCTGCCTGCCTACTGCCCACTGTGCACCTCAAATTAAAATCGTCCCACTCTGTGCCAAATAAATGCTGTGGAATCAGCTTCTACCATTCCTCCGCACGGTGTGTTGGAGATCTAATGTGCTCCATTTCATTCTTCTCATAACAAAATATTTTGCCATTGCCATGACAAGAAATGGGCAGCAAGCTCCACAGCGAACTCTCACTTATAAATACATCTCAACAAACAATAAAATGTAAAGCTCTGGTAAAGTGCTCGTGAGCAAGATCAAATAGATTGCAATTTGCCAACATTCCACCAGATGACAGCAGTTACTTTAGTTATTTCCGTCTGAAAGAGAAGGCAAGTTAAGGTTTTGGGTGTAAACCTTCATCAGATCGGGTACAATCAGGTGCAAGAAGTCCCTTCTTGTTTAATCCTCTCTGGCAGAATCTTTTTCTTTGTTACTTAGCATCTAACACTAGTTTTTTTCCCTGAATTGTATCCTCTCCTGAAGACAAGTAGTCCTGCTGTGGTACAATTCCATGGTGTCAGCATCCCTCCGGTAACTTCACCCATTCTTCAGGTGAGAGTTGGTGGGTTAAATTATGAGGACAGGCTGCATAGACCAGGCTTGATTTCCTTGAGTATAGAAGATTAAGAGGTGATCGAACAGGTGTTTAAGAAGATTCGAGGATTTGATAGGGTAGATAGAGAGAAACTATTTCCTTTGGTGGAAGAGTCCAGAACAAGGAGGCATAATCTTAAAATGAGGCTGTTATGGGGTGATGTCAGGGAACATTTCTTCAAATAAAGGGTGCTGAAAATCATCGAGTGATGCAGCACAAAGGGAGGCCATTTGGTCTATTGTGCCAGTGCCAGCTCTTTGAAAGAGCTATTTAATTAATCCCACTCCCCTGCTCTTTCCCCATAGTCTTGCAAATTTTTCCCCTTCAAGTATTTATCCAATTCCCCTTTGGAAGTTATTATTGAATCTGCTTCCACCCTTTCAGGCAGTGCATTCCACATCATCATAACTCGGTGTGTAATTTTTTCCCTTCATGATGCCTCTGGTTCTTTGGCCAATTACCTTAAATTTATGTTCGCTGGTTACCGCCCTTTCTACCACTGTAAATGCAATAGAGGTCAGGAGACTGCCTACACTCTTTGATTTTGTGATTGACTGTGGTGGAAAGCAAAACCAGCAGAGTCCAAAAATAAAAATAGTAAAGTCCTTACACAATACCACAAATCCACACGAGGCACATTCTATGGACAAGGTCACTCCATGACCTGAATCTTTATTCACAGGACCAAGAAGTGATGACCCTGCGTGGGACCTCCCTTTATATACCTGGATGACCAGGTGAGGAGTGTCTCCCACAAGTTCACCCCCTGTGGTCAAGGTGTGCATTTCTTACGAATATACAGTATTGTGGTGTTGTTACATAAAGGTTACATACATGACATCACCTCCCCCTCAACATCTTATTTGGATCATAGGTTAAGTCTCTAGGGTGGTCTATGCTCTCTCGTGGAGCGCCGCAGTTGGGGCTCTGGTTGTTGAGCCTTGGTATGCGTGTCTGTCACCTGTGGTGATTTTGGCCTGTCCGGGCTGACCGCAGGGACTGTGCATGCTGCTGAATGTTCTTGTTGCTCGTTCACTGGCGGTGGTGTGAATACCATCTCATGATCTTCCTCAGGTTCCTCAGTGTCCATGCTGAACCTTTTTTTTACTTGGTTCAGATGCTTGCGGCATATCTGCCCATTGTTAAGTTTAACCACTATGACCCTATTCCCCTCTTTGTCTATCACAGTAGCCTCAAGCCATTTGGGCCCCAAAGCGTGATTGAGAACAAATACGGGGTCATCAATTTCTATACATCTCCCCCTTGAATTTCGGTCATGGTACTCGTTTTGGGAGTGGCGCTTGCCCTCAACAATGTCGGGCAGGATTGGATGAATGAGGGACAGCCGAGTTTTGAGTGTTCGTTTCATGTGTAGCTCCGCGGTTGGGACCCCCGTGAGCAAGTGCGGTCGGGACCTATAGGCCAGCAGGAGGCGCGATCGGTGGCATTGAAGGGAGGGTCCTTGAATCCGGAGCATGCCTTGTTTTATGATTTGGACCGCACGTTCCACCTGGCCATTGGAGGCCGGCTTGAACGGTGCTGTCCTGACATAGTTAATGCCATTACCCGACATGAACTCCTGGAATTCGTAGCTTGTGAAACATGGGCCATTATCGCTAACAAGGATGTCCGGCAAGCCGTGGGTCGCAAAGACCGCGCGCAGACTCTCCGCGGTGGTGGATGTCGTGCAAAAATTCAATATGATGCACTCGATCCATTTCGAGTACGCATCAACAACAATGAGAAACATTTTTCCCATGAACGGGCCCGCGTAGTTACGTGAATACGTGACCATGGCCTGCTGGGCCAGGGCCACGGGCTGAGCGGGGCCTCCCTGGGGGCATTACCTAGCTGGGCACACGTCGTGCACCTGCGAACACAATTCCCAGCCACCACACATGTGACTGGGCAATGGCCTTCATCAGCACGATGCCTGGGGTGCTTGCTGTGGAGTTCCCTGATGAATGCTTCCCTGCCCCTCTGGGGCATGACTACCCGGCTGCCCATAGTAGGCAGTCGGCTTGGGTGGAGAGCTCATCCATCCGTCTGTGAAACGGTCTGACCTCCTCAGGTCATGCTCCGTGTGCGGGTGCCCAATCCCCAGTCAGGACACATTTCTGAATCAAGGATAGGAGGGGATCTCTGTTTGTCCAGATTTTGATCTGGCGGACTGTGATGGGGGAGCCTGCGCTGTCAAAGGCATCAACAGCCACGACCATCTCAGCGCTTTGCTCCGCTGCCCCCTCGGTGGTGGCCAGTGGAAGCCTGCTGAGCGCGTCAGCGCAAGTTTTCAGTGCCGGGCCGGTGCCGGATGGTGTAGTCATACGCAGCGAGCATGAGAGCCCATCGCTGCATGCGAGCTGACGCATTGGCATTGACGGCCTTGCTGTCTGACAACAGGGATGTTAACGGCTTGTGGTCCGTTTCTAATTCGAACCTTCTGCCAAAAAAATACTGATGCATCATTTTCACCCCATAGACACATGCGAGTGCTTCCTTCTCAACTATCCCATATCCCCGTTCAGCTTGAGAGAGCGATCTGGAGACATAAACCACAGGTTGTAGTTGGCCCTCAGCGTTACCCTTCTACAACATGCACCCAACCCCATAGGACGATGCATCACATGTCAGAACCAATTTCTTACGGGGGTTGTACAGGGTCAACAACTTATTTGAACAAAGTAGGTTCCGCGCCCGATTGAAAGCCCGTTCCTGACAGGTCCCCCAAAACCAATCACAACCCTTACGCAGGAGCATGTGTAGCGGCTCCAACAATGTGCTTCAGTTCGGCAGAAAGTTCCCGAAATAATTCAAGAGTCCCAGAAATGAACGCAACTCCGATGTGTTGCAGGGCCTGGGCGCTCGTCGAATCGCCTCCGTTTTGGATTCGGTAGGCCTATATCGTCCTGAAATACGATTGTTCCAGAAATGGATTTGAGCAGGTTTTCCATGTTTCTTTGAAAAATCACGGCCGCTGATCGAATGCCAAATGGACACCTGTTGTAAACAAACAGTCCCTTGTGCGTGGTGATGGAGGTCAGTAGTTTAGATTTGTCGGCCAGTTCGTGGGTCATGTAGGCTGAAGTGAGGTCCAACTTGGTGAACAGCTTGCCACCTGCCAGCGTGGCAAAAAGGTCCTCCGCTCTTGGGAGTGGGTATTGGTCTTGTAGGGACACCCGGTTGATAGTGGCCTTGTATTCAACACAGATCCTGACCGAGCCATCCGCTTTTAGGACGGGAACGGTGGGGCTTGCCCAGTCGCTGAATTCAACGGGCAAGATGATGCCCTCTCTCAGCAACCGGTCCAACTCGCTTTCAATTTTCTCCCGCATCACATACGGCACAGCTCTGGCTTTGTGGTGCACTGGTCTGGCGTCCGGGGTGATGCGTATCACTACTTTGGTACCTTTGAATGTCCCGACGCCAGGTTGAAATAGTGACTCAAATTGCTGTAGGACCTGTGAGCTTGAACTTCGCTCCACAGATGATATGACGTGCACATCCCCCCATTTCCAGTTCATCTCAGCTAACCAGCTCCTCCCTAACAGTGCGGGACCATTGCCCGGGACAATCCAGAGCGGCAGCTGGTTCACCGATCCATTGTGTGTGACCGTCAACATTGCACTGTCTAGCACTGGAATGATTTCTTTGGTGTACGTCCGTAATTGCATCTCAATGCGTTCTAGTTTGGGTCTGCTGGCTTTGAGTGGCCACAGCTTTTCGAATTGTTGAACACTTGTGAGTGACTGGCTGGCCCCCGTGTCCAGCTCCATGCCTACAGGGATGCCGTTTAATAGGACTTTCATCATCATAGGTGGCGTTTTGGTATCTGAGCTGTGAATGTTTGCCACATGAACCCGCTGAACTTCAGCGTCCATTGATTTGCCCCAAGTGTCATCCTGCCTCGCAGACCCCTCATCTGGTTCATCCGCCTCGTATATTAGCCTGGTTACAGGCTTTCTGCACATTCTGGCTAAATGGCCACTGAGGTTACAATTTCTGCAGATGAACTGTTGAAACCTGCAAGTCCTGGCAGCATGTCTGCCCTCACACCTCCAACATGAACTGAGATTCCCATTGTTGTGAACAAAAGAGCTGTTGCAAGACATTCCTCGCTGATTGTCCCTTTGACTGCTCTTGAGCACCCTGTTAGTGGGTGTCAATGGTCCCATCCGGGCCACATTGTCCACTGGGGAGGCATAAATGTCCGTTCAGCTTGCTGTTGTCTCTGTTGGAGACTTACTCTTGGGTCTATTGCTGCCTGGGGTGTCCCGAACTGCCCTTGCCTGCCTGCGGGGCTCTGTGTCGTGTTTATGATATTGACTCCCTGATCCATCGCCACATTGGAGGCAGAATTGCGCGCGTATATTATCTTGGTTTCCCTCTCCCCGGCCATCAAAGTCTGAGCCATCAACGCCGCCGCTTCCAAGGTCAAGTCCTTGGTCTCAATTAGCTTTCTGAAAATCCCAGCATGACCGATGCCCTCAATAAAGAAATCCCTTAGCATCTCCCCCCTGCAGGTGTTTATGAACTTAGAGGCTGGCCAAGCGTGGAGGTCCGCAATGAAATCTGGTATGCTCTGTCCTTCCCGACGTCGGTGTGTATAGAATCTGTGTCGGGCCAAGTGTACGCTGCTCGCCGGTTTGAGGTGCTCACCAATTAGTTTGCTGAGCTCTTCAAAGGTTTTATCCACCGGCTTCTCGGGTGCTAGCAGGTCTTTCATGAACGCGTAAGTCTTAGGTCCACAGCTGGTCAGCAGATGAGCCCTTCACTTGTCGGCCGCTGCGTCTTCCAGCCAGTCCTTCGTGACAAAACTCTGCTGGAGCCTCTCAATGAAGTCGTCCCAGTCCTCACCAACACAGTACCGTTCATCTGTGCTGCCGGTGGCTATTCTCGTGGGTCGTTGATTCCCGTTTCTCGTCGCCAATGTAAAGTCCTTACACAAGACCACAAATCCACCGAGGCACATTCTATGGACAAGGTCACTCCATGACCTGAACCTTTATTCACAGGACCAAGAAGTGATGACCCTGTGTGGGACCTCCCTTTATATACCTGGATGACTGGGTGAGGAGTGTCTCACACAAGTTCACCCCCTGTGGTCAAGGTGTGCATTTCTTACGTATATACAGTATTGCAGTGTTGTTACATAATGGTTATATACATGACAAAAATGATTTAATTAAATTTGGGTTTTAAATCTAAATTATACAAGTCTGAGGAGCCAAGAGGTGATTAGCCCTTCAATGCTGCACCATTGCAGTATTGTTATTTTTAAATAACAGGTTTAATTTAAGAGGGTGATTTTTACAAATGCATTTCTTTAACCCGTCCAAGGCTCGTTTGGTTCAACAGGTGACTATGGATTTCGGGACCATGTCAGTGGTGCTGGTGCAACATTTCTTCTACGTGAAAGTAGCTCCACAGAGTTAGAGAGTAGTCTTCATTGGAAAGGTGCTGGTACAGGAAGATCAACTGTTGTTAATAATTTAAATTCAGATCTGCAGGAAATATTAAAGATCGCAGAACAGTGACAAGATGGACTAAAGAACTTTGCTTGTCGAGGCTCACCTGTAACCCTTTGTCATTTTCAGAGACAAAGTGCTCGGTGGGGTGGGTGGGCGGGGTGGGGAGAGACATGAGATTTATCCCAAATGTAATTGTAAGTGCTTTTGTCTCTGCTGTAAAACCACCAAGTCTGGACATCATTGGTTTCTGAAAATTACATTCATACGATAGATTGATATGAGCTGCTGTTCAAGCATGCAAAGGGTAACATTTTTACATGAAGGATTTGATTGACGACAATCAAATTGTATCAGAAAAAAAAGTTCAGTCTAGGTGGTTTCTGTACAATGCTGTTTTTCCCTGGAAATAAAATGTAACCTTGATAACACCTGGACTTAGAGCTGCACTCAAAGCTTTAAGGGGAGAAGGTATCTGGCCAGTAGGTGCCTTCCGGTTTAAAGACCAACGGATCATGCACAAAATCCTCATGTGTCCCGCGGGGAGGGCAGGGTGAAGTAAAGTTATAGAGTAACGGAATAAAAATTGAACATTTTAACAGCACTCGGGTCAATCAATCAGATAAGAATTAAGAGCAGAAATTATCTTGATCCTTTTGTTTTTTTCTAAAAACTAAGACTGAAGTTGGTCCGTGGCTCATGGGACTATACTTTCCATTAGTTTTGCCTCGTCACCGACCTCTTAACGCCCATTTAAACGCTGAGATGAAGTATAATGCCCATTTATCACCCATTTTCCCCAAAAATGGAAACTAACGTCCATTTATCGCCAGCGATAGTTTCGGCATCAAGTTAACAGTGAAAATTAGTTGGACCGCCCGCCCATATTTTTATGACGTCAACAACAGTGTACCGCCCAGAATACAGTTTTTAAAGGAAACTAACGCCCAGAATATCGCGAGTGTTACTTTCAGCATCTCGCCCATATATCGCCCAAAACATCGCTGGCCCAAAAAAATGCGGGACCTGACCTTAACCCAGCGGTATGGAATCCATTTTGTAAATCACTTTTCATTTAAAAGGCTGCTTCAAGTTCTGGGGAGTTTTGATTTATCTGTGAGTTATTTTAAGGCGAATATAAAATCTGAAGAAACATTTTATCATATTGTGGACGTATTGAATTTCTTTTATGAATTTTAGGAGGAAAATATTTCTTAAGAATACGTATAATAGTAATTGTAATGGGGCCTGTAATTTCTCAGCCAGTATTGATGACTGCTCACATGCGACAGACTAGAGACGGGAGAAGGGATGTTGAAGAGCATTATGTGCCCAATCAAAGAGGTGGCAGACTGAGGAGAAGTGGTCTTACCTGAACTTGTCCGAGAACACTGCTCTTCTGAAAGGAGGTCATCAGTGAGATATGCCAGCTCATTAGGGGAGACCTGCAGCCTAACAGCACTATCAGGACCGCACTGTCCGTTGAGGTCAAGGTTACTGCGGCACTTTCTTTCTACGCATCGGGCTCCTTTCAGGCCTCAGCTGGCGACATTTTCACTATCTCTCAGCATGCCACACATTACTGCATTCAACAGGTGACTGAAGCCCTTCATGCTCGGAGGACGGACTTTATAAGCTTCCCGATGACCAGGGAGGCACAGAGTGAGAGGGCTCTAGGTTTCTTGAGAATAGCAAACTTCCCCAAGGTGCAGGGAGCAATAGACTGCACACACATCGCCATGCGAGCACCTTTTCAGGATGCAGAGGTTTTTCGGAACCGAAAGGGATTCCACTCTCTGAATGTGCAACTCGTTGTCAACCACAAGCAAATAATCATGGCAGTAAATGCAATATTTCCATGCAGCATCCATGATGTGCACATCTTGCGTGAGAGCACTGTATCTGACCTGTTTAAGAGTCTGCCACAAGGTCACGGTTGGATGCTAGGTGATAAAAGATATGGCCTTATCAGGGGTGGCTGATGACCCCCCCCCTGCATAAGCCCCAGACAGAAGCCGAGAAGCGATACAACGAAAGCCACATAGCCACACACAATATTGTCGAAAAGACAATTGGAGTGCTTAAGCAGCGTTTCAGATGCCTGGACCACTCAGGAAGCGAATTACAATACCACCCTGTGCAGGTCGCTCAATTCATTGTGGTGTGTTGCATGCTGTGTAACTTGGCTATCAGGAGGGGCAAGAATTTCCAGATGGGACTGCCGGTCCACCTCAGGAGAGAGGAGAAGCGGAAGAGGAGGTGGATGATAACCTCGGAGAAGACAATCAGGCTGACGTTGAAGTCATGTCCCCACCCCCCTCCCGACCACAGGAAAGGGCCCATGGTGGCTACACAGCTGCAAGACTGTTGCATCAGCAGCTCATAAATGAATGTTTGCATTACGTTGGTGACAGTTACAGTTGATTTACGTTACGTTTAATGTTCGCCTTTCATGGTATGAACTCGCCAGTGTTTAACTATCTGAAGACAATGCACAACAATGTTAAGTTAAATTTTAAAAAATGAATGTTAACAAAGAAAAAAAATTTTACTCAGAAAAAAACAACACAACAGTAACCCCCCTCCCCCAACCCAAATTTTGAATATTTTAACAACACAGTGAATAACAACAAATACAAGAAGGATTTTTAATAAAAACGTATGCACCCCGCTCCCCCAAACCATCCCAACAGTGAAAAATTGAAAAACAACAACAAACAATTTAAACAACTAACCTAATAACCCACCCACCCTACAGGCAACAATTAAAAAAAAATGAAACGTGCAACAAATTTAAAATAACACTCCCTCCCTCCCTACATCCCGACCTGCAGCCACGCCTCTCTTTTCCTTTCCCCCGCCCCCCCTGGGTCTGTGCCCCACCTCTTCCCCTTCCCCTATCAACTCCAAGCCACTTTACTGCAGTGCACTTCAAGCATTGCTTCGGTGGGGGGTAACGGCAGATCCGTTGTTCGGGCCGATGATGGAGAGGGCGTTGCCAAGGAAACGTCCTCCAAGCCAGAAGCAAGAGCTTCTTCCTGGCTCACATTTGTCTCTGGCAAGGGCGCTGCAGCACCGTAGGGTGCAGTGCCGGATTCCGGGACCACTGATAGCCCTCTAGCGCCAGTGTTCCTGGCTATTACCTCCATGGCCACCGCTATCCGCGTCATCTTATCATTGATGTTAGTGGACAGATTGGCAACCTGGCCAGATAAACATGCCATTGACTGGAGGAGTTCCCGACCGATTTTGATGCTCTTCCTGGACAAGTTTACCATGTCCACACTCAGATCTACCGCTCTTGGAGCAGTCCGACTGCGCCGAACCAACCTCCGCGGGGTCGTCGCCGGCATGGATTCACTCGAGGTGCACTGCAGCAAAGCACTTGGCCCCGCTACCTTCTCGGTCGAGCAGGCCGTGATCACAGGAACACTAGAAGCTACTGCTGCAGGCTCCTCCTCCACCTCTTCACTGTCCTCAGGGGAGAGGAGGACCTGCAGCAGGACGGGTGAGATACGAGGTTCCTCACTCCCAGAAACAAATACCACTGACTGATCCATAGCTTGCTGCAGTTCCTGTACGGCCTGCAAGGCCTGCGCTCTTGGCTGAGCTAGAAAACATAAATGAGGTAATTAGAGGAGAAGGCGGTGCTCGGGTCACATGGGAATCCAAACGCTACACAAGCATATGCACGAGAGCAACACTACTGTTGTAAAATAATGACAGACATCACATTTAATGAACATCACGATAGTACAAAATCTGCATTACTTTGATTTTCATGATCCCATCATTAATTACATAACATTATGTAACATTACATGTGATGTATTTTATTGATGCAATATTATCATCAATCATATTATATAGATATGAGTGGCACTAATTTACTTTACATCACCCAATGGTTTATACTTTACTCACGTGGCATGAGGACATGTTCCGATGCAGCACGGGTGGCCGACCGGTTATGGATACCCACAAGTGCAGGGCCTGCTCCTCCAGATCAGTGAGGGCGCATTGGTCTGCTGGGCCACCACCCGTGCACCGCTGCTCGGCCCTATTCTTTGAAAGTTCCTTCTGCAAAAGGTGGGGACAACAGCATGGCATGGCGTAAGATCATTGCTAGGTACTGTTACAAATACAGATACAACAGATAGCATGTTACAGGTTGAGCGTCCGAAATCCGGAATTCCAAAATCCGGAATGTTCCGAAATCCGGACACCGGGTTGATCCGCGGGGTTGTCCTGAAACCGGAAAATGTTCTGAAATCCGGACTCCTCCCACCTTGGCGACCCGACTTTGCCCTGGCCCTACCTCCCCCTGGCCCTTGGCGGCCTGACCTCCAGCCGAACTTCGCCCGCCCCAACTTCGCCGCAACTTCGCCCTCGGCGGCCCGATCTCGCCCAGGCCTCAGGTCCCCCCTTTCTCCCCCTTACCTAAGTGGGCCGACCTCGCCTCCTTACCTTGGCTGCCCGACGCCACCTACCTCGACCCAGGCAAAGACGTTCCAAAATCCAGAAATACTCGGAATCCGGAACAGCCTCGGTCCCGAGGTTTCCGGGTTTCGGGCACTCAACCTATATTATTATTATAATATTATGCAACTCAACACACATGGTAGTCCACCATAAACATCATACATATCGCATGCATGGTTATATCTACCGTCTGCAAATAACTTGTTTAAGATCGAGGTCTGGATTAAATGATTACCGGTCTCACTACAATGCATCAGATCTGCATTTTTAAGTTCATCATTACAATTACAATTACAATTTATTATATAAATAAATTAAATACTTACTGTACCTGATCCAACAAGATAATTCCAGCGCTTCCAGCACTGGTTGGGCTCCTTCACCTCATGCGTGCTCGCAGATTTAACCTCTTCTATCTCTGTCCATGTCCTTTGATAAACCCGGCGGGAGGTGTGGCGGGGGGGGGGGGGGGGGCGGGAGGGTTCCCATAACCACCCCGGGTCAATTGTGTCCACCTATTTTCCACTTCTGCCACGAAGGCAGCATTGACTTCCTCACTAAAGCGTTTTGCGCGCCGATGTCCTCCCATCTCTCCCGTTTCTGCCATTTCCTCCTTGCTCATCCTTCTTTCACTCATTTCAATTCAGTCCCTCTCAAATAATCAGAAAGAATTCAAAAATAGCTTGAAAAACTCAAAAATAATCCAATAACACTACAATCCAAAAGGCTCTCCAATAATCCAATAACACGACAATCTCTCCACCAGCTTTCTCCTCTCTCTCTCTCTTTCTCTCCTGCGCATGTGCAGATGACCCTAACCTCCTGAAATGTGGGAAAAGACCGTTGCTATGGATGCCGGCCTTGCACGACTGAAATAAATGCTAACGCCCATTTCACATCGCTATGGCTAATGCCCAAATTATAAAGTGGAAACTAGCGGGTTTGAAAATGGACAATATTCCGGTGATCACAAAAAACAATATAAACGCTAACGCTGGAAATATCGCCCACTTTTGAGCGATCTGGACAATAATGCAAAGTCTAGCCCTTGGTCACAACACACTGCCATTATGCCTGACCCTAAACCTAGGACCTGTAAACGGTTTTGTGACTTTTGAAACTGGAAAATGATTGTATAATGATGTGCTGCACTCTTGATCTTTCAATTACATATATATACGCAATGGTTTTGATTAACCAACAGATGCTGCCCGTAATGGTTAAACCATTTTTAGGAAAGGAACAACTTCTCTCAAAGACAATTATATATGAAGGTTTTTTTTTTGTTTTCTTAAATCGGATCCAAAAAGGGGTTAAATTAGTAAACAATTGGATCCCAAATTACATTTTGTTTTAAATCTGGAAATCACATGGGAATATGATCTGGTGTTAGGTGTGAAGACTTCGATAATTATGATATGCCAAGAGGACGCAAGCAAAATTATATTATTTCAAGGTGGTAACGCCATCGCTATCTGTTGATGAAAGACTGATGAAAATACCTCAGTGAACTTGATAGACTTTTTGGAGGATGATATACATAAGGAGTTTGTAAGCTATCTAAGGACATTGGTTAGTGATAAGGAGGGAGTCTGGAAAGCCCCAGATACCTTTCGCTGGTCCAGGAATGGCTCATCGCTTTCTACAGATCAATCAATGAAACTTGGAGAACCAATATGGCATATTCAAAGAGAGGAGGATATGGCAGTAATCATATCATTGGTTTGTCAATCAACATTCTGCCTCATTGCAACCAAAAATGACTAAATTGGGGATAAAATATTAGTGCCTGTTAGACCTCAAAATGTTACAAAAAAAATACCCTCCAGACACGAGCCTTATAAGCACTTGTACATTTTCTTGAGTATTAAATAGTTATATTAATTGTTTCAGGTATTATGGTGTGTTGGCTTAAGAGTGTAATGTGACGGTTGTCATAGCACTTGTATAACCATGAAGTAGTAGCATTAATCAAGAAATGAGGACTCAAGACTATAGTTTCTCAACCTTAATGTGGGAACTGTTCGACTATGCTGGTACAATCAGAACAACCTGGGCATCCCCGCTTGTGGTCTTGCCTTCGATGACAAGCCACCCACCTGTGAGGTTCAACTGCGAAAGTGGGAGGAAGGCCACACAGAGTATGGGTACTTAGGGAATGATGAGTACTATGTGACCACCAGAGCCATAAGTTACACCCATGGTGATCAAAAGTGCCTTGTAGAGAAATTCAGCTTTTGTTTTACACCAACAAAAACCACCAGAGTAGGAACAACTTCTCTCCTCCCGGTAGAGACCCACAATATCACCATGCAACACGAAGCACTCCGAATGATGGTCCAGTTTGGACACCCGAAACCACACCCTTAGCCTATGATCCATTTTAGACAGGTCCAGGACCTCCCAGGAACATTTAGTAAAGATACAACGTGACAGTGAAGAGATCCGTAGGCATGCTCGGGAAACACCAATGGTGGGAAACGGTTAATAATGTGGGACAAAATGTTGGAAGAGAATCGTCTCAATGTGTACGATTTGCACTCAAGGAATTATACTGTGTGTGTTAATAATCATGGTATGCTATTTGCAATTTTTAATTTTGGGCAGGAAGCAAATAATTTAGAGCAAGTTACATTAATTAGGAAATGATTTGTTTGAAGGTTAGAGAAAGCTCCTTCCCCTCAAGGCAGGGACTATAAAGGGTTAATTCTAGACTGTTAATTACCAAGTGCTGATCCTTGTTTTTTTGCAAAGGCCAATTTTGCAGCAACTTGGTCTTGCACAAGCCTGTGTGTGTATTGGGTGCATTAGATTTAATGCCAGTTAACTGCATCCCAACATATCCAGATAACATTAGACCACATTACCTGCTGACTATCCTAACATACCGGCATGGACTGGTTGGGCTGAATGGCCTATTTCTGTGTCGTTTATCCTATGTTGCAGGTAACATTGGACCTCGTTGCCCATTAACTGCCTCCCAATTATAGAGATTGGGAGAGCAGAACATCGTGGTTTCAAGTCTGGTCGACTGTCTGGGCCAGAGATCAAGCGATATTTTGATAACGAGGCCAAAGAGAAGGTGTAGCAGGAACAGACTGGCTAGCAGGGACACAAGCTCCCAAGAAACAAAGTATAAAGAGGGCTGCACAAGCAAGGGAAAGACACACAGAAGACCCAGAAGGAGAGACAAGTGGGAACTCAACCATCGGTGCATGCTTCTCTGTACATTGTTGAACGGGTAGTATAAGTCTTGTTTGATGCTGTAAACTTTTGCTTAAACATTGTAACGTGTTGATCTCTGTCGGTTGTCGATAAATTTTCCCTGTAACCAATTGGTGTCAACTCGAATCATTCAGAACGATATGACAGGGTTGTTCATTCGAAGTCGTACAACAAATCAGCCATGATCTAATTGAATGGCGGAACAAGCTTGAGTGGTTATATAGCCTACTCCTGTTCCTATGATAGCTTAATCAGTGTCAGAAAGCCATTCAACAATGTAAGGCATCACAGCTGATCTTGTCTTTAATTGACTTTCACACAGATGCAGTTTCCAGCACGAATTATTGGATAACAATTGGGGACCGGAACCAAGCCGATTTTGTTCCACCCTCGATAGCCAAGATTGCTGCGACCAATTGAAATGCCCGACTAATATTCTAGTTGAGACCAGCTAGCTGAACACACACCCAAGATCAAACTTGTGATCTATGTGAATTCTCACACATTTACCCTCTGAGCCAGCAGTCGGCACTATTTTCCCATTGAGCTTCCAGGACACCTTGTGACAGGTGGACAAATTGCGCTCCCTGCTGGAAAGGTGAGAAACAGCACCCCTGGTGGCCCAAAAGACAAACGGTACTTTCTGTCCAGAATTTTTCTCTCCTGCTGGTAAAACCTCCCAATTTATGCTGCTGGGAAATTTCACGAAAATGGAAATAAAAAAACCTTTTCAAAAATTGCTCTATGAAATCATTAGTTGTTAGTCAGTGAAAGTAAGGGCAAGATTTTGAAGTATTCATCATCACCATCATCATAGGCAGTCCCTCGGAATCGAGGAAGACTTGCTTCCACTCCTGAAGTGAGTTCTTTGGTGGCTGAACAGTTCAATTTGAGGGCCACATTCTCTGTCAGAGGTGGGACAGATAGTCATTGAGGGAAGGGGTGGGTGGGACTGGTTTGATGCACGCTCTTTCCGCTGCCTGCGCTTGATTTCTGCATGCTTTCGGCGATGAGACTCGAGGTGCTAAGCGCCCTCCCAGATGCACTTTCTCCACTTAGGGCGGTCTTTATTACCAGTGGACTGACAACTGAGCTCCACAGTATGCATGAAGTGGCCATTGCCAGCTATTAATTAAATAGATTCGAATGCTTTTAAGTGATGTCTCTGAGAATATTACTTACATGCTGCCCTATTTGGAAGGTCTACCTCAATAAAGTTAAATAATAAATTAGATGTTGCAGAGGGTCTGAACTTATTCATAGAACCAGAAAAAGATTTAAATGGAAGTTCAGTTTCTCTTCCTTTTTTCAAATTTACTCTTACGAAGAGATTTTTTAACATTTGAAAATTAACTAGGCGCTAATGTTTTCAAACTGTAAAAAAAATCAGCGGATGCACGCTCCACTTCCTTCCTGGAGCGCAATCGGCAGCAGTCGGGGAGTTTAGTAGAGCAACACTGCACACTGGGCCGTGCAGCACTGTCACGTTGAAAGGCCCTTTCCCTCCCTCAAATGGAAGGGCCATCGCTGCAGGCTCTGAAAAAAAAAACCGTAGCTTCTCCACACTGGCAGCCGCGATCCTGCCTGATCAGCCCGGCACTCAAGCAGAGTGATCGATCATGGGCAGGAACTCACGATAAAACCTGCAAGAGAGAAAGTAATTTTTTTTTTACTTACCTCAGCTGTTATGTAACCAGCATTCTACTGCCACCAGAGGGCGTATCTGTTGGGAGTCCCAAGGGATCCCAGCATCCCTTGGGAGCACTGCATATAAGCAGGCCTCCCACGCTGTGCCTGCACTCTGGAGTCAGAATGAAGAGACTAAGGTCACACTTATTCAAGTTTACAGTTCTCAGCCACATTGCTTTATTTGAGACATAACAAGTGGCGACGAGTAATAGATAATGGACCATCACGTGATAATGCAGAGAACTGTTGGTATCCTGGAAAAATTCTCAGAAGGTGATGATTGGGAAGCCTTCGTGGAGCGACTCGACCAATACTTCGTGGCCAACGAGCTGGAAGGGAATGAGAACGCTGCCAAACGAAGGGCAATCCTCCTCACCGTCTGTGGAGCAACAACCTATGGCCTCAAGAAGAATCATCTTGCTCCGGTGAAACCAACAACCAAATCATATGAAGAACTGTGTATGCTGGTCTGGGAGCACCTAAATCCGAAGGAGAGCTTTCTGATGTCAATGTATCGATTTTATACATGTCAACGGTCTGAAGGCCAGGAAGTGGCAAGCTACGTCGCCGAACTAAGGCGCCTTGCAGGACATTGTGAATTCGGTGGATTCCTGGAGCAAATGCTTGGCATTGGCCATAAGGTTATCCTTCGATTGACTGTTGAAACATCGAACCTGAGCAAAGCCATAACAATAGCCCAGGCATTTATGTCCACCAGCGATAACGCCAAACAAATTTTGCAGCATAAAGATGCATCAGCAAGTACTTTCGACAAAGTAACATCGTTTTCAGGCAGGAATGCATATGGCAGAACGTACATGCCTGCAGCTGCACGACCTCAGATGACTCCGAGTCCACAATCCAGTGTGAATGCGAGGCAATTAACACCTTGTTGGCGCTGCGGAGATGATCATCGAGCCCATCAATGCTGCTTCAAACACTATGCGTGCAAAGGCTGTGAAACAATGGGATACCTCCAGCGAATGTGCAGACGAGCTGCAAGCCACCATGTTGCAGAGGAAGACCGATCCATGGCAGATCAAACGGAACGAGAGACTCGAACCGAGGAGGCAGAAGTGTACGGGGTACACACCTTCACCATGAAATGTCCACCGATCATGTTAAAATTTGAACTGAACGGAATTCCAGTATCCATGGAATTGGTTACGGATGCAAGTCAGTCTATCATGAGCAACAAGGCCTTCGAGAGGCTGTGGTGCAACAAGGCCCAAGCTGAGCCCAATTCATACCAAGCTGAGAGCTGATCCCTGTAATTGGTAGTGCAGCAGTAAAAGTCTCCTATGATGGAGCGGTGCATGAACTACCACTATGGATTATACCAGGAGATGGCCCCACACTTTTCGCCAGAAGCTGGCTGGGAAAAATCCGCTGGAACTGGGACGACATCCGAGCGCTTTGGTCCGTCGACGATGCCTCATGTGCCCAGGTTCGGCAGGTTCCCATCGTTGTTTGAGCCAGGCACTGGAAATTTCTCGGGGGCAAAGGTGCAGATCCACTTGGTTCCCGGTACACGACCCATCCACCACGTGCGGTGCCATACATGATGCAAGAGAAAGTGGAGATCGAGCTGGACAGGCTGCAACGAGAGGGCATCATAACGCCGGTTGAGTTCAATGAGTGGGCCAGTCCATTTGTTCCGGTTCTCAGGGGTGATGGCATGGTCAGAATTTGTGGGGACTATAAAGTAATGCTTAACTGTTTTTCACTGCAGGACGAGTAACCACTTCCCAAGGCAGACGACCTATTTGTGACACTGGCAGGAGGGAAAACATTCACCAAGTTGGATTTGACCTCGGCCTACATGACGCAGGAGCTGGCGGAATCTTTGAAAGGCCTCACCTGCATCAACACGCAAGAAGGTCTGTTCATCGACAATAGATACCCATTTGGGAGTCAATCGGCACCGTCTATTTTTCAAAGGAACAGGGAGAGTCTGCGAAAGTCGGTTTCGCGCACCGTGGTTTTCCAGGCCAACATACTGATCACAGGTCAGGATACCATCGAACACTTGCAGAATCTGGAAGAGGTTCTAAGTCGGCTAGATCGTGTGAGACTCAGGTTGAAATGCTCGAAATGTGTTTTCCTGGCACCAGAGGTCGAGTTCTTGGGGAGAAGAATCGCGGCAGATGGCATCAGACCCACCGATGCCAACGGATGCCATCAAGAACGCGCCGAGACCACAGAACGTGATGGAGCTGCAGTTGTTCCTGGGACTCCTCAATTATTTTGGTAATTTCCGACCTGGGTTAAACACCTTGCTAGAACCTCTACATGTGTTGCTATGCAAGGGAGATGACTGGGTATGGGGGAAATCACAAGAGACTGCTTTTGAGAAAGTTAGAAATCTGTTATGTTCCAACAAACTGCTTGTTCTGTATGGCCAATGTAAACGTTTAGTGCTAGCTTGCGATGTGTCTTGGTATGGGGTCGGGTGTGTGTTACAACAAGCAAACAAATCGAGAACATTGCAACAGGTCGCTTATGCATCCAGGAGTTTATCCAAGGCGGAAAGGGCCTACAGCATGATTGAAAAAGAAGCTCTGGCATGCGTTTGCGGGGTGAAACAAATGCACCAGTATCTCTTTGGGCTTAAGTTCGAGTTAGAAACTGACCATAAGCCGCTCGTATCGCTATTCTCAGAGAGCAAAGGTATTAATACCAATGCCTCTGCTCGCATCCAAAGATGGGCGCTCACGCTGCCTGCATATAACTATGTAATTCACCACAGGGCAGGCACAGAGAACTGCGTTGATGCACTCAGCCGGCTACCATACCGGGGTGGAAATGGCACAGCCTGCAGACTTGCTCTTGGTGATGGATGCATTTGAAAACAAAAAGTCACCCGTTACGGCCTGCTAAATCATAGAAACATAGAAAATAAGTGCAGAAGAAGGCCATTCAGCCCTTCGAGCCTGTGCCACCATTCAATAAGATCATGGCTGATCATTTCCTCAGTACCCCTTTCCTGCTTTCTCTCCATACCCCTTGATCCCTTTGGCCGTAAGGGCCATATCTAACTCTCTCTTGAATATATCCAATGAACTGGCATCAACAACTCTCCGCCGTAGGGAATTCCACAGGTTAATAACTCTCTGAGTGAAGAAGTTTCTCCTCATCTCAGTCCTAAATGGCCTTACCACTTATCCTAAGACTGTGTTCCCTGGTTCTGGACTTCCCCAACATGGGGAACATTCTTCCTGCATCTAACCTGTTCAGTCCCATCAGAATCTTATGTTTCTATGAGATCCCCTCTCATCCTTCTAAACTCCAGTGAATAAAGGCCCAGTTGATCCAGTCTCTCCTCATATGTCAGTCCAGTCATCCCAGGAACCTTCGCTGCACTCCCTCAATAGCAAGAATGTCCTTCCTCAGATTAGGAGACCAAAACTCAACACAGTATTCCAGGTGAGGCCTCACCAAGGCCCTATACAACTGCAGTAAGACCTCCCTGCTCCTATACTCAAATCCCCTAGCTATGAAGGCCAACATACCATTTGCCGCCTTCACCGCCTGCTGTACCTGCATGCCAACTTTCAATGACTGATGAACCATGACACCCAGGTCTCGTTGCACCTCCCCTTTTCCTAACCTGCCGCCATTCAGATAATATTCTGCCTTCATGTTTTTGTCCCCAAAATGGATAACCTCACATTTATCCACATTATACTGCATCTGCCATGCATTTGCCCACTCACCTAACCTGTCCAAGTCACCCTGCAGCCTCTTAGCGTCCTCCTCACAGCTCACACCGCCATCCAGTTTAGTGTCATCTGCAAACTTGGAGATATTACACTCAATTCCTTCGTCTAAATCATTAATGTGTATTGTAAAGAGCTGGGGTCCCAGCACTGAGCCCTGCGGCACCCCACGAGTCACTGCCTGCCATTCTGAAAAGGACCCATTTATCCTGACTCTCTGCTCCCTGTCTGCCAACCTGTTCTCTATCCACATCAGTACATTACCCCCAATACCATGTGCTTTAATTTTGCACACTAATCTCTTGTGTGAGACCTTGTCAAAAGCCTTTTGGAAGTCTTAATACACCACATCCACTGGTTCTCCCTTGTCCACTCTACTAGTTACATCCTCAAAAAATTCCAGAAGATTTGTCAAGCATGATTTCCCTTTCATAAATCCATGCTGACTTGGTCCGATCCTTTCACTGCTTTCCAAATGCGCTGCTATTTCATCTTTAATAATTGATTCCAACATTTTCCCCACTACTGATGTCAGGCTAACCGATCTATAATTACCTGTTTTCTCTCTTCCCTCCTTTTTTAAAAAGTGGTGTTACATTAGCTACCCTCCAGTCCATAGGAACTGATCCAGAGTCGATAGACTGTTGGAAAATGATGACAAATGCATCCACTATTTCTCGGGCCACTTCCTGATGTACTCTGGGATGCAGACTATCAGGCCCCGGGGATTTATCGGCCTTCAATCCCATCAATTTCCCTAACACAATTTCCCACCTAATAAGGATATTGTTCGGTTCCTCCTTCTCACTAGACCCTCAGTACCCTAGTACTTCCAGAATGTTATTTGTGTCTTCCTTCGTGAAGACAGAACCAAAGTATTTGTTAAACTGGTCTGCCATTTCTTTCTTCCCCATTATAAATTCACCTGAATCTGACTGCAAGGGACATACATTTGTCTTCACGAATCTTTTACTCTTCACATATCTATAGAAGCTTTTGCAGTCAGTTTTTATGTTCCCGGCAAGCTTCCTCTCATACTCTATTTCCCCCCTCCTAATTAAACCCTTTGATCTCCTCTGCTGGACCTGGACCAGCCAGGATCCTTTAACGTCCCTTGTAAAAAAAACTGTATCCTCCATGGGAGCTGGTCCAGCATCACAGCAGAGATGCAGGAAGAGATCCAGCCATTCCAGCGGCACAAAGACGAAATGTCCATACAGGCAGATTGTCTTTTGTGGGGTAATCGCATGGTTTTGCCTAAGAAAGGCAGGGAAACGTTCATACGCGAACTACACTGTATCCACCCAGGCATAGTAATGATGAAAGCTATAGCCAGATCCCATGTGTAGTGGCCCGGCATCGACTCAGGTTTGGAGTCTTGCGTGCGCCAATACAACAAATCTCTCAACTGAGCAATGCACCCAGGGAGGCACCGCTAAGTTTGTGGTCATGACCCTCCAAACCATGGTCTAGGATCCACATTGACTTCGCTGGCCTGTTTCTAGGCAAAATGTTTTTGGTTGTTGTGGATGTGTAGTCAAAATAGATTGAGTGTGTAATAATGTCTGTAAGTACGTCCACTGCTACCATCGAAAGCCTACAAGCCATGTTTGCCATGCACGGCCTGCCTGATGTCCTTGTCAGCGACAATGGGCCATGCTTCACCAGCACTGAATTCAAGGAATTCATGACCCACAATGGGATCAAGCACGTCACATCTGCCCTGTTCAAGCCAGCATCTAACGGCCATGCAGAACGGGCAGTCCAAACCATCAAGCAAAGCTTGAAACGCATGTCGGATGGCTCCCTGCAGACCCGCTGTCCCGAGTCCTGCTCAACTAGCGCACAAGACCCCACTTGCTCACCGGGGCTCCCCCTGCTGAAATGCTCATGAAAAGTGCACTCAAAACAAGGCTCTCGCTAGTCCACCCTGATCTCCATGATCATGTCGAGGACAGGCGGCATCAACAGAGCATGTACCATGATCGTGCAAATTTGTCACTCGATATTGAAGTCAATGACCCTGTATTTGTACTCAACTATGGACATGGTCCCAAACGGCTTGCTGACACTGTCATAGCCAAAGAAGGGAGTATGGTATTTGAGGTCAAACTTGCAAATGGACTAACTTGCAGAAAGCATTTGGACCAAACCAAACTGCGATTCAAAGACAGCCACAAGCAACCTGAAGAGGACACCACCAACCTCGACCCTCCAATACATACACAAGTGGCAACCGCCATCACGGTTGATCACGAAGCTGAACTCATCAGCCCAGCAAGGCCAGCTGCGCAGCAGTTCAGCAAAGGCCCAACCAACTCACCTGCACCTGTGTTTGTACCGAGACGATCGACTAGGGAGCGGAAAGCCCCAGATCGTCTCACCCTGTAAATATTGACTTGTTGGGGGAAAACCCCGAGGTAGAAATAAATCTACTCCGAGACTACGTTAGAGAGTATGAAAACACACACAGTTTATTACATACAAGGATCCTCGGGAGGTACAAAAGTTGCAACTCAATTTGGCATTACAATAAATGAGTATTTAAAGCCATAAACCACAAAGGTCACATGTCACTGCTTATCCATCTGTCATTGCGAAAAGGTCTTATTCAACAATTCTTTTTTCGCCTTTTTCCGAGCTAACTTCCTCATCTTTGGCCAGTATCTGGTGTTGTTGGTTTCTTTCTTGCTCATCGTCTTGTGATCTTTTCGCACTTGCTTATCTCATTCTGCCATTAATTACATAAATACAAGCACAGCAAACTTGCACTAACCCTTCAGACTTTGGGAAGGGGGAAGTGATGTTATGTATGCAACACCTTGTAACCAGCATTCTACCGCCACCAGAAGGATCTGTTGGAGTCCCAATGGATCCCAGCATCTCTTAAGAGCACTGGATATAAGCAGGCCTCCCATGCTGTGCCTGCACTCTGGAGTCAGAGTAAAGAGACTAAGGTCACACTGACTCAAGTCTACAGTACTCAGTCACATTGCTTTATTTGAGACATAACATCAGCCACCTTGTCTTTAAGTATCGCTCCTGAAGCACCCGGCATCCCGATGGACACCTCCTGAAGCTGCCGATGTTTTTGCCCGGCAATGCTGCAAGGCGAAGGAACGCAAGTTCAGGTCCAGGGTGCTAGCAGGGCAAAGCGCACGGCGATTACATCACAATCTCCGGGCGAAGGAGATCGGGGAACAACGCCATACTGCTGCAAAAGTCCCACCAATTTTCCAAGTTATGCTTCTGAAAAGCAGCCCTGTTTGCTGACGAGACTTATTGGGAAATCGCAACACAAACTTGGGAAATTACCTCAAATGTGCTTTCAGAGAGATTGAGTGAGTTCTAAGTAATACTCAATACCCAATCAGAATGCACTTGCAATAATGATGAGGAAGAACTTGACAACCAGCTGAACAGGTATAAAAGATTTAAAACCTCAGCAGGTTAGGAGCATCTGTGGAGAGAATGGAGAAGTTGACATCTCAGGTGCGAACCCTTTGTCAAAGTGTTTTTGTTTGAGATTTTACAGCACTGGCAGTTTTTTGTTTTTGATCTAAGTGGTGTAGGAGTGTGCTATTCTGTGCAAAAAAATGATGGTAGAGCACACACTGTGTAAAGTTCATTTCAGAAAAGAAGCCACAGAACTTATAGTCAATGGAGTGCCGTCCTGGTGAAGTGTCCTCTTCTGTGTAGGCTGCCAATCCACTAGCAAGCAGAGATGTCAACAGCAAATGAAAGGTCACCAACTGCTGCACTTGGAAGGATATTCAGAAGAGGGAGTCAGACCTGAAGGAAACTGCAAAAGTGAGCAATGAGTGTGAATTTGAATAACCTGAAGCTACAATCATCATAGGCATTCCCTCAAAGAAGACTTGCTTCCACTCTAAAAGTGAGTTCTCAGGTGACTGTAGTCCAATATGGGAATTACAGTCTCTGTCACAGGTGGGACAGACAGTCGTTGAAGGAAAGGGTGCGTGGGGAGTCTGGTTAGCTGCACGCTCCTTCCGTTGCCTGCTCTTGATGACGAGACTCGAGGTGCTCAGCGCCCTCCCAGATGCTGTCCCTCCACTGAGGGAAGTCTTTCACCAGGGACTCCCAGGTGACGGTGGGGATGTTGCACTTTATCAAGGAGGCTTTGAGGGTGTCCTTGAAATGTTTCTGCCCACCTGGGGATTCCCTGCCATGTAGGAGTTCAGAGTAGAGCGCTTGCTTTGGGAGTCTTGTGTCAGGCATGCAGACAATGTGGCCCGCCTAATGGAGCTGGTCGAGTGTGGTCAGTGCTTCAATGCTGGGGATGTTGGCCTGATCGAGGACACTGACGTTGGTGCATCGATCCTCCATGGGGATTTACAGGATCTTTCGGAGACATCGTTGGTGGTATTTCTCCAACGATTTGAGGTGTCTACTGTATATGGTCCACGTATCTGAGCCATATAGGAGGGCGGGTATCACTACAGCCCTGTAGACCATGAGCTTGGTGGCAGATTTGAGGGCCTGATCTTCGAACACACTTTTTCTCAGGTGGCCAAAGGCTGCGCTGGCGCACTGGAGGCGATGTTGAACCTCGTCGCCGATGTCTGCCCTTGCCAATAATAGGCTCCCAAGGTATGGAAAGTGGTCCACGTTGTCCAAGGCTGCACCGTAGATTTTGATGACTGGGGGGCAGTGTTGTGTGGCAGGGTCAGGTTGGTGGAGGACCTTTGTCTTACGGATGTTTAGTGTAAGGTCTATGCTTTCGTATGCCTCAGTAAAGATGTTGACGATGGCTTGGGGTTCAGCCTCTATGTGCAGACGCAAGCATTGTCTGCATACTGTAGTTTGATGACAGTGGATGGGACGGCCTTGGATTTAGCCTGGAGGCGACGAAGGTTGAACAGGTGCCCACTGGTTCTAGAGTTTAGTTCCACTCCAGCGGGGAGCTTGTTGAGTGTGAAGCATTTGACAAGGTGCCACATAAAAGGTTACTGCACAAGATAAAAGTTCACGGGGTTGGGGGTAATATATTTGCATGGATAGAGGATTGGCTACCTAACAGAAGATAGAGAGTCAGGATAAATGGTTCATTCTCTGGTTGGCAATCAGTAATTAGTGGGGTGCCGCAGGGATCAGTGCTGAGACCTCAACTATTAACAATCTATATTAACGACTTGGAAGAAGGGACAGTGTGTAACGTAGCTGATGATACAAAGATGGGAGGAAAAGCAATGTGTGAGAGGACACACACAATCTGCAAAAGGACATAAGACAGGCTAAGTGAGTGGGCAAAAATTTGGCAGATGGAGTATAATGTTGGAAAGTGTGAGGTCATGCACTTTGGCAGAAAAATCAAAGTGCAAGTTATTATTTAAATGGAGAAAAATTGTGAAGTCTGCATTACAGCGCGACCTGGGGGTACTTGTGCATGAAAAACAAACGGTTAGTATGCAAGTACAGCAAGTGATCAGGAAGGCCAATGGAATCTTGGCCTTTATTGCAAAGGGAATGGAGTATTGAAGCAGGGAAGTCTTGCTACAGTTGTACAGGGTATTTGTGAGGCCACACCTGGAATACTGTGTGCAGCTTTGGTTTCTATATTTAAGAAAGGATATACTTGTCTTGGAGTCAGTTCAGAGAAGGTTCACAAGGTTGATTCCGGAGATGACGGGGTTGTCTTATGAGGAAAGGTTGAGTAGGTTGGGCCTCTACTCATTGGAATTCAGAAGAATGAGAGGTGATCTTATTGAAACACATATTATGAGGGGGCTTGACAAGGTGGATGCAAAGAGGATGTTTCCACTGATATGGGAGACTAGAACTAGAGGGCAAAATCTTAGAATAAGGGGCTGCCCATTTAAAACTGAGATGAGGAGAAATGTCTTCTCTCAGAGGGTTGTAAATCTGTGAATTCGCTGCCTCAGAGAGCTGTGGAAGCTGGGACATTGAATAAATTTAAGACAGAAATAGACAGTTTCTTAAACGATAAGGGAAGGGACTTTGGGGAGCGGGCAGGGAGGTGGACCTGAGTCCATGATCAGATCAGCCATGATTGTATTGAATGGTGGAGCAGGCTCGAGGGGCCGTATGGCCTACTTCTGCTCCTATTTCTTATGTTCTTATGAGATGGAGCATTGCAGTGAGGAAGATCAAGAAGAGGGTTGGCGTGATGACGCAGCCTTACTTGATCCCGGTCCAGATGTGGATTGGATCTGTGGTGGATCCATTGGTCAGGATTACTGCTTGCATTTAATCGTGGAGCAGGCAGAAGATGACGACAAACTTTTGGGGGCAGCTGAAACGGAGGAGGACACTCCATCGTCCCTTGCAGTTAACAGTGTCAAAAGCCTTTATAAGGTCAAAGAAGGCCATGTATAAGGATTGGTGCAGTTCCCTGCATTTCTCTTGCAGTTGTTGTGCCATAAAGATCACGTCCGTTGTACCCCATAGTGGATGGAATCCGCACTGTAACTCCGTAAGCAGCTCCTCAGCCACAGGGAGAAACTACAATATATGTCATATGGTAGGTGTCAGCCATTTTTGGCCAAGAAACTTTAAAAATACTCAAATCTATCGAGTAACCTGATGGAATTGCAATACGAGCAAAGGAACTAATAAAGACTGTTGAGATGTATCTGGCACCCAAAAAATTAGAAACATAAAAAGATGCAGCTGAAAAAGATTGATTCTTATGCACACATTCAACTGACAATGTCAATGCACTCAGTCAGCTGTGAGAAGTTCAGCTGCCAAGGTACTTCAAATTTAATGAAACTACTCGAGGCCATAGACAATGAGCTGCAGTCAAAAACACTCCATTTAAAGCATTTTAGTGTCTCCTTGTAGAAGAATGTGGTTTTCAACAAGAAACAACCCTTATGCAAAGGTGGGCCACTCAGCAACAAAAACCTCTTGCCCACTTTAAAGACACAATAATGAAGATTATAGGCTAGGGATCCATTACAAAAAAAGCCTGGGTAATGCACAAGCCAGAAGGCAGGAACATGCTTTTGTTAGTTTGTGTTATTATATGCACAACCCAACCATGCCAAGGAGTATGATTTTCAGCAGGTATAAAGTAATGAATTAACGTGAGTTGAGGAAAAATAGCATACGCTGTATGTGCAACAAAGTGACGAATTATGCACATGTACTTCTGATTGCCAGCTTCTCTTTCCACAGCAATGCCCAAACCCAGAGAGCAGTGAGCCAGCCCTTTGGGACATTAACCCTCAGCAACACACCAGTGCAACATGAAACTGCACCGGGTAAGATGTGAATACATTAGATGGTTTCAGTGATTTAGGAGAGGGAACATAAAGTGAGGCACTCATTAAGGGCATGGAAGAGGGCAAAGTGGTGGCTGAAGTAGAGATGGCAACTGCTGCTCAGTGGAGTCCGAGCATGGCCAGGACTCGACTGAGATGCTTTGTGATTCTGATACGGCCAGCAATGAAACAGAGAGTTGGCTCATGAGTATGAATGAGTGAACTAGTTACGTCTCTCGTTGCACAGCACAAGGAACGCTGATCTGGCTGATGTTTCAAACTCTACCACCCAATTGCACACCGTGATTCTCTGCCCTTCAGATTGCCACCGAACATCAATGGCAACTGCAGCACAAACCTCAGACACACATTATTCCTCCAAGTGGATGCCCTCTGTGATCTGTGATAACCCCAGTATTGCTAATGACTTTAACACAGTTGTGGTGGAGGTCCAGAGGAAGAGGGCATGAAACAAATGAATCATCGGAGATGAATGATATTCACCTTAGGCCGCTGAGAGACAAGGAATGAGATTTGTGAGGTGCTGATGGCCATTTTTAGAGTCAATGACTGATTGGAAGCTGCTGTTAGACTAGAAACAAGTTAATGTGGTGCCCATTTTCAAAACTGGGAAGAAAATAGACAATTACAGAAACATCAGTCTCACATTTATATTGAGTAAATAATAGACTCTATTATCAGGTGTAAAATTGAATAAATAGCAGACGGAAACATTCTGCCTGGTCAAACCCTTGACTTTTTTTGTAGTAACATCCCAAATGAATTACACTAGACTTCCAAAATTCCATATGGAAGGCTGCGTCTAACATACAAATGGGTTGAGAGTCAAGGCAAAACCTGGTAATGGATGAGAAATTGTCTGTGTTGAGGAATATTTCAAAATACTCTACGCAAGTCTGACATCGAGAGTTCAAACAGTCTTTAATCGCATGCATGAGAGACAACTTGCTTTCTGTCCTTAGCCAAGTCTCTCCAAACTGATACAGAAATTTAGTTATTTATACTCATAAATGACACATTGTACAATGTCCCTGCCTACTTTCTAGATTACATCATTAATCTTAATTCCTGTTTCCTACCAGATGTTCACCTTAGTTTTGATAACAGTTCGATAGTAGGTGGTTGCAGTCAGCATTATATAACACTTTAACCAGTCACTTTATAAACAGTTGTGGTCAGCAATTGGATGGATAGAAGATCAAAAGATAGCCTTGGATGAAGAAGGCCCTTCAGCTAATTCTATCTCATCTGTTCAGTACAATAGCACTACCATCTTCCCAATGTGGTATCGTTTGTTGTTTCCACATTGAATTCAGTATGTTGGTGATTCACCATCACTGCCTTCCCTAATATTCCAATCCAACTATTGATCACCTTCAGTGTATAGAAATACTTCCTCGAGATCCTCCTAAATTTGACCTGAAACTGTGCTTTCTTCTCCTGGTACCTGGGTGTATCTAAAAGTAGCGGAGGAAATTTTAACGGTGGGGAGCCTTTTAAATTGGAGCGTTCAGCCTTACCTCTCTGTTCCTGCTGGAATCCAACTGGCCACCATTGTAACCACTCACTGAAGTTTGGTGGCTGAGGCGCCCACCAAGTTTATGCAAATTAGGGTTCCATTACATCGACGAGATCCTGACTGGAGTGGAGAATCTGTCGCAACTTTTCCCCCAGGTCAGTAGGTGTCGAGGGGATGAAGAGGTCCTCCAAGGCAAATCAACATCTTTCTTCGTGTGGCCAGGAGGAGCAGGGAAGTTGAAGCCTTCCCTGCTTCAGAGTCCCCCACCCTTTCCCTCCTGTGAGACCCTCGCTCTGCCCCAAACCCACTGGGGGGTAAAATCAACCCCATTGTCTCAAGCTTGCTTTTCCTATGTTGTTAAGAATCTTATACATTCACCAAAATGATATCTTGGCTAAAAGGGTTAAATTATGAGGACAGATTGCATTCACTAGGCTTGTATTCCCTTGAATATCGAAGATTAAGGGGTTATCTAATTGAAGTGTTTAAAATGATCAAAGGCGTTGATAGGGTAGATCGAGAGAAACTATTTCATCTGATGGGGGAGGCCAGAACAAGGGGGCATAACCTTAAAATTAGAGCTAGGCCAGTTCAGGGGTGATGTCAGGAACCACTCTTCATACAAAAGGCAGTGGAAATCCGGAACTCTCCCCCAAAAAACTGCTAAGATTTTGGGCTAAACTTTCCTGTCATTTTCGGCGGTTTCTCGGCGATATTCTCAGTGGTACAACTGTTTTTCCGCCCGGTGAAATTTTCCCCCTTAGTTTTTTAATGGTATCGCCCAAATCTGAAAACGCCCGCCGGGACCAAACTGCCGACGCGCACCGCCAAGAAAATCGCCAGGGCGTAAGTTTGGCCTCAACGGAAGCTCATCCAGATCGCCAAGGGAACCGTCCGGTGAAAGCTGCTTGAACAGGGTGGTAGGTGAGTACTCTGCAAAGAAGGGGAAGTTAAAGGTTCTTTCTTTATTTTTTTAAAATTTTAAAATGCCGATTATGTGTAAAAGTGTCTTGGGAATGTTTTTTAACTTTTTTTTGTGAACATTTTTTTTTAATGTTTTCCCCCCTCCCTAGGCCCAACCGCAGCCTCAGACTAAATTTTTTAAAAACCACCCGTTTTACTTAGTTTCCCCTTAACCGCCGAGAAAACCACAGAATAATGGTGCAAGACCCATTTTCTCGCCGGGCGGTTGGTTTTAATTAATTTTAACTTAAAACTGGATATTTTCACCAGTGTTACTTACCAAACATTAGCGTTTTTTCTGGGCGGGCAATCGGGCGTTGAGGGGCTCTCGGGAAAGTTTAGCCCTTATAACATTTCAAAATTGAAATTTATTTTTTTGTTAGGTCAGGGTATTAAGGATAATGGAACCAAGGCGGGTATATAGAGTTAACATACAGAGCATCCATGATCTAATTGAATGGCGGAACAGACTTGAGGGGCTGAATGGTTCTTGTGTGGAAGGTTCTCTCCGAGACATCTCATAGAAACATAGAAAATAGGTGCAGGAGTAGGCCATTCGGCCCTTCGAGCCTGCACCACCATTCAATAAGATCATGGCTGATCATTCCCTCAGTACCCCTTTCCTGCTTTCTCTCCATACCCCTTGATCCCTTTAGCCGTAAGGGCCATATCGAACTCCCCCTTGAATATATCCAATGAACTGGCATCAACAACTCTCTGCGGTAAGGAATTCCACAGGTTAATAACTCTCTGAGTGAAGAAGTTTCTCCTCATCTCAGTCCTAAATGGCCTACCCCTTATCCTAAGACTGTGTCCCCTGGTTCTTGACTTCTCCAACATCGGGAACATTCTACCCGCATCTAACCTGTCCCGTCCTGTCAGAATTTTATATGTTTCTATGAAATCCCCTCTCATCCTTCTAAACTCCAATGTATAAAGGACCAGTTGATCCAGTCTCTCCTCATATGTCAGTCCTGCCATCCCGGGAATCAGTCTGGTGAACCTTTGCTGCACTCCCTCAATAAAGTGTGCTAACTTACCAACTGGTAAATCGTCTCTTTCCTGTGACATGGGGTTGCATCATACCAAGAGGCTACCTTGCAATCACTCTCTCAGAATGACATTTGTTGACAATTATGCGAAGAACCCAAACAGCACTTGGGAGTTGGTGCTTACCCAGTTACTATATAAAGAATCACCGCAGGGAGGTGGAGCTGGGTTCATGATCAGATCAGCCATCATCTTGTTGAATGGCGGAGCAGGCTCGAGGGGCCAGGTGGCTACTCCTGCTCATATTTCTCATGTTATGTTTCGTGCCCAAAACTGCTTCGTTTTTTCCCCTCTATTACAATTATAAGAACATGAACAACTTTGGTCCAGCACATAAATTAAACAACGGGATGTCTTTTTATAAATTATATTTTGCTATAAAAAGTGATCGGTTTTAGAAAGGTGTAGTTAGATCTATTTTACCCCTGCTAACCCCTCCTGGTCCAGTCTAGAGCGACAGTTCGCCCATTCGCGAGGGCGTGGTGGATTTTACCATTCATAATCACATAAGGGAGGTTAAAGCGTCGTGTTGCACATGCAATTGTTTCTGCGCTTACCGTGTTGTCGCTAACAACACTCCACGGGAGCGCGCAAAGGAGACTCGAAAGGCAAACACAAAATAATTCCTGTATCTTTATCAGACGGGAGGGTGGCGATGACGGCGACGGCAGGGATCCCCTCTTCCCTGCCGACAGTGGTATTGGAACTTGGCAGAGAAGTCTGAACCGAACATCTTTCCTCCTGAGAGAAGGGCGAGTGCTCGCACAAAGAAAATTAAACACTTCTTTCCAACATGTCTAGTGAAGTTAAGCAAAGGAAGAAAAGCGTTGCTGCCAGGGAGCAGAATGTGAAGGGGAAGGTGTCGGACGAGCCGGAGCCGGGGCAGTGCGGGGAAGGCAGGCGGGCCTGGGCGCTGGATGTGAGGAGCGTGCTGTGTCTGCTCTCGCTGCTTGCCAGCGCGGCGCTCGCAGGGTAAGGAAAGAAGAACGGGCGGGCGCAAGTGGCCCTCGCCCGTTTGGCTCGTCTTCCGTGAGCTGTTGGTGTTGCCCGCCCACGCGCCAAGTACTGACTGTAGAGTTTGATGTTGTTGACAATTATTTTATCCCAGAGGTTGAAGGGACAGGAAATTTGTATTACTCAACTCCAATTTTATCCTCGAGTTTGAAGGGGACAGAAACGTTATTATTTTTAAAAGGGATAAAGTAAACTTCACTCCGAAGGATTTGGATGGGACGGGCGATTTTAGCCGGGCTGAAGGCTATATGGATTTCTGATGAGCTAAAAAGTACTTTTAAATCTGCGTGTGTTTTTTTTGTTTCAAAAGTAGCCAAGAAATATGGCTGTAAATTAATTGGAACTGAGCTCGAAAGGCTGGCCTTGTGTGCGGCCTGTTTGGTTCATTTTACTCACGATCGAGGGGGGTGGAGAGTGTAAACCTAAATCGAACTTTTTGGGCAAAATTCCTGTACCCAAACACCTGGAAAGATGAAAAATAAATACAATCCATTCAGGGGCGGGAGGCTCAAGACTGAACTTGCTGCAAAAAGACTTATAAACACTCCAGAACGACCCGCACTCTTCCCAGAAAGGAGCTCGCAGCAGATTTGTGGACGTGGTCGCTCGGTTTTTAACCGGTTTTGCGAGGCTGACGCCGTGTAACGCGCGGAATGTAAACCCCGGGGTCCCGAAACCCCGCGTTTATTGGCGTTCAACCGGCGAAGGAACTTTGCTGTCGGATAGATTCATTTCAGAAACGCATTATTGTTTCTTCCAATTTATTTTTTATTTGCAATGGTTTCCGTGTGTTATTTCTACAGCCTGTACTGCTGCAGGTACCGTTTTGAAACTTGTTTTATTGGAATGTGGGAGTTGTTAGCACGAAGTTATACTATCAACCCTGCATCACTCTTTGGGCAGGGAAGATGGCGTTGTGCCCAGATACCAGTTATTTTTTAATCGCAATCCAGAGGTAATGGGATAGACAACTCATGACACCACCCACGAAGATTAAAACATTTCCAGGCCTTGAAAGCGTTTTCTTTGCCCAAGTTGCAAATATACTGCAGTCCATTCAAAGCTGAAGTATTGTCAGGCAGCATCCCCAAGGCGATTTGCATCACGAGCCAAAATGTAATGCACTGTCAGCTCAGCCACGTCACTTCCTCGGTGTATGGCAATTTTCTTTTATGTCAGTGGTTTCACATTCAGGTCAAAAATCTGAGATGCAGAGCTGGCAGTATAACTGCCTGCTTGCAGTTCTCAGAATCGTATCTGTATTTCCAACTCTGTAACATCACTGCAGCTCTGCTGCTGCTGAAACCCTCATCTCTGCCTTTGTTACCTCTCGACTCGACTATTCCAACGCACTCCTGGCTGGCCTCCCACATCCTACCCTATGTAAAGTTGAGGTCACCCAAAACTCGGCTGCCCGTGTCCTAACTCGCACCAAGTCCAGTTCACCCATCACCCCTGTGCTCGCTGACCTACATTGGTTCCCTGTTGAGCAACACCTCAATTCCAAAATTCTCATCCTTGTTTTCCAATCCCTCCATGGCCTTGCCCCTCCCTATCTTATAATCTCCTCCAGCCCCACAACCCCTGAGATGTCTGCGCTACTCTAATTCTGCCTTCCTGAGCATCCCTGATTTTATCGCTCAACTCTTGGTGGCCGTGCCTTCAGCTGCTTGGGTCCTAAGCTCAGGAATACCCTCCCTAAACCTCTCTTGCTCTCTACCTCTCTTTCTTCCTTCAAGACACTCTTTAAAACCTACCTCTTTGACAAAGGTTTTGGACATCTGCCCTAATTTCTCCTTGTGGCTCTCTTTTTTTTTTGCCTTATAACACTCCTGTGAAGCACCTTGGGATGTTTTACGACGTTAAAGGTGCTTTGTGAATACAAGTTGTTGTTGAAACTAGTAGCTTAAACCTCGAGTTTTTAAAGATGTAATCACCTGCTTGATTTTAACTGTTGACCTTTTACAGCTGTTGTCTGGAAGCTGCAGATGCAGAATCATGATGAAATTCGACATTGTGAAACTTGTTAATTTTTTTGCAGGCTCATGTTTCAGCAGTCAGCTAAGTTTGCTGATGTGGAACAAAAGTACCAGCAACTGTACATGAAATCTGTAGCTGCCCAGGCCCTGGAAAGTGAAATTAGCAAAGTTTCAAAAAAGGTAAATGCTATACAAATTTTAGCAAAAAAACAATTGTATGGTAGAGTAAACATAAATTTTGAAAAAGTTGCATACAGGTCAGTTAAGAGACGGTACCCCATATTCACTACGTGATCTGGTCCTATATTGGTAACTCAGAATTCCTGACAATCCTGGCAACTTGTGAAATTAAATTCAATAAATCTGGTCATTTGTGAACTCGTGTCAGAAAATCACCACAAAAGTTCTGGATTGTTGTACTGGCCTTTAGGGGAAGAGAACTTACCATCCCTACTTGAGTCTGTTCGACTTTCTGTGCTTGACACTTTGTACCCTCCCTGAATCAGCCCATTCAGTTGTAAAAATGTAGAAGAAATCCTCTGCTGCCTTTTGGAGCAGCTAAGGTTAGGCAATTGATGCAGTCAAGAAACCTGCAAATTAAGACTACTTTTCCTCAAAAATGTGAATACTATTGTTTCCATACAATTTTTGTGTAGGTGGCTTGCTACTGTTGTAATTTTTCCAAGAGATGTGGAACTGTCTCTATTAATATCTGAAAGAATTATCAGCTAATATTTATATGGAATTATGATGTCCATTTGTTTTCTGACTTTTTATAACGGATATTTATTTTTAGTGTATAGTTATTGGAATATTTGAATAGGTTAGGAAGAAAAGACTGATATTTTTATCATAGCTTCTTATGCCTCCCAAAAACATCTCAGAACACTTCACGTACAATGAATTACTTTGAAGTTCAATGATGGTTGTTGGGTAATAAACCTGGCAGCCATTTTGCACAAAGATACCACAAACATAATTCCTTGGGAATCAAATGATTAAAATGTTTTGCAAATATGATGGCACAGAATTCTGTTTCAATGCGATTAATTAGAAATAGCATCTTTGCTACATATTAGGTTTGATGTTTAATTAATTATCGAGTTTGTAAAACGAAATAGTTGGGCACGATACAATGCAAGGTGTACAGCTTAGCTGTAATTTCAGTAAGTTCTTTTCAGGATTATAAAAGATGAGGCCATGACTACTTAGTCATATCTTCAAGTATTGTGCAAGAAAAGAGAGTTAGTTCTGTCGAGTCTTTCTTGCCAATAAACCATATACAACTCTCAATGTCTTGGCCTCTCCCAGGCTTATTTAACTTCCTGATAGAGGTGACGAACTATAGGCAAATTTCCTAAAACTACCATGAAATATCTCTGATCTCAAAGTAACCAAATGAAAATTCCAGCATCCGTCTAATATTAAAAGTTATATTGTTCAGCCCTGCCCGGTTAGCATTGCCATTTTTCCAAGCAGGATTGGAGACCCACTGTTTGTTTACGTCCATACACTTCTCCCAGTAATCTTTGAACCCTTCAGTGACTGGGATCAGTGTCCGGAATTTCCGCAGGTGTTTGACTGATCTCCTGCCATAACTTTGGCAGGAACCATAGGGAAACAATGTAAACAGCCAATTTCACTGTTTCTGCAGGGTTTTTGGCAAAGTTAGAGCGGGAGATTAAGAAAACTCTACAGAAATTTTACTCCGACACTTTCCTCCAGTTCCTTTTACAAAGGAGGTAATCAACACCGCATTAATTACTTTTGCTAAGGATCGATTACACATAACTATTCATCTGTGGTGAATAAAGAGACTTCTATTGAGTAATTTTCAGTTCATGTTGCTGGCAGTTGCAATGTATATTGGAAATCTGGGTTGACGTTGAGACTTCTGATGTGCGCTGATGCAGGCAAGGCTCCTCACTGGCAGCACGGAGTTGTAAATGATCTGTCTAATCTCCAATCTTACTCCAGTGTTATTAATTTAGACATGCTTATTTGCAACAGCAAAATGCACTGATAGGGTCCTCTTGATCACATGGCCTGATTGCTGATTGGTCCCCTTGGAGGATAAGACACACCCAGCAGTTTCTCTGGAATGTGTAATTAGAACCGCCCTACCTACGTAATCAGTTACTTTGCAAAGTGTAATTTGAGCCATTCTGACTGCTGACTCAAGACAGGAGAGAGCTCACTTGGAAAAGACAGGGCTCACTCCCACCGCCGAAACAAGTTCCTGACACCATCCCCCAAGTGCCTGACCTTCCCCCTCCGCCACCCACCCCAAATTTTCTGACCTGCTCCCCTGGGCCCAAGTTCCTCCCCCAGGATTCATGATCTTCTTCCCCTAACAAGTTCCTGACCTTCCCCTCCCCCCACCCCACCCACCCCGTGCCATAGATGGGGCATTGTGTGTGTGTCATAAATTGTTAACATGTTTATTGGGTATGAAGTGAATAGTGACAGTGTCGTGACTTCTGGATCCTCTTCAATGATATCACTTGTCACACATGCACCGAACTTTCCAAGAAATTGCGGATGTAAGGTTGGGGGGTGGCGGGCGGTGATCCGTCTTACCTGAATTCCCTCTCTCCCTTCCGATTCCCTCTTTCATCTCTCTCTCTCTCTCTCTCTCTCTCTCTCTCTCTCTCTCTCTCTCTCTCTCTCTCTCTCGCTCTTCCCCCCCCCCCCCCCCCAGTCTCCCTTCTTCTCGACCCCCCCCTCCCAGTCTCTCACTCTGTCTCTGTCTCTGTCTCTCTGTGTGTCTCTCTCTCTCTCTCTCTCTCTCTCCCACCTCCAATTCTTTTTCTCGACCGCGAAAATGTTCGTGTAAATAATCACAGCGATATGCTAGGCAAAACTTCTGGAGATAATTCAAAAGCCCTAGATGCAGTTCCAGTGGCAATGAGTTCCGTGCAGTTCTCGGTTCGGTTGCACTTCCGGCTTCCTCATATGCCGCACTGTGCGCGACTGGATCGAACGCCCATGCGCAAAAAGGGAGTGGAGTCCAATGAGCACAAGAGCAGAATTAGACAAAAATGTTGTTTCAAATAATCACTCCGTATTAATTTGCATTCCTATTTTGATAATGTGCTGTAGTGGGTGAAGGTAAGCAAACTGCTTCCTTAGATGTAGATGTACACAGAAAATATTTATTCCATTCACCACTTGCAGCAACATCGCAAACACAAAAATGAAGTACCTGTTGGCAGTTTTGCTGCAAATAGCAATCAAGGGAAATCTTCCTTTGCTGTCTCAGTGGTAATCGACTGTCTTCTGTTAGACGACCCATCAGTTGGATGAGATGCTTCTGAAGGTATTGGGATATTGTACTTGCGCAATAATTGCTTCCTGGAATAATAGATAATTGGCACTCACAAGTTTAACAGAAAAGCAAATATTTGAAGTAATCCACACATCTTGAGCAATGCCGTTGCTTCATTGCGGATAAAGATATGGGGGGGATTTCCTTGGGCCCTCCTGATCTCCAGCTACAACTTCAACAAGAGATATGTGGAAACTCCAGATAGATGCATAAACAAGGTTTCCGCTGAAGTTATCCCAACCAATTGGCAGAACCTGTTGTGAACTTACCAGTGATGAAGATTTGAAGAGCTATACGATATAAACTTTTTCAAGCTATAAATAACAAAAACTGAATAACACTGTTTTGAATCTTGTTGACTTTTACCTTACAAAAATAATTATTTTAATACTGCATGTACGGCAGGATTATTCTCCTGGAGCATGCAAGGAATTTCTTCCCGCACTTTTGATCAGAAGGGAACGGCTTCTTTTCAGCACCTTGGCCCCAAGTTTCCACATGATTTGCTCCTGATTTTTAGGAGCAACTGGTGTAGAACAGAGTATCTTAGAAATCGGAATTCTCGTCATTTAGTTTGCTCCAGTTCTAGTCAGTTAGAACAGTTTCACTTTGGAACAGAATTTTTTTTCAAAGGGGCGTGTCCGGCCACTTACGCCTGTTTTCAAGTTTCGTGTGAAAACTTACTCCAAACTAACTTAGAATGGAGTACGTGAAGATTTTTGTACGTTGGAAAAAACCTTGTCAACACTTTAGAAAATCAGGCGTAGGTTACAAATCAGGCGTAGGGAATGGGGGAGGGTGGTGTTTAAAGGGAAGTTTACAAACATTAAACACTTCAGTTTTACAAATAAAGAGCCATCATCAATAATAAATGATAAATACCTCAATAAATCAACCAATAAATCAATCAAAAAAAATTAATAAGAAATAATTTTTTTTTTTAAATCAATAAATAAAACATTTTCTACTTACTGACTGCAGCACCGGGAGCCCTCCAACAGCGTGCTGGGATGCTCCCCCCCCCCCCCCCCCCCCCCCCCCAGTGTGTTTCTATCTCTCTGTCTGTCTGTGTGTGTCTCTCATTCTCTGTGTCAGTGTCCGTGTTTCTGACAGCGAGGGGAGGGGGAGGAGGGGGGTAGAGGGAGAGAGGGGGGGAGCAGAGGGAGGGATGGGGGAGAAGGGGGAGGGATGGGGAAGAAGGGGGAGGGGGGAGAAGGGGATAAAGGGGAGGGAAAGGAGATGGGGGGAAAGGAGATGGGGGAGGGGAAGGAGATGGGGGAAGGGGAGGGGAAGGAGATGGGGGGATGGGTGGGGGAAGGGGAGGGGAAGGAGATGGGGGGATGGGTGGGGGAAGGAGATGGGGGGAAGGAGATTGGCGGGGGGGAGGCTGAACGGGCCGGGCCTGAGACCGGGTAGGGCCCGTCCCCAGCACCAGATTTACAGGTAGGTGGCGTTGGGTCGGGTTGCGGGGAGCGCGGGTCGGTGGGGTGGTGGGAGGGAGGTCGGTTCGGTTCGGGGGGAGGGAGGGAGGGAGGGAGAGGGAGGTCAGGTCGGGGGGAGGGAGGTCAGGTCGGATCCAGTCCGGAGGGGGGCGGGGGGAGCGGGAGTCGGGTCGGGTCCGGAGGCGGGGGGGGAAGCGGGAGTCGGGTCCGGTCTGGGGACGGGGGAAGCGGGAGTCGGGTCGGGCCAGGAGGAAGCAGGAGCTGGCCGTGGGAGGAGCCTTATTCACGCAGCCCCAGTGAGGCCATTGGGCCAGGGCTAGGGGCTGCGTGCTTCGGGCCCCTCCCACACAGTTTCGGGCGCCTGGAGCTACTGCACTTGCGCGCCCACTGTAGCGCGCATGTGCAGAGGTCCCAGCACTGTTTTCAGCGCAGGGACCTGGCTCCGCCCCCTACAGCTCGTGCTGCGCTGCACCGACGGCCAGAAGACCTGCAGGAAGGTGGAGAATCTGGAGCGTTTTTTTAGACGCACTTTGTGGCGCGAAAAACGGGCGTCCAGGTCGGGATTGCGCCATTCTAGGCGCGGCTCGAAACTTGGGCCCCTTATGTTGAGAGATTCTTTCTGGTCAAAAGAATTGATGATTCACCAACCATGCCTGAAAACTATTAATTGACAGATATCTTTCTGATATTCATATCGTACTTAACAAACTGTTGTCAAAGTTTTTTAACGTTCTTTTGCAGTGTGACTCGTCAACCTTTTTCAAAATGTCATTCTTAAACATTGAATTGGCATGGCTAACCTTTTGTTAGATTTGCATATTAATGGTCAATGTTTCTGAATCTTGTACAACTAAGTATTTATTTCTGAGACTACAGTACATTGAAACGTTTTCACCGACTGAAGCTTTCACAGTCCCATCAGGAGTCCTTTATATTGAGCATGGTATTTACATTAGTTTACCATTCCTGCACCACAAATGCATTATCTGCCAAGATACAATCAAGTTCCTCATCCCGCAGAAAGTACAAGTCATCCTGTAAAAGTACAAGTCATCCTGTAGAAGTACATCTCTGTTTGAATTTTTAAAATACATCTTAGGTTGGCATGGTATGGCCGTGTATGTCATGACATAATGTCAATTGTTACAGTTCTTGCATTCAGTTGCCTGAAAAGCTGGCCTTTGGAGATATTTTTCAACCAAAAGCAAGCTTTTTAATGTCATTCCCACCATCAAAATAGATGGTAGAATGGAAGGATAGAAAAACATTTTAAAATACTTTAAAGTAGATACCATATATCAGGCTTTACTCGTTACATATATAATAGCCTGGAAATTCCGGCCTCCCTGGGTCCGTACTAAGTGTCTATGGACCCCGGAAGGTACTGCAAAAGCTGGTTTTCAGCGCACAATGCTGGAGCTTGACAGATCATCCGTATGGGGAAATCCAGCTATCCCTGATATATTGGTAATATTACTGTAACATTAGTGTTTGTTTAAGCATAATAGTATGCGAGTTGCAATCTTCAAAAATGGCAGGTCAGGGAATCTGGAATTTTCCTGCACACAACACCAAAGATTGATTTCTCATCACACTGGATTAGTTTTTGAAAATTTTCAACGATTTATCATAGAGGGATTTTTTGAGCATTCGTCTCTTTTTATACTTCAAGCCAATACTTCCAAAATTTTGTTGTATGAGTCTTTTTAATATTGTTTCAACATTTATATGAATCATACTTGGTGTGTACATTTATTGGTCACTTACCTCCGACACATACTGCATTGTTGAATTATTTTGAATAAAGTGAAGCCCTTTGGAAAAATAATTCCAGAGAACTTGTAGCTCTCCTAATTTACTTTTATGTTTTAGACTCCTCTGGGAAATTGGTCAGCGATGTGTGGAATAGGTGCCTGTTTCGCTCAGTTTTTTTTGGTTCCTTCTGCGGCCTAATGAGTGGTCCTAAAAGGCACAGACGGAGGCTGACACCAAAACATAAGCACTGTGCCCCTCCCTGTACTTGCGCACAACTGAGGGCTGCTGCTAGCCAGCGTTTGCCCCCTTTCTGTTCTCCAAGGACCGACCTGAGGGCCACTGCTGGTGTCAGCTGACCCAATATGGAGCTTCAAAGATTGGTGACCCAGCTGTGGCAATCAGACAGGCGTCCACAGTTCACCCAAAATATTATAAGGCCTGAGGCCCAATTTTGGATGAGCCTTGGGCACGCACTCTGAGCGAGGTGCACTTTCCATTCCCTAAAATGAGCCGAAACAAATTTCTAGGACAATGTCTTGAATTCAACTTTTGAAAAAGAGGCATGCAGATTAGCAATGAGTGCATTTACTAATTATTTCAGAATGAATTTGGTCACATTTTTCTAAATGATTAAGTAGATCTGCACCTGTTTTGTGTTATGGATGCAGCTGGAATCATCAGAAGTCATCTTGCAGAAAGCACTATCATCTAGTTCGGTTATAACCCTCTTTGAACAGGAGATGTCAGAGCTCCGTAACCGTATGAACAGCGTGCAGAACAAAGAACAGACAATAGCACGAAAAATGCAGAACGTCAATAAGAACTTCCAAAATATTTCGGACACCTGGAAACTAAGCTTAAATGAAATTAACAGTGAGATTGCAAACCTGAAGTCAGATTCAAAGGACATGCATAACAAAATTTCATCAGAAATTAATACCGTTGAACAAGGTGTGAAGGAGCTCAGTGAAAAGTTGGAAGATTTAGAAGTTAGCACAATGAGAAATACAAAGTCAATCAAGCGACAAGAAGAGGAGGATTTAGGTGGCCTTGAGAACCAAGCAAATTGGAATGTGAAAATCATTGAGAGATTAGCCGAACAACAGAACAGTTTGATTTCAAAGGATATAGAGTTAGTAGAAAAATTGACTGAGTATGAACCTAAACTTAAAGCCTGTCAAGAACATCTTACTGCAATTGATGATGGCGTCCACTCTATCCTGAAGGTGTCTGGTGATCTTCTTAGTGCTGAAAAGAAAATGGATGACCTAACAGTCCAGGTGTTTAATTTGGAGGACAATATGCTAAAAATAATAACTGAGATACTAGATATAAAAAAAGAGCTGGACGTATTACAGTCTGATGAGGGCATTTAAAAGTCGATAAATAATCTGAATGCCATAGAAGTTACTGTAATGGGACATAATAGAACTGAGAAAGAAGGGAAGATTTCAGAAGAAGAATTCTGCAATTAAAGTTAATGCTCCATTGTTCTGCATGTACATGTGGTTTTAAACAGTGATTATGCATATGTCACAGTTTTGATGCATTCTAGCTTTGCTTTTAAATAGGGAAAGCAAAGTTCCATTGATGCAAGCTTAATCATCTGCGCCAAGTGCTGATTATTGGACTTCAACTGCTGGTAAAAAAAATTACAGGACAATGTCAACTTCTGCAAGATGAGCAGCATTATACTGCATGTTTGATAATGGTGCAACACAACAGATTGCATTAGACCAATACAAATATGCAGTGGAAGATATTACAGATATTGAAAATTAGAGTCTTTGACAAGCTTTTTAAAAAGTCATGTGGGAATTAAGATTCTGACTTGATTGAACAAGTGAGAAAATATTAAAGGGTTGCCAAAAGTAATTACAGACTAATATCTACGGTGATTCAGAACTGACATGATTAACACTTTCTTGTATGCTGTACAGCATGCTATCTAAAAATAGGCACAAGTGGTTGGAATTAGACAAGTACAATTTGCTGTGTTGGTTCAGTTCCACGTTGAGAGGCACGGGCACAAGTAGTTTTTGTATTTAAAGAAAAGTAAATCAAACTGTTTGTTTGCACACATTGTTAATGACAGAATATATACATTAATGATTCTACGTCAGTGATAATATCTCAGTTGAATGAAACATTGGTAGCAATTTGAAGGATATGTGTTTGTTGTGACTAGTAACGAGTGTGTGAAATTGCAACCATGCCTTTTGGGGAAATTCAAGAGCAGTCTTTACATTCTTCAACGAATTTAACCAGAAACATTCAATAAAAAGGTAGAACATGAGCACAAATTTAACTTGGCCCTTCCAGGATTGAATTTCCTTTTGTATCTAGTGGATGTTAAACAGGTTTATCAATACTATTTACTTGGCATTGACTAAAGAAAAAATAAAATACTGCAGATGCTGGCAATCTGAAATAAAAACAGAAAATGCAGGAACCACTCGGCCAGCTTCGAGCTGAGACCTTAACCCTACTTTCTTTCCGAGCCTGCTGAGTATTGCCAACTATTTCTGTTTTTAGTGAATAAGACTTTGACTCTTAGGTCAGTGATTGTGATTTTGTGCTGTGCTAAAATGTGACAAGATTAAACATCGTCAATTTCTTTCCAGATTTGAAAAAAGTAATGAATCAATAATTTTGTGTATTTTCCACTTTATTCATTTTTTAAAGCAAAATCAGTTATCGGTTTTCTATTGTACTTCTTTAAATCCAGTGACCAATTCAGTAGCCTTAATGCACGAAGTAACATCAGGTGTCATATATCTTGGAATTGAACCAGTTGTTGATTTTATCCCTTGTATTCAAGCTTTTTACAGCCTGGTTTTATTATTTCTGTCCAACCCATTTCTCTTTCATTGCTTCTATTGATTTGATGTAAGGAAATGAATATATGTTACAATAAAAGAACATGGGAGTTCAAAATGAAGAGTGGAACTTTTTTTTTAATTAATGAAAAATGTAAGAAGACAAGCTAGAGAAAGCATACGGGAAACCTTCATTAGTAACTCTGGGGATATTACACAGTAAGTATACAATAGCCTGTTGTGGTTCTGTCCACAGTAGTAAATAATGGCACCACACTGGCTGTATGTATAACAAATGACATGGCGGCTTTCTCTGTGTGAGACATATTCTATATAACCACTATGTAATGTCAGTGTCTTGAACAATTATTCCGCCCAGCAAACTCTAAACAAGCTTTGAATTGGCATTACGCCTTTGCAAAAGCAGGCTACATTAACACAAAAACTACTGTACAGTTTTTGCAACTTGTAATAGTACACAGCAGTCAGCCTATTTAGTAATACAATCATATCCTCAGCAAAATTTTTCCAAGTCAGTTGTATCTGTCGAAATAGAAACTAATTTCAGATTGTTTTCTGGAAGAATCTGACATTATTTGTTAATTATGCCTGACGCTGCCTCAACTATTTACTCCGAATACACTGCTAAGTTTAACTGATGACAGAAGTTTATACAGAGATTGTCATCTCTTAATGACATGTTTTCACAGCACTGCAATCTGTTGTCACTGCACCATATGGCCACAGTGAACATTGGAACAGTTTTACTGCTGAGACCAAAGTAAAAGTTGAAATTTCCTTTGAGAAATCAAAAAGCAACCCAACCATCTCATCACACAATTTATTTTCATAAATCGTTGCAGAATTTTTTTTAAAGCTAATGGAAACCACTTTACGCAACAACATATTAAACATAACCACCCCAAATCTCGAGCCACTAGAAAACTGCAGTACCTTGAGGCTCATTTCTCCAACCAGCTACAAGATATTCTGTGGTGTGAGACTGTAGACGCAGTGGCAGGTGCAAGGGCGCAGAAGGGGTCCCTGATCACCAGAAACTCTGAGAGGAAACCCAGCTGTAGGGTGGGGAGAGGGTGCAGTGTTCCAAAAAGTAGTCGAATGTTGCCAAAATTATCGTTCTACTACAAGCATTTAAAAAATCTCCCTTTTTATTTTCACCAGTGATTCTATATTGTAAATTTAATATCAAACCGTATGGCCAAATGGGTCTCTAAACACGCCACAATGTACAATAGCAGATTGCCTTTTGCTCACCAACTAAAAAGATTAATTGGTCAAGTTACTTTAAGATTTTATAAAAATGTACAAACTAAAGGAAATCCAACTTAAAGTACAGTTGTTTATATTCAGAAGCTGATAAGATCAATCTGCTTTTGCCAATGGGGAACCAGAATGGATTTTAATATTCAGCTCCTGCGCGAGGCATTTGCCAACTGAATCTAAGCTTACTACAACAATTACTTACATTTATATAGCGCATTTAATGTAGCAAAACATCTCTGCGCACTTGTTAAGCGCGTTATAAGTAAAAACATTTTTGACACTGAGCCACAGAAGGAGATAGTGGGACAAATGACCAAACGCTTGGTAAAAGAGGTAGCTTTTAAGGAGCATCTTAAAGGAGGAAGAGAGATTTAGGGAGGGAATTCCAGAGCTTGGGTCCTAGGCAGCTGAAGGCACGGCCACCAATGGTGGTGCCATTAAAATCAGGGATACCCAAGAGGCCAGAATTGGAAGAGCGCAGAGATCACGAAGACTTGTAGGGTTTGAGGAGGTTACAGAGACAGGAGGGGCAAGTCCATGGAGGGATTTGAAAATGGGTATGAGGATTTTGAAACTGAAGCATTGTCGGATCAGGAGCCAGTGAAGGTCAGCAAGCACAGGGCTGATGGGTGAACGAGATGGAGTGAGTTAAGATACAGCAGCAGAGTTTTTTTTACTCCCAAAATAATCGCAAGTAGATGCAGGGTTGCAAGTACAATTGGCATGAGAGTTGCAATGCATGAGCAGGAGCTGAACCAGAGCAAGTTCTTATCACCAAACCCAGTGCATGGAAAAACAACACCAGGGGGGAAATTCTGCGTGGATTTCAAGATTCCAAATCAAGGAATGCTACAGGCCCTGACCCTAAATTCCCAACGCTGCAAGCCATCAAGGTTGTTAGTGCATCGAATGACCTACTGCATACTATACCCAGCCCCTGCACCATGCTACAGAGTTACTACTGCAAAATATCAGTTGTAGGTGCTTCCAAATTAAACCATAGCTAATAGGCTCAAAGCTTGAGAGGCTTCCGCAATCAACCAAGCTACCACGGGGAACCAGCAAATAGTCAGCAATGGAGAGGTTTTAGCAGAAAGCTAGGTGGAATTGTACAGCCCTTCCCTTCGGCAAGAAACGTCCCTCTGGATACATTGAGAGAGCAAATATAGTTGAAAGAAAGAATATTTTTTTAAATTAATGACTGCAAAGTTGTACATGAGCCTACAGATATTCCTTTGACCACTTCAGAGCCACCAATGGTGTAATGATATCTATGCTTCACACTGGTGTAACAAAAAACCTATATTAAAATGTGGTCACTGTTTAAACAGATGGACAAATATTGGATATAAAATTTATTTTTGGACTTTTAAGCATTGTTTTAGTATTTTTGCATCCATATGAGAGACCATAAATTTCACAATGTGACAGAAATAATGTGTATTTTACATGTAGTTTGTGGTGTTTCAAGCTGAGCACAAGATTAACATTGCAGTACACAGTTGATTTTTTTATTCATTTATTCTTGGGTCCTGGCAAAGCCTGCATTTATTATCCATCCCGAGTTGCCCTGACTGGATGATTTGCTCGGCCTCTTTAAAGAGCAGTTAAGAGTCAACCATATTAGTGTGGGACTGGGGGGACACACAGCCCAGACCAGGTAATGGCAGTAGGTTTCCTTCCCCAAAGGACAGGAGTGAACCAATTGGGTTTTTACAACAATCCAACAGCTGCCCCGTCACTTTAACTGATACCAGCCTTTTATTTTCAGATATTTGTTGAAACTGGATTCAAATTCTCAAACTGCCATGTTGGGAGTTGAACTCCTGTTCTTTGGATTATTAGTCCAGGCCTCTTAGATTACTAGTCCAGTAATATTTATTGTTAATTGGTTCCAAAAACAGCAACAGTATATGTACTGAATATTTTGCATTGATGTCTTAACAGGAAGTGAGGCTATGGTAATTGTAAAGAAATTGAACCACTTTTATGTTTTCACTCACTTTGAAGCAGCTTTTGAATCTCATTTCAATCTTTCCCATCAGCATTGGGAATTTGATGATGTATGTGGAATCAATGATAAATGCAGATTTTACCATTCCATGGCACAGCTGTGTCTTCAGAATGGATGGATGTCTTGAATTACCTCCTTTTTGTTTAATCCTCCTCTCAGAAAGTGCTTTTATTAAACCGCATGCAGGTTAATAACAATATAGCAATCATTTTATTGTGATTGACTTTTATTGAAACATTTGTCGAAGTATTTTGGCAGAATATGCACAATGCTTTTTTAAAAAAGAATTTGTTCTCTGCAATTAAGTTTTTTGGTTCTGCATTCACATTTATTCAATAGTTCATGCTAAATTCTTGTTTGATTGGAAACATCATGGGGCATTTTGCCACGAGGCTAGTATGTCACTTTCAACACTTTACTTTCTAAAAGTGTTCTGATATGAATGTAATAACATTATAAGTAACCCAGTAGCTCAAGTACTTGGGCTTTTAACTCTAAACCAGAACGTTGAGGGCCTGAATCCCAGGGCTGCCTGTCACTTAGACTGGCTTGCCAGAGTCAGATGTGCTCTGTCAGTTTTCAGTTGAGCTAATGAAATGAAGTAGTTAGCTTGAATAGGAAGTCCTGATTGTATTTGGCTCATTCTTTCAAAATTCTCTTGCTCTTATCCCCTTGTTATCCTTGCATGGCCAACATGATTGAAGTGCATTGAATAACAATGGCTGGCCATTTTACACCCACATAGCCTGGTACTCTGATTTCCTCTAAAACTGGAAAAACCATTGCATATGAAATGGCATATATGTACTATGTTATACAGCGTGTGTGTGTATGTTTGGTGCATGCAATTCTAAAGGGGGTGCATGAACAGAGAGACATAAGAACATAAGAATTAGGAGCATGAGTTGGCCATTCGGCCGCCCGAGCCTGCTCTGCCATTCAATAAGATCATGGCTGATCTTCTACCTCAACTCCACTTTCCTGCATTGTCCCCATATCCCTTGATTCCCTTAATATTCAAAAATCTATCGATTTCTGTCTTGAATATACTCATTGGGCCCAGGTTTCCGCCCTCTGTAAAAACAGCGCACCTCCATAAGGTGCGGCGACTTTCTGGAATAAAAAGGGCGCCGAAAACTTACCTTGTGATTCTCCTGTCTCCTTAGGACATATTCGTGCTCGTTGTGGTGCGGCACAAGGGGTCGGGGACGGAGCCAGGTCCCGGCGCTGAAAACAGTGCCGAGACCTCTGCACATGCGTCCCGTTAAGCTCCCTCCCCTTCAGCTCCCTCCCTCCCATTTAGCTCCCCCCGCCCCCCTCCCGTTCAGTCTCTCTTCCCCCCCCCGCCCCCCCCCACTCCTTTCACGTTGTCAGCGGGGCCCACCCGAAGTGGCGGCGGCCCGGCCCATTCAGCCTCTTTATCCCCCCCCCTCCCTCCCGTTCAGCCTCCCCTCTCCCTCTCCCCCCTCCTCTCTTTCCCCGCCCCGCCCCCCCCACTCCCCTCGCTAGTCTACTTAATCTCTGCTCATAGGACAATCCTTCCCATCCCAGGAATCAGTCTGGTGAACCTTTGTTGCACTCCCTCTATGGCAAGTATATCCTTCCTTAGATAAGGAGACCAAAACTGTACACCATACTCCAGGTGTGGTCTCAACAGAGCCCTATATAATTGCAGTCAGACATCTTTACTCTTGCACTCAAATCTTCTTGTAATAAAGGCCAACATACCATTTGCTTTCTAAATTGCTTGCTGTAACTGCATGTTAAATTTCAGTGATTTGTGTATAATGACACCCAGGACCCTCAACACCAACATTTTCCAATCTCTCTTCGTTTAAAAAATACTCTCTTTTTATTTTTCCTACCAAAGTGGTTAACTTCATATTTCTCTACATTATACAACTAAATTCAATTTACCATATTCTTGATCACTCACTTAGCCTGTCTATAATCCCCTTGAAGTCTCTTTGCATCCTCCTCACAACATACATTCCCACCTTGCTTTGTATCATCAGCAAACTTGCATATATTATATTTGATCCCCTCATCCAAATCACTGATATAGATTGTGAATAGCTGAGGCCCAAGCACTGATCCTTGTGGTACCCCACGAGTTACAGTCTGTCAACCCAAAAATGACCTGTTTATTCCAACTCTCTTTTTTGTCAGTTAACCAATCCTGAATCCATGCTAGTATATTACCCCTAATCCCATGAGCCCTAATTTTGTTGAATAATTTTGTGTGGCACATTATCGAATGCCTTCTGAAAATCCAAATGCATCGCATCCACTGGTTCCTCCATATCTATTCTGCTAGTTACAACCTCAAAAAACTCCAACAGATTTGTCAAACATGATTTCCCTTTCATAAATCCATGTTGACTGCCCAATCCTATTATTATTTTCTAAGTGCCCTGTTACCACATCCTTAATAATTTATTCTAACATTTTCCCTGCTATTGATGTCAGGCTAACTGGTCTGTTGTTCCCCGTTTCTCCTTCCTTTCTTAAATAGCAGGGTTACATTTGCTACCTTCCAATCCGTGGGATCCTTTCTAGAATCTATGGAATTTTGGAAGATGACAACCAATGCATCTACTATCTCTATAGCCACCTGTTTCAAAACGCTATGATGTAGGCCATCAGGTCATGGGGATTTATCGGCTTTCAGTCCCATTCATTTCGCCAGTACTATTTTTTTACTAATACTAATTTCTTTCAGTTCCTCATTCTCGCCTTTGGTTCTCCATTATTTCCAGGAGGTTTTTTGTGTCTTCTTCCGTGAAGACAGACACAAAGTATTTGTTTAATTTCTCTGCCATTTCCTTATTCTCCTTTTACAATTTCTCCCATCTTAGCCTGTGAGGGACCTGCATTTACTTTCACTAATCCTTTCCTTTTTACATACCTATAGAAGCGCTTGCCATCTGTTTTATGTCTCTCGCTAGTTTACTATCATATTCTATTTTCCCTTTTTTTATCAATTTCTTTGTCCTTTGCTGAATTCTAAAATCCTCCCAATCCTCAGGCAACATTATAAGCCTCTTTAATCTAATACTATCTTTAACTTCTCTTGTTGGTTGGACCATTTTTCCTGGGGGTTTTGTGCCTGAAAGGAATATATATTTATTGTAAATTATGTATTCATTAGTTAAATGTTAACCATTGCTTGTCTACCATCATACATTTTCATGTCATTTTCCAATCTACCGTAGCCAACTTGCCCCTCATACATACCTACATAGTTTGCTTTGTTTAGATTTAAGACCCTAGTTTCAGATTTAAAAATCACTTTCAAACAATATAAAATTCTATCATATCATGGTCACTCTTCCCTAAGGTCCCCTTTACTACAAGGTTATTAATTAACCCTTTCTCATTGCACAATACTAGATCTAAAATAGCCTGCTCCCTCGTTGGTTCCTCAACATACTGATCTAGAAAACTATCTTGTCTACATTCCATGATTTCATCCTCCATTATTACTGCAAATTTGGTTTGCCAAATCTATATGTAGATTAAAGTCCCCCATGATTACCGTATTACCATTGTTACATGCACCGTTAATTTCCTGATTTATACTCTGCCCTACATTACAACTAATGTTAGGGGGCTTATAAATAATTCCCTCCAATGACCTGGGGGTATATGTGCACAAATCGTTAAAGGTGGCAGGGTAGGTTGAGAAAGTGGTTAAAAAAGCATGCGGGATTCTGGCCTTCATAAATACAGGCATAGAGTACAAAAGCAAGGAAGTTCTGATGAACCTTTATAAAACACTGGTTCGGCCTCAACTGGAGTATTGGGTCCAATTCTGGGCACCGCACTTTAGGAAGTATGTGAAGGCCTTAGAGAGGGAGCAGAAAAGATTTACAAGAATGATTCCAGGGATGAGGGATTTCCGTTATGTCGATAGACTGGAGAAGCTGGAGTTGTTCTCCTTAGAGCAGAGAAGGTTGAGAGGATATTTGATGAGGTGTTCAAAATCATGAGCAGTCTAGACATAGTAGAGAGAGAGAAACTGTTCCCATTGGCAGATGAGAACCAGAGGACACAGATTTAAGGTGATTGGCAAAAGAACCAAAGGACATGAGGAAAAGCTTTTTTCACAGCGAGTGATTATGATCTGGAATGCACTGCCTGACACGGTGATGGAGGCAAATTCAATCATGACTTTCAAAAGGGAATGAGATAAGTACCTGAAGGAAAAATAACTGCAGAGCTACAGGGAAAGGGCTGGGGAGTGGGACTAGCTGACGTGCTCTTGCAGAGAGCCGGCACAGGCTCGACGGACTGAATGGCCTCCTTCTGTGCTGTAACCATTCTACGATTCTATTCAATGTAACAATCTATCAATATCTTTAGAATTGACTTTTTTGGAATGGGTTTCTCTTCTCTATGCTTCACACACCACAGGTCCTACAAATTCTGCGGTTGAGTCCTCTACCTAACACACACTTCCTCCATTCTCGTATGCTGCTCATAGTATTTTCTCCTTGGGTGCCCAAATGCAAACATGCCAATCTAGAAATCTGGCAAAACGGACCAACAGCTTCAAATATTGGCTTATGACATGCAGTCACGTTGATAGCACTTGTCCGAATAAGCTGCTGGTGTACACTTGTGTATCAGAAGATGGTGTTGAAAATGCAGAGATTTTCCCCAATTTCCAGTGGAAAATTGCAGGGTAATGTGGATCTGTGTTGGCATTCCCCATTGCTATATATGATAAATTGTTTATGCTGCTCTCAGAGTGACACAGAGGCATTGTTCTCTCTCCTCTTCCAGCTCACCGTAGCACGATTCTTCACCTCAAATAAATTCTCCCTTTCGCCTCAGTTCCCAGTGTCAGTCTTTGCTGCCTCAACCTCCAGTTCATGCTGGGACTGTTCAACACCCTCTCCCAGTTCATCCTGGTAATCTTTTCTCCTTCAGTCTGGTACATTTCTCCCCCTTGGGTCGCATTTGCAGATGTCTCTCCCTTTTTGCGCTCTCAATTCATATTGGCACTCTTCCTCATGCCCCCCCACCCCACCCCCTTTATCCCAGGCTTAGCCCCTCATCACTACTACCTGTTGCAGAGTGCTGCAGAAATGTAACAAAATGTTACAAGGAGAAGCCAAGGTGTTGGAATGAAAGATTTAGACGTGCAGATTATAGCCTGGATTAAAAAAACTTAATGACTAAGCCAAGAATGCACCTGTTTTGAGTGACAAAATTATTGATTCATATGAGGTTTGTTGACATTCTGTAACCTAGGATATTATGACCTAAAGCAGGCTCCATTGTGACATGAAATGACCTAAAATATAGATAAGAATAAGATGGTTTGTTTAGATTTTTGTGAAGTTCATTTTATGGATTGCGTTTTATATCTTTACACGGAGATTTTATTTGAGCAAATGTATGTCTCAATTTGTGTGTAATAGCACCATCTCTATTTTATTGCTGGACAAAAATGCTTTGGTAATTCCATAATTAACATGATGGCACATCATGTAAGTACAATCCACAAAGGCAGCCGTATAGTAAAATGTGTTTTGATAGCTAATTATTTGGCAGCAGTATGCTATTTATATAACTTGAATGTGTGTCAGCTTGGCTCAGTTAGCCCTCTCGCCTTAATGAGTCAGAGTCTTAAGCTAAGTGCATAATCTAGGCTGACAGTATAGTAGAAATGCTGCATTCTTGTCCTTCAAATGAGATGACAAATCTGTGTGCCTGTTGTAATTAAGATGGATTTTAAAGATCTCATGGCAGTATTTGAAGAAGAGCAAGGTGTTTTCTCTACCAATATTCCTCCATCAACCAACACAAGACAAAAGCAGATTAACTGGTCTTTTTACTGCATTTCTGTGCATGGGAACGTGTACAAAATGAATGCTGAGATTGCCTACATAATATCAATCATTACAATTCAAAGTAATTCATTGGGCTCAATTTTCCCAAGCCTGTTTTCTAGCGTACTTACCCAAGTTGCGCCGCTTAATTACGTGAATAGATGTGCCAGGAAAAAATCTTTGTAGTTTCTCCGACGTTTGGCCTCTAATCTACAGCCGTGCAGCATGGCCAGTCGCCTCGGGGGGTGGAGCCTGCGGTCTGTGCTGGAAAAAGGTGCTGGGCCTTCTGCGCATGCGCAGTGGAAAAAAGTGACGTTCCTGTCATCTCTGAAATGGCCGCGCATGCGCAGCAGAGCTTCAAGTTGGCATTCGGCCATTAACCCCACACCAGAGGATTAGAAGGGCTTAAGTCCACAAGAAGAAGGTATTATTTACTTATTTAATAATTAATATTTGTTCTTGCATTCAGCTTTGAAGTGGCCCCCGATGCCAGCCTGATTGCTCTCTCTCTGCCCCCCCAGCCTCCCAGTGCGTTCTCCTGCCTCTAGCCCAGGCCGAGTGGCCTCTTCCCTCCTGGTCCCAGCACCTAACGACACCTGAAAGGCTTCCCCCCCCCCGCCATCCCATTTCCCTTCCCCCACTCTCTCTTTCTCCCCCACCTCTCTGCCCCTCTCTCTTACATTTCCTGCTGCTGCTGTCCGGGCATCTGCTGCACTTGCCTGCGCCGATTTCCTTACCTGCGCCAATTTCTTTAACTCTCCACAAGGGTTTTCTCGAGTGGCCACATATGCTGGCCTAAGTAGAAATGGAGTAACTATTAGCTGGCCAAAGTTGCCTAAATGGCTAGAACTGGCGTAGGTGGCTGGTAATGCCCTCTTTTGAGCCAAAAAAAAAATAATTGCCTAAAGAAAATGTAACTAAGTCAGTTAGGCTGATGCAACTTGATTGGGGAAACTGGGGATTTTTAAGTTCGGCCAGAAAAAGCAGCTTACTCCAAAAAAAAACGGAGCAAATACTGGGGAAAATTGAGCCCATTGTTTTGAACACATTTTGAGATGTTCCTGAGAGAGATGATAAGGTGCTATACAATTGTTAGTGTTTATATAAGAATAGAACACATACTTATAAAGTAAGTTGGTGAATTTTCAGTTTTATATTTAATGTATCACCACTGAAGCAACTTGTTTCTTTGTCTGTGTAGTGTGAAAGTACACAAGAAATTGTGGACAAACTTAAAGACCATTCACTGCTGAAGCAAGTCGAAGATCTGAAGACGGAAATCATGAAAATGAAGATATGGTCATCCAGCATCACGGAGAAAAGAAATGAGTTGGATGAAAAATTGGTTTCTCTTTCTGATACCATTGAAAGGATAAAAAAAAATACAGTTCAAATATCAAATGATGTCACCACAAAACTTTCTGGTGTCAGAACTGACATTCGGCGGATATCTGGTCTGGATTCAGATATTAGTTCACTGAAAGATTCTTTGCATGAACTTGAAAGCAAGGTGACTAATGTAGAGAAAACTGCCATCCGCAACATAGGTGACTTAATTGCAACCAGTGTCGAAAGAGTCACACAACTTAAGAATTTGTTGTCTGGAAATGCAGATAAAATTGGGTTTCTACAGAAGAAGTTGACTGAATTGAAGGCTGAAGATGATAAACTTTCAGACAGACTTTTTAGTCTGGAAAATAGTCGAGCTAAACTTGTTAGAGCAATCATGTTTGCAAATGATCTTAAACCTAAAGTTTACAACCTCAAAAAGGATTTCTCTCTCCTAGAGCCACAAGTGAATGATCTCATTGGAAGGATTGGTCGAATTTCTTCTGACCTGCAGAAAAGAAATGAAGAAATTGCCAACTTAAAGAAAGAAGTAACAAACTGCACTGTAAATTTAAATGATAATCAGGGTGCAAAAGATCGACGAAGTCAAGTCACTACTATGGGTCAGTGATTGTAGATTTTGCTTGCAGCAGGATACTAAAGTGAAGATTTTAAGTGTCTTTATCTGAACTTGTCAATAAGTAATTTGCATTTTTGTCAAAGCTCTTTGTTTTTCTATTATAATATGGAGTCGTGCTGCTCTGTACCGAGCATTATGTTACAAAATAATTTAGTTCGCTTTCCCATATATATATAAATATATAATACCATGCTGAAACACTCACAGATGCACATACAAGGGCCAATTACTCGAATGCAGCAGAGGATTGGTATTCACATAATGGAATAGATTTTTCAGAATAAATTATGTTTCTTTTTTAAAAATAAAATGTTTTACATATTTACATTATATTGGCACAAGTATTTAATTTATGCTGCAATATTATTGAGTCAGTGATTATTTGCTTTTAGAATTTTACCAGGTATGATTAGAAGTAAGTTTAAAAGGTATGTGTGTATACAGCATAAGGATAATGAATAATGGCCCTGAAATTAAACCCTGGGATCCTAGCATAACAAACACTAAACATATTCATCTGAAATTCCACTTTCTGTTATTCTCACAGAAGCGTTAAGTTATAATCATAGAATCATAGAAAAATACAGCACGGAAGGAGGCCATTTCGGCCAATCATGTCCGCGTCGGCCAACCAAAAGCCATCCAGCCGAATCCCACTTTCCTGCTCTTGGTCCGTAGCCCTGAAGGTTACGGCACTTTAAGTGCACATCCAAGTATGTTTTAAATGTGGTGAGGGTTTCTGCCTCTACCACCCTTTCAGGCAGTGAGTTCCAGACCCCCACTACCCTCTGGGTGAAGACATTTCCCCTCATATCTCCTCTAAATCTTCTCCCCCCAATTACTTTTAATCTATGTCCCCTGGTTTTTGACTCCTCTGCCAAGGGAAACAGATCCTTCCTATCCATTCTATCCAGGCCCCTCATAATTTTATACACCTCAATCAGGTCTTCCCTCAGCCTCCTCTGTTTCAAAGATCTCCAATCTTTCCTCATAGCCAAAATTCTCCAGTCCAGGCAACATTCTTGTAAATCTCCTCTGCACCCTTTCCAGTGCAATCACATCTTTCCTGTAATGTGGTCACTAGAATTGCACACAGTACTCCAGCTGCGGCCTAACCAGTCTTTTATACAGTTCAAACAGAAGTTCCTTGCTCTTGTATTCCATGCCTTGACTAATAAAGGCAAATATTTAATATGCCTGCTTAATCACCTTATCTACCTGGCTTGCCGTCTTGCTTTGGGAGTCTTGTGTCTGGCATGCGAACAATGTGGCCCACCCAACGGAGCTGGTCGAGTGTTGGCCTGATCGAGAACACTGACGTTGGTGTATCTATTCTCCCAGGGAACTTGCAGGATTTTGCGGAGGCATCGTTGGTGGTATTTTTCCAGTGATTTGAGGTGTCTACTGTATATGATCCACGTCTCTGAGCCATACAGGAGGGCGGATATCACTACAGCCCTGTAGACCATGAGCTTGGTGCCAGATTTAAGGGCCTGATGGGCCAGGTGGGCAGAGGAAACGTTTCAAGGATACCCTCAAAGCTTCCTTGATAAAGTGCAACATCCCCACCGACACCTGGGAGTCCCTGGCCAAAGACTGCCCTAAGTGGAGGAAGAGCATCTGGGAGGGCGCTGAGCACCTCGAGTCTCATCGCCGAGAGCATGAGAAAACAAGAGCAGGCAGCGGAAGGAGCGTACGGCAAACCACCCTTTCCTCCAATGACTATCTGTCCCATGTGCGACAGTCTGTAATTCACGAATTGGACTGTTCAGTCACCTGAGAACTCATTTTTGGAGTGGAAGCAAGTCTTCCTTGATTTCGAGGAACTGCCTCATCATAGGCAGTCCCCCAGAATTGAGGAAGACTTGCTTCCACTCTTAGTATGAGTTCTTAGGTGGCTGTGCAATCCAATACGAGAACCACAGTCTCTGTCACAGGTGGGACAGACAATGGTTGAGGGGAAAGGTGGGCAGGGAACCTGGTTTGCCGCACGCTCCTTCCGTTGCCTGCGCTTGATTTCTGCATGCTCTCGGCGACGATACTCGAGGAGCTCAGCGCCCTCCCAGATGCACTTCCTCCACTTAGGGCGGTCTTTGACCAGGGACTCCCAGGTGTCAGTGGGGATGTCGCACTTTATCAGGGAGGCTTTGAGGGTGTCCTTGTAACGTTTCCTCTGCCCACCTTTGGCTCGTTTGCCGAGGACGAGTTCCGAGTAGAGCGCTTGCTTTGGGAGTCTCATGTCTGGCATGCGAACTATATGGCCTGCCCAGTGGAGCTGATCAAGAGTGGTCAGTGCTTCAATGCTGGGGATGTTGGCCTGGATGAGGACGCTAATGTTTGTGCATCTGTCCTCCCAGGGGATTTGTAGGATCTTGCGGAGACATCGCTGGTGATATTTCTCCAGCGACTTGAGGTGTCTACTGTACATCGCCCACGTCTCTGAGCCATACAGGAGGGCGGGTATTATTACGGCCCTGTAGACCATGAGCTTGATGACAGTTTTGAGGGCCTGGTCTTCAAACACTTTTCCTCAGGCGGCCGAAGGCTGCATGCAGAAATCAAGCGCAGACAGCGGAAGGAGTGTGCGGCAAACCAGGCTCCCTGCCCACCCTTCCCCTCAACCATTGTCTGTCCCACCTGTGACAGACTGTGGTTCTCATATTGGACTGTACAGCCACCTAAGAACTCATGCTAAGCGTGGAAGCAAGTTTTCCTCAATTCCGAGGGACTGCCTATGATTTCAAGGGACTGCCTATGGTGATGATGATGGTCTACCTGACCTGCTACCTTTAGGGATCTGTGGACCTGCACTCCAAGATCCCTTTGTTCCTCTACACTTTTCAGTATTGTACCATTTAATGTGTATTCTCTTGCCTTGTTAGACCTCCCTAAATGCATTACCTCACACTTATCCGGATTCAATTCCATTTTCCACTGTTCCGCACACTGACCAGTACATTGATATTTTCCTGCAATCCGCAACTTTCTTCTTCATTATCAACCACACAGCCTATTTTAGTGTCACCTGAAAACTTCTTAATCATACCCCCAACATTCAAGTCCAAGTCATTGATATATACCACAAAAAGTAAGGGACCCAGCAATGAGCCCTGCGGAACCCCACTGGATACAGTCTTCCAGTTACAGAAATACTCATCAATCATTACCCTTTATTTCCTGCCTCTGAGTCAATTTTGGATCCAACTTACCACTTTGCGTAGGATCCCATGGGCTTTTACTTTCGTGACCAGTCTGCCATGTGGGACCTTATCAGAAGCTTTGCTAAAATCCATATACACTACATCATACGCACTGCCCTCATCGATCCTCCTGGTTACCTCTTTGAAAAATTGAATAAAGTTAGTCAGACAAGGCCTTCTCTTGACAAATCCATAATGACTGTCCTTGATTAATCCATGTCTTTCCAAAGGAAGATGTGTCCCTCAGGATTTGTTCAATAATTTTCCTGCCACTGAGGTTAGGCTGACTGGTCTGTAATTACTCGGCCTTTCCCTTTCTCCCATTTTAAACAAAAGTACAACATTAGCAGTCTCCAATCCTCTGGCACCACATCTGTAGCCAGAGAGGACTGGAAAATGATGGTCAGAGCCTCTGCTATTTCCGCTTTTGCATCTCTTCGTAGCCTGGGATGCATTTCATCTGGGCCTGTGGATTTATCCACTTTCAAAGCTGCTAAACCCCTTAATGCTTTCTCTCTCACTATGTGTAACAAATGTGTTAACATTTCCACGAAAACTTTAGTGAGAAGAATTTCAGACAATGTTTTTAGTGTTTGTACACCAGTATTCCATAGTGCAATCCCTGTGCCAATGTTTTATTGTTGATGGTCAAGCTCTCTTTTTAAGGTACTTTCTCTGTCTTGGATTTTCCCACATCATTCACCATTCAAGTCAGGCAACCAGTTGGACTGGAGGTGGACAAGCATGGTTGAGGCTATTATAGTCTCCAATTTTTCTCTTGTGGTGAAGTGCCTGATATTGTTAAGTATTTCCTCAGAGTAATATGGCTGAGATCAGGAACTCAACAGGTGAAAGACTGTAGATGCAAATGCATGCCCTATTACACCATACTGGAGTATATTGTTCTGTGCTGCCCTATAATATAATGTTTTCAGATTTTGTCAAATGGCGACAGAGTGATTATTTTTACAATGATATATTTACTTTCTTTATCAGTGTCATTAATTAGATAATGGTACTATGTCGACTTGCTTATTTATTGTTCCCAAAAAAGCTATATTTCAACTAGTATTTTGTTTCTTAGTCAGTTAATCCTGGCTACAAACATTACCGTTAAATTACCTTAAATTGATTCATTATTAAAATTACCTAAATTATCCACATTAGTCATTGCACTACAAAGTAATTTGTTGTCGATTAAGTTATTTGAGATGGTTTTGAGATGTGATAAGGTACATACGAAATAGGAGCAGGAGTAGGCCATACAGCCTCTCAAGCCTATGCCGCCATTCAGTAAGATCATGGCTGATCTTCTACCTCAACTCCACTTTCCTGCACGAGCTCCAAATCCCTTGATTCCCTAAATGTCCAAAAATCTATCGATCTCATTCTTGAATATACTCAATGACTGAGCATCCACAGTCCTGTAGGCTACAGAATTCCAAAGATTCACAAAGCTCTAGGTGAAGAAATTTCTCATCCTGAGATTATGACCCCCTAGTTCGTGATTCTCCAGCCAGGGGAAACAGCTTCTCAGCATCTACCCTGTTAAGCCCTCTAAGAATTTGATATGTTTCAGTGAGATCACCACTCATTCTACAAACTCCAGAGAGTATAGGCCCATTCTGCTCAATCTCTCCTCATACGACAATCATCTCATCCCAGGAATCAATCTAGTGAAACTTTGGTGCACTGCCTCCAAGGCAAGTATATCCTTCTTTTGGTAAGGAGACCAAAACTATACAAAGTACTCCAGGTGTAGTCTCACCAAAGCCCTATATAATTGCAGCAAGACTTTCTTACTCTTGCACACAAAGCTCCTTGCAATAAAGGCTAACGTATCATTTGCTTTTTATATTGCTTGCTGTACCTGCATATTAACTTTGTGATTTGTGTATAAGGACACCCAAATCCCTCTGTATACCAACATTTACAAGTCTCTCACCTTTTTTAAAAAAAAAATTCTGCTATTCAATTCTTCCTACCATTTTCCCACATTGTACTCAATCTGCTACCTCTTTGCCCATTCACTTAACCTGTTGATATCCCTTTGCAGCCTCTTTGTGTCCTCCTCACAGCGTACATTCCCACCTAGCTTTGTATCATCATCAAACTTGGATTTATTATATGCGGTCCCCTCATCTAAGTCATTGATATAGTTTGTAATTGGCTGAGGTCCAAGCACTGATCCTTGCAGCACCCTACTAGTTACAACCTGCCAACCCGAAAATGACCCGTTTATTCCTACTCTCTGTTTTCTGTGTTTTCTGTCCTTCAACTAATCTTCAATCCATGCTAATATATTACCTCCAATCCCATGAGGCTTAATCTTGTGTAACAACCTCTTGTGTGGTGCCTTACTAAATGCCTTCTGAAATGCCAAATATACAACATCCACTGGTTCCATCTTATCTACCCTGCTCATCCTCAAAAAAACTCTTCATAGATTTGTTAAACACGATTTCCCTTTCATAAAACTGTGTTGACTCTGCCTAATCATATTATGATTTTCTAAGTGCCCTGTTCGCACATTCCTAATAATAGAATCTTGTATTTTCCTTACCATTGACATCAGGCTCACTGACCTATAGTTCCCTGTTTACACTCTTCCCTCCTTTCTTGAACAGCAGGGTTACATTTGTTACCTTCCAATCCATGGGGACTGTTCTAGAATCTAGGGAATTCTGGAAGATCAAAACGAATGCATCCACTGTCTCTGCAGCCATCTCTTAAAATCCTAGGATGTAGGCAATCAGATCCAAGGGATTTATCGGCATTTTATCCCATGAATTTCTCCATTACTTTTTCTTTAATGTTAATTACTTTAAGTTCCTCACTCTCATTAAACCCTTGGTTCCCCAAAGTTCAGTATGTTTTTGTGTCTTCTAATTGAAGACAGAGGCAAAATATTTGTTTGAACATCTCTGCCATTTCCTTATTCCCCATTATAATTTCTCCTGTCTCTGCCTCTAAGGAACATTTACTTTCGCTAATATCCTCCTTTTTGAATTCCCATAGAAGTTCTTGCAAACTGTTTTTATATTCCTTGCTAGTTTATTCTCATTCTATTTTCTTCCTGTTTATCAAATTCTTGGTCATCCTTTGATGATTTCTAAAACCCTCCCAATCCTCAGGCTTATTACTCTTTTTGGCAACATTGTAAGCCTATTTTAATTAAATAATTTCTCTAGTTAGCCACAGTTGGACCACTTTTCCTGTGGAGTTTTTATCCCTCAAGGGAATGTATACTCATTGAGAATTATGAATTATTTCTTTAACTGTTCACTATTGCTTATTTACCATCATTCCTTTTAATCTAATTTCCCAATCTATCTTGGGTAACTCACCCCTCATACCTAGGAAATTAGGTTTATTTAATTTTAAGATTCTAGTTTCGGACTTAACCACATCACTCTCAAACTCAACATGAAATTCTATAATTTTATGATCACTCTTCCCCAGAGGATCCCTTACTCATATCATCATAGGCAGTCCCTCGAATCGAGGATGACTTGCTTCCACGTCAAGAAGTTCACAGGTGTTTCAATGAAGGACCTAAAGTTCCAGGTCCCGAACTAAATCTTGAAGGGTGGAAGATGCCTGTGCGTGGATTTTTTTAACGTGTGGTGGCCGTTGCATACCAGCCACCACACGGGCTTGACAGAGCTAGGTCTTGGCCCAGTAGCAAGGATTAACCAAGACAACTGGAGACCAGCTCTGCTGCACGGACCTAGTGCGCACACATCGCAGTATGGGCTGGCCCGTGCTGCCCCTGGGCCCTCACCTTTCCTGAGCCCCAAACTCGCACCTCTCCTGGGCCCCGATCACGTCCCTCTACAATCTCTTCCCACTCCATCGCCCCAACCTCGCTCCTGCTGTATCTGCCCACACTCCAATCACCGACCTGGACCTTGGTGACGTCCCTTTTCACTGCCGTTGCTCTCCTGCTCCAGCATGTGCTGCTCCCTGGAGTGGTGTGCCACCATGCCACTCCTTCCGCTCCCCGGCCTGTTCCGCTGGTACTCCCTTACTATAAAATTACTAATTAACCCTGTCTCTTTACACAATACTTGATCTAATATAGTCTGTTCCCTAATTAGTTCCTCGATATATTGTTCGAGAAAATTATCTCGAATGCATTCCGTGAAATCGTCCTTCAAACTATTTTTGCCAATATAACTGTAAGCCTTTCTCTTTCTGTTTTTAAATAATAACAATAAACTCCAAATGTATTTAATAGAAGCAGAACTTAAAATATATATAGGGTATTATCTTGTACGAAAGTTCATTATCTGTACATATGAGACTCAGTTCTTGTTAAAATTTCATTTCATTTTCTTCACAAGTGACTATGAACCATTTTCCCTTGATTTTGATTACACGCTTATATTACTGTCAGTGCCTAAGAGTACGCTAAATTTATCAACATTTATAACCAAAAAATGCGCTCTTAATGTGCGTTCTTTCTTTTTACTTATCTTTCTAGCCAGCTATCAAGATTGATCACTGACAGTTGTTTTTTTGAATGGATGCACACGCACTGCAGGATTCTGCCCCTTGGCGAATTGGGAATGATATGATTTACATTTCATGACTTTGTCATGATATGATTGTTTCTGCTCTCTATTCAAGGAATGCAACATGCCTGATTATCAGTTAATTTTGACCCAGAGCTATAGAATCTCATTCGGTTGCACACCCTGACTTAGTTTTGGAAGCCCCTATCAGAGCATGTAGGGGAGGATGAGAAGGAGTGCTGTGTGACGAGAATTCATCCATTTGAAGAATGAAGATGATGCTACCAAGGTAAGTAATCTATTTTTCATTCTGAATTCAGAATTCTCCACACACTGCATACACATAGCATCTTTTAGGGCAGTGTTATCCAATACATTAGCCACATGTAGGTAATTGGGAATCCAGATATGACTAATTGCATTTCTGATTAGTAAATAATAAATGAGTAACAGATGCCATCTTTGGGTATGTGAACTCAGTACTTGTATTTGCACAGGCTATATATGTGTACTTTAACCTTTTGGGTATTTGTTGGGAAAATGGTAAGACAAAAAGCAGATTGACGAGTGTTTTTTGACCGTGGTGAGTACTTTACTTCCTTGGTTACTGAATGGTGGTAAATGTTTGCAAGTAAATAAGCACAAATGCAGTACATTTACCTGTATTGTGTGAGTGTATGTAAATCACTTTCTACCAAAGTTAGTGCATGTGGCTAAAATAGTGGTGCCACAGCCACACCTGTGACCAGCCAGCAATTTATATTGGGCACTAGTTTGGGAGGAGGGAGGCCTCTGCAGGGAGTTTCAGTGCCAGCTGAGAGAACAGGATCTGCGGAAGTTAATGTCTTGTGAAGCTGTAAAGTCCAGTGAATAGTTCTTCATCAAAATGTTGAAATTGCTCCGCATCGCAGCTTCAATGATGACATGAATAAGCACTTGACTGAAAGAAGCTCATGATGTGACTGTGAAGCAAGTAGAATGGCCTTTAATGCTATCTTTGCGCTCTTTATATATTTTGCGTCTAAAATATATTTTAAATTCAATTGAGAGAGTAGGACAATGGGTCACAGGTTAAATTAGTAACAGGCAAATTTAGGATTAATAGAAAATTCTTAACACAAAAAATGGATAGAATATTAGGGACAAAAGCCCTGTAATCACTTAAGAACCAATTTGTCAGCAATGGAAGGAATTCAAAAGTTATTTTGAATGGATTAGCTAAAATGGGATGAATTGCCCTCCTCGTATGTAATAATAATTGACCTGCCAATTGAGTTCAGAGTTCACCAGCCGGCAGCAACAAGCTGCTCTCCCTGTCAACCAAAGAAGATAACGCAATAGCTGATGGCGGGACGGGGGGAATCAGAATGGTGGGTGCAGAAGAACACCAAGGTGGTTGAGGGCACAACACAATCTGAGTATGAGATTATCAGAGGCTGCGATGGATGCCACGAGCTGATCGTTTAAAATTAACGCAGAGTTGCTAACATGAAATTGTGTAACCAACACTGCCCAGCTTTATACCCACATTTTTACATCAGATTATGCTGAATTTTTACATGAAAGAGTATTTAAGTATAGAATATTTATATATATATTTTTATATATATATATAATGCATATAAAAGTCCTGGTGCTGCACTTTGACATTTTTTTAACAGCTGCCTCTGCTTTAATATTTGTGAAACCAAAACAGAAAGGGCTGGAGACACTCTGTCAAGAGACATTTCAAAACTGTCAAACCAATGTCAACTGTGGCTTTGTGGTTGCACTCTCACTTCTGAGTCAGAAGGTTGGGTTAAAGTCCTACTCCAGACACTTGAGCACATAATCTATGCTGACACTTCAGTGCAGTACTCTCTGCATTTCCCTTCAGAATGTCCGTTCATTCATGAACAAGCCCCTTGCCAGTCACATTGTTACTGTGGATAATATTTACATCCTGGCTTTGACTTGAAACTTAGCTCACATGTGGCAACACCTTGCCCCTTCCCGTAGCATTCACATTTGGCTATACCTGCTACCACCTTGCCTTGGTGGTGCCATAACCCTCATCACCAAGTCACACTTTAGTATCTTCCCCTACTCCACTGGTGCATTCTCTTCATTCATACATCCCTCTTGCCTCTTCTTGAAAATCTTTATGATCTACATTCCATCGCCCATCCCCCCAAGCACTGCGTGACTCCTCATCCGTGGTGATTTCAATTTGCATCTCGTATTCTTGCCCTCTCCTCTAAATTCACTGCCTTACTTTCACTTCTAAACTTATCTTTCGATATAAATTTGCATCAATATTCATGACCACACATTCTCATCCTCCTTGACCCCTGTGAAGTATTTGCCATGACATACCTTTATTCTCCAATGCCTCTCTTCTGTTGTCTTGCTCAGTTGGATTGCTCTTGCTTGTTTCCACTCTTACCTATACTAAAGTATCCAGAGCTTCTTCTTCCCAACCCTCAGACCATCATCTCAGGAGTCTCTCAAGGATCCATTCTTGACTCTCTCCTATTCCTCATCTCGATGCTGCTCCTTGGCATTATCATCTGCTGACATGGATCAGTTTCCACATGTATGCTGATGACACCCAGCTCTATCTCTCTACCACCTCTCTCAATCTGTTAGATCTCTTAATTTCCAATGAATTACGAACTCCGATTGTAGTTTTAACTTCTTTATCTTGGCAGACAGCAGTAACAAGTTCTTGGCTTTAAGCCAGGTCTTTGTCCTTCTGAAACCACATGGTCAAAATGGCTGTACTTATACCTGGATCAATTTACAGAAAAGAACTCGCCTTCTTTGACCTTATTGGCTCAATTAATCGTCTTTTAACCTTTTAATTGGCTCGCTACCCAAGGGTCCTAAAATGTCAAGTTGATTGATGACTTAATGCAACATGCTGAACTGCATGTAGCAGCCTTGACTTGGGGGTCTGTCTAAATGCAGCCTGTTTGAATTCTCTATCAATCCCCCCTTTGATTCTTTCACAAACTGAATCATAAAACATCAGGTATCACTGGTTAAACATTCTACAAAATAATTTCATACATGTTAATAGAGTTTCCTTCTAAAATTTGTTGATGTGTTTCGCCACATGTCCAGACGAGTAGCTTCCACACAAATTTACATCAACCCGAGTTCCATCGTGGCCACAATGGAAGTCTGGTTTTAGTTGGTTAATTAACCTTATTCCAATTTAACCCAAATCAATATCTCAGTTCAACCAGTAAACAACCTTCGCTTAAGCATAACATACTCCTGTGCCACGTACAGACGGTCTGCTGGTACCTGCAAGGTGTCTCACATGCGGGACAGCAGCTACAGCCGTCTGGTCGCAACAACATTTAATCAACATAAACAAACAATATAAAAGTAAAATAATTACAACAAATAGAACTAAACCTTCCACCAATGAAGTTCCTATTGAACCTAGCCATTCAGTGGCTCCACTCCACAAAGTGAATAATGGGGGTTGCTTAAGTTTTTCTACCTCCTTTTGGATATGCTCCGCTAAGTGGGTAATTTCTTCGGAGCTATCTGGGATATATGTGCAACACTCAGTTCCGAGTAGGGTGCAAGTACCTCCCTTTTCAGCCAGGATGTAATCAAGGGCCAGTCTATTCTGTAGGGCTACTGTGCGGATTGCTACCATTTCTGCATCGATTTTAACTAGGGCCTCTGAGGTATCATTGGCTACTGGTTCCACAACGGATGCCATGTTAATGGATTCCCTTGCCAGTTTGGCGGTCCCATACCCAGGGATCAGAATGGCAAAGAACCTCTCTGTTTCTGTGATAGCTCTCTTAGGACGGTGTAAATGTTCCGACAGTGACTTTATATGATACATATAAGGCACAATGTAGGCTAAATAGCAGGATCCCATCCAATTCTGGGGCAGCCAGGGGTAGGCCTTGTGGCCACACACCCAATAGGTGCCATTATATGCAATGAATGTTAGCTGTTTCTTTGTCAGCAACACTCCGGGGCCTGTCCAGGTTTTTCCTTCTGTTTTATTCAGAATCCCCGTTACGTTAAAAATTCCCACATTGGCCCAGTTTGGATGGTTCCGTGGCTTGGTGATATTAGAATTCCGGGAGCAGTTACTATACCCTATATTTTGGCCTCCTTTGATGTTTCTAATCAGACAGACCGATTCCCCCGGTCTTCCTATTCCCGTTGTATTAGTGATAACAAAAAATGGGGGCCGTTCGGAATTATTGTAGCACGGTTGGTATCCCCCTTCAAAGGTAGTCAGATTGTAACCTGCTGACTTCCATTTACGTGCCCAGTTTTCCGTATCCTGAAACCATTGCCTGTTTTGTTTTGATTAATTATCCACTCAGCCATTTCTGAGATATTCAAGGGAACTGGCCTCAAGGGAATCCCTCCCTTTGAGTGAATAGGAATATGCGCACACACCCAACAACTAGAAATGTTACCTTGTTTGGCATAAATGTATGACATATAAAAAAGGTATTTACATGTAATTCCCTTGCTACCCTACTATTTCCCTTTGGTGCAGAGGGTCGGCTAGTAAGAAGTAGGCCTATGCCTAGAAGACCTACAATCAATAATACAGTAAATTTATACATTTTCGCAAAAAGTAATTGTCCTTTTTAGATTTCAGCTTCAGTTACGAGTGCTCGTTTAACATGTGAAGCGTAGATCCAGGCTTTCTTTCCTTGGACTTTAACAGCTGCCTGGGTGGTCAATAACACTTGATAAGGTCCCTCCCAAAGGTTCTTTATGCAACTTTTTCACATACACCCAGATTCCCAGGATGATGTCGTGCACTCCTTCGGGTGGATTACCCCAAGCTGCCGAAACCTGTCGGGAATCAGAACTAATAGCATTGGTTAAGTTCTGACAGTATGATAACAAAGTGTCACTCATTAAGTGAACATCAGCTTTCCGTAAATCGATAGTTCCTGGCAGCGACATGGGTCTTCCTGTTATAATTTCAAATGGGCTTAGACCTGTAGTTCTGTTCGGGGTTGCCCTAATGCTACATAGCACTATTGGTAGTGCCTGGGGCCATGGTGTTCTTTCTTGGTGATATTTGGCAAGCCGTTGTTTCAAAGTTCGATTCATTCGTTCTACTTGACCTGATGATTGTGGATGATAAGGACAGTGTAAATCCCACGTAATGTTCAGTAACCTACAGACTTCTTGGCAGACAGCACCTGTGAAGTGTGTTCCCTGATCTGAGTCAATGCTACTCTGGACTCCCCATCGGGGAATGTAATCCTTACACAAGACCTTTGCAGTGTGATTGGCTGTGGCTCTTTTAGTTGGGACAGCTTCTACCCATCTAGAGAATCTGGCGACCATGACAAGAATGTTAGTGTATCCTTGGCATGAAGGAAGAGATATATAATCAACCTGCAGATGCTGGAATGGTCCGACAGGGGCAGGGGGCCTCAGTTGGGGCATTACCGTGATGGGTCCAGAATTATTTTTCTGGCAGACCACACAGCGGTCTGTTACCAGCTGGGCATGTTTTTTTAAATCCCCGACCCCACCAGCTTTTCTGGAACCGTGCCGTCATCTGTTGTGAGGCCAAGTGTCCCCACGAGTGGATCTGTTGGGCTAAAAAAGGCATAAGCGCTTGTTGTGCGACTGGCTTGTCGGTAACTCTTTGTCTCCAGATACCATCTTCACATAGCTTAATTCCTGCCTCAATCTATGTCCATTTTTCCTCTCGGGAGCACTCGCCTTGCATTGTTTGAAGGTCTCGTATCAGAGTCCTGAGTGCTTTCAATCTGCACATCTGTGTTGGTTCTTCTGGAGGAACGCCCTGTGAGGCAGCATCTTTAGCTGCCTGGTCGGCAAGGGCATTTCCCTGTGCTTCCATGGTATTTTCCTTGGTATGGGCCTTACACTTCAGGATGGACACTTCCTGAGGTAATTGTATGGCCTCCAGTAAGTCTCGAACTTCTTTTCCATTTCGGATAGGTGTACCAGCAGCAGTGAGGAATCCTCTTTTCCGCCATAACAGACCAAAGTCGTGAACGACTCCAAAAGCATAACGCGAATCTGTGTAGACATTAGCTGTCTGTCCTTCTGCTATTCAACATGCTTCTGACAGAGCCCGTAACTCGGCCTGTTGTGCTGACGTTCCTAAGGGTAAACATCCTTTTGCCACTACCTCATATAAGGTTGTAACTGCCCATCCTGCTTTTCTGGTACCATTGTCAACAAAGGAGGAACCATCTGTAAACAGGATGAGGTCTGGGTTGTGCAGAGGCTCCTCTGCTGCTAAGGCTGCTTCTTCTGTTTCTTTTAAAATCTTCACGCAGTCATGCTCTTCACATTCTCCCCCCTCTTGCTCCCTCGATTCTGACATCGGGAGCATAGTTGCAGGATTAACCGGGCTGGCCCGGACGATATGGAGATTAGGAGCTTCCAAAACTGCTGTCCAGCGGGTCCATCTTGCTGCTGTCACCTGAGACATTCTATTCATAGACAGCAAAGCGTGTACGGTGTGGGGACACTTGACAATCAGCTTTTGGTCGAGGACTAGACCCGCAGTGATCATTACCGCTCGACATTTAGCTTCCATGGCCCTTAGGCAACTTCCCCATCCGAGGGCTACCACATCCAGTTTTGCCGAATAATAGCCAATAGGTCTTTGCCGATCCCCATGTTCTTGTGTCAGTATAGCTGTCATATATCCTTCTTTCTCATGAACAAACAAGGTAAATGGCTTACCACTGTCGGGGATTCCCAGAGCCGGTGCCGAACACAAAGCCTTTTTCAAACTCAGGAAGCCTCTTGCTGTTCTTTAGTGAGGGTGATGGCTTCTTTAGAGGCACGTTTCCCCTTTAAAATATCATTCAATGGCTGAGCAAGCTGTGTGAAGGAGTCAATCCAATTTCTGTTAAAGTTACACAATCCCAAAAAAGACCTTAGTTCCTGAATAGTGGTGGGTTTTTTAGCAGCCCAAATGGCTGCAGTTCTATCCTGGGTAAGTTCTCTCTTTCCTTGTGAAATCTTTTGTCCCAGGTAGACAACCTCTTCTTGGGATATTTGTGCTTTGTCGATGCTGGCTTTCTGTCCTTTCAGCCGAAGGTGATCCAGCAAAGCTCGTAAATCTTGTTCATGCTGTTCTTCCGTGTTTGAAGCTAGCAAGATATCGTCTACATTTTGGATGACTGTGGATGACAGGGGAGGTAATTCTCGCAAATGGCTTTGTAAAGCCATGTGAAATACCGTAGGGCTGTTGTGGAAACCCTGCGGTAACCAGGTCCAAGTATACTGTTGTCCTTGGACCGTGAAAGCAAACCACTGTCAAACCTCCGGTGCCAGAGGCACCAACCAAAATCTGTTGGCCATATCTATAACCGAGAAATATTTATGTTTCGGTTTGAGGGCATTAAAAATGGTGGAGGGATCTGCGACCAAAGGAGCTTTTTGATCAATACACTGGTTAGCTTTCCTATAATCGACACTCAAACGCAAAATCTCATTAGATTTCTGTGCCGGCCACACGGGGCTATTGGAGGAGCTATGCGTTTTAATAAGCACCCCTTGTTTCTCCAATTGCTGAATAACCGGTAAGATTCCCGCGATGGCAGTTGGACTGATGGGATACTGTTTAGTGCATGGAGGCTTGGTCCCTGTAAATGACGCAGGCTCCATCTGGAGTAGGCCACAATTGTTCTTATCTTTAGCCCATATCGGGTGTTCCTTCAATTCTTCTTTCTTCAAAGTTCTTATTGACCATGTCACCCGACCATCCTCGAAATGCAACGATGAATCTACTTGGATTCGAACGTCCATTCCCAAAAGGGGTTGATCTACTGGGCTTATCCAGACCGGCGTGGTTAGTTCATGTGGACCCAGCCCTATAAGTACCGGTGTTGTCCTTTTAATTTCCAGTTTATGGCCCCCAACTCCATAGGCTGTACGTGCCTAACCATCCAACGGCAAAAAGTCTCCATATTGTAGGGGTAAGCATGTTAATTCCGCCCCTGTGTCTAAAAGACAGTCCCTATCCTTATCGCCCACCCTCACAGTTATATATAGCCCATCTCCCCTTTGTTGTATTATTGCGAGGAGGGGGGCCAGGGTGGGCTCTAATCGTTTTTTGCTATCCCACGTAACTCCTTCTGTTGTTGTATTGTCAGTCGCTTAAATGCTTCCATGAGGTCGTTATCTTGTGACAAGCCTGGCTTGTTGGCTGAATTGTATCCCTGGCTGCGTCCTCTTCCCCAGCCACGACCTTTCTGTTTTGCCCTGCATGTCTTGGCACAGTGACCTTCTTTCCCACAATAATGACATTTTCCGGGTAATTTTCCGAACAACTGTTTATTGGAATCCTGGGATTTCCATCCCATAGCCTGTACAGCTCGGACTTTAGCTCCCATATTCCGATCTAATTGGTTACATCGATCCACCAATGCTGCAAAGGTAGTTCCTCTACCTTCCCAGTCCGGTAACACTACCTTCAGCATTTTGGACAGTTCTGGCTTTAGACCTGCCACGAAAGCTGCTTTCAGGGGTCCAAACACTTGTTCATCCATTTCCTCATCCGCATTATTCATACCCGAATGTTCTAGCCACGTGCATCTAAACCGCTCGTCATACTCCAGGACCTCCTCTGTTCCTTTCTGTTGGCAGGCTGCAATTTTTCCCCAGTCTGTCTTAGCCGGACTGAAGGCTTGCAACCAGTGTTTAATCGCCTCCCATCCTGCATCTAAATCTTGCTCATCCTGCCCCAAAGCTTCTTCTACCTTGTCGTGCAATTTTCTTCCCTGTGTTTTTTGCACCATTATGGTCAAAATTTGCACTCCGTCCCAGGGATGAAGTTGATATATATTTCTTAAGCGGTCCAATTGGTCCCACGTTTTTACTCCCCCTTTCTTTGGATTGGGCAATTCCTTGGACCATTTATCAATTTTCTCTGGGTCTGCCGGATCATGAATTAAGTATTTTTCATACAGCCTTTTCTTCGTTTTTTTGGTTCTGCCCTCATCCGCAGTCTCTTCTGATTTGACGACAACTCGTCTTTTTTTAAACGGGGCAAAGCGCACCCCTAATTCATCATCCTCCGACCCTGTATCATCGGAGGATTCAGAGTTCGTATCTATTCCTCGGTCGTGTCTTCGGGTTTGCGCTTTTAATTTATCCAAACATGGGTACCCTGGGAATTGATCAATACATTTTCCTTTTCCTATTACTGTCTCTTGACCTAATGATTTTTTCCATTCTTTAATTTCACCTTTAAGATCTTTAACTTCCGCTTCCAGCTTTTCAAGTTCAAGCTTTTTCTGTCGCAGCTGCGCACAAACTTCTTGCAATTGATCCTTTGTACTGGTCAGTTCTCGATCATGTTGGGAACGCATTATAATTTCATTCCGCTTTCGAATCTGGCCCATAACCACGAGGGACCATCTAGTTCGCTCTTTATTTTTCATACGGGTTGTTTTTCCCTCAGACCCTCAGACCCTTTTAATCTCGTCCAAGGACCATTGTCCTTTGGAGGTTCCGTACTTTTGTTCGATCTTAATACAGGTTTTAGATAAGTTGAATTGTTGCTCTATGTAATCTTTCAACTGTTCGAGAATTAAATCTAGCGAAACTTCAACAGTTGTAGGCAATTCTTTGCTCTTATCTCCTGCTGCCATAATACTGAGTTCTTTACTGGGGTCTCGCGTCGTAGGCTTTCTAGCCGATCAATAGGTCGGTGATTAATTAACTAACACACCGCCGAAGTTTAGACGTCTATGGGACCTCGAGCCGACTACCAACCGGAGGGTTCGCAAACCGGAGGCTTTCGGAATCGCGTAGAAGGAGAGGCGAATTTAGACTTTTGACCGAGGACTTTTTTAAAAGAGGTGTCCTTACCTCAGTATGTAGGTCCGATGTCCAAAATTCAGTTTCTTTCCTCAGCGATCCTGTTCGTGACGCCAAAATTGTTAGATCGCTTAATTTCCAATGAAATACAAACTCCGATTGTAGTTTTAACTTCTTTATCTTGGCAGACAGCAGTAACAAGTTCTTGGCTTTAAGCCAGGTCTTTGTCCTTCTGAAACCACATGGTCAAAATGGCTGTACTTATACCTGGATCAATTTGCAGAAAAGAACTCGCCTTCTTTGACCTTATTGGCTCAATTAATAGTCTTTTAACCTTTTAATTGGCTCGCTACCCAAGGGTCCTAAAATGTCAAATTGATTGATGACTTAATGCAACATGCTGAACTGCATGTAGCAGCCTTGACTTGGGGGTCTGTGAATTTTCACAGTCTATCTAAATGCAGCCTGTTTGAATTCTCTATCACAATCCCTCCACTGCCTTTGTCCTGTCAGACTGATTGTCCAACATCCATTTCATTGCGTTCGGCAGGACCTCTGCGACCCCATTCTTGCTGGGTTCTTTGCCCGCTTTTGGCCTCCCCACACCGTTCCCGTCTCTCCATTAGTATTGGGGCCTAGAGGTTTGTGAAAGGCTAAAACGGAGGTGATAGGAACCAAAATGGAAGTGGGTTTCAAGCCAAATTGAAGATTTATTTCAACTAGGTGCCTTGACACTTGTGTAAACCCATCACTATTTTTTTTATGAGTCATCAAACCAAGCCGCTGAGACATCTGCACCTGTAGAATTTCTGTTTACCCAGTTTGGATTGTACAATCTATATACATGTAACACTCCAGCTTCTATTACTGTGCCAAACTGGATGGTCAACCATCAACAGTGCCATGGAATATCATTAACCTGCCTGGTTCAAGTATCAGATTATTGGTTTCAAACTTCCATCATTAGGAATGCTATCTTGGAACCATCTTAACCGGTATCTATTTATAAGAGCACTCTTATCTCCTCCCACCCAAGGACAATAAGCAGAACTTGGTCAATAGACAACTGACAAACGTAGCATTAATTCCTCATTCGATGAACAGCAGATACCAAGAGTGCCGCTCACTATAAAATATTTGAGTATTTGCCACCATCTTCTTGACCACAGCATGAGCATATCATAACCCATCAAATAATGGTTCCATCTGTTGGAGGTGCAGAGCTTCAGCAGCAGTTGGTTTGGATGTGTGGTGCCTGTCAGGCTCTCCGAAGATTGGGGCGTGCTGGGGCTGGGGAGACCAAGGACTCCTTGCAGGATCTGGGGGTAGCACTTCTGTTTGGGAAAGTGTTGATAGCTACTGTGGAAAGCCTGCCGAATGGGCTTAATAGCAGCCAATGTAAACTTGGTTCACACCATGAGTGAGTAAGCACCTGCTAATGTGCTTGGATTTGCCCCAAGGAGGTTCAGGATTGCTTTATTGAAGATTAGACCAATGTCTTTGTCAACCATTGAAGTTAAAAACTCTTTGACTACATCTCTACAATGCAGAGTGCAGCAGACTACAATTTTTACCAGAGAAATTAGCTGTAACCATCATTTTCTGTTTTATGGAGCTGAGCCATCAGTAAAAGCAAGTGAGGAATCAAATACGTCTGACAATAGTGGAATGGAAAATTGCATGGAATTTCAAATTAAGACTCTAAAGTCTCTGTGTTCCTCTCTGTGGTTCAGAAAATAGCTATTTCAATCAAGTGGAACAGAAGCTTGTGCTATGCTGACATCAGCAGAGGGACCCTTATGGAATATCAATTTGTATTTCTTTGGTTTGTTTATAGATTGTTCGGCAGCTGTAGTTTTTTTTTAATACAGTCTATTGTCGAGTTTAATAGCAAAACTCACGGATGACTGCATCATGGTTTCCAATTAGACTGCAATGGAACAATGCCACTAAACAAACATACTCCATGAAGATTCACTTGCTCGAAGTCACTTCAGTTCTGCTGGACAGTATGAAGTGACCCTTCATTGAAGGATTTTTCTGAAAAGGAACCTGTTACAAAATTACAATGTGGAACATATTAAGAAATGTGTTCAACATCGAAAGTCCTTATCTCAATGCTTAAATTTAAAATTGCCGTAGGGGAAAAGGAGAATTTAAAGACTATTTTTAGAAAGGCAAAAAGGTGAGGAAAGTGAGTGTGTGACTCAAAGATTATAGGAGACTACAAAAGAATGGAATTTCATCCTCTGCCTGAACCCATCTTCCTCCCCGTGCTTGTATTCTTCTTCAAATCTGCAACAGACATTAGAAGGACCAATGGAATGCTTGTGCTGAGTACTGTGGTCACTGCCGATGAGGCAGCAGCTGTCAACAGCAGTATTTTGGGGGGAAAAAAGTTTTGTATTGTCAAAGGAAAGCTGCAAAAAAATAATGCAACCAAGATAAAGACCAACAAGGGCTGGATTTTCGGCTCATTTGCGCCTCAGTTAGCGTTAGCGCCCGGTGTTGTGTTAAATGCTATTTTTGGGTGTATGCCAGGCATCCAGGATTTACCGCCCGGGCGGAAGATTCGGCTATTGTTCTGCGCCGGCGCAAAAACTTACCACCCCGCCCTCCGTTTTTAGCGTGATGATGACATCAGTCGTAGTGCAATGCTGTGCTAGCGCCCCAGGTGGAACATTCAGCCTTATCGCCTCATTTAACGCCCGCCCCAGGAAACGCCTGAAAAAACAGGCGGTGCCAGGGTCCGACAAGCAGTATTGCAGCATTTTTAAATGGAGGGATGAGGATCCTACATCGCAGGTCATATTGACTACAACGGTTGCGCACATAATGCTGTGTGAAGCTCCAACTTGCAAACTTCACTTTTATCTGCCATTACAGTGCTCTTACAACTTCAGTGAGAACATTTAATGGGGGCATTACTAGTTCGCCAGCATATCACAAATGGGAGCAGGAGTAGGCCATTCGGCCCCTTGAGCTTGCTCCGCCATTTAATCCGATCATGGCTGATCCGATCATGGACTCAGCTCCACTTCCCTGCCTGCTCTCCATAACCCCTTAGTCCCTTATTGTTTAAGAAACTCTCTATTTCTATCTTAAATTTATTCAATGTCCCAGCTTCCACAGCTCTCTGAGGCAGCGAATTTCACAGATCCACAACCCTCAGAGAAGAAATTTCTCCTCGTCTCAGTTTTAAATGGGCGGCTCCTTATTCTAAGATCATGCCCTCTAGTTCTAATCTCCCCTATCAGTGGAAACATCCTCTCTGCATCCACTTTGTCAAGCCCCCTCATAATCTTATACATTTCAATAAGATCACCTCTCATTCTTCTGAATTCCAATGAGTAGAGGCCCAACCTACTCAACCTTTCCTCATCAGTCAACCCCCTCATCCCCGGAATCAATCTTGTGAGCCTTCTCTGAACTGCCTCCAAAGTAAGTATATCCTTTCGCCATTGCCAAGCGGTGTCAAGCTAGAGGAAGGACTCTTGACTATGTCGTCCCACGGATGATGAGAGGCCGAAGACATCCGGGGAGGAGACCTTACCCCCTACAGATTTACAGGCACCAACATTCAGACCTCCTGCTCTCTGAGGAGCAGTGTGTGAGAAGGCTGCGCTTCCGAAAGGAACTGCTGACAGAGATATGTGATCTCCTACAGGCAGACCAATGCCTTCAATACTCCCCTCAACAGGTTTCCGAATTCATTATGGTGTGCTGCATGCTGCACAGCTTGGCCATCATGAGGGGCCAGGCATTGCCAGTGAGGATTGCATGCCCACCTTAGAAGGAGGAGAAGGATGAGCAACAGGACGCTGGCGAGGCCCACATTGGATAGCCACACCATCCACTGGGGAGGCAGCGTAGAGATGCTGCCTGACCAACACACTCACGTCGCCAGCTCATAATGGACCGGCTCTCCTAAATGGAGGAAACTGAATTATCTAGCTAATACTGGACATGCTATTTGCCCCCATAAAGGCACATCTCCAGTGAACGTTGGAATGATCCACAAGACACCAATGGCAAATGATTATATTTTTACTGCAACAAAGTCACAAAAACTCCCCCCACCAAAATAAAACCATACAATATACAATGTTATGTTGCAGGGCACTGAACAACAATGAAACTTCTTTACCTCCACAAGTTTCGGCTCGGGCACACAGAGTCCATTGTGTAATGCCTGACTTAACGCCAACGCTCCTCCAACTTACCTTTATGCCGAAACTTGCAGTCGGAGGCGCAAGCTATCTTCGGATGCTAACTTTAACGCCCCGCCACGATTAACGCCCCAAAATCCAAAAGGCCCAAAATCCAACCCTTAAAAGAATTAAAACTTCCTTTGCTATCCCAATCTCAATCACACCTTTAAAAATCCAAGTTCTCAAGGGCAGAGCAGAGGCGCCTGTTTTATGTGAGCAAGCAGCGCTGTGGGAATGAAGAGGCTAAAATCATTGTGCATAAAAATATGGATCATTGTGGAGTTCATTGAGGGTTGCTGATCTTTTTCTTACTGCGCTATATTCTTCTAGTTCCTATTTTCCATCACATTTGTCTAAATCACCAGTAACTGCTGAGTGGGACGCTGGACTTTTTTTCCTCAAAGCATCAAAATCAAAATGTTTGATCATATTGAATATTTTCATGCACCTTAGTGAAACAGATTACATTATCCATCTATAGGATATCGTAACAAATATCAAACTTTATTTCCTGTTTAAATTGCCCATTTAAAGCAAGATCTTTAATTGATAACGATGTTATACTTTGCTACACAGTAGATATCTTAAGGTTTGACAAGCTGCGTGACTTGGCTTGCTATGTATCAATTTAGGCAACATAACTGGTATATCTACATCAGCTATAAACCAGTGACGTGACCATTAGATTTGGGTATCAGCAGGGATGACAAAGTGGCCAGGACTGAAGTACTGAGGAGCGGCCTGCATGAAATAACAGGCTGCACTGGATGGAACATCTGCAATATGGCTGAAGATAAGCATCCTTAGAAGATGGTAGGACTATGTCTGGCAATCCCTGAATGGAACTGGCACCTGGAGAATGTGTCATTTATGGTCAGTTTGCTTATGATAGCTGGTAGATGGACTGGAGATTAAACTATGGAAGTATCCATATTGTATCAATTTACTTTCCATAGTTACCAGAATCCTCCTGAATGAGATTGGCTGGCAAGCTTACATTCATTCAATAACTTCCTGTAGTAGATTTAGATTTATAATTTGGTAAGAGCCACCACTTGAACAGGTTTAAATAGCAGACAAATTAATTTCATAATATTGTATTAAGTGTTTCTATGTTAATACCAGAAAATGGGGGGAAAATTCAACTTGTGCCTAAAGTGGGCTCAAAGTCAGCGGAATTCTGTGTTGACCTGAGCCAAATTTGGTTTCGGCCCTCCTTTGAATGCTGCTGGCGAGCTGGGGGCAACAAATGGGCACTCGGCTGCAGCTCACTGGTCACGGGGTGGCCAGAAAATCAGCCAGCTCCTACGCTGAGCTGGCCTGCAGATCAGGTGTGGGGGCCAGTGGGTGTTCAAATGGGTCGGCAACAGGCAACCCTGCTTCTCCTCAGCCCACAGATACAAAAACTGACTATCTCCTGGACCTTTTCTTGATTTTCTCCAATGGTCACTTTAAAGGTTGTTGCTCAACACCTGGAACAACTAGGTGGAGTGTGCGTGGCACAATGCTGTGCCCATTTGAGCCTGAATCTTGCTTTCAGGGTCTTACAACTAGCGTAGGATCCCAATTTGCATGTTTAAGGATCCCAATACCTGTTAAAGGGGTTTCCCTGTATGACTAGGAAAGAAAGCTCAAATGAAAGACGGCGCCTCCGACAGTGCAGCATTCCCTCAGTGCTGCGCAATAGGTGCTACCACTGAGCTAAGGCGGACTCACAAAAAGTTGCCTGAACCAATCTAGTGTTCACCGCACTTCAGGCGTAGCAGATCATTGACATAATATTCAATGATCTAATGATGATTTCATGCTGGAAAAACAGTGGGCTGTGAGTTGATTTTCTACCCAGTTTTATTTCAAGGCCAGTAGGTGTTAAACCAACATGTTCTCTATATATGCAAGGAATCTGAATCTGCAAATCTTGATCTTAGACAGTCGAGGGAATGAAGGGCAATTTGTTGTTTTTTAGCTGGAAGAATTTCTAGTACAGTCGAAAAGGTTGATTTTACTGGTTATCAGTGTAAGACTAAACTTATATCGAACGAAAAGGGTTATTTTCAAAACTTTTATTTCTTAACTGCAAAGTATTTGCAATACATAACATATGTTTATATTTCATTATAAAACCCCTCGTAATACAATCTCTTTACATTCTATTTTCTCAGAGCTATGCTTTATTCATTTTGACATTGAGATAAAAACTTGGTCTAACTGGTTATAACCAATGCCTTAGTGTAAGCTATTTAAAGACACTGACAGTTTATCAACATCAGATTGTAACTCATTCAGTGACAGTTTTAAGATTGTCAGTTCCTCCTCAGCAGTGTCAGTTTTTGCAGGTTTCGAGAGTAAGCTGTCCACAGTTGACCCTAATGCTTCCAGGTCAGTCTTTGCTTCACTGATGGAAGATCTTAGTTCATCCATGGATGTTTCCATTGAAGATAATTTCCCATCAAACTCAGACTGTACGGTCTCTTCCATTGAGTTTAACGCAGCTGCAACAATCTTACATTTTTCATCAATTTCACCGACATCTTTTTCCAACTGCTTTAAACTTTCTTTGTGTTCGGATTGTACTTCCTCAATGTGTTGCTTCTGTTGTGATTCGAGAGCTTGCACTTCATTCTGCAGAGCATTAAGTGCTTCCTCTGTCGCCAGACTTTGCAGATCTTTCAGGTTTGCTTTTAGCGTTTGGATGTCATTACCGAGTGATACCTGAGATTCAGCCACACTTTTCATCGTTCTCAGCACTGAATCTAGATCGTAGAACTCTATTTTTTCAGATAAGTGTGTTGCAGCTGTATTCAACGCCATTACGTTTTCCTCGGTTGCAGTTAACCGGGATTCAACATTTTCATTGTTCTTTTCTATATTTACTGAAGCATCATTTGTTTTCGAAAGCAGTATTTTTTCTTGCTCATTCAAGCTGTTCTTAGTTTCCTGTAAATCTTGCCTACAATTGTGAATTTCTTCAGATACAGCATTGAGAGATATTTCAGTTTTGGAGACTGATTGCGTCAGTGCTTCATGTGCAGTCTGTTGTGAATATAAGGTACTTTTCAACTGATCAAATTTACCCACTAAAGATTCAGTTTCTTGACCCTTTGTCTCAACAGTTATTTCCAGTGAACCGATCTTTGACTTAATTTCATCAATGTCATTCTGACTCTTCGCCTGTACCTCTGTAAAAATAGCAATGTTATCATGGATTGATTTCGTTAATTCTGTTAATCTTTCCTCTACTGTTTTTTCAAGAGATGTAAAATCTCTCTCTCTTGCATCTTTTACATCTTGGATACCATCAGAGAGGTCTCGAAGGATTTCATTCTGCAGCTTTTGCAGAGTTTCACCAATTTGATTTGTCTTGCCTTCGCCCTTGTTGACTGCTTTGTTAGTTTCTTGCAGGTCCTGTTGGGTTTTATGTAAAACTGAGTCCAGTCTGTTAATCAAGACTTTTGCAGATTCCACCTGCAATAGATGAAAAAGTCTTCATAAAACAGTAATATCATAGTGTGCTAGTGACTGGAAAGTTACCACAAAATACAATGAGAATAATTACATCCATCATTCATAAATGCATCTGAATGCTTAACCTCTTGTGTAATAATTGACATTTGCTACATCTGTGAAATGGGCTGTTAAAAAACAAAATTAATTCAGGATTAGACATTCCGTGCACTCTGAATTGTTAAAAAGTCACCACAATAAACCTCAATGTACCCACCACCTTGAAATAAACACACAGAGAGAAAGGAAAAACCACACATTTGGTTTGTCAAATTAACAGATGAAAAAAGAAAATACACAGTAAATAACAATTTAGATCAAACTTAATTTCCATGGTAATAGTTATTTTCTTGTCTAATACTTTACCTGCCATAATTTTTAGGAGAAACATAAAATGCTACAGTTCCTTACAGAATTTATTTTAAAATCTTGAAATATAAATTGGAAACTTTTAAGGATCAACTTAAGTTCAAACATACACACTGGACAACATGGGCGATGTGGAGACAAAGATTTCATGAGCAGGGTATTTGCCAGTCAATCTGTTTCTTGGAGGAGGAAGAAGAGGAACAATGGAGGAATGCCAGGCAGGTTAGGCTGCAGTATAGGAAGACTATACCCACCTGCCAGTACCCTCCCACTCACAGCTGCAGGTACAGACACATCATAGGCAGTCCCTCAAAATCAAGGAAGACTTGCTTCCACTCCTAAAGTGAGTTCTTTGGTGCCTGAACAGTCCAATACGAGAGCCACAGACCCTGTCACAGGTGGGACAGATATTCGCCGAGGGAAAGGGGGGGTTGGCACTGATTTACCACACGCTCCTTCCGCTGCCTGCGCCTGACCTTTTCACGCTCGCAGCGTTGAGATTCGAAGAGCTCAATGCCCTCCCAGATGCACTTTCTCCACCTCGGGCGGTCTTCGGCCAGGGTCTCCCAGGCTTCAGTGGTGATGTTGCACTTCGCCAGGGAGGCTTTGACACACTCACCTGGCAATGACTATTGGCTCCACAGGCCCATGGTCAGCAGTCTAAATGATCAGAGGCTGTGCCAACTGCTCCAAAGACACCTGAAGTTAACATGCAAGATTGTGCTAGCATTGCCAGTGACCGTATCGGTCAGCCCTCAAGTTCTCTGCCTCCTTCTAGGCATGCTCAATGCTATTCCATGGGGAGATTCCTGCATTACCAAACAGGACCACTCTCCATGCTACCACCTAATTCAGCACCAACACCACTTTACCAGCCAGCAAACAAGGACTTTGAGTATAGTCTCACTCTATCATTTGATCACAGACTTGATTTCCTGCCTCTATATTTATTGTGCAAGCTACTAGATTTTGCCAGGCAGCTTGCTACCCAAAAAGAGTTCCCATGTTAATACCACACAATGGGGTAGAAATTCAACTTGCATTAAAAATGTGAACAGCTTTTGTAAAATAAAACTACTCACATTTTTGCCCTGTATGCAGCTGCTTGCCTTGAAATGGTTGTATTCCTTAAATTTACCTTGGGTTGTTTGTGTGCAATGCCCCCTTCCCCCAGTGAGCTTCCAACATTATCCAATGTGGCTGGAGGATCACCCACATACTGTCGATGAATCTTGACGCCATAAAATAAGGCAGAGTCATTATACTAATTGTCATCGGACTCGAATAGCACACCGCCAGACTAACACGAATAGAGGCCAATCAAGAAATCTACACTGCATGTTGCATGTTTCGTAATTAAATGCATTCCAGTCGCATGACGAAACAATTATTGGATCCAGGCGCTTCTTCAGGAAACTTGCTCATGAATTGAATATATTTTTGAACAATAATCAAGTATACCTCGATTTGTCATCAATTTATTTTAAAATGCCTTCTGATTGCTGCATTTACATAAATATACTTCACTTATATTTGTTCTGTATACTTACTGCTTTGCATGTTAGTAATACTTTCTAATTATTGTTATCTGTGTAATGCCCAAACAAAATGGTTGTTCAATGTAAATTAGTAATTTACATTCCCAATCCCAATGTCAGCAAAAATCAGTTTAAGCCACTGCTGGGTGTGTTATAGTCATCTGGTATTCATCTGCAGTATGTAAGAAGCAGTTTAGCACAGATGTTCTATACTAGTACATGATAACTCCTTGCACAAACCTTCACAGTTCAAAGTACATGATTTACAAAATAATCTTTAGTACTTAAATGGTTAAAAATCTTAAAATGAGTGTTACTAAAACTGTTACTAATTGACTTTTATATATAAAAGAGAAAGAACTTGCATTTATATGATGCTTTTCACACCCTCAGGATATTGCAAAGCATTTCACAACCAATGTGTTAATTTTTGAAGTCACTGTAGACAAACACAATGACCAAACTGCACAGACGATGGCCCCTCAAACAGAAAATTAAGACATTACAAGTTAATCTGTTTTGGTGATGTTGGTTGAGGGATACCAGTTCACTTGGACATAAGAAGACCCCACCTGTTATTCAAATAGTGGCATGAGATATTTTATTTCCACCTGAACAGGCAAATAAGACCTTATTTTTCATAATTCATCTGAAAGCACCTCTGACAATGTAGCGCTCTCTCTGTACTGCATTCAAATGTCAGGTGAAATTATGTACATAAATCTGGCATGGAGCTCAAACCCACAACCTTCCAACACAGATCTGAGAGTGTTGCCAACTGAGTTAAACTGACATATGTTTCAAATAACTGCTGGTAAACATCACTCCAATTAGTAATGCTTTGAACACCTCTGCTGGTAAAAACATTTTATTCAGCTCTTCACATGACATACATAAATAGGCACATACAAATAAACAGAAAAGTGGAAGAAAATGCTTTGTTATTAGGAGTTAAATATGCGTCTCTCTGTGCTGGTTTCCATTGTAGAACTTGTGCCATGTCATGATGTTGGTATGGTGGCACCAACAGTGCAGCCTCACATTGCAAGTTTTAACTGGTGTCAGAGGAAGTGAGACAACAATAACAACATTTATATAATGCCTTTAGTGTAGAAAAACACCTCAAGGCACTTAACACCTCTGAGAGGTGATCTTGCACTCTTTTCAATTTGCAGTGGTAGCAGCAATGTGGAATACTGCAAAGCCTCATTTTTAGTCACTCTTCTCAAATCAGATAACTTTGTTTTATCATCATTCAGAAAGTGCTCATTTCCCCATCAGTTCTTCTCAATTTGAGAAAAACTGACCATAGTTAGAGGTCAAGAAAGAAGTGCACATGTATGGTGCAGTTCTGGAATATTCAGCAATGCAAGCAGATAATCTAACAATGGGTGCCTTCTTGCATCACTAACTACATGCTGTGGGTACTCCACTGGTGCATGTAGTGTAATAAAGGCTTAATAATTTCTGTACCAGTTATTCCTAGACTATTTTGTGCTTAACATACATTTGGCCGAACTATTCTTCCCTTTTTTCCCAATTATTTTGATTTTAAAGTCTGCAGATAACAACCTAACCCTACCAGACCCAAACTCTCCATAAGTTATTGATTACTTCAAATTATTCACCGGATGCTGCATCAGATGGTGTAATTGACAGACAGTGCTGTACTCGCATCACCTCTGGCTTTCCATTAATGGATGGAGTTAGCTATTTCATGGCATTATATTTTCTTCTCCGTGCCAAAAATGTGAATGTGTTCTATTATCTCAGAAACTATTTCTGCTGGTTATGGAGTCTAGGACTAGGAGACACAGCGTAGAACATAGAGCCAGATCCTACAGGAGTGAAGTTAGGAAATACTTTTACATACAAAGTGTGGTAAAAGTTTGGAACTCTCTTTCACAAATGGCAGTTGATTCTCAGACAATTGTTAATTTTAAATCTGAGATTGACAGATTTATGTTAACCAAAGATATTAAGGGATATGGGGCAAAGGCGGGTATATGGAGTTTGGTCGCAGATCAGCCATGATCTCAGTGAATGGTGGAACAGGCTCGAGGGGCTAAATGCCTTTTCCTGTTCCGATGTTCCTATGTCTCATCTGAGAGATGATACTTCCACCAATGCAGCACTCTTAAGTGCTATACCACTTAATAATGGGGCTGGAAACCACAAACTTCGAACTCAAGCACAAGAGTTGTACCAACTGAGCCACACATAACTTGAGAAGATTGCAAAGGAGCTACCACTGCAGTTAAATATTTAAACTGAAACTATTAAATAAGTTAATCAGATAAAGTAAATAAGTAATTGGCTGGATGGTGTGCAATGCAGAACACTGAATGAGATTGTGGAAGAGATACCAAATGCATGAACCATAAATTTCAAAACATCTTTGGAAATGGAAATGGTGCCAAAGGATGGGAGGGTGGTAAATGTTATCGCAGTTGTGGTTAAATATCTTTTTTTGAGAATTTGCTCTGGTCTGGAGCCTCACTTAACAGGAGCATGTATTGGAGAATTCAGCATGGAACTCAGCGCAGTTGATTCATAGCACTTATGATTTTTCTGGATTGGAAGCATTGACCTCAATGCCCAATTCTCCAATTTGCACTCCCATCAAGCAAGGACCTATGCCAAGTTTAGAGCTTTACACATGTAATCACTGGAGTCCATAATATGGGATTAAATTCCTGAAAACTTGGAACTGCATGGGCTAATCAGGTATACTCATTAACACTCATTGAATTTTTCAAGTCACTATGTGTAGACACAGGATGCTGTGGATCTTGTAAATATGGATTTTCAGAAGCTACGGTGCCATGCAAGAGCCTTGTTAAAAGAAGTCAAAAGTACATGATATTAAAAGGTAATGTCGCTGTATGGGACAGTAGGGGTAAATAGACATGTTTTATATTGCTGGGATGTAGGGACTACTTTTGCTTTCTATTTTTATTATTGATTTGGCAGGAGACAAATGATACTGAATCTTGCTGCTAATACCAGATTGAGGACAAGGCAAACAGCAGGGAAGAATGCAGAAATTTCTGGATGCATAGACAGATCAGTAGAGTGGACAAATGTAGTTTAATGCAGAGCAATTTGAAGTAGCACATTTTTGGGAAAATAACAGTGAATGGAGACTTACCTTAAATAGCAAGATTCTTAACATACTGAAGGAAAATCGAAATTTTGCAGTGCAGATACATAGGTTCTTAAAGGCGAGAGTGCCGGCAGATGATGTGTTCAGTAAAGCAAATAGTGTTCTGGGTTTTACAATGGGGCATCGAAGAAAAAAAACAAGGAAATGATGTTGAATTTTTAAAACAAGATATTGGCTCGGCCACAGTTGGGAGTATTGTGTACAGTTCTGGGGCCTCCCTAAATAAACTGAAAAACTAAGGCTGATCAAATAGAGATTTTCAAAATTATAGAAGGGTTCGAGAGAGTAAATTGTAAATTATTTTTTCCACTATTTGGCAAATTGGTAACACGAGAGGACAAAGGAAAAATTAGAAGAATTTTTCCAGCGTTATTACAGTATGTATACTTTACCACAACTGGCTATTAAAGCACAGACGACAAGATCATTTAGAAGGGAATTTAGTTAACCATATACAGGGAAAGGGCAGAGTAGACAACCCCACTTAAAGATCTAGTACCAACACGGGTGAAATGGACAAGTGGCTGCCTTCTGCAACTTCTGTGATCCGATAACTCTGGTATTGAGGTATCTCTTTCAGGGATTATTTGAAGAACTTTGCAATGCTATTCCTACCTCTCAATTACGTTTGTGTTTTTCCTTGTGGGGCCAACTTTTGATTATATCATTTTGACCTCTGTGCATTTACTTGCATGTTTTTGCCATCCTTTATTGTTCAATATTGCTACTTTATTGATTGTTTTTGCAATCACGATAGCAGGACTATGCCTGAGGAATAGGAAGCATTGTTTGTGTTCCAAAAGATGCATCGTTAAATTGTCAAACTGTTTCATTAAAATAAACAACAACAGTCTCAGAAAAACGTGCCTTTCACTGTTTATTTTTGGACATCATTTTGCACTTTTACCACCAGCCCTCTATGAAATGGAAATTATTTGCATTCCTTCGCATATATTTACATATTAAAAGTGCCTCATTGAGGTGGGAGATTGTAATAATAGCAACTGACTCTGACTTGATGTCTTAATTCGACCCTGCGTTAAGGTGCCATTTTCAGAAACTTCGTGCTTGGGTGGTAACTGGAAGGCACCATATAGTTGTCCAGGGGCGCAGTTATACTGACAACTTCACGTTGATGAGAATTTGTTGATGCACACTCAGTGCAACTGGGAGACGACGGAGCACCCTGACAACTGCTTCAGGAGGCGTATCATTCTGTTTTGACTTTGCACCCAGCATGGTACAACTTATTGTGTAAATGGCCTTAAAGCCCACAAGTGTGAAAATGAGCAATACTGATTTGTTTAAAGAGAGAAACCGTCTCCATTCACTTCAACCACAGGACTGCAAAATAGAGCAGAGTGTTTCAGGCTCGCTTTAAAAGGGGAGTGCTGAAGAAGAGAAACTCTTACCTGTTGCAGAACAGTTTCCATCTTCTCGGCCAGTTCGTTGCTTTGAAGGGACGTTTCTTCGGCCCTCTTGTTGAAATGGTCGATCTGCTCCGAGAGGCTGTGGATATACCAGCCAAAAGCGGCAGCCGCCGCAGCCAGAATTAAAAAGAGCAGGAAACTCACGGCCGTCCCAATGGCCGAGCCCGGCCCCGCTTTACTGCCCTTCCAGCTCCGCTTTGCCACGTCATCCTGCAGAGTGTGAGAACCCCGATCAGAATTAGTTTTATTTCTTTGCTTCACTGAAGACATACTGCAAGAATGTGCAATCTCGGTCACAGAAAGAGCCGAGCCCAGCGATCTGGGGCCGGTTGCTGCTGTCAGCGCGGTGTGTCCCTGCAACTAAATGTGACTGTGAGACGGCCAGACAGAGGAGGAGCGTGGGCGGCTCGCACAGAAGTTGGGTTGGATGTTCAGCCCTGGAAGTTGCTTCAAAGCCTGATGTTTCAGCGCCTGGGGCTGCAGTGATTTGTACAGGAGCGGGACCACTACTGCCACGTACTCTGGGAGGGGTACAGGCGCATTTAGATGCAGTTACATCACCTCCCGATATCTCACAACTTCACTCATTTTTCGCACAAACCATTGTTAACATGGCATTTGAACCATTCTGGCGCTGCTGTGCCGCAGTGCCCCCCCCCCCCCCACTTATTGTTTGTCCCTCTCTCTCCCCCTTATTGTTTGAGCTGCAATCGTGCTTCACCGTCCCTTTCCCATTTCCCACTTTGTCACGCAGCGCAATATTTTGCTGTGATTTGATCATTGGAACGCAACCACGCAATGAGTTGCGGGCAATCCCCGTACATTTGCAGGCACGTATCACCCATTTTACTGGACAATATTGCCAACAGGCAATACAACCAATCGTGCTGCAATTGTGGAAATAGCTTCGGGGAGATGGGAACTGACGGGCAAAATGTCCGTTACTATAAGGATCAAGGAACCTTCCTTGCGTCGTAAGTCTCCCCGGGACCACGAACCCGAGTCCTACCAATCCGAGGTTTGGATCCACATTGCTGCCACTGCCCGACCCACTCAACGTGGCAGTCTGGCTACAAAGCAAAGCGACCGAGCGACTGGTCCAAGAGACGCATACTGGGGGGGGAGGGGACATGAGCGAAATCACCAGATAAATTGACGAATCTGTGAAATTGAACACATCCGTCGACATTTCAGTAAAGTTGGTAAAGGGCATTGCTTCTCTCTCTCGTCATCACATACATCCTGTCATGTATTTTACATTATTATATATAACTGTATCCTAACATGCTATACATGACTGTAATAAGATATGACCTGTAACCACCAGCATACCTTACCACCAGGGGTGCACTTGCAAGAGACAGGTAGAAAAGGACAGGTTAGGCAAGAGCAGCATTCCAGAGCTGTGAAATAAAGGTGCAGGTCCAGAGTGACCTTGACTTCACTACATGCCTCGTGTGAATCTGTACTGAGGGGACAGGACTTTACACATCCAGTACAAATATAGAAACTTGTACTATATTTGTACAGGTGTAGGAGTACGCCAACCGGCCCTTCGAGCCTGCACCACCATTCAATAAAATCATGGCTGATCATTCCTTCAGTACCCCGTTCCTGCTTTCTCTCCATACCCATTGATCCCTTTAGCCATATCTAACTCCCTCTTGAATATATCCAATGAACTTGCATCAACAACTCTCTGCAGTAGGGAATTCCACAGGTTAACAACTCTCTGAATGAAGAAGTTCCTCCTCATCTCGGTCCTAAATGGCTTACCCCTTATCCTTAGACTGTGTCCCCTGGTTCTGGACTTCCCCAACATTGGGAACATTCTTCCTGCATCTAACCTGTCCAGTCTCATCAGAATTTTGTATGTTTCTATGAGATCCCCTCTCATCCTTCTAAACGCCAGTGAATACAGACCCAGTCGATCCAGTCTCTCCTCATATGTCAGTCCTGCCATCCCGGGAATCAGTCTGGTGAACCTTCGCTGCACTCCCTCAATAGCAAGAACGTCCTTCCTCAGATTAGGAGACCAAAACTGATATTCCAGGTGGGGCCTCACCAAGGCCCTGTACAACTGCAGTAAGACTTCCCTGCTCCTATACTCAAATCCCCTTGCTATGAAGGCCAACATACCATATGCCTTCTTCACCGCCTGCTGTACCGGCGTGCCAACCTTCAATGACTGGTGAACCATAACACCCAGGTCTCGCTGCAGCTCCCCTTTTCCTAATCTGCCGCCATTCAGATTATATTCTGCCTTCGTGTTTTTGCCCCCAAGGTGGATAACCTCACATTTATCCACATTATACTGCATCTGCCATGTATTTGCCCACTCGCCTAACCAGTCCAAATCACCATGCAGCCTCTTAGTGTCCTCCTCACAGCTCACACCGCCACCCAGTTTAGTGTCATCTGAAACTTGGAGCTATTACACTCAATTCCATCATTTGAATCATTGATATATATTGTAAAGAGCTGGGGTCCTAGCACTGATCCCTGCGGCACTCCACTAGCCACTGCCTCCCATTCTAAAAAGGACCCGTTAATCCCGACTCTCTGCTTCCTGTCTGCCAATCAGTTCTCGATCCACGTCAGTACATTACCCCCAATACCATGTGCTTTGATTTTGCACACCAATCTCTTGTGTGGGACCTTGTCAAAAGCCTTTTGAAAGTCCAAATACACCACATCCACTGGTTCTCTCCTGTCCACTCTACTAGTTACATCCTCAAAAAATTTCAGAAGATTTGTCAAGCATGATTTCCTCATAAATCCATGCTGACTTGGACCAATCCTATCACTGCTTTCCAAATGTGCTGCTATTTCATCCTTAATGATTGATTCCAACATTTGCCCCACTACTGATGTCAGGCTAACCGGTCTATAATTACCTGTTTTCTCTCTCCCTCCTTTTTTAAAAAGTGGTGTTACTTAGCAACCCTCCAGTCCATAGTAACTGATCCAGAGTCGATAGACTGTTGGAAAATGATCACCAATGCATCTACTATTTCTAGGACCACTTCCTTAAGTACTCTGGGATGTAGACTATCAGGCCCTGGGGATTTATCGGCCTTCGTACCCATAGTACATCCGGAAGGTTATTTGTGTCTTCCTTTGTGAAGACAGAACCAAAGTACTTGTTGAATTGGTCTGCCATTTCTTTGTTCCCCATTATAAATTCACCCGAATCCGACTGCAAGGGACCTACGTTTGTCTTCACTAATCTTTTTCTCTTCACACATCTAAAGAAGCTTTTGCAATCATTTTTTATGTTTCCGGCAAGCTTCCTCTCGTACTCTTTTTTCCCCCTCTTAATTTAACCCTTTGTCCTCCTCTGCTGTATTCTAAATTTCTCCCAGTCCTCCGGCTTGCTACTTTTTCTGGTTAATTTGTATGCCTCTTCCTTGGATTTAACATTATCCTGAATTTCCCTTGTTAGCCACGGTTGAGCCACCTTCCCCATTTTATTTTTACTCCAGACAGGGATGTACAATATTAATGATGAGTATGTCAAGAATTTCAAGAGAATGATAGACAGGGTGCTTGCACGTCAGTATTTGAGGCCACTTATACGAGCAACAGTAATTTAATAGTTATAACCCGAGAGTTGTAGCTGGTCTTTATTTCATTACATCTTTAGCTAACATTTAAAAAAGACTTTCTCCCAGTTTGGCACACATCCATGGCTGTTTTTTCAAACGTTTGTATTGTGAGCACATTTGTTTTGTGAAGTTCTTTTGTGTCTGTGAAGAGTGATGGATTTATGACAAAAATACACTTTCTCCTCAGGCTTCGAAATGACCATGCCTTGCAGCTGCTGTGCAACTCCCAGCTGACCGTGTCCCACATGAAAAGGAAAAATTTTTGCTCCGCCCTTGTCTAGATGTATATAGTCGAGATCTAACGAGGAATCCGTTTGGGGTCATTTTAGTACTGGGCCTTTATAAGTTTGCACTGTGTCTTCAATTTCCTCGGAATGTCATCACACAGAGGCTAAAATCACCACAATATTTATTGATAAAGAACCCACAAAAGCATTCATATTAGGACTAGGTAAATACTGAGAATTCAGGTTAAACAAACATTCAGAGCACAAGACAATATTCATGTGAAAACAGCACAGAACGTCCACTAAAATAAAAACAGAAAATGCTGGAAACATTCACCAGGTCAGGCAGTATCTGTGGAGAGAGAAACAGAGTTAACCTGTCAGGGCGATGACCTTTCACCAGAACTAGAAGATGTTAAGAGATGAACAGTTTTCAATGAAGTACAGAGACAGGGGGAAACCCTCCCACCAGGCTTCCTGGAACAACTCCACTCCAAGCTCCCAGTTTCTCTGTTGCAAATGTTCTAATGACGCCACCTTCCACACCAGTGCTTCAGATATGTCTTCCTTTTTCCTCAACTGAGGATTCTCCTCCAACATGGTTGGAAGGGCATTCGACTGTGTCCAACCTATTTCTCACAATTTTACCCTCACCCTTCCTCTCCCTCCCAGAACCATGATAGGGTTCTCTTTGTAATCATCTTCAACCCCGCCAGCCTTCAGATTTAACGGATCATCCACTGCCATTTCTGCCACCTCCACACAATGCACCACCAAACACATCTTTCCCTCTCAGCATTCTGAAGGGATTATTTCCTCCATGATATCCTGGTCCAGTCTTCCAACTCTCCCAACAGTTGCTCCCCGTCCCCCGGCACCTTCTCATGTAAGAACAGGTGATTCAACACCTGCCTTTTAACCTACTCCCTTTCCACCGTCCAGTGCCCGAAACACTCCTTCCCAGTGAAACAGCGATTGATTTGTATTTAGTCCAACTTGGTATATTGTATTCACTGCACACGATGCGGTCTCCTCTACAACGGTGAGACCAAACACAGATTTGGTGATTGTTTTGCTGAACATCTCTGTTTAGTCTGCAAGCGTAACCCTGAGATTCCGGACGCTTGCCACTTTAATTCTCCATCGCACTCCCACTCAAACCTCTCAGTACTTGGCCTCCTACACTGTTCAAATGATGCTCAACACAAGCTCGAAGAACAACACCTCATCTTTTTATGAGGCATTTGACAGCCTAATTTGATGAAACTCATTGTTGAGGCCAAAAGGCTGTAAAGTGTTTCATCGAAAGATGAGGCATGTTCCTCGAGCTTGCATTCAGCTTCATTGGAACAATGCAGGAGGCCGAGGACAGAGAGGTCAGAGTGGGAGTGGAGTGGAGAATTAAAATAATTCATTCACCTGTCTTCGTAATTGATAAACACCTCACACCCTTATGTTGGTGAAGGTTATCTGCCATTGCCCCTCCCTGTTAAAATAGAGAGGAAAAATTAGGAACAGGAACACTCACTGACAGTGGAGTAGGGTAGAAAGACGTTATTTAGTTTAAGTCAAGCAAGATGACCGACTGATTTATTTTGTATTATTACACACAGATAGGTAGCCCCATGAGTGTGGACTGCATTGCCAGCTGTATGCCGATAGGGGATCCCCAACCCAAGCACCAACACACACCTCCTCCAATCCCAGTGGCTCTGATGCAGCCATCCTCCAGTACCAGCACCTGCTATGTGAGAACATGGAGTGGAGGTTAAGATTTAAAGTTGTTAACATAAGGACATAAGAAATAGAAGCAGGAGTAGGCTATACGGCCCCTCAAGCCTGCTCTGCCATTTAATATCATGGCTGATCTGATCATGGACTCAGCTCCACTTCCCCGCCCGCTCCCCATAACCCCTTATCCTCTTATCGTTTAAGAAACTATCAATTTCTGTCTTAAATGTATTCAATGTCCCAGCTTCCACAGCTCTCTGAGGCAGCTAATTCCACAGAGTAACAACCCTCTGAGAAGAAATTTCTCCTCATCTCTGTTTTAAATGGGCGGCCCCTTATTCTAAGATCATGTCTTCTAATTCTAGTCTCCCCCATCAGTGGAAACATCCTCTCTGCATCCACCTTGTCAAGCCCCCTCATAATCTTATACGATAAGATCACCTCTCATACTTCTGAATTCCAATGATTAGAGGCCCAACCTATTCAACCGTTCCTCATAAGTCAACCCCCTCATCCCTGGAATCAACCTAGTGAGCCTTCTCTGAACTGCCTCCAAAGCAAGTACATCCTTTCATAAATATGGAAACCAAAACTGCATGCAGTATTCCTCACCAATACCTTATATAGCTGCAGCAAGACTTCCCTACTTTTATACTCCATCCCCTTTGCAATAAAGGCCAAGATACCATTGGCCTTTTTGATCACTTGCTGTACCTGCATACTATTCTTTTGTGTTTCATGCACAAGTACTCCCAGGTCCCGCTGTACTGCGACACTTTGCAATCTTTCTCCATTTAACTAATAATTTGCTCTTTGATTTTTTTCTGCCAAAGTGCATGACCTCACACTTTCCAACATTATACTCCATCTGCCAAATTTTTGCCCACTCACTTAGCCTGTCTATGTCCTTTTGCAGATTTTTTGTGTCCTCCTCACACATTGCTTTTCCTCCCATCTTTTTATCATCAGCAAACTTTGCTACATTACACTCACTCTCTTCTTCCAAGTCATTTATATAGATTGTAAATAGTTGGGGTCCAGCATTGATCCCTGCGGCACCCCACTAGTTACTGTTTGCCAACCAGAGAATGAACCATTTATCCCAACTCTCTGGTTTCTGTTAGTTAGTCAATCCTCTATCCATGCTAATATATTACCCCCAACCCCATGAACTTTTATCTTGTGCAGTAACCTTTTACATGGCATCTTGTCAAATGCCTTCTGGAAGTCGAAATACACCACATCCATTGGTTCCTCTTTATCCACCCTGCTCGTTACATCCTCAAAGAACTCCAGAAAATTTGTCAAACATGACTTCCTCTTCATAAATCCATGCTGACTCTGCCTGACCGAATTTTGCTTTTCCAAATATCCTGCTACCACTTCTTTAATAATGGACTCCAACATTTTCCCAACCACAGATGTTAGGTTAACTGGTCTATAGTTTCCTGCTTTTTGTCTGCCTCATTTTTTAAATAGGGGCGTTACATTTGCAGTTTTCCAATCTGCTGGGACCTCCCCAGAATCCAATGCATCCACAATCCCTGCCGCTACTTCTCTTAAGACCCTAGGATGCAAGCCATCAGGTCGAGGGGATTTATCTGCCTTTAGTCCCATTATCTTACTGAGTACCACCTCCTGGGTGATTGTGATTGTGTTAAGTTCCTCCCCCCTACATCAACCTGAAACATTAACTCTGTTTCTCGCTCCACAGATGCTGTCTTACATGCTAAGTGTAGCATGCAACTTCAATGCATTTAATCACCTTTTGTTTCAGTGCTTTTTAAAAAAACTTGTGTGAATGCATTTTGATTTAAAAACCCAACATTTAAATGTAACTTTTTTCCAGAGAGCAGAGTTTTGGGTAAGAATAAGCAGAGTGGGTCAGGAAGGGACATAGAGAGTAACAAAAGTAATAGGGTGTCATTGACTAAGGTGACTTCAGGGAAAAATAGAAAAAAGTCAAAGCTAAAGGCACCATATCTGAATGCACGAAGCATTTGCAACAAAACAGATGAATTAATAGCGCAGATAGAAATTAATCGGTTTGAACTAATAGCCATTATGGAGACGTGGTTGCAAAGTGACCATGGTTGGGAGCTAAATATTCCAGGATACTTAACTTTTAGAAGAGAGAGGCAAAATGGAAAAGGAGGAGGGGTAGTCCTGATGATAAAGGATGGGATAAAGATAGTGGAGAGGAAGGATCTTAGCTCAGAAAATCAAGAAGTAGAAGTTTGGGTGGAGCTAAGAAATAGCAAGGGGCAGAAAACATTGGTGGGAGTTGTTTATAAGCCCCCAAACAGTAGTGGTAATGTAGGGCACAGTAGAAATCAGGAAATTAAAGGTGCATGTGACAAGGGTAATACTGTCATTAGAATCATAGAAATTTACAGCACGGAAGGAGGCCATTTTGGCTCATCGTGTCTGCACTGGCCAACTAAGAGCTATCCAGCCTAATTGTGGGGGACTTTAGTCTACATATAGGCAAACCAAATATGCTGCAATAGAGTAGAGGACAAATTCATGGAATGTATTCAAGATGGTTTTCTAGATCAGTATATTGAGGAACCAACTAGGGAACAAACTATTTTAGATCTAGTATTGTGCAATGAAAAAGGGTTGTAGTAAAGGGGCCTTTAGGGAAGAGTGACCATATGATAGAATTTTATATTGAGTTTGAAAGTGATTTAGTTAAGTCCGGAACTAGGGTATAAAATCTAAACAAAGAAAACTATGTAGGTATGAGGGGCAAGTTGGCTAAGGTAGATTGAGAAACTACATTAAAAGGTATGATGGTAGACGAGCAATGGCCAGCATTTAAAGAGTTAATACATAATTTACAACAAACATACATTCCTTTAAGGCGCAGAAACCCCACAGGAAAAATGGTGCAGCCGTGGTTAAAGAAAAGTTAAAGATACTATTAGATCAAAAGAAGAGGCTTATAATGTTGCCAAAAGGAGCAGCAAGCCTGAGAATTGGGAGGATTTTAGAAATCAGCAAAGGAGGACCAAAAAATTGATAAACAAAGGGAAAATAGAATATGAGAGTAAACCAGCGAGAGACATAAAAATAGATGGTAAAAGCTTCTATTGGTATGTAAAAAGGAAAAGATTAGCGAAAGTAAATGTGGGCCTCTTACAGGCTGAGACAGGAGAAATTATAATGGGGAATAAGGAAATGGCAGAGAAATTAAACAAATACTTTGTGTCTATCTTCACAGAAGAAGACACAAAAACCTCCCGGATATAGTGTAGAGCCAAGGGTCTAGTGAGAATGAGGGACTGAAAGAAATTAGAATTAGTATAAAAATAGTACTGGAGAATTTAAGAACTGAAATCCAATAAAACCCCTGGACCTGATAACCTCCAACCTCAGGTTTTGAAACAGGTGGCTATAGAGATAGTGCATGCATTGGTTGTCATCTTCCAAAATTTCATAGATTCTAGAATGGTTTCCGCAGATTGGAAGGTAGCTAATGTAACCCTGCTATTTAAGAAAGGAGGGAGAGAGAAAACGGGGAACTACAGACCAGTAGCCTGACATCAGTAGTAGGGAAAATGCTAGAATCTATTATTAAGGACGTGGTAACCGGGCACTTAGAAAATAATAATAGGATTGGGCTGAGTCAACACGGATTTATGAAAGGGAAATCATGATTGACAAATCTGTTCGAGTTTTTTGAGGTTGTAACTAATAGAATAGATAAGGGGGAACCAGTGGATGTGGTGTATTTGGATTTTCAGTCGGCATTTGATAAGATGCCACACAAGAGGTTATTAAACAAAATTAGGGTTCATGAGATTGGGGGTAATATAATAGCATGGATTGAGGATTTATTAATGGACAGAAAACAGAGAGTAGGTTTAAACGGGTCATTTTTGGATTGGCAGGCTGTAACTAGTGGGGTGCCACAAGGATTGATGCTTGAGCCCCAGCAATTCACAATCTATATCAATGATTTGGATGAGGAGACCAAATGTAATATATCCATGCTGATGATACAAAGCTGGATGGGTATATAAGTTGTGAGGAGGATGCAAAGAGGCTTCAAGGGGATATAGATAGGCTAAGTGAATGGGCAAGAGCATGGCCAATGGAATATAATGTGGAGAAATGTGAAGTTATCCACTTTGATAGGAAAAATAGAAAAGCAGAGTATTTTTTAAATGGTGAGAGATTGGGAAATGTTGGTGCTCAGAGGTCCTGGGTATCCTTGTACATAAATCACTGAAAGTTAACATGCAGGTACAGCAAACAATTATGAAACCAAATGGTATTTTGACCTTTATTATAAGAGGATTTGAGGATAAGAGTAAAAACATCTTATTGCAATTATATAGGGCCCTGGTGAGACCACACCTGAAGTATTGTGTCCAGTTTTGGTCTCCTTACCTAAGAAAGGATATTCTTGCTTAGGGCGACGGTGTTGACTTTGAAGCTTCTGAGTTCCCGGGCAATGATAGCAGTACGGCGTCATGGTCTGGCGCTGTTGGGATTGTCTATGAGGGTCCTGACGTTCCAGGTCCCGAACATCATTTTGAAGGATGGAAGATGCCTGTGCGTGAGTTCTTTAAACGTGGGGTGGCTGTTGCACACCGGCTACCAGACGGGCTTAGGAGAGCAAGGTCTTGGTCCAGTGGCAAGGAGGTTCAAGACGACTGGAGACCAGGCGCTACTGTATGGGCCTAGTTGCCTATGGTGGGATGTGAACCGTAAGCTCGGCGCTGAGCAGCGCCCTTCGGTGAGATGGTGAGAGATCCAAGGCGTGGAAAGTGGGGGTGAGAGATTTGAGGTAATGCTTCCCTCTCCCAGGTGTTAGCTCCTGACTAAGGGTAGGCATTGGGTTGGCCACAGCAATTGTGCACACCATGTGCTCGCCAGGGGTTCTGTGGCTGAGTGGGAACAGCGGCTGGTGGATGGCCTGATTGTCGTCGGAGGGATGGAGGCCTGAATGTCGCCGGAGGAATGGAGGCCCGAATGTCGCTGGAGGAGTGGAGGCCTGAACATTGCCAGAGTAACTAGTGGTGTGCCGGAGGGATCAGTGCTGGGACCTCAGCTATTTACAATCTATATTAATGGCCTAGATGGAGGGACTGGGTGTAACGTATCCATGTTTGCTAACAATGCAAAGCTAGGTAGGACATGAAGCTGCGAGGAGAACACAAAGAGGCTGCAAAGGGATATAGATAGTTTAATGTAGGAAAATGTGAGGTTATTCACTTTGATAGGAAGAATAGAAAATCTGAATATTTTTTACATTTTGAGAATTTTTAAAATGTTGGTGTTCAGAGAGATTTGGATGTCCTCGTGCAAGAAACACAGAAAGCTAGCATGCAGGTACAGCAAGCAATAAGGAGGGCAAATGGTATGTTGTCCTTTATTGCAAGGGGGTTGGAGTATAAAGAAAGGAAGTCTTGCTCCAATTGTACAGGCCCATTGGTGAGACCACACCTGGAGTACTGTGCACAGTTTTGGTCTCCTTATCTAAGGAAGGATATACTTGCCTTAGAGGTGGTGCAACAAAGGTTCAGTAGATTGATACCTGGGATCAGAGTGTTGTCCGATGATGAGAGATAGCATAGAGTGGGCCGAGACTCTCTGGAGTTTAGAAGAATGAGAGATGATCTCATTGAAACATACAAGATTCTGAAGGGGATTGACAGGGTAGATGCTGAGAGGTTGTTTCCCTTGGAGGGAGAGTCTAGAACTAGGGGGCATAGTCACAGGGTAAGGGGTAGGTCATTTAAGACTGAGATGATGAGGAATTTCTTCACTCAGAGGATTGTGAATCTTTGGAATTCTCTGCCTCAGAGTGCTGTGGATGAGTCTTTGAGTATATTCAAGGCTGAGATAGGAATTTTTGAACTCTAAGAGAATCAAGGGATATGGAGATTGGGTGGGAAAGTGGAATGGAGGTCGATGATCAGCCATGATCTTATTGAATGGCAGAGCAGGCTCGAGGGGCCGTATGGCCCAATCTTGCTCCTAATTATTATGTTCTTATGAACAGATAGCTATCAGAAAATGCTTCTTAGCAACAGTGCATTTGAAATGACTTCTTCCTCACCAAACTCTAATGTGTACTCTTTGTAACTCAATGAAGAAGTTAACTTACCTAATGCTGAAAGTGTGCCAATTTCCTATACAAAGATATTAAAATGTATAGACTTTCTTAACAGTGAAAATTTGACCAAAATTCCGTGCTCGTCACCCTTAGCATGAGTAATGCACCATAAAACCTTTCACCACACCACTGTTACAAAAACTGGAAATACAGTAATAACAAGCATATTCCATAGCTTAGCCAAGATGGACGTAAATGTTGATATAATTATGTTGCATATAATGAATGATTGAAGAAATAATGAAGCTAATATGTCCTTACTATACAGTACAAATGCACACGAGGCCCATACTAGAGCGAAGGTCACTCTGTGACCAGTAACCTTTATTAGCCAGCACTGAAGTGATGAAGGTGGATGGAGCTTCCCCTTTTATACCTGAGAGTCCAGGTTAGGAGTGTCTCCCACAGGTTCACCACCTAGTGGTCAGTGTTCTCATGGTGTACAACTTAGGTCAGTTCATACATGGATTACAATGACAGTTGAATACATGACATTACCTCCCCCCCAAAGTCTTATTGGAGTCACAGGTTAAGTCTCTCTGGTGGTTTACGCTCCCTTGTAGAGCGCCTGAGTTGGGGCTCCGGTTGTTGGGCGCTGGCCTGAGTGTCTGCTGTTTGCGGTGCCTCAGGCCTGTCTGGACTGCCCACAGTGACTGGGCTCTCCTCCACTTGGTTCTGGTGTTTGGTCACCTGTGGTGGAGTAAACTCTATATCGTGTTCTTCCTGTGCTTTTTCTATGGGGTTGCTGAACCTCCTTTTTGTTTAATCCACGTGTTTGTGGCAGATTTGTCCATTGGTAAGTTTAACTACCAGAATCCTATTCCCCTCTTTGGCAATCACAGTGCCAAAGAGGGGAATAGGAACAGTGGGGGGGAGGTGATATCATGTATTCAACTGTCATTGTAATCCATGTATAAACTGACCTAAGTTGTACACCATGAGAACACTGACCACTAGGTGGTGAACCTGTGGGAGACACTCCTAACCTGGACTCTCAGGTATAAAAGGGGAAGCTCCATCCACCTTCATCACTTCAGTGCTGGCTAATAAAGGTTACTGGTCACAGAGTGACCTTCGCTCTAGTATGGGCCTCGAGTGCATTTGTACTGTTGAGTAAGGACATATTAGCTTCATTATTTCTTCAATCATTCATTATATGCAACATAATTATATCAACATTTACGTCCATCTTGGCTAAGCTATGGAATATGCTTTTTATTACTGTATTTCCAGTTTTTGTAACAGTGGTGTGGTGAAAGGTTTTATGGTGCATCACTCATGCTAAGGGTGACGAGTACGAAATTTTGGTCAAATTTTCACTGTTGGGCCCTGCAGCGTAGTTGAGGACAAACACAGGGTGATTGACATCAATACATCGCGCCCTCGCATTCCTGTCATGGTAGTCACATTGTGACCGGCGCCTGCTCGCAACAATTTCTTTCATGGTGAGGTGTATGAGGGATAACCTGGTTTTGAGCGTCCTTTTCATTAGCAGCTCTGGGGTGGAACTCCTGTGAGCGAGTGTGGTCGGGATCTATTGGCCAACAGGAGGCGTGATAAGCGGCTTTGTAGGGAACCCACTTGGATTCTGAGCATCCCCTGTTTGATTATCTGCACTGCTCGTTCCGCCTGGCCGTTTGAGGCCGGCTTGAACGGTGCCGTTCTGACATGGTTGATACCATTCCCTGCCATGAAGTCCTGGAACTCAATGCTTATAAAGCACAGGCCATTGTCGCTGACCAAGATGTCCGGTAGACCATGGGCGGCGAACATTGCCCGTAGACTTTCTACCGTGGCAGAGGATGTGCTTGAATTGAGAATATCACACTCGATCCATTTGGAGTAGGCGTCTACTACAACCAAAAACATTTTTCCCATGAAAGGACCTGCGTAGTCCACATGGATGCGTGACCACGGCTTGGCGGGCCAGGACCAGGGGCTAAGGGGGGGTTTCCCTGGGCGCATTGCCCAGCTGGGCACACGTGTTGCACCTGCGAACACAAAGTTTCAGGTCTGCATCTATCCCTGGCCACCAAATGTGTGACCTGGCAATTGCCTTCATCATGACAATGCCCGGGTGCCATTGTGGAGTTCTCGGATGAACGCCTCTCTGCCCATCAGGGCCATGACTACTCAGTTTCCCCATGGTAGGCAATCAGTCTGAATCGAGAGTTCATCCTTGCGCCTGTGAAATGGTTTAAATTCCTCAGGGCATGCCCTGTACATGGCTGCCCAGTCCCCATTCAAGACACATTTCTTGACTAAAGACAGTAGCGGGTCTCTATTAGTCCAGACTTTGATCTGACGGGCTGTCACGGGTGAGCCTTCGCCTTTGAAAGCTTCAACAACCATGACCATCTCAGCAGCATGCTCGGTAGCCCCCTCAGTGGTGGCTAGTGGGAGTCTGCTGAGTGCATCGGCACAGTTTTCAGTGCCTGGTCTGTGCCTAATTGTATAGTCATTGGCGGCTAACGTGAGTGCCCACCTCTGTATGCGGGCCGATGCATTTGCATTTATGGCCTTGTTGTCGGCCAAAAGGGACATTAGGGGTTTGTGATCTGTCTCCAGCTCAAATTTCCTGCCAAACAGGTACTGGTGCATTTTTTTTACTGCATATACACATGCAAGCGCTTCCTTTTCTACCATCCCGTAGCCCCTTTCTGCCTGGGACAGACTTCTGGAGGCATAAGCTACCGGCTGTAACTGACCCTTGGCATTAACATGCTGCAACACACACCCGACCCCACAGGACGACGCATCGCACGTTAACACAAGTTTCTTACATGGGTCATATAGCGTTAACAGATTGTTGGAGCATAACAAATTGCGTGCTCTGTCAAAAGCCCTTTCCTGGCTGTCCCCCCAGACCCATTCGCGACCTTTGCGCAGGAGCATGTGTAGCAGCTCTAACAGCGTGCTCAATTTGGGAAGAAAGTTACCAAAATAGTTCAGGAGCCCCAGGAACTAATGCAGCTCCGTCATGTTACGGGGTTTGGGTGCTCTCTGGATCGCTTCTGTTTTGGATGCAGTAGGTCTGATCCTGTCTGCTGCTACCCTCATCCCCAGGAATTCTACCTCTGGAACTAAGAAGACGCACTTCGCCTTTTTCAGTCACAGACCTAGCCGATCCAGTCTGCGTAGCACCTACTCCAGGTTGTGGAGGTGTTCTTCAGTATCGCAACCCGTGATGAGGATGTAGTCTTGAAAAACCACCATCCTTGGAATCAACTTGAGATTTTTCATGTTTCGTTGGAAGATCGCAGCGGCCGAGCGAATCCCGAACGGACATCTGTTGTACTCAAACAACCTCTTGTGTGTCGTGATGGTGGTCAGCTTCTTCGACTCACTCGCCAGCTCCTGGGTCATGCAAACTGAGGTCAGGTCCAATTTTGAAAAAAGTTTGCCACTGGATAGCGTCGCAAAGAGGTCCTCCGCTGTCGGTAGCGGGTACTAGTCTTGGAGTGACACCCGATTGATGGTAGCCTTGTAATCGCCAGATATCCTGACCGACCCATCCACCTTGAGCACCGGTACAATCGGGCTCGCCCAGTCACTGAATTCAACTAGCGAGATGATGCCTTCCCTCAGCAGGCGGTCCAATTCTCCTTCTATCTTTTCCCGCATCACGTACGACACTGCTCTGGCCTTGTGGTGCACTGGCCTGGCGTCTGGGTTTATGTGAATCACTACCTTGGTCCCCATGAAAGTGCCAATGCCGGGTTGAAATAGTGAGTCAAATTTGTCCAGGACCTGTGAGCATGATTTCGCTCCACAGAAGAAATTGCATTGACATCGCCCCATTTCCAGTTCATGAGAGCAAGCCAACTCCTCCCCAGCAGTGCGGGACCATCCCCCAGGACAATCCAGAGTGGCAACTTGTTCTCCGAATCTTTGTAGGTCACGACCACTGTGGCGCTGCCTAGCATCGGAATGATCTCCTTTGTATATGTCCGTAGCTGTGCTTCAATCGGCAATAATTTTGGCCTCCTGGTCTTGGACGCCCACAACATGTCGAACTGTTTGAGAGTACTCATCAGGGACTGGCTGGCCCCCGTGTCTCGCTCCATTGATACTGGGATACCATTGAGGAGCACTTTCATCATTATCGGTGGCGTCCTGGTGTATGAACTGTATATGTGCTCCACTTGAACTCACTGAACTTCAGCTTCCAGCTATTTCCCCCAGTGTCCATTTGGCATCATAGGGCTTACATCGGGCCCATCCTCCTTGTACATCAACCTGGCTGCAGGCTTTCTGCACATACACGCCAAGTGACCGCTGACGTTGCAATTTCTGCAGGTATATTGCTGATACCTGCAAGCTCTGGCTGTGTGTTTGCCTCCATACCTCCAACATGAGCCGTTGTTGGAAACAAAAGGCCCATTACCAGTCGATCGTCTCTGACTGTCTCTGTAACTGTCCTTAAATGCACCATTGACAGGTGTTGATGGCCCCATCACTGGCCGCATTGTCCCTTATGATGGCATGAATTGCCATTCAGCTAGCCATTGTCTCTGTTGAATTCCCCCTTTGGGTTCGACTACATGCTCGGGCATGCCCGATTGCCCTTGTTTGCCTGAAGAACTGTGTGCTGCGTTAACAATGTTGACTCCCTGTCCATTTGCTGCATTTAAACCAAGATTTTTGTCAAACATCATTCTCGTCTCTTCCTCCCCTGAGATAAATGTCTGGGTCATCAAAGCTGCCGTTTCCAGGGTCAAGTCTTTGCTCTCAATCAGTTTCCTGAAAACCCCAGCATGCCCGATGCCCTCAGTAAAAAAGTCTCGCAGCAACTCTGCTCTGCATGCATCTGGGAACTTACATAGGCTCGCCAGTCGCCGGAGATCTGCCACGAAGTCTGGAATGCTTTGCCCTTCTTGCCGCTGATGCGTGTAAAACCGGTGTCTCGCCATGTGCATGCTGCTTGCCGGTTTAAAGTGTTCCCCGATCAACTTACTGAGCTCTTCAAAAGTCTTGTCCGCCGGCTTCTCTGGTGCTCGAAGGTCCTTCATCAGGGAGTACGTCCTGGATCCACAAACAGTCAGGAGATGAGCCCTGCGTTTGTCGGCCGAATCCTGTCCCAGCCATTCCTTAGTGACGAAACTTTGCTGCAGTCTCTCAATAAAATCTTCCCAATCATCACCAACACAGTACCTCTCGTCTGTGCTGCTATTGGCCATGCTCGCATGGTTTAAATCCCAGTTTCTCATCGCCAATAATATGTCCATACTATACAGTACAAATGCACATGAGGCCCATACTCGAGAGAAGGTCACTCTGTGACCAGTAACCTTTATTAGCCAGCACTGAAGTGATGAAGGTGGGTGGAGCTTCCCCTTTTATACCTGAGCGTCCAGGTTAGGAGTGTCTCCCACAGGTTCACCACCTAGTGGTCAGTGTTTTCACGGTGTACAACTTAGGTCAGTTTATACATGGATTACAATGACAGTTGAATACATGACAGAAACATTTGCATTTATAAAGAACCGAATCAAGATCTTAGGATCTCCCAAAGCGCTTTGCAGCCCATGAAGTAACAATGAAGATTAACATATGTGACGAAGGATCATCGACTTGAAACGTTAACTTTGTTTCTCTCTCCACAGATACTGCCTGAGCTGCTGAGTATTTCCAGCATTTTCTGTTTTTATTTCAGATTCTAGCATCCGCAGTACTTTGCGTTTGTGATGAAGATTAACAAATGGTTTCCTCAGTCACCACATTTTGTTTAATTAGAAAAAGGCACAAAAGTGAGTATTTTCAGGATTAATGATGGTAATTGACTGTATATTTTTTGAAAAGCTAAAACTTTGAAATGTCATAAAACTAACGGCGTGAATTGTTCGTCTGCTTTGTCTTTTTTGTAAGTTAACGATCTGCAATTATTCCAGATTTTCATCCGTTACAGCTTTTCTTTTTGTTTCTTTGTCAGTAAAGTGTGCTTTTACAATGCTCCCCAAACCCTCAAATAATGTCCTGTGCAGGGAATGTGTAGCATTAATCCAAATAATCAAACTGTCGTCATCAATTAGATTTTCCGAGTCCGCTCTAATACGATGCGTCTCGTTCTTCTGTATTTTCAGTTAGGTTTTGGAGATCTTTTGTACGAGCTAACCCGGTTTCTTTGGAGTTATAAGTGAGCTCATAACTTTCTCTGGGTTTGTAAATGAGCTCATAAGGAACCAAGTTTTTAGGCCTGTTAATTACGATATTTCCAGTGATGTCATTGTGCTCTTGAGGGAAAAGAACGATTCTTTGCAAGAACAAAAAAAGCTGACTCATTGAAATGTCACTGGTTTTCGTTAAAAAGCAATCTTGTTATCTGCTCCTGGCACGTCCCTCCTGTCTGGCTGATCACTTGTACAGACACCCACTGCTCTCGCTGGTCTGGTCCCAGTATTAATGACACCTCACTCTGAAACGATCACCAACTTTCCCCGTCTCCCACTCCCCCGGATATCTGGGGAAATGTGTTCTTTACATAACCCATTCATCTCCCACCCACTTCATTTAACTGAATCAGATCTGTCCGCAATCCTCACTCGGGCTTTGCCCCAATAACCTCACTCTGGTTTGTTGGACAAGTTGTGAGACTTTGTCCCGCCAGCCTCGCTCTGGTGTGAGCGGCAGTTTGCCCCGCTCTGGTGTGATTGGATGATTTGCCCCGCAAGGGCCTTGCTTTGAGGTGATTGGCGGGTTTGCCCCGCCCTGGTGTGATTGGCGGATTTGCCCCGCTAGCCTCGCTCCGGTGTGAGCAGCTTTTGCCCCGCAAGCCTCGCTCTGATCCCCGTATTGCTCAGTAACAGTAATGGACGCTACAGAGTGTGGCGGCGTAGGTGTTTGAGGGAGAGCCGGCCGGGTGCCACTATCCGCACCTGAGTATCTGGCATGAGAGCGGCTTTTTAAACATCCTCTCGACGGGGTATAAGTGATGGCGGGACTCATCAAGAAGCAGATCCTGAAGCACTTGTCCAGGTGAGCGGCGCGGTGTGTAGCACAGTTAAATGCCCACAGCTTCGACTGGGAGGCTGTCAGCGGGCCTGCCGCAGCCTCTCGGCTGGTGTGTTTCTCCAGCCCGGGGCTGTGGGAGTGGCCGCGGCCAGCCCTCTTCCTCTGCCTTGGACCCCCTCCCAGGCGCTCCCCGGTGTTACTGAACGATCCCCGGGCACCTGATATTTTTATTTGGCGCTGAACTCCGGAGGAAACCCGAGCTCGCACAGCGATGTCTCAGCATCAGACATTAATATAGATTCATGTACAAAGGCTTGCAGTGAACGGGTATGTCCGTGGTTGGAAACGCGGGGGGAATGTAGAGGCGCGCTTAAAATTGGAGAAATGCTGCGTGAGATCAGTCAGTTATATTTGAATCGGAGCGAAGAGGGAGCGGAAAGCGTTCGGCTTTTCCTCAAATGACAACCGGGAGCGAGGAATGGGAGTAGAGAAAACTTTTCACTCCCAAATCGGTGCTTTAGATTTTTAGTCGGTGATGGGGATTTGCAGCAGTTTGGTGATGCGAGTATTGCGGGTGGAAATGATGAGTTCATGGGTCCAAGTTACAGATTAATCCGGTGTTTAGTGTTGTACTCGTGACACGTCGAAACGGGGCGGAGACTGTCCGATCGCTTCAGATTTTCCAGCTCGGGATGATCTCAGCGCAGCATAGAGAAAATAAGAGACGAGCTTTGTCATTATGCACAGTATTCATATAAGTAAAGACAGGCAAATAAGTAATTTCAAACTAAGATTTGGGATTGTGCATTAAAATTGAGGCTCTCAGTTGAGTTTTATATTGAAATGAATGGGGACACAAGTATTGAAATGCTGACCTTTTGTGCTGAACACCCAGATGGTGCAGCGAAACGCATACTTGTATGTCGTTCTGATTTGGAACTGGATTGTCATGTTTTGCAGGGTAAATGATGTCACAGATTTCGTTTGGGTTGTTCCTTTACAACAACATGATATATCATTTACAAATATTTCCACTTGCTGTCATGATGTATGACGTCATACTAGCTTTTTAACATACCGGTAGGAAATGTAAACTAGAAATCCATGATATCATGCCACGTTGCTGTGGGATACGGTTAACAGTATTGTGTCTTGAATAAGTTCACCATAATTGCCCTCCTTTCTTTGTTACGAATGCGCTGTAAATGCTGTGGCTTAGGCAGCACTTGAAATACTGAAATTGCAATTGGTAGTACTTTCACCCAACCCACTTTGTCGAGCTAAATGTCATGCATTCAAAGCTAGTACCAGTCTCATCACTTGCTTTAAAGGTTACAAATCAGTCATTATGATTAAAAATTGGAATAAACAATTGTATGTTTAATAATGGGGATTAAATATAGCAAGGCTATGGGTCCTGACAATATCCCAGTTGTCGTGCTGAAGACTTGTGCTCCAGAACTAGCCGTGCCTGTAGCCAAGCTGTTCCAGTACAGCTGCAACACTTGGCATCTATCCAACACTGTGGAAAACTGCCCAGGTATGTCCTGTCCACAAAAAGCAAGGCAAATCCAATCCGGCCAATTACCGCCCCATCGGTCTACACTCAGTTATCAGCAAAGCGATGGAAGGTGTCTTCGACAGTATCAAGCAACACTCAATCTTCCTTTTCAGCTGAGCTGACAGGCGGCCGCGCGGTATTGTGCAGCTCCTGCGCAAGCAGCTCAACGGCTTTTAAATATTTGAATGGGCCGACCGCACAGCCCCTTAAAGAGAGCGCGCACTCGAAAGAACATTTAAAGCGAAAGTTGGCGGCAGTTAACCAATAACCTGCTCCCCGATGCTCAGTTTGGGTTCCACCACGGTCACTCAGCTCCAGACATCATTACAGTTTTCGTGCACACATCGACAAAAGAGTTGAATTCCAGAGGTGAGGTGAGAGTGACTGTCCTGAAATCCAGGCAACATTTGACTTCGTGTTGCACAAAGGAGCCCTCGTAAAATTGAAGTCAATGGGGATTTGGAGCAAAACTCTCCAGTGACTAGTCATACCTAGCACAAAGAAAGATGGTTGTTGTCGTTGAACACCAATCATCTCCGCTCCAGGATATCACTGCAGGAGTTCCTCAGGGCAGTGTTTTCAGCCTAATAATCTTGAGCTGCTTCATCAATGACCTTCCCTCCATCATAAGGTCAGAAGTGGGGATGTTTGCTGATGATTGCACAGTGTTAAGTTCCATTTGCAATTTCTCAGATAAGGAAGCAGTCTGTTCTCGTATGCAACAACATCTAGAAAACATCCAGGCTTGGGCTGATGACATTTGTGCCACATATGTGGCAAGCAAATAATATTTCCAACAAGAGAGAGTCGAACCACTGACCCATGACATTCAGTGGCATTACTGTTGTCAAATCCCCCACTATCAACATCCTGGGGGGGTCACCATTGACCAGAAACTTAACTGGACCAACCACATAGATACTGTGGCTACAAGAGCAGATTAAAGGCTGGGTATTCTGCAGTGAGTGACTCGCCTCCTGACTCCCCAAAGCCTTTCCACTACCTACACGGCACAAGTCAGGAGTCTGATGGAGTACTTTCCGCTTGCCTGGATGAGTGCAGCTCCAGCAACACTCAAAGCTTGACACCATCCAGGATAAAGCAGTCCACTTGATCGGCGCTGTAAACATTCACTCTGTCCATCTCTCCTGCACCGTAGCTGCAGTGTGTACCATCTACAAGTTACACTGCAGCAACTCACCATGGCTTCTTCGACAGCACTTCCCAAGCCTGCAACCTCTGCCATCTAGAAGGACAAGGGCAGTAAGTGCAGGGGAACATCGTCTCCTCCAAGTCATACACCATCCTGACTGGGAAATATATTGCTGAGTCAAAATCCTGGAATTCCCACAGTGCTGTTAGGTAGGGAGTACCTTCACCACATGGACTGTAGCGGTTCAAGGCGGCGGCTCAACACCACCTTTTCAAGGGCATTTAATCATAGGCAATAAATGCTGGCCTTTGCAGCAACACCACAGTTCTGTGAATTGTTAAAAAAAAGATTTAAATACTTGCAGTGGTTACAAAATAACCTAAAGAAGGATTTCAGATTACCTTGTAAACTGCAAAAATATTAGTTTTAATGATTTTTGGGCATAAATGTGGTTGAGCTGGCTCACTCCAGAGGTGCGCCTGCACTGCGAGCTCAGTAGACTGATCATATTGAATTTTTTGATGAAAGTTCTACCTCCCCGCCCCCCCCCCCCCCCTAATTTGAATAGGCTGCCGCCACATGAAAAGATTGCCCAAATAACTTGGCTGGGGAGCATAACTCTTGGCTGGGTGCCACCTAACCACTAAAGGTTTCAGGAAAGCAACTAAGGTACTGTAGCTATGTAGACAATGCTGCTCCTGTTGGTGCTGAACAGATGGAGATCCTGCTGCAGATGTTGCACCGCAGGAGGGTGACCCCATTTGGGGCTGAAAGCCATCTCCAGTGAAAGCACAGGTGCAAGCTGCATGGAGGGAGATCACCTGAGTCAATGCAGTCACCTTGTGCCTGTCTGCAAAGAGGAAGAAGTTTGCTGATATCAGGAGAATGTTGAAAGCAGATGTTCTGCTCATGTTTGTTTACATTTCTTATGGGGCCCACCCAAGCATGCCACAAGTCTATATTTGGAGATCTCACCCCCTTTGGGATGTATCCCTTAAAACATTATACAACTATTGTCCTTTTTCACACACCTGTTCTTTGTGCTAGAGTTGAATGGCACCGTTTTCTTGCAGGTAGAGGTAGTGTCCAAGGAATGGTAAGCATGCGGGAGATGAGGGGGTTGACTTATGAGGATAGGTTGGGCCTATACTCATTGGAGTTCAGAAGAATGAGGTGATCTTATTGAAACATAAGACAATGAGGGGGCTCAACAAGGTGGATGCAGAGAGGATATTTCCACTCCTAGGGGAAACTAAAACTAGGGTACATAATCTCACAATAAGGGGCCGCCCATTTAAAACTAAGATGAGGAGAAATTTCTTCTGAGGGTTGTAAATCTATGCAATTCTTTGCCCCAGAGAGCTGTGGAGGTTGGGTCATTGAATATATTTAAGGTGGGGACAGGCAGATTTTTGAGCGATAAAGGAGTAAAGGGTTATGGGGAGTGGGCAGGGAAATGGAGCTGAGTCCATGATCAAATCAACCATGATATTGAATGTCGGAGCAAGCTCGAGGGGCCAAATGGCCGACTCCTGATCCTATTTCTTATGTTCTTATGTTCATTTATCCTTCTAGCATGAGGCTCTCCTGCTGTTACAGGGTTTCTTAGTGGTGTCAACAGCCATGGATGCAGAGGTTAGCCCTCTTCCACCCTTTCCCACACACAGTTATTCCCCTTCCAAAAATGTAGGCATTGTGGTTTCTGCAATAAATCAGCATCCTTGATAATGGCCATTGGTGCGCACAAGGATGTTTCTGTGGTCTCACTAATTTTGTGCAAATCCTTTTATATTCATGCTCAGGCTATGAGATTGAAATGAGGAGCCAGGGTGCAGCCTGCCATACTTTGCACGCAAAGGAATCTGACAAAAGCTGTGTTCCATGTCTAGTTAATGCCTCTTTGCATTTGTTACTTTTGATACATGTGTATTGTTCTGCAAACAGCATAATGTGGAAGATGTCCCCTTTGGTGGCCTGGAAAGAACCAATACTATAAAAGCTTCATGCTCCCTTTAGTTCCACAGGATGTGCTGTTCCTGTTTCAGATGTTGTCTGTAGGTTACCCTGCAGCAGATGGTACAACTTCTGTGACAGCCTATCTTGTGAGGCAGAGGTGATGAAGACAGGACTCCTCTGACATGTCCAGGTACGCATCGGAGGAGATCTGAATTTGCTGCCTCTGCTTCACAAGACAGTGGTAGCACTCCTGCCTCGGAGGTCATGGGTTCAAGCCCCACTCGGGCCTTGAGCAAATAATCTAGATTGACAATTCAAGGCTGTATGGAGGGAGTGCTGTTGGACGTGTGGAAACATTAAACAGGCCCCATCTACATCTTCAGGTGAACAAAGAAGATCCCACAATATGATTGGAAGAAGGGAAAGGAAGTTCTCCTGGTGGTCTGGGCAATATTTATCTCTCCTCTAACACCCTAAAACTGAGTAACTGGTCATTTATCTTGCTGCTATTTGTGGGACTTCGGTGTGTGGGATGGCTGGGATGTTTGCCTATATGACAACAGTTCAAAATTAATTCACTCTCTGTGAACCGCTTTGGGACATCTTGAAGGCACAACAGGGTGCGATATAAATGTTAATTTTTTCATTCTTTACACATGAAAGGCTCTGTAAATACGGGTCCCTGGATTATGTTGGGTATGGCTGAAAGACTTAAGGCGTCATTGCACCTGCATTTGTTGACCCCTTATGAACTCCTCTTCCTCATCTAAGCAATGCAGCATGATTGGAACCCAAAAAGGAATACCCACCCTCACCATCTTGCATGGTGTGATCTGAATGCCAGCAGCAACCAGGAATAATGAAGGATAATATTGTTGGAAAAAACCACACAAAATGCAATAATGGCAGACTACCCAAGAAAATCATCTGAAGCACAGAAAAAAATGGGTAAATGTAATTTAAAAACCGAGACAAATGATTCCACTTCAAATTGATTTCCCTTTAAACAGTCTACTTTAGCAGGCTAAATCCCATACCATTTTATATCGGTCAACTGCACGCCTGGGTGGAGTCAATATCTGAAGATCTGAAATTTGGAGTCGGACCTGATTTGCATAATTGTTATTATGAGTTTTGTACGTGCATGTAGTAAGGCATCATTTTCTCCCTCCCATATCGTATGTCCAATTTGATGACCTGTGCATGGTGTGAGGCTTCACCAACAATGTGGAGCCTCACAAAATTGACTCCCTTTTATGGCTTTGCCTCAACAGCATTCTGTGTTCTCTTCACAAGCAGCAACCCCAACCGTCCCATCATACTGTCTCACCAACCTTGCCACCCAGCTTGCCCAGGGAGGGCTAACCTTGCAAATCTCCTCCACATCCAACTCACCCCTCCAAGCAATGACCATGTGCATTCTGGCAGTAGGTCAACCATCAAGGATGCTCTCAAAATCTCCTTGCAGAATGTCTGTTCACTTTCAAAAAGGCCCTTGCCATCCATGACCTTATCATGGATGACTGCATTGACATCATGGCACTAACTGAAACTTGGCTGAGGGATGATGACACAGAACCTTTACTCGAAGCCTCCCCTCCCGGCTATACCTTCCACCACTTGCCCCACCCAGACTGCCATGGTGGCGGTATAGTTCTCATCACTAAATCATACCTTGGTCTGTTCCCCTACTGCTCTGGCACTTTCTCATCTTTTGAAATTCTCATTCTCTACCGCCCACCCAAATATACTAAAAATGTTATCACGGATATATCCTCACTGCTTTCCTCCCTCAGCCTATGCATCGAGCGATTTCTCATCCTCGGTGACTTCAACCTCTATCTCAATTCATCATGCTCTCTCTCCTCAGTTCACTACCCTCTGTCCTCCCTTAATCTCTCCCTCCATGTAAATTCCTCAACCCATATTCACTACCACCCCCTTGACCTTGCAATATCTCGTGGCCTTACTATTCCAACCATATCAATTAAAGATAAAACCATCTGTGACCATTTCCTTGTATAGCTCTCAACCCACATCCCCCTTCCCAATCCAAACCTACTTCCTTCTGCATCCGCCCCTAGAAAAAGCTCTCTCCAAACTCTCTTACAACTGCACTTATCAACTCAAAACTGTCCAACCATTGGCCCTCTTTTGAGAGTGACATTTCTGCAGCCACCGATCTGTTTAAACACAACCTCACCACCACCTTTGATGCCCTAGGCCCTATTAAAAAGATTACTCTCTCCCACACTGGTACAGCCCTCACCTTCGCTTCCTCAAGTCAAAAGGGCGCAGACTTGAACGGATGTGGCGGACAACTGGTTTAGCCATTCACCGCCAGATCTGGCTCGAACATATTGGGTCCTACTCTTATCGACAAAAACTGCTCACTATTCCAGGATCTTTCTGCAAAAATAACCCCCTGCTACTATTCTCTACTTCCACCCGTCTCCTTAAACCCCTCTTCCCTGTCTCCACCACACTCGCCTCCAACAAGTGTGAGGAGCTCATGGATTTCTTTGTCTCACAGATTGAGACCATCCGATCAGCTGCCTCTGTGAGTTGCCTTCTTTCACCTAGCCCACAGGGCCAAACTTCAAATGACGTTCCCACCTGCCCCAGCCCTGAACTTGCATCTTTCTCTAGTTTCTTTTTGATCTCCCTGTTGATCTCTCCAAGTTCATCTTGTCCATGAGATCCATTTCCTGCTCTCTTGACCCAATTCCCACTAAACTGCTGACCACCCAACTTCCTTTTTTGGCTCCCATGTTAGCCGATATTGTTAATGGTTCTCTGTCCTCAGGTACTGTTCCCCTCTCCTTCAAATCTGCTGTCGTCATCCCTCGCCTCAAAAAAAAGGACCCCACTTTGCTTGCTAGCTATCGCCCCATCTCCAACCTCCCTTTCCTGTCCAAAGTACTTGAACGTGTTGGCGCCTCACAAATCTGTGACCATCTTTCCATGAATTCAAAGTTTGAATCCCTTCAATCTGGTTTTCGCCCCTGTCACATTACCGAAACGGCTCTCATCAAAGTCACAAATGACATCCTTTGTGACTGTGACAAAGGTAAACTATCCCTCCTCGTCCTTCTGGACCTGTCTGCAGCCTGTGACACAGTTGACTGCTCAATCCTCCTCCAACGCCTCTCCACCAATGACCAACTAGATGAGACCGCACTCACCTGGTTCCATTCTTTATCTAATCGTAGTCAGAAAATCTCCTGCAATGGGTTCTCGTCCCACTCCTGCATCGTTGCCTCTGGTGTCCTCCAAGGATTTGTCCTTGGCCCCCTCTTATTTCTCATCTATTTTTTATCTATATGCTGCCCCTTGGCGATATCATCCAAAAACACGGTGTCACTTTCCACATGTATGCTGATGACACCCAGCTCTATCTCTCCACCACTTCTCTCGACCCCTGCTTGCTATCTAAATTGTCAGATTGCTTGTCCGACATCCAGTACTGGATGAGCAGAAATTTTCTCCAATTAAGTCATTATTTTTGGTCCCCGCCACAAACTGCGTTCCCTAACCACTGACTCCATCCCTCTCCCTAGCATCAATCTGAGGGTGAACAAGATTGTTGGCAACCGAGGTGTCATATTGGACCCTGAGATGAGTTTCCAGCTAAATATTTGCGGAATAACTAAAACCGCCCTTTCCCACCTCCGTAACATTGCCCACCTCCGCCCCTGCATCAGCTCTTCTGCTGCTGAAACCCTCACATCATGTCTTTGTTACTTCAAGACATGACTACTCCAACTCACTCCTGGCCAGCCTCCCACATTCTACACTACATAAACTTCAGGTCATCCAAAACTCTTTGTACTAACTCGCACCAAGTCACGATCACCCGTGATATACCCCTGTGCTTTCTGACATACATTGGCTCCCGGTTAAACAATGCCTCGATTTTAAAATTCTCATCCTTATTTACAAATCATGCCATGGTCTTGTCCCTCCCGATCTCTGAAATCTTTTTCAGCCTCACAACCCCACAAGATGTCTGCGCTCCTCAAATTTTGGCCTGTTGGACATCCCTCATTATAACTGCGCAACTATCGTGGTGGCCGCACCTTCAGTTGTTTGGGCACTAAGCTCCCTCCCGAAACCTCTCTGCCTCTCTACCTCTCTTTCTTCCTTTAAGATGCTCCTTAAAACCTACCTCTTTCAACAAGCTTTTGGTCATCTGCCTTAACTTCTTTTGTGGCTCGGTGTCAAATTGTGTAACACTGTTGTGAAGCGCCTTAGGACGTTTTACAACTTTAAAGGCGCTCTTTAAATAAAAGTTATGTTCTTCATGTGATGATCACGCAATAATGATTGTGATGTAATTACTACAGATTTATTAGCAATTATCTGAAAAGCACTGGGAAATGGCATGTTTATTGTACTGAAAAGTAATTGATTAGTAATTAGACCTCACAAATTGATGAGGTCTGCATACACCACATCAATTATTGCTTGGGCTATCCATCAGACATTACATGGATTACTGGTTTCCTTGTTGAGAGGCTGAATAGTTTTATGTGAGTGTGAACGTTTTTCACAATGGTGGAATTGCCTCCAAAATGTGAAATTTGTGATCCACATCACAGAATAAGAACATAAGAATTAGGACCAGGAGTAGGACATTCGGCCCTTGAGCCTACTCTGCCATTCACTCAGATCATGGCTGATCTTCGACTTCAATTCCGCTTTACTGTCCTTTCCCCACATCCCTTAATATTCAGGAATCAGTTTGGTGAACCTTCGTTGCACTCCCTCTATGGCAAGTATATCCTTCCTTAGCAAAGGAGACCAAAATTGTGCACAATACTCCAAGTGTGGTCTCACCAGGACCCTATAATAATTGCAGTAAGACATCTTTACTCTTGTACTCAAATCATCTTGTAATAGAGGTCAATATACCAGTTGCTTTCTTAATTGCTTGCTGTATCTGCACGTTAACTTTCGTGTACAAAGACACCCAGGTCCCTCTGAACACCAACAACAAAAGCCAGCCCCCAAAAATTGAATTGTCTAACCATTAGAATTGAATTACTATCCACAATTAAGTAATTACAAGGCAGTGAGATGATTTAAATTTCCCCAAAGACAACTGGATTTACTTTCATAACTACTGTCATACCAGAAGTCATAATGATTATTTTGTGCTTTACCTTTGTTACTGGCAAACTTTTTACTGGTGAGTGTCCCCTTTGAAAAGCTACCCCATTAAAATTAAAAAAAAAAATCTCATTGTTCTTAAATGACTTTGCAAGGTCTGATTATTACTGACTGATGACTAACTTCAAGGATTCTTTTTGAAGTTGGAGATGGGCATTTTATATCACATGCAACGAGGGAAAATATTTTATTTTGCAGCAGATTGTAACTTGAGTTTTTCACATCTGAAAGCCAAGAAAGCCAAGATGTGCTGAAATCAACACTGCATTTAACATTTTTAAATCTATCCTGTTATCATCATTTGAGTTGAGCTGAGAATTTTGATTCTCAGTGGTTCTTATAATATCACATAATCAAGCACATAATGTAAGCTGACACTCTAGTGCAGTTTTTGGGCAGTGCTGTGTTTTCAGGGGTGCCGTGTTTCAGATGAGATGTTAAACTGAGACCTTATTTCCTGGTTGGCAACCAGTAACTAGTGGGGTGCTGCAGGGATTACTGCTGGGACCCCAACTATTTACAATCTATAATAACGACTTGGAAGAAGGGACTGAGTGTAACGTAGCTAAGTTTGCTGACGATACCATCATCATCATAGGCAGTCCTTCGGAATCGAGGAAGACTTGCTTCCACTCCCAAAGTGAGTCCTTTGGTGGCTGAACAGTCCAATATGCGAGCCACAGACCCTGTCAGACGTGGGACAGACATTCGTGGGGAAGAGGGGGGTGGGACTGATTTGCCACACGCTCTTTCCGCTTGCGGCATTGAGATTTGAAGAGCTCAACACCCTCCCGGATGCACTTTCTCCACCTAGGGTGGTCATCGGCCAGAGACTCCCAAGTGTCAGTGGTGATGTTGCACTTTAGCAGGTAGGCTTTGAGGGTGTCCTTGTAACGTTGCTGCTGCCCATCTTTAGCTCGTTTGCCGTGAAGGAGCTCCGCAAAGAGCAATTGCTTAGGGAGTCTCTTGTATGGCATGCGAACGATGTGGCCCGCACAGCGAAGCTGATCAAGTGTGGTCAGTGCTTCAGTGCTGGGTATGTTAGCCTGGGCGAGGACACTGATGTTGGTGCACCTGTCCTCCCAGGGGATTTTCAGGATCTTGCGGAGACATCGTTGGTGATATATCTCCAGCGACTTGAGATGTCTTCTGTACATCGTCCATGCCTCTGATCCATACAGGAGGGCGGGTATTACTACAGCCCAGTAGACCATGAGCTTGGTGGTAAATTTGAGAGCCTGATCTTCGAACACTTTTTTCCTCAGGAGGCCATGTTGAATCTCTGCATAATTGTCGATCTTTGTTGATAAAAGGCTCCCAAGGTATGGGAAGTGGTCCACATTGTCGAGGGCCGCACTGTGAATTTTGATGACTGGGGGCAGTGCTGTGCGGCGAGGACAGGCTGGTGGAGGACCTTTGTCTTACAGATGTTAAGCGTAAGGCCCATGCTTTCATATGCCTCGGTGAATACATCTACTATATCCTGGAGTTCAACCTCAGAATGTGTGCAGACGCAGGTATCGTCCGTGTACTGCAGCTCAACGACAGAGGTTGGGGTGATCTTGGACCTGGCCTGGAGGCGGTGTAGCTTAAACAGCTTCCCGCTGGTTCTGTAGTTTAGTTCCACTCCAGCGGGGTGCTTGTTGGCTGTGAGGTGGAGCATGGCAGCGAGGAAGATTGAGAAGAGGGTTGGAGCGATGACGCAGCCCTGTTTGACCCCGGTCCGGACGTAGTGGGTATGTAGTGGATCCGTTGGTAAGGATCACTGCCTGCATGTTGTCTTGGAGCAGGTGAAGGACGTTGACAAACTTTTGGGTGCATCCAAAACGGAGGACTGACGCTCACGGTTGACCGTGTCAAAGGCCTTTATAAGATCGAAAAAGATCATGTATAAGGGCTGGCGCTGCTTCCTGCATTTTCCCTGCAGCTGTCGCACTGCAAAGATCATGTCCGTTGTGCACCGTAGGGGGCGAAATCCGCACTGTGATTCCGGGAGGAGCTCCTCGGCCACGGAGAAGACGGTCGAGGAAAACTCTAGCGACAACCTTCCCAGTGGCTGATAGGGAAATTCCCCTGTAGTTGCCGCAGTCGGACTTGTCCCCATTTTAAAGATGGTCATGATAACTGTATCTCTGAGATCTCCCGGCATGCTCTCCTCCCTCCAAATGAGAGAGATGAGGTCATGTATCTGCGCCAACAGCGCCTCTCCGCCATACTTTAGTGCCTCAGCAGGAATTCCATCCGCACCCGTAGCCTTGTTGTTCTTGAGCTGTTTTATGGCTTTGCTTACCTCGCCTACCTGAGTTGGTGGCGGGTCGCATACTGCAGGATGGAGTTGAGAACACTCGAGTCAAAGGCAGTGTCTCGATTTGAGGAGATCTTCAAAGTGCTCCTTCCAGCGGGCCCTGACAGCCTTGGTGTTTTGATGAGTGTTTCCCTGTTCTTGGCCAGGAGTGGGGTGGGGCCTTGGGAGTTTGGACCGTAGGTGGCCTTGATTGCAATGAAGAATCCTCGCATATCGTGGCTGTCGGCCAGTTGTTGTATCTCCTGTGCTTTCTCCATCCACCACCTGTTCTTTAGGTCCCGGGTTTTTTGTTGGACCTCAGCCTTGAGCCGTTTGTAATGTTACTTTGCAGCTCCCGAGTTGGGTTGTTGCTTGAGGCTCAGAAATGCTCTGTGCTTACGATCTATTAGTTCTTGGATCTCCTGATCATTTTCATCAAAGTAGTCCTGATATTTTCTGGTTGAGTAACAAAGTGTATCTTCACAGGCACTGATTATGGAGACCTGGAAGGCAGACCAAGCGCTGTGGGCATTCAGCATCTCGGGGTCATCAAGGCACAGCAAATTCGCTGTGAAGCGCTGGGTTTATAGGGCTCTCTTAGCTGGGTCTTTCAGTGCCCCGGCATTAACATTTTTGCAACATTGCTTCTGCTGACCCTCTATGTTTATATGAGAATGGATCGTATTAGCCGATGGTCCATCCAGCAGTCGGCAGCTCCTATGATGGCGCAGGTGATGCGCACATCCTTGCGATCCTTGGCTCGGACGATGACATAGTTGAGCAGGTGCCAGTGTTTGGAGCAAGGGTGTTGCCACAATGCCTTGTATTTGTCCCTCTGGCAGAACAGGGTGTTGGTGATGAGTTCCTGTTCTCGACATTTTTTCAGGAGTAGGGTACCGCCGGAGTTGGCTTTCCCTATCTCCTCTCTGCCAATCACGCCTCTTTAGAGGGCTGTGTCTTTGCCGCCCCTGGCATTAAAGTCACCCAGGAGGATCAATTTGTCGTCCGTGAGGACGCAGGACAGGGATGTCTCAAGGTTGGATGCAAAGATGGGAGGAAAAGCAATGTGTGAGGAGGACACAAAAAATCTGCAAAAGGACATAGGCTAAGTGAGTGGGCAAAAATTTGGCTGATGGAGTATAATGTTGGAAAGTGTGAGGTCATGCACACACTTTCCAACATTAGTGTGGTAATATTTCACCAGATATCAAACTGTCTTGGTTTGGTTTTCAAACACGTTAGTGAAACCTATGTAAGGTACTTGGTTAACTTGGGGGGGGCGGCGGATGGTGCGGGAGAGAAAAGGACAAGATTCTGTTTTAATGTTTGGGCTAAGGAGAAGGCATTGGGAACATGGAGATGTCTGTGGTTGCCTTCATGTTTTGAGAGAGGGAAAAAATAGGGCATCACATATGGCCACGGCAGAATGGAACAGAAGGGAAGAACCAAAACAAACTACATCGGAATAACTTTGAAAGACCACAATGTGCTCGTTGAAACAATACATTACGTTTTGTATTTTGATAAAGTAGTTGGGGAGAAATTATTTATATCAGTCTTTGAAATATCTTGGCAATGTGGGAGAACTGCAGGAAATGTAAATCAAAGTACAAAATAAAAACACAAAATGCTGGCAACTCATCAGGTCAGGCAGCATTTCTGGAGAAAAAAAGGTCGAGTTACCATTTCAGCTCAATAACCTTTTGTCAATCAAGAGTGGCTACAGATGAACAGCTTATTCAGGAGGAACAGAGCCAAGGAAAAGGGGCAAAGAGGGAAAAAAAGAATGGTCGACAGAGGCCATTATTTTGTCTTTTTATAAGTTTGTTGTACTCTCATTGCAGATTGAAAATACAGCAAAGAGAGTTATTTTTAGGGGAGTTGTATCTTATTGCCAAATGGTCAATGTGCAAAGTACAGTTTAGTAATAAGACACAAACATTCTTCCTCTTCTCGTTTCCACCGCCTCCCAAATGAAGTTCAACCATAGAACCATCAAGAACGAAAAAACCAATTCACTCATTCTTGTGCTGACATTTTGATTTATGCATGGCAATTAATCTAACCAGTATATGATTCTAGTGCTCATGGCACTGTCTGTTAATCCAGTGCTTATTTTCCCATTGAAATTTGAAGTGGGAAATGCTATAGCGCAAGGTATACATGGATCCAGGACATGTAGAAAATTGCACGATTAAATGCTCGGAACCTCTGGGGCTGATTGAATTGCCGCAGTGCCTTTTGAGTTTCTATAAAGTAGAAATTCTCAAACTTTATACATGCTCACCATGCTGACAAAACCCATTTGTTACTCAGATTTGTTACTTAGACCAGAGGAGATTACGAAGTGATTTGATAGAAGTGTTTACATTTAAGAAGGGATGGGACAGAGTAGATAGAAACTGACTGCTACTAATGATTAAGGGGTCTCGAACAAAGGGCCATAGATATAAGATTAAATGTAAGGGATTTCAGAGAGCGAGCAGGAGAAACCTCTTTATTCAGAGGGCTGTGAGGCTGTGGAAAGCACTACCATAGTTGATGACAGTCAATATTGAAGAATAGGCTAAGTGGTTGAAGAAAGAGGGAATTATGGAAACCAGGGAACATGTGGGATTAGGACTACTGCTCAACTCTAACCTGGACTGCTTGGGCCGAATTGCCTATTTGTGTGTTGTAATTTTGATGCAATTCCATGCAACAAAGCAAAAGAAGGAACTACTGCATTTTCCAAGCACAAATGATTTGCAATAATATTTAGACTGTAACTGCAGAGCACTCTTATGAAGCAAGTATGTAGTTGGGGCTATTCCAACATTTATTGCTGTATTGAAAGTTTCAAATTATCGAGGCTCTAATTTTGACAGACCTTTCATTACCACTGTTGGGATAGCCCTGCTACATTTCCACATGATCCTTTTTCAGCTGGCAATGTGCTAATCTTGAAATAATTTTTACATTGGATATGTTTTTAATTTGAGTTTTAAAAATTAGATTCTCTCAGTCTGTGCTGAAGTGGTGTTCTGTCAGGATGGTAATATGCCCTCCATATCCTTGGTTAAGGAGAAGCAAACTATCCATGGTTTCTGCTCTTGATCGCAATTCAGTGACTGCTGATACAGGTGCGCACATGTGGATGTCAGCTGGGGATCGAAGATATTTTCGAGATCTGTCATTACTCCAGGAGGGTACCTAAAAGCTTCCAATAATTTTGTTGTTTCATGCATTAAAGGAACGCTTGCATTTATATAGCACCTTTCATTTCCCCAGGATGGCCTAAATAATTTCACAACCAATTAATTACTTTTTGAAGTGTAGTCACAACTGTTTTTACAGCCAACATGTCGCCAATTTGTGCACAGAGCCTCACAAACAGCAATGAGATGAATGACCAGTTCATCTGTTTTTGTGGTGTTCGTTGAGCGATGACTATTGAGATAGGGAGAACTCCTCTGCTTCTGTTCAATTGGTGCCATGGCATCATTTCTGTTCTCCAGAACAGGCAGAAAGGATCTTTGTTGAACATCTCATCGAAAAGATGGGACCTTTGACAATGCGGTACTCCCTCAGTCCTGCACGAAAATGGTTGCCCAGATTATGTGCTCAACATGCAATTCCTTGTGTTCTGAAGCAGTCTTTTGTCACCTTTAATTAGAATAAACTGGCTTTAAATCATGCAAAAAAAGACAGAATAGTTGTCGCTACAAATACCATTCCTTGAATTTCTGTACTTGAGGATTGAAGGGTAGAGTGGTAGATTGGGGAACATTCAGCTGGTTGCGCAGAATATATTTCTCTCTTTGGGGAAGTGTCACCAGCACTCCACATGCCCAGCACTAGTAGTCTCTGGCATATGGCCACTTATTAATGTTGATCTCTGATAATACAAAAATAAGTTTTAATATATAGTTTCTAATCTAAACTCCTCATCATAGGCAGTCCCTTGGGGTCGAAGATGATTTCCTTCCACTCTTTTATATAAAAAAAAAAATGAGTACTCAGGTGAATAATTAACTCATTTTAAACAGTGGAAGATGCCTGTGCGTGAATTCTTTTAACGTACACACAAACTCAAACATGCTCCTCCTGTCCTCCTTCCTTCCTCCTTCCCACAGGACCTCTGCGTGGAATTCATAGTACGCAATGTGAGCCTCCTGACCTCACAGCTTTGCTATTGGCCCTTGCTGCACCTTCCCTTGGTCTTGTCCACGCTGCTCCACCTCTGGGCTCCGATCTCTCTGCTCCTCCATGCCTCGTCCATCCTCTCCTCTCTGCTTCCGATCTCCGGACCTCCGCTCCCCTGCCGGTCCCCGAGCTCCGCTCCCCTGCCGGTCCCGGAGCTCCGCTCCCCTTGCTCTTGGGTCCCGAGCCCTCCAGTAGGCTCCATCACGCTCCGAGATGCCACCACTCCTCTACCTGCATTCTGATGACGTCTAATTTTGCCGCTCACTTTGGTTTTGTCGCCCTCTCTATACCGTTGTTGATTCATCTAAACTATATTATGATAAATACATATTGGGCCGTTGGGTAAAATGTTCTCCATGTAAGTTTGCCTGCTGTCTTGGAACTGCAGTTAACAGAAGGTGCAGTGAATAAGTTATTCAATTTCTAGCCCCCTGACTTTTTAGGATTACAGTTATAGAATAAAATTTTTATTATTGCTGCCACACAGCCGAAAAGAATGCAGTCCAAATTCATTTTCTTTTAAAACTGCCAATTTTAAAATGTACTGCCTCTGAAATGGAAATTTAGACTGCCACTGAGGCAAATAATTCCGTTTGCTTTTAGAGAAGTAACAGACATTTCAAAGTCAAAACAAAGGCACAGTTCCAGCAGCTGAATAAATTATTCAATGATTTTCACTTCTGTGTGTGTGTTACAACTCGTTCTATAATGGACTGTTTTAATATTGGGTGCAATTAACAGCAACCTTGATATACTGAAGACAACTGTAATATTTCCGACATTACAACAGTGACCACACTCCAAAATTACTTTATTGGCTGTAAAGCGCTTTGAGACATCCAGTGGTCATGAAAGGCGCTATATAAATGCAAGTCTTTTTCTTTTCATTTACCGTGGTGCTTTATGCAGCCCATGCAATCGACCAAATAACATTGCATTAATGCTAATCAAACTTGAATGATTAATGTTTCACTTGCAAGTTTTCTCTGGTTCAATATTGAGATTTATTTAAGAATAGAAGAATTCAAGAAAATGTTTATAACTCCAAGTTGAGCATTTTGTAAAGCTGTCATGATTCAGCTGTTGGTTTTTGACTAGACATTTCTGAAATTTACTAAGACATGTGCTTTTACAAATTGATTTTTATAATTCTGACATTGGAAGAATTGAACAAATGCTCACGTCAGGTTTTTTAAAATTGCTATCCAACAGCTAGCTTAATGCAATGTTTCTGAATTGAGAATTGTAAAGTGGGGATATGATGAATTTGGAAAAGTTATTTTATAACTATGGCAAGTGATTTGGAACAGTGATGTCCTGTGACAAATTCCAGACTTCCGCACTTACCGGATGCAGGGTTTCTTGCCCAAAACCAGTTTTGCATAAAAAGATGCAGAGGCACGTTTCTGAGCACATTTCACGCATCAATTCAGGCTACAACAGATTACTTGTCGATATTAGGGCTCATCCTCTGTGATCCTTAAATGGGCGCAATGTCTTTGAATGTTACAGTATCTAAATACAGTGTAACAGAAACAAAGTTTTCTACAGTGTGCATATGTTGCTTGAATGTCATCGACTAACTTTTACAATAAGATTTTCATTGTTCTTGGATAGTGTTTGCTATGCAGAATTTGACACCTTTGACCATGTGTGCAATAAAAAGTGAATGACATGAAGGTAGGTAGTAAATCCCATTTCCTTTTTGTGAGCCTTCCAGATAGCATGAATAAGTAATGTAGTTAAGAATTAAAATGCTGTTACAATAGATGCAGAATCGTATTAATAGAAGTAGGATACAAAATCAATCTGGATCAGCATATATGTAGAAGTTTGTTACAGAATACATATCAAAGCATTTAACCAAACACAAGATGGGGAATCTTTTCTCATTGATATTTCATTCACATTTTTAAGATTTATAATCATGTCGGTGTTAGGACCATTACTTTTCTTGTAATATATAAATGACCTGGATTTGTGTAGAAGGAATACAATTTTGAAGTTTGTGGATGATGCAAAACTTGGGAATGTAGTAAATAATAGAGTTCAGGAGGACATAGACAGATTGGTGAAATGGGCAGACACTTGGCGGATTCAATTTAATGCGGATAAGTGTGAAGTGATGCACTTTGGGAAGAACAACATGGACAGGCAGTATAATCTAAATGGTACTATTTTGAGGTGGGGTTGCAAGAGCAGAGGGACCTGGCGGTGCAAATTCACAAATCTTTGAAGATGGCAGGACAAATTGTTACAGTGATGAAGAAAGCATATTGGACACTTGGCTTTGTAAATGGGGGCATTGAATATAAAAACAAGGAAGTCATGCTAAACCTTGACAAATCACTGGTTAGGCCTCAGCTGGAGTATTGTGTACAATTCTGGGCACCACACTGAAGGAGAGATGTCAAGGTATTAGAGAGGATGCAGAGGAAGTTTATTGGGAGGGATTTCAGCGATGTGGTGAGTTTGGAGAAGCTGGGATTGTTCCTCTTAGAGTAGAGAAGTTTAAGGGGAGATTAAAAAGAGTTAGTCAAAATTCTGAAGGGTTTTGATAGAGCAAGTAGGGAGAAACTGTTCCCTCTTGAAAGTGGGTCAGTAACCAGAGGTCAGAGATGTAAAATAATGGGCAAAATAACTAGAGGGAAAATTACAGTTTTTTCACAGAAGGCTGGTCAGATCTGGAACACACTACCTGAAAGGGTGATGGAGCAGATTCCATTTAAACTTTCAAAAATCTTGTACTTGAAGAGAACTAATTTGCAGGATTATGGGGGGAAAACTGGGGCGTGGGACTAATTGGACAGCTCTTTTAAAGAGCCGACACAGGCATGATGGGCTGAATGGCCTTCACCTGTGCTTTAAGATTCTATGACTCTGTCTGTCTGTTTTTGTGTAGCTATTGGTTGAGTAATCTGGTTTGGTGGTATTCCTCCCTCTGGCTGAATAAATGGCTGACATTGTCGAGGCTCATGCTCACTGTCTAGACTCTCACTGGGCAAGGTACCAGAGCTCTCCATTTGGAACTATACTCTAGCATAAACTGCACTGCAACCTTCAAAAAAAGGATGGAAGAAATTTGGGGGAAGGGGCAACAAAATGATTTTTTATTGTGTTGGTCTATGTTGCACCTATCTGAAGCCTTTATTTGATTTCCTGCTGTGTACATTTATTAATCATTTGAGGTCTCTGTTTTGATGCATTCTCTACAGTGCATTAAGTAAATAAATGGTAACCATTTTTAATTTACATATTTATGGGACAATGTACAAACTACAATCTGTTCAAAATCATAAATGCCATCAGTACTGTCTCAGCCCCATATGTCTTGCTGCCTTATATTGTCCAGCACTATCAGCTATGTATTTTTAGTGATTTCTTAACCATTTCCCTTTTTGAATATCAAGTTCCCATTATCAGACCACATAATTTGATTCATGAATTACTTTGCTAGCTGACTGGATTATCATCTGTACATATATTAAATGAAAAAAAAAAATTGAGAATACTGTAATTTTCACTCTGGGAGCTGGATAAAATTCTAGCCCAGAACAGTGTGAAATCATTCTTGCTATCTTGTCATTTACGGCAAGCCAGTCGACACAGTTCCTGTTTGGCACAAGCCCAAGCCACAAACTGATTTAGCTTGACAGGAACCCAATCGATCAAATATTACACTGGATCGATCAGAAGGAACGTTCCTCTCTGTCTTATCGATACAATACCTGACCTGGGACTGCTTGATAAGTATAGAAGTGAAAAAGTTTTAATTCCTCAGAATTAATAAGCCTCAACTTGAGCAAAAAAAACTCCCCAAAGTATTAAAAAAATCTCTCTGGGTTACAATCCCTGGTATAGTATTTATAAGAATGAATGAACAGATGAAAATTTTTGCTTATATTTTCACATGACAGTAAAAGCAGCAGTGGGGTCTGCTGGCTTCCTTGACAAGGGAATAATTTGTAGCACAGAGAGACTTAGGTGGAGCAAATGAGCGCATAAAAGTGGCTGAGGTGAATTCTCCTTCAGTTTTAGTTCTTTTTTGCTCTGGATGAAACTGGGCACTGGAGAGCAAATGATAGATGTGAAATTGCGTCGATCGTTTTATGGTATGGTTTGATACAAACCTACTGTGCTATCCCACTGCACTGTTTATCCCAGTATTGTGAAAAATGCAGGAATTTTGCAACGACAATGTTACATTGAAGCAAAGTATATTGTCATGATAGCATAGTAATGGTTAATCCTTTCTTTGGCCAACTACAGCAAAAATAAAGTTGTGTATTATTTGAATTTATCACTATATTGCTGTATGATACAATATGGGCTGGATTTTCAGCTCATTTCGCCCTGTCTAGCACCTGGGCGGGGCATAAAAAGGATTTTTTGGCGTGAAACGAGATGCACAAGATTTTGCACCTGGGCGGAACTTTCAGCAATGATTTTGCGGTGGCGCTAAAACTTAGCGCCCGCCTGCTGTTTTCACCGTTTGGATGACTAAAATCATCTGCATCAATGCGCATGCGCCCTGGTTGCAACTTTCGAGCATAACGCCCGATTTAGCCTTTGCCCGGGAACCTGCCAGCAAAAAGCAGTCACACACCGAGCGCTAACGGCGCCATCTTGGAAACGAAGGAGAAAGTCGGAGTTCTGAGTGATTAAAAGCATTGGGAGAAGAATGCTGCGTTACTGCATACTTTTCATTGTGAAGTTTGTGTGTTTATCGTTTGTTTTAAAGGACATTTTAAAAGATGTGGGCCATACTATGTCAGCCATTGATCCTGGCTGCTATATTTATTCAGTGACGAGCTGGAAGAAGGCTTATTGATCATTTTCAACGTAATCAAAGAGGTTGCAGACATATGGAGAGGAGGCCTTACCCCCAACGACTTTACAGGGAACACCGCTCGTACCTGCAGCTCTCTGAGGCACAGTGTGTTAGAAGGCTGTGCTTTCGAAAAGTGCTGACAGAGATATGCCACCTCATACAGGCAGACCTACAGCTTACCAGCGGCAACAGGACTACACGACCCGTTGAGGTGAAGGTGACTGCAGCACTTGCTTCCTATGCCTCTGGCTCTTTTCAGGCATCAGCGGAGGACATATGCTCCATCTCGCAACACGCTACACATTGCTGCATTCACCAGGTGACTACTGCACTGTACGCACGCAGAATGGACTTCATAAACTTTCCAATGACCAAGGAGCCCCAAAATGAGAGGGCTGTAGGTTTTGGACGATGAGCTGACTTCCCCCAAGGTTCAGGGTGTCCTTGACTGTACGCACATCACCCTGCGAGCACCTTTACAGAATCCATAGGCTTATTGAAACTGAAAAGGATTCCATTGCATGAACGTCCAGATCGTCTGTGACCATTCTCACTGCATCATGGCAGTCAATGCCCAATATCCAGGGAGCATCCATGATGCTTTCAAATTGCGTGAGAGCATCGTCTTGGACATGTTCCAGCATCAACCACAAGGCCAGAGCTGGATGCAAGGGGACAAAGGTTATGGCCTCACCACCTGGCTCATGACACAAGCCGAGCATCGCTATAATGAGAGCCATGCAGCCACACGCAACATCGTCAAACAGACAGTTGGAGTGCTCAAACAATACTTCCAATGCCTGGACCACTCTGGAGGCTGCCTGCAGTACGCACCATAGCAGATCTCGTGAGTTCATTGTGGTGTGCTGCATGCTACACAACTTAGCCATGATGAGGGGACAGGATTTGCCACTGGGGACTGCAGGACCACCTCTGGAGAGAGGGGTGGGGAGGAGGAGGAGGCAGACGAGGAAGAGGAGCCTGGCGAAGAACCCATGCCACTCCCACCACAACCACAAGGGAGACATCGGCGAAATTTTGCTGCTGCAAAAGCCTTGTGTCAGCAGCTCATAATTGAAAGCTTTGCCACCATGTTGACTATTCCCCCTCTTATTCTGCAAAAGAGACACTACACAGGAATGGTTATGGTGAACAAAATAATTTTTCAAACATTGTAAACTTTTATAACTTTAACATAATTTGCAAACTTTGAAACTTAAATAAATAACAAATTATCTGCATCCAACAGTGTGATACAACAACAACAACATTATAATCAACAGAATGCTCAACATAATGCAGCAACCCCTGCCCCACTGTCTTTTACCATCGGCTTTCTCCCGGCCCCTACCCATACCCCCTCCCTTGCCTGCTGCTCATACCCAAAGTGGCACCATGATGGCGTGCAGCAAAATTGGCAGAGCACTGCTGTGTTTGGGGGAGAGACATTGGAGATGCCACATGGGGAGACACTGGACGAGCTCATGGCATGGAAGGCCTGGCTTCTGACTGGCGAACCTCTTCATTGGCGTCACCAGTCACAGATGGTGTGGGTCTGGGTGTCATACTGGGGAATGCAGAGAGTATTGCAGAAGGATTTATGGACTGCATCACCTGCCCAAGCTGAAGCAGAGCTTGAGCCTGTGATGCACCATATTCAGAAAGGCTTCTCGCCACACTCTCCGTGACTCCAGTGCCAGTTTGCAGATGACACGAAGCTGGGTGGTGGTGTGAGCTGTGAGGAGGATGCTAAGAGGCTGCAGGGTGACTTGGACAGGTTAGGTGAGTGGGCAAATGCATGACAGATGCAGTATAATGTGGATAAATGTGAGGTTATCCACTTTGGTGGCAAAAACATGAAGGCAGAATATTATCTGAATGGCGACAGATTAGGAAAAGGGGAGGTGCAACGAGACCTGGGTGTCATGGTGCATCAGTCATTGAAGGTTGGCATGCAGGTGCAGCAGGCGGTGAAGGCAAATGGCATGTTGGCCTTCATAGCTAGGGGATTTGAGTATAGGAACAGGGAGGTCTTGCTGCAACTGTACAGGGCCTTGGTGAGGCCTCACCTGGAATATTGTGTTCAGTTTTGGTCTCCTAATCTGAGGAAGGACGTTCTTGCTATTGAGGGAGTGCAGCCACGGTTCACCAGACTGATTCCTGGGATGGCAGGACTGACATATGAGGAGAGACTGGATCGACTGGGCCCGTATTCACTGGAGTTTAGAAGAATGAGAGGGGATCTCAAAGAAACATATAAAATTCTGACGGGACTGGACAGGTTAAATGCAAGAAGAATGTTCCTGATGTTGGGGGAGTTCAGAACCAGGGGTCACAGTGTAAGGATAAGGGGTAAGCCATTTAGGACTGAGATGAGGAGAAACTTCTTCACTGAGTTGTGAACCTGTGAAATTCTCTTCTGCAGAGAGTTGTTGATGCCAATTCGTTAGATTTATTCAAGAGGGAGTTGGATATGGCTCTTATGGCTTAAGGGATCAAGGGGTATGGGGAGAAAGCAGGAAAGGGATACTGAGGTGAATGATCAACCATGATCTTATTGAATGGTGGTGCAGGCTCGAAGGGCCGAATGGCCTACTCCTGCACCTATTTTCCATGCCACTGGTGGAGGCCACCAGACTCGTGTGGGCACTGATGGCCTTGCAGGTTTCGCGGCTCGCACCAATAACCTGCGATCCTACCTCTAATGGTCACAGCGGGAATCCTACCCGGGGCATCAAGAAGCTGATGGGTGAGCTGGACGCTCTCCCTGGACAGTCCCACCATGTCCAGTTCCACGTCTGCCTGTCGGTCAGCAGACCGAGTTTGCCGACTCACCCTGCGGAGAGATGGCATGCGGGATTTGACTCCAGAACTGCGTTGCTGCATGCCACTGATCCCAGGAGCTTCGGAGATCTCAAAGCCTGGGTATGTTAGATCATCCTCGGACGAGGTGATTGCCAGTGGAAAAAGAGGTGTAGTCGGCTGCTCTTCTTCCTCTTCCTCTTCTTCCTCCTTCCACATGATGACCTGCGTGGACGGTTGATCTGAGGGATGCGGCATCTGTGACTGGTCATCTGGAAGTAGAAAGCACCAGACGAGTGGTTAGCAGCAGGGGAGGGGGCAGGGTGACCTGAGGAAGGTCACATAGCACAGGCTCATTTGAAGGGCTGCCGCTACTCCATTATATCTAGTCCAGAGACACCATCACATTGCCCCAACCTAGCCCAGGCAGTGTGCAGGACTTACCCTCAGTATTGAAGCAGGGGTCAGCACCTCAAGTGGCTGTCGCCTGACCTGAGACACTGATGAGGCCTGCCACTCACTCACTCTAGGTCCATAAGTGGCATGGTCTGAGGCGGACCACCACCTGTCCGCACCTGTTCGTGGCGGTTATGAGACTTGTTTGCCTGCAAAGATGAAAATGGGAATGGTTACCATCTGCTCTTGTGGCGCACACACATAGCCACCAAGGCACTTATACCATACTATTTGAATGTAATACGGTCCTCTGTTTAATGGCCTTGGAAGTTGCACGTGGTTCATCAGGAGGACATCAAAAGTGCGGAAACATCTTCTAAGATCTCAAAGCAATCTTAGTAATGTGAAAAGATCATTCATGGCAAATAGGGTGCCACACTAAGCCTCCCTGTGTGTCATGCATTTTGGGAGGCAACCCACAGAATGCTGAGACACAACAATAGCATGAGAACAAATAGTGTGTCAGATTTATAATTTAAGTAATAAAGGAGTGCATGAAGTACCAGGAGTACCAGGAATGGGAACCTTGGTTAATTATTTATTTTCAGGCTCCCCGAAGCCTAGGAACAGTGAATCTAATTGTTGCACTTTCATTCCAACCTTGTTGACATCACTTGGCACAGACTTAAGGGCTTGAATCTGGAAGCATCTGTAAGTCCTTGCACACGAAACACAAAGTTAACATGCAAGCACAGTAAGCAATTAGGAAGGCAAATGCCTTTATTGCAAAGGGATTGGAGTATAAGAGTAAGGATGTCTTGCTGCAATTATATAGGGCTTTGGTGAGACCACACCTCTGGAGTATTCTGTACAATTTTGGTCTCCTTACCTGAGGAAGGATATACTTGTCTTGGAGGGAGTGCAACAAATGTGGAATGAGAGGGTTATCCTAAGAGGTGAGATTGAGTAAAATGGGCCTATATTCTCCAGAGTTTAGAAGAATGAGAGGTGATCTCAGAAACATATGCAATTCTTAGCGGGCTTGACAGGGTAGATGCTGAGAGGCTGTTTTCCCCTGGCTGGAGGGTCATAATCTCAGGATAAGGGGTTGGTCATTTAGGACTGAGGTAAGAAATTCCTTCACTCAGAGGGTTGTGAAACTTTGGAATTCTTTACTGTGCTGGGCTATGGTTGCTCAGAGTCCGAGAGGCGGGAGTGCGTGGTGTCGGAGCAGCTTATAAAGGCCCAGGTGCGTGGAGAGGCGGCGGCAGTCCGAGAGGCGGGAGTGCGTGGCGTTGGTGAGGCCTATAAAGGCCCAGGTGCGTGGAGAGGCTAGCCGGTGCAGCTGCAGCGGGGAGAGAAGGCAAAAAAGAAGTAGAAATAAATCAAAAGGTGACGTCATAGCCAAGGGGGTAAGTGATTGGCTGGTGATTGGTGAGTAGCTTTTCTTTTTCTTTTTTATATCAGTAAGTAACCTGTTAACATTGTTGTTGGCAATTTAAGTGTATCTAAGGGTTAAGTCATGGCAGGAGAGCTCGGTCACGTGATATGCTCCTCCTGTACCATGTGGGAACTCGGGGACACTTCCGGTGTCCCTGATGACTCCATCTGCGGGAAGTGTATCCGCCTCCAGCTCCTGACGGACCGCGTTGCGGAATTGGAGCTGAGGGTGGATTCACTCTGGAGCATCCACGATGCTGAAAATGACGTGAGTAGCACGTGTAGCGAGTTGGTCTAACCGCAGGTGAAGGGTCCACAGCCAGCTAGGGAATGGAAGACCAGCAGGAAGAGCAGTGCAAGGAAGGTGGTGCAGGGGTCCCCTGCGGTCATCCCCCTGCAAAACAGATACACTGTTTTGAGTACTGTTGAGGGGGATGACTCATCAGGGGAGGGCAGCAGCAGCCAAGTTCATGGCACCGTGGCTGGCTCTGTTGCACAGGAGGGCAGGAAAAAGAGTGGGAGAGCGATAGTGATAGGGGATTCAATGGTAAGGGGAATGGATAGGTGTTTCTGCGGCCGCAACCAAGACTCCAGGATGGTATGTTGCCTCCCTGGTGCAAGGGTCAAGGATGTCTCGGAGCGGGTGCAGGACATTCTAAAAAGGGAGGAAGAACAGCCAGTTGTCATGGTGCACATTGGTACCGACGACATAGGTAAAAAAAGGGATGAGGTCCTAGGAGACGAATTTAAGGAGCTAGGAGCTAAATTTAAAAAGTAGGACCTCAAAAGTAGTAATCTCGGAATTGCTACCAGTGCCACGTGCTAGTCAGAGTAGGAATCACAGGATAGCGCAGATGAATACATGGCTTGGGCAGTGGTGCAGCAGGGAGGGATTCAAATTCCTGCGTCATTGGAACCGGTTCTGGGGGAGGTGGGACCAGTACAAACCGGACGGTCTGCACCTGGGCAGGACCGGAACCAATGTCCTCGGGGGAGTGTTTGCTTGTGCTGTTGGAGAGGAGTTAAACTAATATGGCAGGGGGGTGGGAACCAATGCATGGAGACAGAGGGAGACAAAAAGGAGACAAAAGCAAAAGACAGAAAGGAGATGAGTAAAAGGGGAGGGCAGAGAAACCCAAGGCAAAAAACAAAAAGGGCCACTGAATATAAAGGGGCTGCAGGAGGGGTCAAAACTAGAAATCATGGTTGAAAAACTAGGATTAAAACACTCTACCAAAACGCACGCAGCATTCGAAATAAAGTAAATGAGTTGACGGCACAAATCATTACAAATGGGTATGATTTGGTGGCCATTACAGAAACATGGTTGCAGGGTGACTAAGACTGGGAATTAAACATACAGGGCTATCTGACGATTTGGAAAGATAGACAAGAAGGGAAAGGAGGTGGGGTAGCTCTGTTAATAAAGGATGATATCAGGGCAGTTGTGAGAGACGATATTGGCTCTAATGAACAAAATGTTGAATCATTGTGGGTGGAGATTAGAGATAGTAAGGGGAAAAAGTCACTGGTGGGCGTAGTTTATAGGCCCCCAGATAATAACTTCGGTGGCGGGCAATAATCAAGGGAATAGTGGAGGCATGTGAAAAAGGAACTGCAGTAGTAATGGGGGATTTTAACCTACATATCGATTGGTCAACTCAAATCGCACGGGGTAGCCTGGAGGAGGAATTCATAGAATGCATACGAGATTGTTTCTTAGAACAGTACGTTACAGAACCTACAAGAGAGCAAGCTATCTTAGATCTGGTCCTGTGCAATGAGACAGGAAAAATAAACGATCTCCTCGTAAAAGATCCTCTCAGAATGAGTGATCACAGTATGGTTGAATTTGTAATCCAGATTGAGGGTGAGGAAGTTGTGTCAGAAACGAGCGTACTATGCTTAAACAAAGGGGACTACAGTGGGATGAGGGCAGAGTTGGCTAAGGTAGACTGGAAACACAGACTAAACGGTGGCACAATTGAGGAACAGTGGAGGACTTTTAAGGAGCTCTTTCATAGTGCGCAACAAAAATATATTCCAATGAAAAAGAAGGGCGGTCAGAGAAGGGATAACCAGCCGTGGATAACCAAGGAAATAAAGGAGAGTATCAAATCAAAGACCAATGCGAATAAGGTGGCCAAGGTGAGTCGGAAGCTAGAAGATTGGAAACATTTTAAACAGCAAAGAATGACTAAAAAAGCAATAAAGAAAGGAAAGATAAATTTCAACGGTAAACTTGCGCAAAACATAAAAACAGATAGTAAAAGCTTTTACAGATATATAAAACGGAAAACAGTGACCAAAGTAAATGTTGGTCCCTCAGAAAATGAGGAGGAGGATTTAATAATGGGAAATGTGGGAATGGCTGAGACCATAAACAATTATTTTGCTTCGGTCTTCACCAGTGGAAGACACAAAAACCATGCCAAAAATTGCTGGTCACAGGAATGTGGGAAGGGAGGACCTTGAGACAATCACTATCACTAGGCGGGTAGTGCTGGACAGGCTAATGGGACTCAAGGTAGACAAGTCCCCTGGTCCTGATGAAATGCATCCCAGGGTATGAAAAGAGATGGCGGAAGTTATAGCAGATGCATTCGTTATAATCTACCAAAATTCTCTGGACTCTGGGGAGGTGCCATCGGATTGGAAAGCAGCGAATGTAACGCCTCTGTTTTAAAAAAAAAAAGGGGGCAGACAAAAGATGGATAACTATAAGCCGGTTACTTTAACATCTGTAGTGGGGAAAATGTTTGAAACTATCATTAAGGAAGAAATAGCGGGACATCTAGATGGGAATAGTGCAATCAAGCAGACGCAGCATGGATTCATGAAGGGGAAATCATGTTTAACTAATTTACTGGAATTCTTTGAGGATATAACGGACATGGTGGATAGAGGTGTACCGATGGATGTGGTGTATTTAGATTTTCAAAAGGCGTTCGATAAGGTGCCACACAAAAGGTAACTGCAGAAGATAAAGGTACGTGGAGTCAGAGGAAATGTATTAGCATGGATAGAGAATTGGCTGGCGAACAGAAAGCAGAGAGTCGGGATAAATGGGTCCTTTTCGGGGTAGAAATCTGTGGTTAGTGGTGTGCCACAGGGATCGGTGCTGGGACCACAACTGTTGACAATATACATAGATGACCTGGAAGAGGGGACAGAGTGTAGTGTAACAAAATTTGCAGATGACATAAAGATTAGTGGGAAAGCGGGTTGTGTAGAGGACACAGAGGCTGCAAAGAGATTTGGACAGGTTAAGCGAATGGGCTAAGGTTTGGCAGATGGAATACAATGTCGGAAAGTGTGAGGTCATCCACCTTGGGGGAAAAAAAACAGTAAAAGGGAATATTATTTGAATGGGGAGAAATTACAACATGCTGAGGTGCAGAGGGACCTGGGGGTCCTTGTGCATGAAACTCTTTTTGGAGTTTACCTGTAAAACAAAAACATTAATCGGTGCCACCCGCCCTGGATGACACACCAGACATTTACAAGGCCCTCTTTTTTTTCATTTTTTTGGGGGTTTTTTTTTGGGCACTAAAATCAAATTGTCCTTTTTCCAGTGCCCCCTATAAAAGTGGAGGGGGACACTAAAAGCACCGGCAATTAAAACAAATTAAACTTTAAAACGTAAAATCAAATTAAAATTTGGTTGCCGGGCGTGATGATGCACTCCAGTCCCTCCGGTGCCCACCTCTCGCGGAAGGCCGCGAGCGTACCGGTGGACACCGCGTGCTCCATCTCCAAGGACACCCTGGACCGGATGTAAGAGCGGAAGAGAGGCAGGCAGTCAGGTTGAACGACCTCCTCGACCGCCCGCTGCCTGGACCGGCTGATGGCTCCCTTGGCCGTGCCCCGTAGCAGTCCTACGAGGAGGCCTTCGGACCTACCCGCTCCCCTCCGCACAGGGTGCCCAAAGATCAGGAGAGTGGGACTGAAGTGCAGCCAGAATTTCAGGAGCAGCCCCTTCAAATAATGGAACAGGGGCTGCAACCTTGTGCACTCAATAAAAACATGGAACACGGACTCCTCCAGACCGCAGAAATTGCAGGCGGCCTGGGAGTCCGTGAACCGGCTTAAAAATTTATTGCACGGCACTGCTCCGTGCACCACCCTCCAGGCCAAGTCCCCGATGAATAGTGGGAGGACCCCTTCTTAAGGAGGCGGAGATCGCCCTTCTTAGGCAGCAGGACGATGACTGCCTTGCGCCAAGAGAGGGGCATCTCCCCGGTCGCCAGACTTTCCCCCAGGACCCGCGCGTAGTCGCTCCCCAGGACGTCCCAGAACGCCCTGTGGAACTCCACGGTCAGCCCGTCCAGCCCCGGCGATTTTCCCCTCGAGAGCCGGTCGAGGGCACCGGTCAGCTCCGCCAGGCTTAGCGGAGCTTCCAGATTTTTGGCGCCCTCCGGGCTGACCTTCGGCAGGTCCTCCCACAAAACTCTACGCGCTTCCTCGCTGGACGGATCCGGAGAGAACAGAGCCCCGTAATATTCACGGGCCCTGTTGTTGACGCCCTCCGGATCCGAGACGAGAGAGCCGTCGGCCAGCAGCGTCAAGAGCTGCTTACGGACACTCTGCCTTTTTTCCACCGAGTAGAAGAAGGGGGAGCCGCGGTCCAGATCCCTCAGGAACCGGATCCGCGATCTCACGAACGCGCCTCGGGACCCGACGAGCTGCAGGTCCTTCAGCGCGGCCGCCTTCGCTTCGTACACCGTCCGCAGGGCCGGGTCCTGGACGACTTGACCGAGACGGGATTCCAGGTCGAGCACCTCTTTTTCTAGGCGCCCGACCCTGGCCGCCCGCCTCTTGGTCGACCCCCTCACGTACTCTTGACAGAAGACGCAGACGTGAGCCTTGCCCACGTCCCACCATAGCCTCAAGGAGTGGAAGCCCCCCTGCTTCCTTCTCCAGTCGGACCAGAATCGACGGAACGAGTCCTGGAACCGCACGTCCTCCAGCAGCCGGTTGTTAAAGTGCCAGTACGCGGACCCCGCCCTCGCGCGGAGCGAAGCGAGCTCCGTCCACATCAGGTGCTAGTCCGAACACGGCACCGGCCGCATGGAGGCCGCCGGGACGCAGGAAACGTACGCCCGAGACACGTAAAGGCGGTCGACTCTAGACCATCCTACTCCAGGCCTCACCCAAGTAAAGGCGCTGGAGTCGGGATGGAGATTTCGCCAGACGTCCACCAAGTCGAAGGACCCGACCAGGTCCCTCAACTTCTCCATCGCCGTCATGCACTGCGGGGCACCGGAGCAGTCCCTCGCCTCGAGGGTGCAGTTAAAATCCCCCCCCGAGCACAATGCAGTCGCCGACGTCGACGGAGCCAAGAAGAGCGGACACTTCTTCGAAGAAGCGTGTTTGCTGCGGGCCGGGCTGAGGGGCGTACACGTTCACGAGATGGAGCGGCACGTCCCCCAGGCGAACCGTTACGTGCAGCAAGCGGCCTGGCACGGGCTCCTCGACCCCCAAGATCTCCGGCTGAAAATGCGGGCCCAGCAAGATGGCCACCCCACTAGAAGTGGTGGTGAGGTGGCTCATGCGGACCTCTCCTTGCCATTCCAGGAGCCACGTGGCTTCATCTCCCGGAACGGTGTGGGTTTCTTGCAGGAAGCACACCGCATATTTCCCCTCCCGCAGGAGCGAAAAATTGTTAAATCTACGGCGTGCCTCTCTGCTGCCGTTGATGTTGAGGCTGGCTATGGTTATCTTCATGACTAGAGCATAGTGCAACCTCGACCTAACCTATTGTGGGGGAGGAGTGGAGTCGTTTGTTGACCTCCACTCCTTCAGCAGCCCAGCGAAGAACTTTTTGAGCCGGCGCAGCTCAAGGCCATGAGCCTTTGATAAGGGCCCGCCCGCGGCCATGGTTTTAGCGGCGGCGCTGACGGACGCGATGAGCAGCCCCGGCTCGGACCATCTTTCCAGGGCCAGACGGGCTTGATCGCGGCGACCCCGGCACTGGACCAAAAAGTCCCGGAGTTCCTCTGCGGGAATGAGGAGGGTCTCAGTGGCGGCCGCGAGCAGATCCACCGCCTCACTGGCGATGGACTCGAGATCTTCACCCGCGTCCTCCACCGAGTCCCCGTCCCCTCCGGGAGGTCGCCGCTAGCAGCCGGCCCGTCGACCGCACGAGGTACGGCAAACGGCCCGGCCGCTCCATCTGGCCCTGGCTCTGCCCCGATCCCACTCCCAGGATCGTCGGCAGAGGAGTCCCCACTGGGCTCTTTTAAAATTGGTGCTGGGTCGGGAAGCGACAGCGGAAGGGGTTCCCCCTCCGCCCCAGGAACCGGGGAACAGCGAGAGACCTGGTCAAAGTAATGTTCCAGGTCCTCCAATTCCCCCAGCTCCACAGTAGGGGGCGAGGGTTGTTGTTCTTCTCCCTCCCCGCCGCCACCCCCCAGCCCAGCGTGTACAGATTCAGGAAAATTTTTCATATTTCCAGTTTCTGCCGAGTCGAGCAAATCCCGGGGGAAGTTGGGTATTGGCTGGGCGGGCTCAGGTCCGGCCTTTTCGGCTCCGCCCGCCTCAGTCCCCGGGATGCTCGACCCGGCGGCTACGCATTCTTCCGCTGGTCCCACGCCCCCACGACAGGCAGATCTTCCACGCCATCCCCAGGAGGCAGCGGCTGGGCAGCCTCGACTGCCTCACCCTCCCCGGGGACAGACTCCTCGCGCCTACAGCGCAATTTGGGGGCGCTGGTGGGGGACGCGGGACACGCGGCGGGCACCGCCTCCTCCGCGGAGGGATGTTGTTCCCCCTCCACCTCATTGGGGCGGTGCCTCCTTTTGTTCCTGGGGGTGCGCGGAGGCAGGGAGACCTCCATGTCTGCCGAGGCCTCCCGCTCCGCCCCCCCCTTTTCCTTATTTTGCCCTCGCCCGAGCCCCTCTGTGGTATTGGTCAAGGGCACGGGCTCAGGGCACCCCGCGCTCGCCGGTGACTGGGTTGGGCTGAGCGCGGTGGTCAAACTTTCTGGCGCACTGAGGGGACCCGCCTCTAGATGTCTCGTCTCCTTCCACGCCCTCTTTTCGATCGGACGCTCTCTCTCCCCCCCCGCCGGAGGCCGTGAAAACAAAGGCCCCCGACAATGCCCGCGCACCTATGGCTCCCGGCACGCGGACGCAACTAGGGGGAGGGGTGGCGGCGGCGCCAGCCTTGGCCGCCTTCGGTGGTTTGGCGGCCTTGGAGGCGGGGCAGTTCTTGCGAATGTGCCCCACCTCTCTGCAGGCATGGCACCGCACGCCGTCCGACGTCCAGAAGACGCGGTAGGCAGTCCCCTCGTGCACCACATTAAAATAGCCCTCCGTCGTCTCCTCCCGCGCCAGCCGGACAAAGAGCTGGCGGCGGAAGGAGAACACGTGGCGCAGGCTGCTCTCCGAGGCCGAGCGGTATGGGGTTGATCCCCGACCTTACCTCCCCCAGTTGTTGTAGGTGAGGGAGGAGGAGCTCAGTGGGAACAAAGGGCGGGACGTTCAACACGATGACCCTCTGCGCGGTGGCCTCGAGAGGATCCACCGGCAGGAACGTCCCGCCCACAGTGAGCCCCTTTTCGAGGGCCAGGGACACCGCCCGCTCCGACCCCAGGAAGAACACAGCCTTCCCAGACATCTTGGAGGCTGCGACAATGGCCGAGGGGCCGACGACCCCAGCCATCGCCCGCACGCACTCCTCAATGCTCATTGTGGGGTGAGTGCAGCTCTTGACCCCGTGTTTTCTCGTAATTAATCTGAATGGTGGCAGGGCAGCAGGTGGCGCAGGACGTGCCGTGGATGTCGACGCCGCCTGCGCATATGTCTTTGATGACCCCGCCACCGGCGTGGATGGAGTCGCCATCACGGGGTCCCTTTAAGGGCTACACCCACCCCAAAGTCACAGGCCTTAATGTCTAAACACAAATAGTCTTTGGGGTGGTCTTCGGGTGAGGGGAGAAGATGTCTTCACCTGGGGCAGCTCGAGCCACCAGGCACACACTCCTAGCGATGTCTAAATGGGTGATTAAGAAAATCTTCAGCCTGGTAGCTCCAGCTATCCCAGGCTAGGCAATTGGGGGAGGGGGGGGGTTCAATTGTGTGTGGGGCCTAGTTGTAAGCAAGGCCCCCACACACACTTCCACACACACACACCCCCCGCGATGTTCCGGCCCTCAGTGGTCTTCTTTCCTCCCCCCACCGATACAGCAAAGTCTATTGGGGAATGCACCCACACCCACCTGTCGAATGGTAGAGTCTCCCTCCTTCCATACTGGATGTTGTTGTTGGTCTTTCCCCCTCTCTCCAACTCTTTGTAGAATGGTAAGTTGTTCAAAGTTTTCTGCTTCCCTCCTCTCCCTCTGGGTGAAAGTTGGTGGTGAAGCCCCTTCCTTCCTTCCTTCTCTTCCTGGGCTGTTCTCAGGGCTCTCCAGGCCTTCCAGGCAGGAGCAAAAGTTGGTAGCTCCCCTCCTCACTGCAGCTCAGCTCCAACTGTGCAGGACACGCCTCCACTGCTCCACAATTGGTCCTTGTGCATGAAACTCTTTGAGTCTACCTATAAAACATAAAACATTAAACCGTGCCACCCGACCTGGATGACACACCAGACATTTACAAGGCCCTTTTTTTTTGTGTTTTTCTTTTTTTGGGTTTTTTTTTTGGGGCACTAAAATCACCTTTTTTCCCCAGTGCCCCCTATAAAAGGGAAGGGGACACTAAAAACACCGGCAATTAAAACAAATTAAACTTTAAAACGTAAAATCAAATTAAAATTTGGTTGCCGTGCGTGATGATGTACTCCAGTCCCTCCAGTGCCCACCTCTCGCGGAAGGCCGCGAGCGTACCGGTGGACACCGCGTGCTCCATCTCCAAGGACACCCTGGACCGGATGCAAGAGCGGAAGAGAGGCAGGCAGTCAGGTTGAACGACCCTCCCTGTGCATGAATCCCAAAGAGTTAGTTTGCAGGTGCAGCAGGTAATCAGGAAGGCAAATGGAATGTTGGCCTTCATTGTGAGAGGGATGGAGTACAAAAGCAGGGAGGTCCTGCTGCAACTGTATAGGGTATTTGTCAGGCCGCACCTGGAGTACTGCGTGCAGTTTTGGTCATCTTACTTAAGGAAGGATATACTGGCTTTGGAGGGGGTACAGAGACGATTCACTAGGTTGATTCCGGAGATGAGGGGGTTACTTTATGATGATAGATTGAGTAGACTGGGTCTTTACTCGTTGGAGTTCAGAAGGATGAGGGGTGATCTTATAGAAACATTTAAAATAATGAAAGGGATAGACAAGATAGAGTCAGAGAGGTTGTTTCCACTGGTCGAGGAGACTAGAACTAGGGGGCACAGCCTCAAAATACGGGGGAGCCAATTTAAAACCGAGTTGAGAAGGAATATTCTCTCCCAGAGGCTTGTAAATCTGTGGAATTCTCTGCCCAAGGAAGCAGTTGAGGCTAGCTCATTGAATGTATTCAAGTCACAGATAGATAGATTTTTAACCAATAAGGGAATTGAGGGTTACGGGGAGCGGGCAGGTAAGTGGAGCTGAGTCCACGACCAGATCAGCCATGATCTGATTGAATGGCGGAGCAGGCTCGAGGGGCTAGATGGTGGTCTCCTGTTCCTAATTCTTATGTTCTTATGTTCTCAGTTGTTGAGTGTATTCAAGATCAACATCGATAGATGTTTGGACACGAAGGGAATGGAAGGATATGGGGATCTGACAGGAAAGTGGCATTGAGTTCGAAGATCAGCTATGATATTGAATAATGGAGCAGGCTTGAGAGGCCGTATGGCCTACTCTTATTTCTTGCGTCGTTCTGCTTCAGCTGGACTGTTACTGGTCTCCTTGTAAAAGGAAACATAGAAACATAGAAAATAGGTGCAGGAGTAGGCCCTTCGAGCCTGCACCACCATTCAATAAGAATGCTGATCATTCACCTCAGTACCCCATTCCTGCTTTCTCTCCATACCCCTTGATCTCTTTAGCCATAAGGGCCATATCTAACTCCCTCTTGAATATATCCAATGAACTGGCATCAACAACTCTCTGCGGCAGGGAATTCCACAGGTTAACAACTCTCTGAGTGAAGAAGTTTCTCCTCATCTCAGTCCTAAATGACCTACCCCTTATCCTAAGACTATGTCCCCTGGTTCTGGACTTCCCCAACATCGGGAACATTCTTCCCGCATCGAACCTGTCCAGCCCCGTCAGAATCTTATACGTTTCTATGAGATCCTCTCTCATCCTTCTAAACTCCAGTGAATAAAGGCCCAGTTGATCCAGTCTCTCCTCATGTGACAGTCCAGCCATCCCTGGAATTAGTCTGGTGAACTTTCGCTGCACACTCTCAATAGCAAGAATGTCCTTCCTCAGATTAGGAGATGAAAACTGAACACAATATTCCAGATGAGGCCTCACTAAGGCCCTGTATAACTGCCGAATATGTACATTAAAATTAAACATAACTCTGTTTTTGATTAATTGAGTGCGTTTTTAATTGTATATTGGATAAGATGATGGGACAGTGATGTATTTTACAGACCGTGATCTCAATCAGACTTAACCACCATTCAAAACATTGTTCTTTTGTACTCAATATGATGGCTGTGGAAGAAACAAAACAATATATTGGAGCTACCTTTTTTCTCTCTGGGGTCATCTTCATAGAAAATGCACTTTATAGTGAATGCTGTGCAGTACTGTGTGCTTTAATTGGGCTCTCTGCTCTGAGAACGATATAAGTGGTGTCAATTCTATCAGCAGCTGTGGAACTAGACTATTGAAATGAGGGCCTATTGTAGAAAGATCTGATCTTCTGCAGGCCAGTAAAAGAAAGGCTAGCTGGCGTTGAGCTGTTCGCAGTCCTCTGAATAAATGGACATCTGATAGTACCTGCAGGTGTGCATTTCCAAAATGACGCTTGTACTGCAAATACAATACAGTTACAAGAAATGTGTTTCCATAGCCTAATTGTGTGAGCTCTTATATAATTTAAGCAATAGTATCCTTCAGTTAAACTAAGTGTTCCTATTCCTTGTGGAGTGTGTAAAGAATTTTTCAATTTGATTTTAAATTTAATTTAAAAACGATGTTATGGAACTGCTAACTTCTTTTGATACCTTTCATTTTTGATGTTTTGTACCTGTATTAAAGGTACTGAGAGTATACCTACCCTGACAAAATAAATTTTATCTTTGGCGTATTATTTCATGTTACCTGCAAGTCTTAAGCGACCATAGCGATGAGGACAAACTTTTGCTTCTTTACTCTGTTTTTATTCTTCCTGCTACTAAAGCCCCGAACATCTCTCTGGGCTGGTGATTCCATACCTATTGCCTATCAGATCATTTGGATGAGAGAACCAACTGTAATATTTCCAAGTTTGCTGACTACACAAAACTAGGTGGGATTGTGAGTTGTGAAGAGGATGCAAAGATTCTGCAAGGCGATTTAGATAGGTTGAGTGAGTGGGCAAAGACGACAGATGCAGCATAACGTAGATAAATGTGAAATTATCCACTTTGGTAGGAAAAACATGAGAATAAAGTATTATTTAAATGGTGATAGCTTGGGAAATGTGGATATACAAAGGGACCTGGGTATCCTTGTACACCAGTCATTGGGCCCAACATTGGCCATGACTTGCATCAATTTTTTTGGAGCAAATTGTTTTTTCTGGCGTAAGTTACAAAATGCCATTTTCCACCAAAATTTGCTCCAGAGTAAGTCTGTTTGGTATGATTTTTTTTTTAGGTCAGTTTTTTTTTCAAAAGGAGGCGTTCCCAGATACTTAGGCCAGTTTTGGCCACTTTGGCCAGCAAAAACGTACTCCAAATCCACTTAGGTCAGCATATGTGGCCAGCTCTGAAAAACCTTGCGGGCAGTTTTTTAAAAAAAAATTAGGGGAGGGAAGGTTACTGGAGAGGACCTCAACAACCAAGCAGCAAACAGTAAGGAAAAGCCCAAACTAATAAAATACAATAAAAAAAGAAGTAAATCCTATCTTATCTATGCCCGGGAAAGGCAGCGGACCGGCCTGTGTGTGAGGCTATTTGGCCTGGGATAGGGGAGGGAAGATGCACCGGAGAAGTGCAAGCTTGTGGACTGGAGAAGTTGCAGCTGCTGGATCTGCACGTTTCATCGCGGTTGGGCGAGGCGGGGAGAGAGAGCCTGCCGAGCGACTGGAGTAGCTGCTGTGCTTTTTATTGGGGCTGCGATGCTCTGGAAAAATGGCAGTGCCAAGTTTTCTCTCTCTCCTGCTCATGCGCGCACGTCGGGGCCAGCACCACTGCGCATGCGCGTAGGTGCCGGCATTGTTTTTGGCATGGGCGTTTGGCTCTGCCCTCCCACTTCACCATCGACGCCATGCCAGGACTCCGGAGACTGTACACAGCAGCCAGGATGGGGGGAGTTTTTCCCGGTGCTGTTTCCAGCGCGCAAAGTCGGTGCGCTTGAGGTCAGTGCGCCGACAAAACTGCTTGGGGAAAATCTAGCCCCTAGAAAGCAAGCATGCAGGTGCAGCAAGCAGTTAGGAATGCAAATGATATGTTGTCCTTCATTGCAAGAGGATTTGAGTACAGTAGCAAGGCTGTCTTGTTAAAGTTATACAGGGCCTTGGTGAGACCGCACCTGGAGTATTGTGTGCAGCTTTGGTCTTGCCGAAGAAAAGGATATACTTGCCATAGAGGGAGTGCAACAAAGCATCACCAGACTGATTCCTGGGATAGCAGGACTGTCGTATGAAGAGACATTGGGTTGACTAGGCCTGTATTTACGAGAATTTAGAAGAATGAGAGAGGATCTCATTAACATGTATAAAATTCTGATGGAGTTGGACAGACTGGATGCGAGGAGGATGTTTCCCCTGGCTGGGAAGTCTAGAACAAGGGGATACAGTCTCAGGATACGGGGTAGGAAATTTAGGACTGAGATGAGGAGAAATTTCTTCACTCAGAGGGTGATGTACTTGTGGAATTCCCGACCACAGAAGGTTGTGGAAGCCAAGTCACTGAATATATTAAAGAAGGAGCTCGATAGATTTCTAGACACAAAAGGCATCAAGGGGTATGGGGAGAACGCAGGAATATGGTGTTGAGATCGAGGATCAGCCATGATATTGAATGGCGGTGCAGGCTTGAAAGGCCAAATGGCTTACTATTGCACCTATTTTCTATGTTTTGATATACCTGATGAATTCCTGATATTCAGCAGGATCAAGCACTACTTTCCCCAGTGGGGAGCGAAGATGAGAAAACTGGAAGCAGGGTTAATCATGTGGGGCCTGTTTCCAGTACTATCTTGATGACTGTGAGTAGCAGAAACTAGGAGTAAATTTGATGCTTCCTGCCTGGTGTGGAGAGACTAAATGTAATGATACTGGATTGAAGAAAAATGCATTTTTATATAGGACATTTCAAATAAAACTGAATAGCCAATAAAAAGTACAGCTGAATCTAGCAAAATGTAGTTATTCTTTCGGAGACTGATTTGTCAATTGTTCCTATAAATGAAGTGGATTTTAACATTTCACAGATTTTTTTGTTCATGAAGTACTGGTACTCTTATAATTAGAGCAATCTTTCCATCAAATTGCATTTTAAAGTCATTCAGCACACTGAGGGGAAAGTAATTATTTTTATAAAATATAGATTAAAAATAAGCTGATTTGGTTAGAACATTAAAGTATTGATTTGAAAAAAAATACATTCATATTTTTACTCCCTGCTGGCTATGTGATTAAATGCACTGCGAATGTGCCAGGTTTGTCTTGGTCTGTCCGAGGTGTCATCTAAGCACTAAAAAAAGAATTACAACTTGTGTAAAGTATGAGAGGGCTGCTGATACCCATGGAACTGTATGTAAAAGTCATAGTGGGGGTGCAGAATAAGAGCCATCCAATTTGCTGAATTGTATGAATAAGTAAAAAGAGTATGTACTAATGTTGGGTTCAGATTTTCAACCCCACCCCACCCCCCATTGAATCATAGGATAGCACAGCACAAAAGGAGGCCATTAAGCCCATCAAGTGTGCGCGGCTGATTTATTGATGTATTTATCATTTATTATTGATGATGGCTCTTTATTTGTAAAACTGAAGTGTTTAATGTTTGTAAACTTCCCTTGAAACCCGCCCCCCCCCCCCCCAGCCCATTCCCTACACCTGATTTGTAACCTACGCCTGATTTTCTAAAGTGCAGACGAGGTTTTTTTGAGCGTACAAAAATCTTCACTTACTCCATTCTAAGTTAGTTTGGAGTAAGTTTTCACTCACGAAACTTTGAAAACAGGGGCCGGACACGCCCCCTTTTGGAAAAAAATTCTGTTCCAAAGTGAAACTGTTCTAACTGACTAGAACTGGAGCAAACTAAATGACGAGAATTCCGATTTCTAAGATACTCCGTTCTACACCAGTTGCTCCTAAAAAATCAGGAGCAAATCATGTCGAAACTTGGGGCCAAAGTGTGGTGCCCAGAATTGGACACAGTCTTCCACTTGGGGCTGAACTAGTGCTGTAAATAGGTTCGGCATAACTTCCTGGCTTTTATACTATCAAGCTCAGAATCCCATATGCTTTATTCAGCTGTTCTGCCACCTTCTAAGATTTGTGCACAAACACCCCCAGGTGTCTCTCCTCTTGCATTGCTTTAAAATTGTACCATTTAGCATGTATTGTGTCTCCTCATTCTTCCAATCAAAAGGTTATCTCCTCACACTTTTCTGCATTGAATTTCATCTCCTGTGTACCTGCCCATTCCATCAGCCTGACTCTGTCCTCTATTATTAGTTTCCTTACTGTTTACTAAACTTACAATTTTTGTATCATCTTCAGATTTTGAAATTGTGCTATGTACATCCCAAGTCCAACGCATTAATGCATCTTAAAAACAGTAGTGGTCCTAATCTGGAACCTTGGTGAACTCCACTGTATACCTGTACCTCTAATCAATCTGAAAAAGAGCCATTCACTACAACTCTATTTTCTATCTCATAGCCAAGCTTGTATCCATGGTGCGACTGCCCCTTATCCCAAGGGTTTCAATTTTGCTAACAAGCCTAATATCTGGTACTTTATCAAATCCTTGTAATGTATTAATATGCAAGTTCCAGATTGTATTGTCCTGAAGTAGGCTGCTCTTTGTACTGCCTTTATTTAAAACATGAGTTATGATGTTTACAGTTTACTTTAAAGAAAATGTTAAAAGACTGAACCTGGATCAGTATTGTTAAAATATTTTTCTCATTTGGAAAGTCCTTCATTTTTGCCCTGTTTGTAAATATCAATGGTTCTAAAAAAAATGGCATCAAAATAGTTTGAGGTCAGTTACTGCTGAAATAGTACCCAATCCCAATTAGCATTATACACTGCTCAGACCAGCTTGAGTGGAAAACGGTACAGGCCTATTTCCCAGAATTACTTGGTTGCTGGTTGTATTCATCGTCACCATAGGCAGTCCCTCGGAATCGAGGAAGACTTGCTTCCACTCTTAATATGAGTTCTTAGGTGGCTGTACAGTCCAATACGAGAACCACAGTCTCTGTCACAGGTGGGACAGATAGTCGTTAAGGGAAGGGGTGGGTGGGACTGGTTTGCCGCACGCTCTTTCCGCTGTCTGCGCTTGATTTCTGCATGCTCTCCGACTAGACTCGAGGAGCTCAGTGCCCTCCCGGATGCACTTCCTCCACTTGGGGCGATCTTGGGCCAGGGACTCCCAGGTGTCAGTGGGGATGTCTCACTTTATCAGGGAGGCTTTGAGGGTGTCCTTGTAACGTTTCCTCTGCCCATCTTTGGCTCATTTGCCGTGGACGAGTTCCAAGTAGAGCGCTTGCTTTGGGAGTCTCGTGTCTGGCATGCGAACTATGTGGCCTGCCCTGCGGAGCTGATCAAGTGTGGTCAGTGCTTCAATGCTGGGGATGTTGGCCTGGAAGAGAACGCTAATGTTGGTGCGTCTGTCCTCCCAGCGGATTTGTAGGATCATGCGGAGACATTGTTGGTGGTGTTTCTCCAGTCGCTTGAGGTGTCTACTGTACATGGTCCACGTCTCTGAGCCATACAGGAGAGCGGGTATTACTATGGTCTTGTAGACCATGAGCTTGGTGGCAGTTTTGAGGGCCTGGTCTTCAAACACACTTTTTTCCCTCAGACGGCCGAAGGCTGCACTAGCGCACCGGAGGCGGTGTTGGATCTCATCATCAATGCCTGCTCTTGTTGATGGGAGGCTCCCGAGATAAGTGAAGTGGTCCACGTTGTCCAGGGCCGCGCCCTGGATCTTGATGTTGAGGGGTCAGTGCTGTGCGACGAGGACAGGCTGGTGGAGGACCTTTGTCTTACTGATGTTTAGCGTAAGGCCCATGCTTTCATACGCCTCGGTAAATACGTCGACTTTGTCCTGGAGTTCAGCCTATGTGTGTGCACAGATGCAGGCGTTGTCCACGTACTGCAGCTTGACAACAGAGATTGGAGTGGTCTTGGACCTGGCCTGGAGATGGCGAAGGTTGAAGAGCTTCCCACTGGTTCTGTAGTTTGGTTCCACTCCAGTGGGGACCTTGTCAAATGTGAGGTGAAGCATGGCAGTGAGGAAGATTGAGAAAAGGGTTGGGGCGATGATGCAGCCCTGTTTGACCCCAGCCCGGACGTGGATTGGGTCTGTGATGTATCCGTTGGTAAGGATCACGGCCTGCATGTCGTCATGGAGCAGGGGGAGGATGGTGACTTACTTTTGGGGGCATCCGAAACGGATGAGGACGCTCCATAAACCCTCACGGTTGACAGTGTCAAAGGCCTTTGCAAGATCGAAGAAGGCCATGTATAAGGGCTGGCGCTGTTCCCTGCATTTTTCCTGCAGCTGTCGCTCTGCAAAAATCTTGTCTGTTGTGCCCGGAGGGGACGAAATCGGCACTGCGACTCCAGGAGGAGTTCCTCGGCCACGGGGTGAAGACTGTTGAGGAGGAGGACTCTCGCGACGACTTTCCCAGTGGCTGATAGCAGGGAGATTCCTCTGCAGTTGCCGCAGTCGGACCTGTACCCTTTTTAAAAGATGGTCATGATCACATAGCAGTGCATTTGGAAAGCAGTGACAAGATCGGTCCAAGTCAGCATGGATTTATGAAAGGGAAATCATGCTTGACAAATCTTCTAGAATTTTTTGAGGATATAGCTCGTAGAGTGGACAAGGGAGAATCAGTGGATGTGGTGTATTTGGACTTTCAAAAGGCTTTTGACAAGCTCCCACACAAGAGAATGGTGTGCAAAATTAAAGCACATGGTATTGGGGGTAATGTATTGACGTGGATAGAGAACTGATTGGCAGACAGGAAGCAGAGAGTCGGGATAAACTGGTCCTTTTCATAATGGCAGGCAGTGACCAGTGGAGTGCCGCAGGGCTTAATGCTGGGACCCCAGTTCTTTACAATATACATTAATGATTTGACGAAGGAATTGAATGTATTATATCCAAGTTTGCAGATGATACTAAGCTGTGAGGAGGATGCTAAGAAGCTGCAGGGAGACTTGGACAGGTTAGGTGAGTGGGCAAATGCATGGCAGATGCAGTATAATGTGGATAAATGTGAGGTTATCCACTTTGGTGGCAAAAACATGAAGGCAGATTAGGAAAAGGGGAGTTGCAACGAGACCTGGGTATCATGGTACATCAGCCATTAAAGATTGGCATGCAGGTGCGGCAGACGGTGAAGGCAAATGGCATGTTGCCCTTCACAGCTAGGGGATTTGAGTATAGGAGCAAGGAGATCTTGCTGTAGCTATACAGGGCCTAGGTGGGGCCTCACCTGCAATATTGTGTTCAGTTTTGGCCTCCTAATGTGAGGAAGGACGTTCTTGCTATTGAGGGAGTGCAGCGAAGGTTCACCAGACGGATTCCCGGATGGCAGCACTGACATATGAGGAAAGACTGGATAGTCTGGGCCTGTATTCACTGGAGTTTAGAAGAATGAGAGGGGATCTCATAGAAACAGATAAAATTCTGACGGGACTGGACAGGTTAGATACAGGAAGAATGTTCCCGATGTTGGGGGAGTCCAGAACTAGGTGTCACAGTCTAAGGATAAGGGGTAAGCCATTTTGGACCGAGATGAAGAGAAGCTTCTTCACTCAGAGTTGTTAACCTGTGGAATTCTCTTCCGCAGAGAGTTGTTAATGCCAATTTGTTAGATATATTCAAGAGGGAGTTGGATATGGCCCTTGGGGCTAAAGGGATCTTGGGGTATGGAGAGAAAGCCCTGATTTTATTGAATGGTGGTGCAGGCTTGAAGGGCCGGAATGGCCTACTCCCGCACCTATCTTTCTATGTTTCTATCTTTCTGTCTTTAAGATTTCCCGACATGCTCTCCTCCCTCCAAATGAGAGATGAGATCGTGTATTCGCGCCAGCAGTGCCTCTCCGCCATACTTCAGTGCCTCAGCAGGGATTCCATCCGCTCCCGTAGCCTTGTTTTTTAGCTGTTTTATGGCTTTTTCTACCTTGTGCAGTGTTGGGGTCTCACTGAGGTGCTGGCAGGTCGCATGGGGTTGAGAACACTCTAGTCAAAGGCAGAGTCTCGATTGAGGAGATCTCCTTCCAGCGGGTCCTGACTTGCCTCGGTGTCCTTGATGAGTGTTTCCCCGTTCTTGGCCAGCAGTGGGGTGGGGCCTTGGGTGTTTGGACCAGAGGTGGCCTTGACTGCGATGAAGGATCCTTGCACATCATGGCTGTCGGCCAGCTGCTGTATCTCCTGTGCTTTCTCCATCCACCTCCTATTCTTTCAGTCCCAGGTTTTTTATTGGACCTTAGCCTTTAGCCGTCTGTAATGCTGTTTTGTTGCTCCCGAGTTGGGTTGCTGTTTAAGGCTCAGAAATGCCCTGCACTTGCAATCTATTAGCTCTTGAATCTCCTGATCATTCTTATCAAACCAGTCCTGGTGTTTCCTGGTTGAGTGACCGAGCGTCTCTTTGCAGGCACTGGTTATGGAGGCCTGGAGGGCAGACCAAGCGCTGTGGGTATTCTGCGTCTCTGGGTACAAAATGACAACAGTTTAATTTCTAAAGATTTGTGTTGTACTAATCAATATTACCCCCATTGGTATTTTCTCCTACATCTTGATTCTGATAGCGTGCTGATGTAGTAACATGGGTATAGAACTTAAGTACCGTATTGAAATGCTCTTTTTTTCTGTGCTGGTTAACTGTGGAGGGCATCATAACCAAGACTATTGGTATCCACGTCTGATTCCATTGCAACCCCTGAATGACATGACCTCAGAAGGACCTAATCTGCCACATAAGTTATTTTTGTATATTTCAAATATTTTGTTTTAAAATAAAATGAACAGCATATTGTAAATCATAGTTTTGCACGCACATGCAACTCCCAATGGTTTGATATTCATCGTAGTTGGGGATCCCAGCTAATTTAGCCATCATAACTTTGCGAACTGGTTGGAATCTTTTGCAGTATAAATGTAGTAGAACAACAACAACATTGTATTTATATAGTGCTTTCGTCCCAAGGCGCTTCACAGGAGTATTATGCGATTTAAAAACAATTTGACACTGAACCACGTAAGTAGAAATTAGTGCAGGTGGCTAAAAGCTTGGTCAAAGAGGTACATAACATAACAACACAACATAAGAAATAGGAGCAGGAGTAAGCCATATGGCTCCTCGAGCCTGCTCCGCCATTTAATACGATCATGGCTGATCCGATCATGGACTTGGGTCCACTTCCCTGCCTGCTCCCCATTATCCCTTATTCCCTTATCGGTTAAGAAACTGTCTAATTCTGACTTCAATTTATTCAATGTCCCAGTTTCCACAGCTCTCAGGCCGTGAATTCCACAGATTTACAACCCCCTGAGAGAAGAAATTCCTCCTCATCTCAGTTTTAAATGTGCGGCCCCTTTATTCTAAGATTATGCCCCCCTAGTTCTAGTCTCCCCCATCAGTGGAAACATTCTCTCTGCATCCACCTTGTCAAGCACCCTCATAATCTTGCATGTTTCGATAAGATCACCTCTCATTCTTCTGAATTCCAATGAGTAGAGGCTCAACCTTTCCTCATAAGTCAGCCCCCACATCTCTGGAATCAACCTCGTGAACCTTCTTTGAACTGCCTCCAAAGCTAATATATCCTTAAATATGGAAAACTAAACTATATGCAGTATTCCAGGTGTGGCCTCACCAATACCCTGTAAAATTGCAGCAAGACTTCCCTACTTTTATACTCCATTCCCCTTGTAATAAAGACCAAGATACCATTGGTCTTCCTGATCACTTGCTGTACCTGCATACTAACCTTTTGTGTTTCATGCACAAGTACCCCCAGGTCCTGCTGTACTGCAGCACTTTGCAATTTTTCTCCATTTAAATATTAACTTGCACTTTGATTTTTTTCTGCCAAAGTGCATAACCTCACACTTTCCAACATTATACTCTCGTCTGCCAAATTTTTGCCCACTCACTTAGCCTGTTTGTCTTTTTACAGATTTTTTTTGTGTCTTCCTCACACATTGCTTTTCCTCCCATCTTTATATCGTCAGCAAACTTGGCTACGTTACACTCTGTCCCTTCTTCCAAGTCATTAATATAGATTGTAAATAGTTGGGGCCCCAGCACTGATCATTGCGGCAGCCCACAAGTTACTGATTGCCAACCTGACAATGACCCCATTATCCCGACTCTCTGTTTTCTGTTAGTTCGCCAATCCTCTATCCATGCTAATATATTACCCCCAACTCTGTGAACTTTTATCTTGTACAGTAACCTTTTGTGTAGCAGCTTGTCAAATGCCTTCTGGAAGTCCAAATACACCACATCCACTGTTTCCCCTTTATCCACCTTGTTCTTTACATCCTCAAAGAATTCCAGCAAATTTGTCAAACATGACTTCACTTTCATAAATCCATGCTGCCTGACTGAATTATGTTTTTCCAAATGTTCTGCTACTGCTTCTGCAATAATGGACTCCAACATTTTCCCAACCACAGATGTTAGGCCAACTGGTCTCTAGTTTCCTGCTTTTTGTCTGCCTCCTTTTCTAAATCGGGGTGTTAGATTTGCAGTTTTCCAATCTACTGGGACCTCCTCAGAATCCAGGGAATTTTGGTAAATTCCAACCAATGCATCCACTATCCCTGCCGCCATTTCTCTTCAGACCCTCGGATGCAAGCCATCAGGTCCAGGGGATTTATCTGCCTTTTGTCCCATTGAGTACCATCTCCTTGGTCATTGTGATTGTGTTAAGTTCCTTCCCCCCCCCCCCCCCCGCCCCCCATAGCCGCTTGACTATTCACTATTGGAATATTGTTAGTGTCCTCTACTGTAAAGATTGATCCAAAATATTTCAGCGTTTCTGCCATCTCCATGTTCCCCATTAATAATTCCCCGGTCTCGTCCTCGAAGGGACCAACATTACCGTTAGCCACTCTTTTTTTTTTTTCCTTTTTATATACCTGTAGAGAAACTCTTACTATCTGTTTTTAATATTTTGTGCTAGTTTACTTTCATTGTCTGTCTTTTCCTTAATCATTTTGTTTGTCATTCTTTGCTGGCTTTTAAAAGCTTCCCAATCATCTTTCCTCCCACTAATTTTGGCCACACTGTATGCCCTTGTTTTTAGTTGGATACTTTCCTTTATTTCTTTAGTTAACCACGGATGGCTATCTTTTCTTTCACACCCTTTCCTCACTGGAATATATTTTTCTTGCGAGTTGTGAAATATCTTCTTAAATGTACACCACTGTTCATCAACCGTCCTACACTTCAATCTATTTTCCCAATCCACTTTAGCCAACTCTATCCTCATACCTTTTGTAGCCTCCTTTATTTAAGCTTAGTACGCTTGTTTGAGATTCAACTTTCTCACCCCCCCCATCTGAATTTGGTTTGTTTTAAGGAGCGTCTTGAAGGAGGAAAGAGAGGCTGAGAGGTTTGGGCAGGGAGTTTGAGTTTGGGGCCGAGGCAACAGAAGGCAGTGCCACCAATGGTTGAGCGATTATAATCAGGGATGCTCAGGAGGGCAGAATTAGATGAGCACAGACTTCTCGGTGGGGGGGGGGGTTTAATATATATTTTTTTTAAAGTACACTAAGCTGTTTTCTTCAGTTGAATGGCCTTTGGGGACCAAATGTAAAAAGTGAATCTCATTTCAATGCAGAAAAACGATCAATTTTAATAAGATTGCGCTCGTGATTTCAAGCAAAGATGCCACCATTCTTAAGCTAATTTATTCAGGCGAACTCTGTCTTTAGTTTAATATTAATTGAGCCTGCAGTGTGTTTCAACTCCACCCACTCAACCTATTGAAAAAAATACTCTGTTTTCTTTTAACCCTGAATTTCTGTTTAATTTTGCACAAATTGACAAAGTGTTTTAAAAGTTAATGTGCAATTTTTAACATGAGAAAAAAGACTTGCATTTATGTAGCATCTTGCATGTTCTCCGAACATCCCGAAGTACTGCATAGTCACTGAATTGCATTACATTAGAGAATGTTGTGTTGTAGACAAACACGGCAGATTTTTGTGAACAGCAAGGTCCCACAAACAGTAATGAGATAAAGTTCAGTATTTTCTGAAAGAGGTGGGAAGGTGCCCAAAGAGCCCCATACAGATGTGTGCACTTCTCTGAATTGTGGATGGGGGGCACCATTTTGAAGGAGTGCATACAATTTCCAATTTGCTGGCAACACCTCGAGCCATGATTAATGGGAAACACCTGAGGAGATTTGGCATCTCGACAGATGAATTTGTGCAACGGCCTGATTGCAATCATGTGAATGCCTGTCAAGCTAATTATGGCATATATATGTATTCAAATTATTACCTTTTTTTGTAATTTTTAAGTATGTTGAAGTCTTGCATTTATCTCCCAGGGTTGGCTTTAGATCTACTTTTGGGCTGGGTTGAAGTCTTGGCTTCCACTATTAAGAATGGAACTGCTTTTTGTTGCTCTGCTGTGATGTTTGTAAATGCAGGTAAACATTGCAAGACGCTATAATGTGAGATCAGTGAGCAATCTGCATGTTTTTTTTGTGTTGAGGGAGAAATGTTGGCTCGGACGCTTGGAGAGCTCCCTGCTGTTTTTTGAATCGTGGAATGTGAATGTCCATCTGAACCATCAGAACAGCCAGACTCTGTTTCACCTTTACGGATTTTGCGGTCAGCGGCGAAGTGGCTGAAGACAACCCCTGGGAGAAAATACGACAGGCTGTGAATAAAAATATACATCTTCTGGATCTTAATGGACTAGGCCCACTTGTGGGACCCACTGTGCAATCATGGAGAAAAATGATTCTATTAAAGACCTGCATTTCTAAACTGCCTTATCAGTTGACTCATGGCACGCGGGGACCTAAAATGGAATTAGAAATTAAAATTGGAGGAAGAAGTACAATATATTTCAGTTGCTCAAACAACACCCATGGGAAAAGCATGTTCTCTAAACTGTAACTGGATTATCAATGAATTAAATCCAAAGTGGTCCAATTTCTAATACAAAATGCCCTCCTTCTCGAAGTCTTGATTGATGTACACTCCATTTGTACATTAAATTGGAACAATATAACTCCAGCAAACCTGTGTTTATAGAAGGCTTTCTAAGGTCCATTCTCTTTCCAGTTGCTGTTCATTGTATGCATAGAGCACCACTGTTGGTATGTGACTTGATTATTTGAGTGGTTGGGATAGAACGTTCTGCTTTTAATAAAATGCTAATTCATGATGTGTTACTGCAGGTTAGAGATGTGTTCTGGGAAGATTTAGTTTTCCTTTTTGGTTACACATTGAATCGAGATCTTTGCAAGAACTATTTTGGTCGCATCCATTAAAGCTACAGTTCAATCATGTGCTCTCCAGACAGCATTATTGGCCCAAGTTTCGGGCTGCGCCTAGAAGCCCCGACATGAACGCCCGTTTTTCACGCCACAAAGTGCGCCTAAAAAATACTTAGCGATTCTCCTGCTCCCTGCAGGTCCTCTGGAGCTGGGCATGGCGCAGCACAAGCTGTGGGGGGGGGGGCGGAGCCAGGTCCCTGCGCTGAAAACAGCTGGGACCTCTGCACATGCGTGCTACAGTGGGCGCGCATATGCAGTCGCTCCAGGCGCCCAAAACTGTGTGGGAGGGGCCCGAAGCACGCAGCCCCTAGCCCTGGCCGAATGGCCTCACTGGGGCTGTGTGGATAAGGCTGCAACTCACGCCCAGCTCCTGCTTCCTCCCGACTTGACTCCCGCTCCCCCGGACCGGACCCCCCGGACCTGACCCGACCCGACTCGCGCCCGCCCCCGGAGCCAAACCCGCCCCGACCCGACTCGCGCTCCCCGACCCTGGATCCAACCCTGCCCCCGGTCCAGATCTGCCCCCGGACCCGGCTCCCCACCCCACCCCCACCCCCGGACCCGAACTGACTCAACTCGCGCTCCCCCCGCCCGGACCCGACCCGACCCCCGGCCACCTACCTGTAAGTCTGGTGCGGAGCCTGGGCCCGGCCCGTTCAGCCTCCCTCTCCTTTCTCCCTCCCTCCTTTCTCCCTCCCTTCTCTCCCTTCTCTCCTCCCTCCCTTCTCTTCCCCCCTCCCCTCCCATCCCCTCCCTCCCTCCGTCCTACTCCCCCCCCTCCCTCCTCCCCCTTCCTCCCTCCCTCCCTCTCTCCTCCCTCTCTCCCTCTCTCCTCCCTCTCTCCCTCTCTCCTCCCCCTCCCCTCGCTGTCAGAAACACAGACACAGACAGACAGAGATTGAGACACCGACAGAGACACACTGGGCGGGTGGGTGGTGGGGCGTCCCAGCACGCTGTTGGAGGGCTCCCGGTGCTGCAGTCGGTAAGTAGAAAATGTTTTATTTATTGATTTAAAAAAAAAAATTTTTTGGTTGATTTATTGCTTGATTTATTGATGTATTTATCATTTATTATTGATGATGTAAAACTGAAGTTTGTAAACTTCCCTTTTAAACACCACCCCCCCTCCCCAGCCCCATTCCCTATGCCTGATTTGTAACCTACGCCTGATTTTCTAAGTGTAGACAAGGTTTTTCTGAGCGTACAAAAATCTACACTTACTCCATTCTAAGTTAGTTTGTAGTAAGTTTTCACTGCCTAAACTTTCAAAACGGGCGTAAGTTTTGGGAAAAAAACCTGTTCCAAACTCAAACTGTTCTAGCTGACTGGAACTGGAGCAAACTAAATGCCGAGAATTGCAATTTCTAAGATACTCCATTTTAACCCAGTTGCTCCAAAAAAACAGGAGCAACGCAGGCCGAAACTTGGCCCCAATGTTAGTATGCCACTAAAATAGCAATGTAGCAGCAATAAACATCAATATTTCCTCTATATCTGAAACTACACTGAATGAACTAATACTGCGCAACATTTTATTAAATTACTATTGTGTGGATTTTGATAGTTCTGCATTTTTGATATTCAGCTTTCCAAGATGTTTGCAAACTGATGGCTTAATGTGTGTTATTATTAAAATGTTTGCACAGCTCTGGGCTGTTTTGTTAATATTTAGATCAGTTGAGGTGTGAATTCATCCTTGCCATCCATGAGCTTATCGTGGATGATTGCATCGACATCATGGCCCTGACGGGAAATTGGCTGAGGGTTGATGACACCTTGCATCGAAGCCTTCGCCCCCCCCCCCCCCCCCCGGCTATTACCTTCCACCACTTGCCCCGCCCAGACCGCCGTAGTGGTGGTGTGGTTCTCCTCACCAATTCATACCTTGGTCTGTCGCCCTACTCCTCCGGCACTTTCTCCTCCTTTGAACATCTCCCCTTATTCCACCCCTCTCATCTCTCATTTAAAATTCACTTTCTCTACCGCCCACCCAAGAACGATAAAACTTTTATCACCGAGCTATCTTTACTGCTTTCCTCCCTTAACTTATGCACTGATCGACTTCGCAACCTCAGTGATTTCAACCTCCATCTGAATTCATCATGCTCTCTCTCCTCTGAGTTCACTAGCCTCCTATCCTCCCTGAATATCTCCCTCCATGTCAACTCCCCAACCGATATTCACGGCCACCCCCTTTGACCTTGCCATCTCTCATGGCCTCACTATTCCTACCGTGTCAATTGTAAATAAGGCTGTCTCTGACCATTTCCTTGTATCGCTCTCCACCCACATCTCCCTCCTTCAGCCAACCCTACTTGCTTCTTCGTCCGCTCCTGAAACAAACACTCTCCAAACTCTCTTACAACTGCATTTATTAACTCCAAACTGTCCAGCCTTTGGCCCTCTATTCGTCATGCCATTTTGTTAATACGGATTCTTTTTCCCTCAATCTGGTTCAGCGAATACACTGACACACGAGCACCTTGCTGCCTTTTCTGTGAAAGACCTTGATTGAAGATTCTCTGTCTTGACAAGTCCCGGCCGAAGGAACACTCTCAATCAGAGCCTGTTTACCTTCCTCTGGACAAGCCCCTTTTCAGTGCGAAACAACAACAGTTATACATTTTCAAAACAGAACACATTTGATTAGCACTTGGTCTATCCACTTCCTTTCTTCCTCCCACCCCACCCCCCCCCCCCCCCCCCCCCCCGAGTACGTCCAATGGCAGGCAAGAAAGTCTCCCAATTAGGGCTGGTGTCAGGGTCAGGTTAGTTATAGCTTCGCAACACTGTCTTCCCTTATCAGTAAAGAACCCAATTAGTTTCCCTTCCTCCTTATCAGTAAAAGCCATTACTTTTTCCCCTCCTATCTAGGATTGCTTTCTTTCTTTGTGCCGCCTTGCGTCTTTCTCATGACCCGTGTTTAACCTCAACCTCAACTCTTGGTAACCCCTTTTTTTTCTGTCGATTCTGCAGTTGTCTGCATCTTGACATTTCTTTAGCTATTTTCCCATGATTCCCTATCTCCATCCCTCTGCCACATTTACAATCCTTCTGTATCCATTCTCAATTTCTGCAGCCACCGATCTGCACAACCACACTTTAAACGCCACCTTTAATGCTCTAGTCCCTATTAAAACCATTACTCTTGCTCACCCTGGCCGTTCCCCCTGGTACAGCCCTCATCTTCGCTTCCTCAAGTCCAAGGGCACAGACTTGAACAACTGGTATAGGCATTCATCGCCAGATCTGACTGGATCACATGAAGTTTCGGGACCCACTCTTGTCTGCCAAACCTGCTCACTGTTCCAGGATCATTCTGGAATGCAAAGATAACCCCCTGGTACTCTTCTCTACTGCCATTTGTCATCTTAAATCCCTCTCCCCTGTCTCCACCACACTCTCCAAGTGTGAGGAGCTCATGGACAACTTTGTCTCAAAGATTGAGACCATCTGATCAGCTGCCTGTGCCACTTCCCTTCCTCCCGTTAGCCCACCAGGCCAAACTTCCTCCAAGGTTCCCCCCCCCTACCCTAGCCCTGAACTCGCATCTTCAGTTTCTCTCTCATCTCCACTCTTGATCTCTCCACGCTCATCTTGTCCACTTCCTGCTCCCTTGACCCTATTCCCACTAAACTGCTGACCACCCAACTTCCTTTTCTGGCTCCCATGTTAGCTGACATTGTTAATGGTTCTCTCTCCTCAGGTACTGTTCCTCCGTCCTTCAAATTTGCTGCAATTACCCTTCCCAAAAAACCAACCGTTGACCCCACCGTGCTTGCAAGCTACAGCCCTATCTCCAATCGCCCTTTCCTCTCAAGTCCTAAAATGTTATCTGCTCCCAAATCCATGCTTATCTTTCCCGGAACTTCATGTTTGAATCCCTTCAATCTAGTTTCTGCCCCTGCCACAGTACTGAAACAACTCTCATCAAAGTCACAAATTACATCCTTTGTAACGGTGACAAAGGTAAACTATCCCTCCTTGTTCTTCTCGATCTGTCTTCAGTGTTTGACACGGTTGACCACTCCATCCTCCTCCAACGCCTCTCCACCATTGTAAATTCCTGGATTCTTTTACCTCAATCTGGTTCAGTAAAATTACTGAGTCGAATACCTCTTGTGCTTTGAACAAAGCAGCCTTTATTACCGGCCAGTAAGACCTATCTGGATAGAGCGTACACACTCCCTACGGATAGGTGAAGTTACATCGTAAAGCGTTAACAGTTATACAGTTTTGAAATCAGATAACAAAATACAAATGGATTGACAGTCTAACTCAGCCACTCATTAGTCAATCTATATGAGATGTTCTTCTTGAAAGCTCAAGTATTGCCTCTAAATGTTTCAATCTAATGGTGTGACTATTTCATGTTACAATTAGATGTCATTGGCAGGAGTAGTGACTTGAAACCTTGAGACGGACTGTTAGCTATGCTGATGTTGCACTATTTGCAATCTGACATTCTCCCAGCTATTCTTCCATGGCTTATACATTTTCATATATCCCGTTTACTTTACTGTCCTTAATTCCATATATTCCGTTCAGATATCCACACCATCATCCAGCTGGGTGGGACTGCACTCGCCTGGTTCCATTCTTATCTATCTAATCGTAGCCAGAAAATCTCCTGCAATGGCCTCTCTTTCCACTCCAGCATCATTTAGTGTCCCCCAAGGCTCTATCCTTGGCCCCCTCCTATTTCTCATCGATATGCTGCCCCTTGGCGACATCATCCAAAAACATGGCGTCAGTTTCCACATGTACGCTGACGACACCCAGCTGTACCTCAACCACTTCGCTCGACCCTGCCATGGTCTCTAAATTGTCAGATTGCTTGTCTGACATCCAGTATTGGATGAGCAGAAATTTTCTCCATTTAAATATTGGGAAGACCGAAGCCATTGTCTTTTGTCCCTGCTACAAACTGCGTTCCCTAGCCACTGACTGATATCTCTCCCTAGCATCTATCTGAGGCGAAACCAGACTGTTTGCAACCTAGGCGTCATATTTGACCCTGAAATGAGCTTCCAGCCACATAGCTGTGGCGTCACTAAACCACCGTTTTCCACCTCCTTACCATTGCCTGTCTCCGGCTCAGCTCTTCTGCTGCTGAAACCCTTATCCCTGCCTTTGTTACCTCTAGACTTGACTACAACACACTCCTGGCTGGCCTCCCACATTCTACTCTACGTATAATTGAGATCATCCAAAACTCGGCAGCCCATGTCCTAACTTGCACCAAGTCCCATTCGCTCATCACCGCTGATTTACATTGGCTCCTGGTTAAGCAATGCCTCAATTTCAAAATTCTCATCATTGTTTACAAACGCCTCCATGGCCTCGCCCCTCCATATCTCTGTAATCTCCTTCAGCCTCACAACCACCCGAGATGTCTGCGTTCCTCAAATTCTGCCCTCTTGAGCATCCCTGATTATAACTTAAAGGGTTGACGGTGGATAGGCAATGGCAAACATTTAAAGATCACATGGATGAACTTCAGCAATTGTACATCCCTGTCTGGAGTAAAAATAAAACTGGGAAGGTGGCTCAACCATGGTTAACAAGGGAAATTAAGGATAGTGTTAGATCCAAGGAAGAGGCCAATAAATTGGCCAGAAAAAATGCAGCAAACCTGAGGACTGGGAGAAATTTAGAATTCAGCAGAGAACGACAAAGGGTTTAATTAAGAGGGGGGAAATAGAGTATGAGAGGAAGCTTGCCGGGAACATAAAAACTGACTGGAAAAGCTTCTATAGATATGTGAAGAGAAAAAGATTAGTGAAGACAAACTTGGGTCCCTTGCAGTCGGATTCAGGTGAATTTATAATGAACAAAGAAATGGCAGACCAATTGAACAAATGCTTTGGTTCTGTCTTCACGAAGGAAGACACCAATAACCTTCCCCAAGTACGAGGGGACTGAGGGTCTAGTGAGAAGGAAGAACTGAAGCATATCCTTATTAGGCGGGAAATTGTGTTGGGGAAATTGATGGGATTGAAGACCGATAAATCCCCGGGGCCTGATAGTCTGCATCCCAGAGTACTTAAGGAAGTGGCCCTAGAAATAGTAGCTGCATTGGTGATCATTTTCCAACAGTCTATCGACTCTGGATCAGTTCCTATGGACTGGAGGGTAGCTAATGTAACACCACTTTTTAAAAAAGGAGGGAGAGAGAAAACAGGTTATTATAGACCGGTTAGCCTGACATCAGTAATGGAGAAAATGTTGCAATCAATTTATTAAGGATGAAATGACAGCGCATTTGGAAAGCAGTGACCGGATTAGTCCAAGTCAGCATGGATTTATGAAGGGGAACTCATGCTTGACAAATCTTCTGGAATTTTTTGAGAATGTAACCAGGAAAGTGGACAAGGGAGAACCAGTGGATGTAGTGTATTTGGACTTCAAAAGGCTTTTGACAAGGTCCCACACGAGATTGGTGTGCAAAATCAAAGCACATGGTATTGGGGATAATGTACTGACGTGAATAGAGAACAGGTTGGCAGACACTAAGCACAGGGTCGAGATCAACGGGTCCTTTTCAGAATAGCAGGCATTGACTAGTGGAGTGCTGCAGGACTCAGTGCTGGGACCCCAGCTCTTTAATATATACATTAATGATTTAGATGAAGGAATTGTGTAGCATCTCCAAGTTTGCAGATGACACTAAACTGGGTGGCGGTGTGAGCTGTGAGGAGGACGCTAAGAGGCTGCAGGGTGACTTGGACAGGTTAGATGAGTGGGCAAATGCATGGCAGATGCAGTATAATGTGGATAAATGTGAGGTTATCCACTTTGGGGGCAAAAAATTACGAAGGCAGAATATTATCTGAATGGCGGCAGACTATGAAAAGGGGAGGTGCAACGAGACCTGGGTGTCATGGTTCATCCGTCATTGAAAGTTGGCATGCAGGTGAAGAAGGCAAATGGTATGTTGGCCTTCATAGCTTGGGGATGTGAATACAGGAGCAGGGAGGTCTTACTGCAGTTGTACAGGACCTTGGTGAGGCCTCGCCTGGAATATTGTGTTCAGTTTTCGTCTCCTAATCTGAGGAAGGACATTCTTACTATTGAGGGAGTGCAGTGATGGTTCACCAGACTGATTCCCAGGATGGCTGGTCTGACATATGAGGAGAGACTGGATCAACTGGGCCTTTATACACTGGAGCTTCGAAGGATGAGAGGGGATCTCATAGAAACATACAAGCTTCTGACGGGATGGGACAGGTTAGATGCGGGTGGATTGTTCCCGATGTTGGGGAAGTTCAGAACCGGGGACACGGTCTAAGGATAAGGGATAAGCCATTTAGGACCGAGATGAGGAGAAACTTCTTCACTCAAGAGTTGTTAACCTGTGGAATTCTCTACCACAGAGAGTTATTGATGCCAGTTCGTTGGATATATTCAAGAGGGAGTTAAATATGGCCCTTACGGCTAAAGGGATCAAGGGGTATGGAGAGAAAGCAGGAAAGGGGTACTGAGGTGAATGATCAGCCATGATCTTATTGAATGGTGGTGCAGGCTCGAAGGGCCGACGGCCTACTCCTGCACCTATTTTCTATGTTTCTATGTTAACTGCTCAACCATTGGTGGCTGTGCCTTCAGATGCCTGGACCCTAAGCTCTGGAACTCCCTCCCTAAACCTCTCCGCCTTGCTTCCTCTTTGTTCCTTTAAAACGCTCCTTTAAACTTACCTCTTTGACCATGCTTTTGGTCATCTGCTGTACTTTCTTTTGTGGCTCGGTGTCAAATTTATTTGTGTTTTTCTTCTAACACTCCTGTGAATTGCCTTGGGATGTTTTACTACATTAAAGGTGCGATATAAATACAAGTTGTTGTTGTTGGACTCTGGCTTGGCCTAGGTTCAAGTTGGCTTTAGAGAGATTTTACTTGGCTAACTCATTTCTGCAGATCCATTTTAAAGAAGCTACCATTATGAACCGAGCAGGAATTTGATGGATATGTTCAATAGTAACTCTGCACAATATTGAATATATACAGTATATGTAGGGACACAGGAGCTTGGAGCAGGCGGGGTGTGGGGGAGGGTGGGTGTCGGAGGGGGGTGGCGGGTGGGTGTGGGGAGAGGGTGGAAAAGAAAGTAAGGATCACCGGGGAGGAGGGGTGGGTGAAGGTGGTCAGGAATTCGGGTGGAGTCGGGGGTGGGGGGGGGCGGGGAAGGTCAGGAACTCTGCAGTGGTGTGAATGCAAGATCTCGGGAGGACGTTGGAAAGTCAGGAATTGTGGGAGAGAATGTCAGGAGCTTGTTGAGGAGCAGAATGGTGAGGAGCGGGGTAAGAACGTGATCCAGGTCGAAAGGAGCTGGGTGGTGAGAGCAAGAACGTGACCCAGATGGGAAGATCGATCACGTTCTCTCGTGTTCTGTTAGGCCTGGATCAGATTCTTCACCCCCGCTCGCTTTGTACCCGCACCACGTTCTCCCTATCTTCTCCCCGCAGACCGCAGCGGTTCAAGAAGGCAGCTCAACACAAGCCTCTCGGGCAACCGCGACATTTCGTCTTGAAAGTTTTCTCCCGATATAAAAGGGAAAAAAAGACTTAAGTTTATATAGTGCCTTTTATGACATCGGGATGTTCCGAAACGCTTTACAGCTAATTAAACACTTCTTTGAAGTGTAGTCACGTTGTAATATCGGCTCGAATTTTGCGATCGAGGTAATGGTGAGGTTACCAGCGTCACTGTTATTAAAGTGTAAATCGACCAGCAACCTCCGGCGACTACACATGTGTAGTTAAATGCAGAAGTCAGGAAGCTGCTGTCCGAGTTGTTCTCCTCTAGAAGCTTTGTTATGGCAGTATTTCGCCGAGAGGCTCGGCATGGAAGGGTGCGAATTTGCGATACTTAAGTGATACCCATTAAAGCCACTAGAAAAAGTTCACTGTAAAAGTTACATGGTATTTTGGTCCCTCTGTGCGACCGGATCAAGTGCGCATGAGCAGTCCCAAATGGTGTGGTGGTTATGGCCTGCACCAGTATGCTGACCTCAGCTCTGCGGAGAAGGTCAGGGAATCGCTTGGGGGGTGGGGGACCGAAGGGGGAAGGGGATTGAGATGGGACCGAAGGGGGGAGGGAGGAGAGGGAACCGAAGGGGAGGAGGAGTGCGAAATTCATCACCTCACCGCCGACTGCTGCCCACTGCCGCCGACATTCCTCCTGAAGATCCGCCCAGTGCCACTTTGGAGGTGGCCTGGAATATGCGGGAGGAGAGAGCCGTCCGTTGATGTCAGCGGACAGCCGAGTGGCGCAACTGACCTCCTGCCCACCGAGGTCCCAGATTCCTGCAGGGGTGGACTGCTGCGAGGAGGCTGGTCTGTCGCCAACGGTAAGTTTGAAGAATCTGAAAAAAACGTAAATGAACCTTTTTTTAAAAAAAAAATTTCAACAGCAACTTACCTGGATGGGGCCTCCAGAAGGTTTTTGACTAGTTTTTTTATTTTTTACTGTTTTTTTTTAAAAAATCAGGTCTTTGACCCTCTGTGGGCCCGACTCCATCCTTGCCGGCACTTGGGCGGCAAGCGCCTCTGCCAGCGAGAATGAGAGCTCCCGCCTGCTGCCGCTCAGATTGCCGCCCGTCCACCTTCGCGAGACCTCGGCGATGAATATACTGCCCAAAATACTATCCGGCACGTCGGCAGCACTTTGGGCAGGCGGAGATGAAAATTGGCCCCCCCTTCTCCAGGACAGTATGCAGTTCCGGTGGTTTGTCATGAAACTTGCACTTTTGGGCGGTATGTCGGCGGTGTGCATACCGTCCGGCGGTATGTCACTGATGAAACTGCCGCCGGGCGGTATGTACATGTGTTTTGACGAAACTTGTGTTTTTGGGTGGTAGTGAGTGGTATGGCAATGAATTTCAGGCCCATTCTCTCTGAGCAAGCGTTGGCTGACCACTCTGGTATAAGTCACACCAGACTGTGCAGTGAGTCCGATTTCCTCTTGCATAAACTGATCTGGTGGATATGTTGCTCTGCTCACTACCCAGTGCTTCATAAAAAGGCCTCAAATTAAGGGCTCGACTTTCCTATCAGCCCCTCAATGCCCAATTGCCCGCTCAGAAAAATAGCTAACGTTTGGTAAGTAATGCTGGTGAGAATTTCCACTTTTATGTTAAAACTAATTGCCCGGCGAGAAAATCGGCGTTGCACCTTTTATTGTTGGCGGTTTTCTCGGCGGTTAAGGGGAAACTAAGTAAAATGGACGTTTATTTTAAAATTTAGTGCAAGGCTGCAGTTGGGCCTAGGGAGGGGGGAAAACTTAAAAAAATGTTCCAAAAAAATAAACGTAAAAAGCATTCCCAAGACACTTTTACACCAAATCGCCGTTTTAAAATTAAAAAAAAAATCAAGAACCTTTAACTTACCTTTCATTGCAGAGTACTTGCCTACCGCCTTGTTTAAACAGCTTTTACAGGCGGTTCACTCGGCGATCTGGATGGGCTTCCATTGAGGCCAAACTTATGCCCTGCCGATTTTCTCAGCCATGATCTTATTGAATGGCGGAGCAGGCTCGAGGGGCTAGATGGCCGACTCCTGTTTCTAATTCTTATGTTCTTATGTTCTCGTTGTTGCACATCGGCAGTTTGGTCCCAGCGGGCGTTTTCAGATTTGGGAAATATCACTAAAAAAAACTAATGGGGAAACTTTCGCCGGGCGGAAAAACAGCTGTACCGCCGAGAAAATCGCCGAGAATCTGCTGAAAATGAAAGGAAAGTCTCGCCCATCGACATGTGAACAATTATTATTTAGAATTTATATTCTATCATTTTGCAGATTTTCAATCGTTTGATATTGTCAGTGCTCTGGAACAGAGAGAGGTGGAATTGTTTTTCTGTAATTTCCCTCTGTGCATATTTTTATTGTTGGCATCTTTACTCCCTTCCAATTCTTGATTTGTATAATTATTAGTTGCATTACACTCTCACTATGGTGATTACTGTACATGTTTCCAGGATGTTTTGGTTCCTGACCTGTGTCCAAATTTTTAAAAACTTCTTTTACTGAGAAATAGTTTGTAGTCAGACTTGCACTATTATGAAGTAAAACAACAAACCAGCAACTTTTTTCAACCAATTTTTCCTCCTCTTAACTTCAATAAAAGTTTTACATTTAAAAATCCCCATGAATTTTTCTAATAGCACAAATCATAACAACCAAAGTATCATTCTGCTATTTTTCTGTTTTGCAGGTTCACCAAAAATCTGTCACCAGATAAGATTAACTTGAGTACTCTCAAAGGTGAAGGTCAGCTGACCAACTTGGAGCTTGATGAAGAGGTACTACAAAACATGCTGGACTTGCCCACTTGGTTGGCAATCACCAGAGTGTTCTGCAACAAGGCTGCAATTCGGGTAAGAACTTCATTGTACTGCAGAAGTTACATCAAGAGTATGCCGTGAAGTCGTCTTAAGATCTTAAATGCCTTGTGCACATTACCATTCCCTGCAGTGTGAAGATACCAGGATTAAAATCAGTTGCACAGAATCAAATCCTCCTAGTGGGAAATGAACCAGAAAAGTGATTATGGGAGCTATGCAGATGTAAATGACACAAGTAACTTTGCCCGTGTAAAAAGACAACTGAACAGGGCTGGGAGATAAATTGGCATATTCCTTCCAGGTATTGCTGATAGAACATAAAATTACAATAAACACACAGGATGGTGCACCATCTGCCAACTCAAATGTTTTGAGACACTAGGGTAACTTCCTCTAATTTTCCAGAATTCAATAGAAATTCTAGGATTCTAAATACCAAGTGATGACTTGAAGGCTAGGATGTTTATAACCCGAGGGGTGTTGGGCCATTTAGCACGCAATTTTGGGCTGGAAATTTGCCAACTTTGCACCCTGTTTTTCGGCGATATTTTGCCGTTTTGGCGAAAAACAGCGAACCAGGAATTTTGGACAAGTCTTGCGCCAGCAGTTTTTAAGTACCGCTGGGGAGCGGACCGCCGGCATGCAAGACTCGAAATAGTGCTTTTGCCAAAAATTTGGCTCACCGCACATTAGTAGTTAGGATGAAAAAACTCACCCGGGAAAAACCTGCGTTGCGACCCTTGGAACAGCGGTAGGTATGAAGACCTGCAAAAAAAAAAAAAAGGCAAGTTAAAGTTTTCAATTTTTAATTCTTTTGCAGCGATTTGATAGTTAAGTGTCTTGTGAATGTTTTGTGATTTTTTTTTTAATTGTTTTTTGCAATATTTTGGGGGATGTTTTCTCCCGCTCTCGGCCCAACTCGCAGTGGTATCGGCCTCGGAGAAAAGCTGCAGAAAATTCGCGGTTTGCACCATGAATCCTCGTGAAATGCCAATTTTTACCGCTGGGTGAACTGAATCCCGAATTTTAGGCCTCATAGCGAAGTCATAGTGATATTCTTGGCAAAACATCCCACCAAAAAACAGATTTCTAGCCCAAAGTATTATAAGAGCCACTAATTCACAATGAATTAGTTCAGTTTTTATTACATGCTACTAAATGATTTATATCTGGGGAATGAATTCTATGACAATTTTTCTGTGGAAACTAGAATGCTTATTGTCTTCATTATTCTTGTTTACATAAATTAAATTTTGTAGATCTATTGCCTTATCTATTTTTAATTCAATTTTTATTGCTTGCCTTTTTTTGATGCTGAAGACTCAGTGAGATGGAAGTCAAGATGTACCATGTTTAGAGGTGGATACCAGAGGGGTAGAGTTTCCGCTTTGGATGTAATTGGCGATCTTGCGTTTGTTCTGAAGTATTTTTTCCCCCCTCAGGTTTCTGCTCAAACTCATTTGAATAACAATGGCACCAGATCTGCCATGAACCAGCGCAATTGGGCAGCGTTTTAAAACATAATTTAAAAAATATTGCTTTAAAAAATATTCTTTGATTATATTAAGAGTGGTTCTGGTGCTGTTTGATTAATACAGCTGAAAATGGGTTTATTACAAAAAATAAGCATTTCATTCACTGTCAAGTCACTACCTGCGATTTACCCAATTTTAAATGGCTGAAGGTGACTTTTAAAAGAAATACAGAGCCATTTGCTTGTTATATTGGGGTACAGGAGTCAGTTTTTTCTTAAATTTAAAAAAAAAAAAATTATGTTCAAAAAGCTTTAAAAACGTGCCGATTAGGGTCCTTGTGCCCAAAAGAACCAACTAATACATAAGACCAGCAAACAAGCACATTTAGTGGAAACTCAACGGTGACGAACTCATCCTGGGGGTGTGGTCAGTTTTGTAGGTGGGGCCGGCTTTTAAAATGGCACAAAACATTTGCAGAAACACGATTTGTGTTGAACGTAATTTGTGCCAAAAATTCCGTCATCTTTTGCATGGGTTGTGCCAAATTCGGGCGAATTGCACTGAAAAAAAATCCAGCACAACCGAGAGGAAATTCTACTCCTTGAAGTTCAACTCGGAGAGTCCTGCGCTTTGGTACCTGGGAGAGGATGGTCCCAGAAAAAGACTTGAAAACCTAGCAGAATATCCAAATGCAACTATTGAAACCCACAACTGAAGTCTTTTTACTGCTACTGCAATTAAGTTAAGTTACTGCAAAGTGGTGTGCTTCTTGGAAATGACACAATAAACCGACTTGGTTAAAATATTATTGGGGAGGGAGGAAATTGGACCCCACTGTGCGCCTGTTTTTTTGCTCCCAACATTTTTGAAAAGCTTGAAGTTATTGTTCTAAGCAAATAAAAGTAAATATAGAATTAGAGGAATAACTTAATATACCATTTTGTACAGATTTATCAGTCGAAGTGTGCAAAGCGTTTTGAGGCAGTGGCTAGTGCTGCGCATAATATAACTTTGGACTACATCAAAAGATCAAAAATAAATTTGCTGAACATTTTCACAACAAGAAATTAAAGCTGAGCGACTTGCTTCTGGAGACTCCCAGTATTTATCCTTCTGTTTCAATACAATGAACCTCAAGTGCATGAAGTGTGTTGCATAAATTGTAGCTTGTTTTCAGCAGTTGGTGTTGCTAAGGTTCATCAAGCTTTGGGTGATTCTATTGTCGAGATAATGAGCAAATAGAATTTGCAAATATATCATCAATCAGTTTCTGCTGCCGATTAATATTGTGCTGAAAACTAGTTAATTCTTTGGTGAGAATCATTACAAACTATTAGCTTAGTGGATAATTTTCATGCCAAAAAATGATACAAGTACTCGTTTATCAAATTTTCTTCAAAATTCAGTCTTTCAGTACTCGAACCATGCTCGCCATTATTTGTATGTAAATGGTACAACAACTTCAGGCGAAGGACAGATGCGCGGTTACACGCGAATATCCAAAAGTTCTGTAAGTTTCTCTGCCATTACTTTTGCGAAAACGGCATCTCGCTGTTTGCCTCACCATTGAAATGTATTAAAGCTGCTGTATTTGCACGGGAGATACAAACTAAACCATCCACCGAAAGTTAAGTCTTGTAATTTCAAGCGCTAGTACCCTTTTAATGATGTGATAACTGTTCATTACTGCCAATCAACTTCTGTGGCACTGAAAATTAACTATTACAAGTCTGGAGTCTCATTCCTTCAGGTATTAATTAATGTTGGAGATTTTAAAAATGTAATTTACATTTTTTTTAACTCCGTCCTCGCTCTCTCAATCCAATCTTCTTGATTTCTCTTTCTGTACTTGCTCTGGCATTGAATTCACCCACTGAAATTTACACTTCTTTCTCGGTCCTTGTGCTGTTTATTTCACAATCTGATTGGTTAAGGAAATACACGGTTGCTTTCCCTGTTCACATAGGTCCCAGTTGCCCCATTTCCCTCGCTGTGCCATTATCAGCTTGCACTTTTAGCAACTTGGCAAGCAAAAAATGGAAAAACATAAATATCCATCGGCAAGTCTTAACAAAAGCAGATGCAACAAATTATGGCCAATTGTCTATCTCTCTCTCTCTCCCACTCCTTCCCCTCGAAAATGTATTGAAAATCTTAGTGTCAGCTGTGGTGCAGTGGGTTGCACTCTTGCCTCTGAGTTAGAAGGTTGCTGTTTCAAGTCCCACTCCAGGCACTTGAGCACAAAAATTTAGGCTGACACTCCAGTCCAGTCCAGTGCAGTGCTGAGGGAGTGCTGCACTGTTGGAGGTGTTGTCTTTCGGATGAGACATTAAACCGAGACCCTGTCTGCTCTCTCTCGTGGACGTCGAAGATCCCACGGCACTATTTCGATAAAGAGCAGGGGTATCCTGCCCCATATTTATCCCTCAATCACTGTCACAAACAGATGATCTGGTCATTATCACATTGCTGTTTGTGGGAGCTTGCTGTGCACAAATTGGCTGCAGTACTAAGGTTTAGAGTTTAGTTCTACTTGAAAGTTGCGAGTGTAACTCGAGGGATGGCAGGGCAGCTCAGTCCTTTGAATTGCACATGTACTTACTTAGCTTCCCCTTGAATGCATCTATGCTATTTGCCTCAACGACTCCATGTGATTGCAAGTTCCACATTCCAATCTCTTTCTGGATAAAGAAGTTTCTCCTGACTTCTGCATTGAATGTAGTAGTGACTATCTTATATTTATGGCCACAAGTTTTGGACTCCACCACAAGTCCAACATCATCTCGACAACTACACTATCATAATTCTAAAGGTTTTACTTTTGGAGCTTGATTAAAATATTCAAGAAGATTAGGAAGTCTCACTCAGTATAAAAAAGACTTGCTAGTTCTCTGCAGAGGATAAACCAGTCCGTAGACAGTGTCACCCTCCCATATTAAATGTTGCTCCTCCCCACAGCTACTCAAGCAGGTCAGCTGGCAGTATCAACTGTTGCATTGCATTGATAGACCAAAAGACACGGAGAAACTAAATACAAATAATTTTTAAATGGCGGGGTGGGTGGGGAGTGGGGGCGTGGAGAATCCACACACTTTGGACACGGGAACAGTAGATGTGCTAAACGTTGCTTCATTGCATCTGGGTATGTCAGTAATGGGTGGGGTGCACATGAAGAAAAAAAATCAGATGGGTTTCTAGCTCCTGATCACTTTGCCATATTGGACTTCACCCCCAAGAGTTGAATTAAACCATTGACACTCACGTCTCCATTTAGACTTCAAGATTCACCACTTGGTCATGGGTTTACAGGAGGGCTGCTGGTTCCTATGGAACTGTATCCCACTGGAAGATAGGTGGGTGGGCAGAGAGAGAGAGAGAGAGAGAGAGAATATACTGTCAAAAATGAAGAATATTTTGATGAGGTTTGATGAAAGGATAGTAGGGGTTGCGTTGTCCAACTGCTCGCCGCCTTTATCCAGTGCTCAGCTCCTTCCTCTCCTCAACAGACAATGTTGTTCTCTTGCAGGTCAGTGAATCTGACTATAATAAATTTAGTAAGTCAATAGCCAATCTTCCTTCATTTACGGTCTCTTTTTTTAGATAAGTTTGTATGTCTATTGCTAGTCAGAGTAGGAATCGCAGGATAGCGCAGATGAATACGTGGCTTGAGCAGTGGTGCAGCAGGGAGGGATTCAAATTCCTGGGGCATTGGAACCGGTTCTGGGGGAGGTGGGACCAGTACAAACCGGACGGTCTGCACCTGGCCGGGACCGGAACCAATGTCCTAGGGGGAGTGTTTGCTACTGCTGTTGGGGAGGAGTTAAACTAATATTGCAGGGGGATGGGAACCTATGCAGGGAGACAGAGGGAGACAAAAATGAGGCAAAAGCAAAAGACAGAGAGGAGATGAGGAAAAGTGGAGGGCAGAGAAACCCAAGGCAAAGAACAAAAAGGGCCACTGTACAGCAAAATTCTAAAAGGACAAAGGGTGTTTAAAAAAAAGCAAGCCTGAAGGCTTTGTGTCTTAATGCAAGGAGTATCCGCAATAAGGTGGATGAATTAAGTGTGCAAATAGATGTTAACAAATATGTGATTGGGATTACGGAGACGTGGCTCCAGGATGATCAGGGCTGGGAACTCAACATCCAGGGGTATTCAACATTCAGGAAGGATAGAATAAAAGGAAAAGGAGGTGGGGTAGCATTGCTGGTTAAAGAGGAGATTAATGCAATAGTTAGGAAAGACATTAGCTTGGATGATGTGGAATCTATATGGGTAGAGCTGCAGAACACTAAAGGGCAAAAAACGTTAGTGGGAGTTGTGTACAGACCTCCAAACAGTAGTAGTGATGTTGGGGAGGGCATCAAACAGGAAATTAGGAGTGCATGCAATAAAGGTGCAGCAGTTATCATGGGTGACTTTAATATGCACATAGATTGGGCTAGCCAAACTGGAAGCAATACGGTGGAGGAGGATTTCCTGGAGTGCATAAGGGATGGTTTTCTAGACTAATATGTCGAGGAACCAACTAGGGGGGAGGCCATCTTAGACTGGGTGTTGTGTAATGAGAGAGGATTAATTAACAATCTCATTGTGCGAGGCCCCTTGGGGAAGAGTGACCATAATATGGTGGAATTCTGCATTAGGATGGAGAATGAAACAGTTAATTCAGAGACCATGGTCCAGAACTTAAAGAAGGGTAACTTTGAAGGTATGAGGCGTGAATTGGCTAAGATAGATTGGCGAATGATACTTAAGGGGTTGACTGTGGATGGGCAATGGCAGACATTTAGAGACCGCATGGATGAATTACAACAATTGTCCATTCCTGTCTGGCGTAAAAATAAAAAAGGGAAGGTGGCTCAACCGTGGCTATCAAGGGAAATCAGGGATAGTATTAAAGCCAAGGAAGTGGCATACAAATTGCCCAGAAATAGCAGCGAACCTGGGGACTGGGAGAAATTTAGAACTCAGCAGAGGACGACAAAGGGTTTGATTAGCGCAGGGAAAATGGAGTATGAGAAGAAGCTTGCAGGGAACATTAAGGCGGATTGCAAAAGTTTCTATAGGTATGTAAAGAGAAAAAGGTTAGTAAAGACAAACGTAGGTCCCCTGCAGTCAGAATCAGGGGAAGTCATAACGGGAAACAAAGAAATGGCAGACCAATTGAACAAGTACTTTGGTTCAGTATTCACTAAGGAGGACACAAACAACCTTCCGGATATAAAAGGGGTCAGAGGGTCTAGTAAGGAGGAGGAACTGAGGGAAATCTTTATTAGTCGGGAAGTTGTGTTGGGGAAATTGATGGGATTGAAGGCCGATAAATCCCCAGGGCCTGATGGACTGCATCCCAGAGTACTTAAGGAGGTGGCCTTGGAAATAGCGGATGCATTGACAGTCATTTTCCAACATTCCATTGACTCTGGATCAGTTCCTATCGAGTGGAGGGTAGCCAATGTAACCCCACTTTTTAAAAAAGGAGGGAGAGAGAAAGCAGGGAATTATAGACCGGTCAGCCTGACCTCAGTAATGGGTAAAATGATGGAATCAATTATTAAGGATGTCATAGCAGCGCATTTGGAGAATGGTGACATGATAGGTCCAAGTCAGCATGGATTTGTGAAAGGGAGATCATGCGTGACAAATCTTCTGGAATTTTTTGAGGATGTTTCCAGTCAAGTGGACGAAGGAGAACCAGTTGATGTGGTATATTTGGACTTTCAGAAGGCTTTCGACAAGGTCCCACACAGGAGATTAATGTGCAAAGTTAAAGCACATGGGATTGGGGGTAGTATGCTGACGTGGATTGAGAACTGGTTGACAGACAGGAAGCAAAGAGTAGGAGTAAATGGGTACTTTTCAGAATGGCAGGCAGTGACTAGTGGGGTACCGCAAGGTTCTGTGCTGGGGCCCCAGCTGTTTACACTGTACATTAATGATTTAGACGAGAGGATTAAATGTAGTATCTCCAAATTTGCGGATGACACTAAATTGGGTGGCAGTGTGAGCTGCGAGGAGGATGCTATGAGGCTGCAGGGTGACTTGAATAGGTTAGGTGAGTGGGAAAATGCGTGGCAGATGAAGTATAATGTGGATAAATGTGAGGTTATCCACTTTGGTGGTAAAAACAGAGAGACAGACTATTATCTGAATGGTGACAGATTAGGAAAAGGGAAGGTGCAACGAGACCTGGGTGTCATGGTACATCAGTCATTGAAGGTTGGCATGCAGGTACAGCAGGCGGTTAAGAAAGCAAATGGCATGTTGGCCTTCATAGCGAGGGGATTTGAGTACAGGGGCAGGGAGGTGTTGATACAGTTGTACAGGGCCTTGGTGAGGCCACACCTGGAGTATTGCGTACAGTTTTCGTCTCCTAACTTGAGGAAGGACATTCTTGCTATTGAGGGAGTGCAGTGAAGATTCACCAGACTGATTCCTGGGATGGTGGGACTGACCTATCAAGAAAGACTGGATCAACTGGGCTTGTATTCACTGGAGTTCAGAAGAGTGAGAGGGGACCTCATAGAAACGTTTAAAATTCTGACGGGTTTGGACAGGTTAGATGCAGGAAGAATGTTCCCAATGTTGGGGAAGTCCAGAACTAGGGGTCACAGTCTAAGGATAAGGGGTAAGTCATTTAGGACCGAGATGAGGAGAAACTTCTTCACCCAGAGAGTGGTGAACCTGTGGAATTCTCTACCACAGAAAGTAGTTGAGGCCAATTCACTAAATATATTCAAAAGGGAGTTAGATGAAGTCCTTACTACTCAGGGGATCAAGGGGTATGGCGAGAAAGCAGGAAGGGGGTTCAGCCATGGCTAGAAGGGCTGATTGGCCTGCTCCTGCACCTATTTTCTATGTTTCTATGTTTACATTTATAATCCCCATGTGAACACCAGAAGAGATGGGTTCGTATGTATAAAATGTAGATGCCCTGTCCTTTTTTAATATCAATTGCTCAGGTACTCCCTCTGAAGAACATATCTAAAATGATCAATGCAGCCTTTTGTAAAATTATAGAAATTTCAGCAGGAAGGTGATTTTAGCAACTGTGTTAGGATGTTGCTTTATGCCAGCATTTCAGCCCATCAGGACTGTCAGTGCTGACTACATCAAAGCAATCTACCGTAATCTCACTTCCCTGCTCTTTCCCTGGAATCTTTTAAATTAATTATTTCTTACAAGTTGTGATTCATGCAGTTTGAATAGTTTTCTACATTACAACAATGTCTACACTTCAAAAAATACTTAATTGGCTGTAAAACACTTTTCGGACCTCCCCTGAGGTATGAATTGCAAGTATTTCTTTGTCATTTATAGTAATGCGCTCCATATTCCAATAACAGTCCAAAAAATCCTAACCACCTCCTTTATGCTTTACGCTTCTCGTACTAATCCTAAATTTATGGTCCTTTGTTACTGAACCAATAACGTGGAAATTATCTTTCATTATTTACCCCTCACACTTTCAGGATTTTGAACATTTCTACTGGATTCCCCTTGATGATCTCTGCTCTTGTAAATGTAGACTTAGAATTTTTAAAAATCCCATCATAACTCTATCCCCTCGTTCCTGGTGTCAGCCGAGTGAATCTACCTTTTTCCATGGCTCCAATATCCTTTCTATAATGACATACCCAGAGCTGTGCACACTGCCCCGACTGAAGCCTAACCAATGTTTTGTACAGATTCATCATTACCTTGTATTCAGCCACCTACTTGTGTGATTTTAATATGCTATCTCTGAGATACTTTCAAGGCTCTTGAGGCCAGTGGAATGCCAGAGGCCTCGATTTAATTGTTTTAGGGCTACTTGTTTTTCTTTACCCGAAGAACAAAACAGAAAAATCCTAAGGGGAGACTTTCACCTTCATTTTTGGCGGTTTTCTCAGCGGTACAGCTGTTTTTGGGAGAGAAACCACCCGGCGAAACTTTCCCCTTACATTTTGAATGGTACCACCCACATCTCGAAACGCCCTCTGGGAGCAAACCGCCGAGAAAATTGCCAGGGTGAAAGTTTGGCCTAAACAGAAGCCTGTCCAGATCGCCGAGGGAACCGCCCTGTAAAAGCTGCTTAAACAGGGCAGTACTCTGCAAAGAAAAGTAACTTAAAGGTTCCTTATTTTTTTTTAATTTTAAAATGGCGATTAATTGTAAAAGTATCTCGGGAATGTTTTTTAACTTTATTTTTTTTTGTGAAATTTTTTTTTTAAGTTTCCCCTCCCTCCTCCCCCAAACGCAGCCTCGGAGTAAATTTTTTAAAAAATGTTAAGAACCGCCCATTTCACCTAGTTTCGCCTTTAACTGCCGAGAATACTGGTGCAAGATCCATTTTCTCGCCGGGCGATTATTTTTTTATCTTAATTATGGAAATTCTCGCCAACGTTCGTTGCAAAACGTTAGTGTTTTTTATGGACGGGCAATCGGGCGTTGAGGGGCTCTCAGGAAAGTCTAATCCCTAGTCTTCCTATTGTACATTGTTGAGCTGCCAAGACAATCTCATGTCACCTCATCCCATTAGAGATTTCCACTTCTGTTGGCCTGAACCATTCATCGCAACGTACATTTGAACATCCAAATTTTATTTTGTCTCTTTGTAAGTGACTTGTGATGTTTTCGGTTTCCTTTTCCACAATTAGTCAAGTAGAACAATGTTATTGATATGCCAAAAACACAGGCGATTTCAATGGGAAAGAAAGCACGAGGCAGCAAATCTGTGAAGAGAGATTACTGTTCCAGCTTTTCGCCTATTCAGTTTCAATTAATTTATCATTTTAGGCTTGCTTCACTCGCATCCCAAATTTATCTTCCCCAAAGTTCCAGACGGAAGTACGATAGGCTGCTCCTTTTATAAAAGTCTTCCAGTGTTTGCAATTTACTAGTCTCCAAATGTTTATTTTGTTTCCAACTGAAAAAAATATAAAATATCAAACAGCAAGTAATTGGGCAGGGAGACACAGCACTATCTGCAGCACCCAGAGTGAACGAGGGAGGGACAAGCCGATACCGGAGGGCAGCTCCATCTGCTCTGATATAATGTGGTGCTTATTTCCGAAAATGCATGCAATATTTTTTCTCTGGTTCATTTGCCAGAGTTGAGATCTTACTAATGCTTTGATATGCTTGACAAAACCTACACAAGTCAGATTAGACTCTGTCCTGCAGTTTTATGAGAAATGTATTTCATTACGTTATGGATAAATGGTTATGAGTAATGTGGCACAAATAGGAAATGTTCATTTTGTTTAAAACTTTATATAAAATAGTGTTATAATTGTTCAGCATAGTATGCTTAAAAAAACGACTAAATTGTATAATGGAATGCACAATGCAATTTAATGAAGTTTTCATGGTTGCACGGTGCGAAGGTACGCTCACAGCTTTATATAGGGCTCGAGTTGCTCCTATTTTTTTTTTGGAGCAACTAGTTTAGAATGGAGTATCTTAGAAATTGCAATTCTTGGCATTTAGTTTGCTCCAATTCTTGTGAGTTAGAATAGTTTCGTTTTAGAACAGTTTTTTATTTTCAAAAGGGGGCGTTACCAGCCACTTACACCTGTTTTGCAAGTTTAGGCAGTGAAAATTTACTCCAAACTAACTTAGAATGAAGTAAGTGTAGATTTTTGTACGCTCAGAAAAACCTTGCCAACACCTTATAAATTAGGCACAGGGAACAAGAGATTGCGGGGTGGGGGGGAAGTTCGAGTGAAGTTAGGGGATTTTACAAGCATTAAACACTTCACTTTTACAAATCAAGAGTCATCATCAATAATAAATGATAAATAAATGAATAAATCAATCCAAAAAAAATTTAAAAAAATAAAAAATAAACAAAAGAATTAAATCAATCAATAAATAAAATATTAAAAGTTTCTACTCACCTACTGCAGCACCGGGAGCCCTCCAACAGCCTGCTGGGATGGGCCCGCCACCCTAGGAGAAGCCGGGCGGGCCCCGCTTCCACCGAGGGCGCCACTTTGGACTTCAGGCGGGGCCCGCCCCCAGCAGATGCCGGACCACCGACCAGGACTTCGGGTGGGCCCCGCCGACGACAAGGATGCCGGGCGGGCCGCCGCAGAAGACGTAAGGGCAGTCAGGCCACTCGGCCCAGGATAGGGGCGACATCCCTTCGGCCAGGGGTAGGGTTGGCGCCCGGAGACGGGAAGCGCTGGGAGTGCCAGTAGCTACTGCGCAAGCGCGCAGCCTCCACTGCGCACGTGCGCAGCTGCCGGCACTGTTTTTGGCGCAGGGCTGTAGCTCCACCCCCAGCAGCTGAGCCGAGTTGGAAACGGGCCTACAGCTATCAGAGAATCGCGAGGTAAGTATTCGGCGCAATTTTTATTCTACAAATTAGGCCCCTCATGTGCGCCGTTCTAGCGGGGGTCCGAAACTTGAGCCCTATATTACAGTTGTATTTTTCAATTTACTTGTTTTATGTTTTAGAATCCTTCATCGTCGGTAATGCAGTGAATGGTGAATGAAAAATCTTTCAATGCTGCCATTAATACTCAGTGCAATTATTGTTCTGTTTATTCTTAAATGGCTTTCTATTGCCACACACAAACTATTTATTTTTGACCATGATCTATCAAACACTACCGTAAATTGCCTATTGAATTACTTGCTGAGATTATCTGAGAATAGAACAAAGCTTTTGGAGGTGCCTGACAGCTGATTTAGTCAGTGCTATTTTACATTCAGCGTTGATCTTGCATCAAGCTGTTCATGAAGGGCATTAATAGGATAATGAATCAGGCTTAATTATAATTTCATGACTCTGGGCTCCCAGTAGGGAGCCATGCATGTGAGAGGACTGTTTGTTCAATTGGAGCTACAATGTTCTCGCCCTATTGCTGGCCTGTGTTCTCTTCAAACATGGCTTCCCCGCTGAGCTATTGATTTTGTGAAATTACGTCTATAATTGGGAGTGATTAACTGGGAAAGGGAAATGTCATTGACTTATTTTGTTGTTTGGTGAAAGAATTGTTTTTTGTTTATCACAGTGCAAGTTAATGAACGCTGCAGTGTTTATACAATTTAGAAATTCCTGACAAAACAAACAGGTTAAATTGTTTTGATGTTTTTTTTAAAAAAGACTTGTAAACCGAGTATAATATCCAAATCCGAACATTGAAGCCCACAACTGATGTTCTTTGGCTTCTTCGAAGTGATACACTAAAACTTTGTTCTTTAGGAACATTCCGGGGCGGGGGGGCGGATATTGGAGCCCACTATGCCCGCTGTTTGCTGCAGTTAAACAGTAAACAGTGACTGCCAACAAAACAGTAAGTATGTTTTGTTTGAAAGCTTGATGTGGAGCCAGGAGGAATAGAAGTTCTTCCCACTTCACCACACCTCTGAGGCCCTCCTCCTCTTGTCCACCTCGCTCCACCCACCTCTCTTTCTCCCCCCCCCCCCCCCCCGCGAGTTTGTCCGAGTCTGATGTTCAATGAGGCCAGCAGGCTGAAATTTATGCCTTTGAAATGGATGTGCTGCCTCAGGAGGCACAACAGGTGCTGCAGCTTGTCCAAATTATAAAAATGAGGTCCAAGGCACAATTTTGGGTGATCCTTGGGCCTTCCAGTTTGGGCGTGTATAAGAGTGTGCACTGTTGGTTATGCATCCGAAAATAGACCATAATGAATTTTTACCTTGCCTTCTCCTTCAAAATCCTCTTTGATAGCAGCGATTATGGTGGGAATTGAGTTGAGTTATGTTAGCCATTGTTACTTCTTGAATTTTGATGCAAATCTAGCCCAAGTTCCTGACCTAAGCAAGTAAGGCCATCTGCTTTTGGGTAATCTTGTCTGATGTTTTCTCGCTGGTCACCTGATTTATATTCAACCAAAAATTATTGGGACTTTAACAGTTCCTGATCTGGGCGATGGTATCAAAGTGATGCCAGGTTTTGACAGGTAGTTCACAAGAAAAGTTGAAAGGAGAATTGTCCCGAAAACATTCTTGCAAAGCACCTCACAGGCAGAGCAAGTGAGATTAGCAGAAGGCTGGGAGAAAACTGTCTGCTCCGTTGTTTGGAGAATGGTATTTAGTGTGGAAGACCTATATAAAGGATGAGGTAGAAATTTGTGGGTTAAAAATGGGAATAAAAGCGCACAATGCGGGAGCGACTGAAAACAGGGTTTGAAGAAGGAACTTGCCAAAAGATTAGCAGCTCTGTTACCTCCATAGATGCTGATTGACTGGGTTCTACATTTCTGTTCTTGTTTGATTTCCAATATAGGAAGTGTTTTCTTTTTATTAATATTGCGTTAAAATGGTGTATTTAAGGTTAGCAAAAAAAATGTTTTTAAAAATGGGCATGCAAGTGAGCATTTTGCCTATATTTTTTTAAACATGCTGACATTTTTTTAAATTGGTTTGGCATGATGATGTCACTTCTCCATGATAATTTGTAATATTACTCTACGATGTCAATTAAAAAGGTTTACTGGAAGGTGATCTGTAGAATTCGATAATTTCTTGAAGTCCATGTCAAGCTATGTTCTACTCTGAATTTCTAAAGTGGCATCAACAGTTTGAATGGATATCAACATTTCTAAAATTTATTACTAAACTAAAACCAGTGCCAGTAGGAACCTCCATTCTCATTTCCTGTGAAAAGCCAATGTACTTTTTAAGCAATGAGACATTTTTGACATTTTATTTACATACAGGACAAACCAGATAACTTGGTTCTTGTCAAAGCAAGGTGTGGTCTAATTGTTGAACGATTATACACTAAATATAGAAGGAGAGCTATCTGTCTATGATTACATTTACATTTAGCTGAGTTGGTACATTTTGGTTTAAAAAAAAAATCATACTTTGGGGAGAGGCATTGAGCACCACAGGGTGATTATGTTCTCTCCGTTTTCAAATTATACATTTCCTGTTCTGTTTTGTATTTGCTATGCTGTTATTTTCACTTAGGAGTTCTGTAGTACAGGTACTCCACCACACAGTTGCATTAGCTCTCTCCTTGGGGTATGGTTCCGTCAGCACAAAGTGCCCTCCATTACCTTGTTCATGTAGTCATTAGCCGTGTGACAAGCTTTGAAGGTGATCGTTAGCAGACTATTCAATTGTTGGGGAGGGCATCAGAGCGGATGTCAATCCTGCACTTGTAGGCGGGGTTGCTGGATAAGGATCAGGAGAAGGAATCTTGGATAATGTTCCTTTCCCCACTTTGAGGCGCAGGGACAGGTTGTAGCATCCCGACTAAGATCAGCTGATGTCTCATTGATCAGTGATTGAACCTTATCTGTTTTGCTCAGCTACTCATTCAAAAACTTGTTGAGACATTGGGGAAGCAAAATGAGCAAATGCAATAATATTAAGACAATGATTAATGTTTTTTATGGTCCTTTTGTGTATTATTTCCATTTCTGCTAGGAATAGCATATGCATTGTATTCTTCAGTGCATTTTTGCTATGCGTGGATCATGATATTTTACACCGGACCAGTGGCACATTTTCTCTTGTTTGGTAGCAAGATCACTTTGAAACGATGGCCTCGTCTTTAAATACAGTGCATCAGCTGCAGTGTAATCATAGCAGGTGCAGAGCTGACATTTTCAATGTCAACCAACAGTTAGTAAAAAGCTAATGGCATTGTCAGTGTTTCTGTCATATTAGGCATCTCACCAGCAGTTAGTGGCCGCATCACTGAACATTTGTTTTCTGTTAGTTGTTCAACCCAGTGCAGGTATTCTGTTTGCTGTGGCAATTGTCTCACACCTCATGGATGTGATTTCAATACATCAATTAAAATCTGAAAGTCTCTTTTGTACTTCATCTCTCAACAATATTCACAACTTAAAAAAAAATACCACTAATATACATTATCTTATATTATTCAAAATCTATCCACTTATCAGCTGTTTAAGTTCTCAAAGGAGAAGGAAAAGTGAGATGTTGGAGAAGTGAAGAGAGAGGGGAGGTCATTCAATCCACCATTCTTTTATTCGTTTGGTTGGCCCACGTGATCCCAGGGGGCGCCTGCAAACCACATGAGCTCATGGGATACGAGGGCCTCTACTATGGGTACCCGGAGAGGCCCAGGAGCACGCGTCTCCATACCTCCCGGACCACCCCATACGCGGGCATTTTATTTGCGGATCAGAGGCATTTCCCCGCAGGAAGCCTCCGACTGCAAATTCAGGGCCATGAAAGGGTACGGAAAAAGAGCAGCATGATTAGAGTATACAGGTTACCTGGTGGAGCAGGAATGGTGGACTGAATGGCCTCCCCTCTGTCTTCACTTCTCTAACATCTCACTTTTCCTTATCCTTTGAGAACTTAAACATTCTGCTTACAAAAACTGATGTCATTAATAATAATTATCTTCGCGTAATCTTAACATAACTCATTGTGTAAATCCTTTTGATATGAAAGGTGCCATAAAAATGTAATTATTTTCCATCATGAATGGCAGAGGCCCCAAGATGATTCTCGTATCAAATCACTGATCAATGTTGTCTGCTTAAATCAATTTTGTTCTTATTCGCTCTTTGCGTCTCATTACCAAATGAGCTCTCTAACCATTTTGCAATGTCTGCCTTGATCTTGAGTTTTCACTTTAAAGATGAGAATTGGGGAAAAAAAGCTTTCCCAAATACTTTATACAAGTAAATATATAATGGTCCTGAAATTACAGTGCTTCCTACAGCGCTGAAGCCTTCAGAATGGCCCCGCAAGTTCCGGGTTTCTGCATGCGCGAAATCCAGGAATTTGCGATCTGTCGAGTTTCACCTGGATGGATCCTTTGCATCTGCTACAAAATCACTTCTGGCGCAAAGTTGGGCTATTTGCCTACTAACTGCCCACAAAACCATTATGCCTGTTAAAAGCAAGCGTATGGTCTTTTACCAGCGTAAGGGTTAAAATGAAAAAATAAAATGTTATGATTTAAACATACACAAACATTTAAAATGAGTTTTGGTAAATTTTGACCCATTTTAAAATGTTTACATTTATTACATTAAAAAAAAACATATTTTAAATGCTTGATTAAAGAGTTTTAATGAATTTTGATCGATTATTTTTATTTAAGTGGTGTGAATTCATATTTATTTGGGGATTTCTCTTATGCTTATGGGGATTCCATATGTAAATGGAATCCCCATAAGCATGGGAATCCCCCTTTTTGATTGGCTGGTCTGGCCCATGTGATCCCAGGATGCTTGCAAACCGCATTCGCCGCTGGGATCTGTCGGACTGCAGACCCAGGACCAGAAGAGTCTGAAGCTCTGGAGACATCAGTTAAGTTTGGATTTTTTTTTTCAGTTTGGAGGCATATTCTTTTCGTACACCTCCGACCGCAAATTCAGAGCCAATATTCATCACGTAGCCAAATTAGTGAATGAAGGCAGTGTCCTCAAGGAACTCCATTACATTGATTTGGCACATGTTCCTTTGATGAACTAATGAACTGACTTTCATTACTACTTTTGTACTTGCAAGAAGCTCTTGAATAGTTTCCATTGTAATAGGTACAGTATTTTTTGTTAATGTCAAAATCACTGAGTTATAATTCTCAAATGTGCTGTTTGAAGGTTAGTTAAGATGAGAAGAATTGTGATTCCAAAGATAAATGTAATGAAAAAGCTATAAGCTAATGTCCTGTTGCATTTATAGTATATATTTCAACCTCAATGTCTCAAAGTGCTTTTCAGTCATTGAAGCACTTTTGAAGTGTAGTCACTATTGTAATACAGTACAGGAAACGCAGCAGCCAATTTATGCACAAGGTTCCACAAACAGCAATGAGATAAGTGACCAGATCATCTGTTTTTAGTTGTTGATTGAGGAATAAATGTTGGCCAGCACACTAGAAGAACTCCCCTGCTCTTCTTCAAATAGCATAGTCCACCTGAGAAGCTGGTTTAACATCTCATCCAACAGGCAGCATCTCCCAACAGTGCATCACTGCCTCACTACTGCACTGAAGTGCCAGCCGAGATGCTGCTTGTCCCTGCAGTGGGGCTTGAACTCCTGATCTTGTGACTCACAGGTGAGAGGGCTATCATTGAGCCAAGGCCAAGATCAATGGCAGAAACTTGTATTTTCTCATCAAATCAGAAATTAAATTTTTTTTTAAATCAAAGTAATTCAGTGCACGTATACAATTAGCTTGTTTTATTTTCTTTTGCAGTACTGAGACCCATGTCCTGAATACATTGAACATAAAATATTTGCAATGACGTTCTTGCTTGATGTCTTCCAGCTTATTCATTGTTAAAATAAACACTAATCATCATCACAGGCAGTCCCTCGGAATCGAGGAAGACTTGCTTCCACTCCTGAAGTGAGTTCTTTGGTGGCTGAGCAGTCCAATACGAGAGCCACAGACCCTGTCACAAGTGGGACAGATAGTTGTTGAAGGAAGGGGTGGGTGGGACTGTTTTGCTGCACGCTCTTTCCGCCTCCTGCGCTTGATCTCTGCGTGCTCTCACCGTTGAGACTCGAAATGCTCAGCGCCCTCTCGGAAGCACTTCTTCCACTTAGGGCGGTCTTGGGCCAGGGACTCCCAGGTGTCAGTGGAGATGTTACACTTTATCAGGGAGGCTCTGAGGGTGTCCTTGTAGCGTTTCCGCTGCCCACTTTTGGCTCGTTTGCCATGAAGGAGCTCTGAGTAGAGCAATTGCTTTGGGAGTCTCGTGTCTGACCTGCCCGACACATGTGGCCTGCCCAGCGGAGCTACTTTAAGATCACCTTTAATACAGCATGTTAAACCAATAACTACAAAAATATAAACACCTGTTTTTATAATTTTTTACTTCAATTTTACTATTTTCTAATCAAATTAATCGAATATATTTTATTCCACCAAATACTTCTTCCTCCCACCATTTCAGAGGGAACCATAAATTACAGAAGAAGGATTTGATTGGCTAACAAGTTTAAAAGGCAGCGTTTTAAAAACCAATCGAGCAGTGATGATTGATATTCTATCAAGAGGAAAAGACTGATAACATGTCGACTGCTCTACACTCCATAAACAATTATGCTCTGTTTGTTAAAGTGTGCCTGAATCCTATTATTTCAGTATCTCCTTTGTGCACCTAAGATTGTGATCTCAATTGCTGAACAACAGTGTCTGATATCTTTCTGGGATAGTAGGAATGGTATAAAGCTGTTAGAGTTAAAAATTGTAACATTTATAGGATGTAATGTTTGGAATAAAACTTTAGAACAAAACCACCGTAGAGCATTGCCAGACGATTTCTTGAGTACTTGGGAAGTATTATACAGTTTCAGAAACTGAACGTTTTACTAAGTGACCTCTTCTCTGTCTCTCCTGCAGATACACTGGACTAAACTGAAGACTCACCCAATTTGCCTGGTAAATTTTTATTTTATGATCATTATTAAATGTGAATAAATGTATTTGTTTCAGTGGTCTAGTTTCTGACCGGACCTGACACCATAAGAGTTCAAAGCAAAGCCTCCTTCTGGTCATTACTCAGGGCAGCAATTGCATCCTTATGACTGGAAGTAATTAGTGTGGCTGCAATTCTCAATTTACATGCCTGCAATTTTCTGTACTGCTTTTTGTGCAAAACTGTTTTAATTCAAAGCTCAATTATCAATATTCCAGTGTGCTTCCTCGGCAGTAGAATGAACAGATATACATATGTCTGATGTTTCATCATGCAATCTGTGCCCACCTGCAGCAAGTCCTGGATAACATCCAGACTTGGACTGATGAGTGGCAAGTAATATTCGTGCCACAAGAGTGCCAGACAATGAACAACTCCAACAAGAGAGAGCCTGACCACCTCCCCATGACATTCAAATGACATTTCCATCATCGATTCCCCCACCATCAACATCCTGGGGGGACACTATTAATCAGAAACTGAACTGGATGAGCCACGTAAATACTGTGGCTACAAGAGCAGGGCAGAGACTATGGCCCCAAGTTTCGTGCCGCAGCGAAAACGGCGCACCTCCGAGCTGGGCACCTGTTTTTCACGCCGAAAACTGCACCTAAAAAAAATTCCGATATTCTCGAGCTCCTTGGAGCTCGATGTCTGCTTGGCGCGGCGCGCTCTTCGCAGCAGGGGGCGGAGCCTAACACTCGCGCCGATTTTCTAAGTAGCAGGGGGCGGGTACAATTTAAATTAGCCTTCGTGGTGCCGGCAACCCTGCGCGTGCGCGTTGGAGCGTTCGCGCACGCGCAGTCTCACACAAACATTGGCACTCGGCCATTTTTTAAAATACTGCAGAAAAAGTGAAGATTTGTTTCTTGGACCCTGCAAAGGCTTGTAATTTAATTTTTTTTTGATATTTCTGTGTGTGAGGGAGTGCTTTTAGCAGCACTGCTGAATAAATCACCTGCTGAAATCAGTGAGTTTAGCTTTTCACTGCTAAACTTGCAGAACCGGTGCTGCATTGGTGCATGCAAATTAAGGACGGTGTGTTTGGAGAAATAAGAGTGCCAATTCAACTTTGCAATAATACGTGGTGTTGACAATGCAGCACCCATTCTGCAAATTTAAATATAAAACTGTCGATGTGGCTGCCTCTCCCTGTCCAAATGGCCTCAGTCCCCCTCACAGCTCGTAGGCTGCTGCTGTATCTTCGGCTGCCGGCCAGCCACTGACGCCGCTGATATCCTATGGCCGAATGGCCTCGCGTCTGTCCGCTGCTGATTCTTTGGCTGCCGGCCAGCCACTGACGCCGCTGATATCTCATGGCCGAATGGCCTCGGGTCCATCTGGTGCTGCTTCTTCGCGGCCAGCCACGAAGAGAATGAAGGACTGCTTCAAGCACTGCAGCTCAGCTCGAAGCTTGCTGCCGCTGCCGTCGAGACACTGACGCCACACCGCTGCCTGTCTCCAACTGAAAGGCCTGCCTGAAGCACCTTCACACAGGTAGGAACATGGTTTATTTAATCTTTTCTTTGCTTATAAATTTTTATTCAGGTTGGATTTATTTGTATAATATTTGTATAAGTATAACTAAGGATTGATTGTAGAATTTAATGACTTCCCTTCCCCCCCCTCCCCCACCTCGTTCCCTACGCCTAATTTGTAACCTACGCCTGATTTTCTAAAGTGTCGACAAGGTTTTTTCGAGCGTACAAAAATCTTCACTTACTCCATTCTAAGTTAGTTTGGAGTAAGTTTTCACTCACGAAACTTTGAAAACAGGCGTAAGTGGCCGGACACGCCCCCTTTTGAAAAAGAAATTCTGTTCCAAAGTGAAATTGTTCTAACTGACGAGAACTGGAGCAAACTAAATGACGAGAATTCCGATTTCTAAGATACTCCGTTCTACACCAGTTGCTCCTAAAACTCAGGAGCAAATCATGTGGAAACTTGGGGCCCTTGTGACTCACCTCCTGATTCCCAAAGTCTTTCCACCACCTACAAGACATAAGTCAGGAGTGTGATGGACTACTCCAGGACAAAGCAGCCTGCTTGGTCGGCACCCCATCCACCACCAGCGCACCATGGCTGCAGTGTATACCATCTATAAGATGCACTGCAGCAATTCGCTAAAGTTTCTGAGACAGCATCTCCCAAACCCGCAACCTCTACCACCTACAAGGACAAGGGCAGCAGGTGCATGGGAACACCATCATCTCCAAATCACACACCATCCTGACTTGGAAATATATTACTGTTGCTTCATCGTCGCAAGGTCAAAATCCTGGAACTCCTTAACTAACAGCACGTACCTTCACCACATGGACTGCAGCGGTTCAAGAAGGCGGTTCACTACCACCTTCTCGGGCAATTCGGGACGGGCAATAAATGCTGCCTTTGCCACGATGCCCGCAGCCTGTGAATGAATATATATATATTAAGTTATTGATTGTTCTGACGAGGGAAAGCCAAATGTTAAAATTATGACATCCCCACTATAAGCTCACATTTCAGTTCTCTTGCCATTTGTTCCTCTCCCTGATTCCCAATTTATGGACCCTTAGGTTAGTTTTCAAAGTCAGTGCATTCACATGATACCTTTGTAAATTTTTCATGGCAACCTTACAAGAAATGAATCCGCTTGTTTATTTATGTAATGGAGACAATTAATTTGACAATTAAAATTCTCAAAGCAATATTCTGAGTGAATGATTTAGTAAATTGAAAAAAAATTGTCAGCTATAATCTCTGTGCGACGCAGGTACGTAATCTGCAAAGATTTTTTGTTGCTGATGATACCCATTATTTCCCCCTTATATTTTCTCGCTTTGTGCAGAGCTATTTCCTACCACTACAAGTGTCACTGACTCTAAAGTCAGCATCATTCATGATGCACTTGTAACTGTAGGCACTGTTATCTTGGATTGCACTGATGCAGGTTGGCTTAGTTTACCTGACAGGTTTCAATGAAGAAGGCCCTTCAGCCCCATTGATCTCATCCTTCCAGAATACCCATCCCTACTGCCTTTCCATTCACAAATCTGGCTATTTCTTAAGAGTTCAGTATTCTGACCTCAATCACCTTCCTTGGTAACCTATTTTCTGACATGTATTTTCAATTTTCCAGTTTGTGGCCCTCTTGTGCCACTTCCCTGGCATATCCAAGTTTTGTTTCAATCTTATATTCTCTTCCCCATTAAATTTCTTATATCTGTGAAGTCCCCAGTGAGTCCTGGACTAATACTTCAGAGAACATGAGTTCAAATCCTACCATGGTCATTTGAGAATTTGAATTTCAGTTTATAAAATGTTTTTAAAAAATCTGGAAAGTAAATCTGGTTTCAGTAAAAAGTGACCATGAAGATTTTGGATTGTCGTTTTTTAAAAAAAAAACTCATTTACTAATGTCCTTTTTGGGAAAGAAACCTTCTGTCATTACCTGGTCTGGCCTACCTGCGACTCGAGTCCCACATAACATGGTCAACTCTGAACTGCTGTCTGAAGTGGTTAGCAAAGCTTACTTGTGCGATTCCTCCAATGGCACGGGTATTGCTACACGTACTTTACAGGGTGACTCTGACAGTGCTCTTGCCATTAGGGAAAACTTCGTAAAATACATGAAATATCATTATGTAGGATTCAGTCACCCTAAAAAGTGAAATGCAGAATAAATGTCGGTAAAAATTGTTCCACAAAGTCCGAGCATGATTTGAGATGCATGTGACTAAATTATGGACCGAGAGCAAAGGGATATTGAGCCCATAGAAACTAAGTTGCAAAGCAAAGCCCATGAAATTGGATATAAACTTGAAAAGGAAAAATTTGCAGGGTTATGGGGAAAGAGCAGGGAAGTGGGACTAATTGGATAGCTCTTTCAAAGACCTGGCACAGGCACATTGAGCCGAATGTTCTCGTTCTGTCCTATAAGATTATATGATTATTTCACCTTTCAATTCCATGGATTGTGTACACTAATATTATGGTTTGGATTATTTTCTATGTTCATTGCTCTCAATTCAATCATCTCATGATTGTGGTTCAGTAATAAAATTAATTTCTATTAAGGAGTGCTTGCGCCAGGCATGATCTGAGGTGTTGTAGTATCATCAGCATTTTTGGTGTATTGAAAATAATCTCTTCCACTGGGCAAGAGCACACTGAACCATTTGGACTGGAAGTCTGTTACCCGAGTTGTGTCGAATTATCCAATGTCATTGGAGCTGCAGTGGGAGATAAAATTGGTCTTGGTGATCCTGAGCTTTGAAGGCAGAGGGGAAATATAATTTGAGTTCTTGTTTGTAATCGCTGCCTACTGACCACTGCTTGAGGTATGTGTATGTAGGTGCTGGTGAAGGGATGTTGAAACTCGGGTGTGATAACCCTGGATTGAAAAGCCCACTGATGCTTGTTGTCAAGGGTCACACAGGACAAATGGCACTTAGATTGAGACTCTGGATTGCTGTCATTGACTGTGGAACTGTAATGCAGTATGAATTGTTGCTTTCAGAAGCAGAGGTGTAAGAGGAGAAATATTTCCAAAGAAAGGTTCATTTTTCATATCGCGTGAGATATCCGAACTGAAGTGATCTGTTCAGCCAATTACTTCAATCTGTATTTTGAGACTTTTTTTGTTGTCTTCATCTAGTTTCTGGATAAGGTAGAAATGGAAATGAGAACTTGTGAAGAGCCTCGGCCTCCGAATGGACCATCTCCGATTGCAACAGCTTCAGGTCAAAGGTGAGTCATTAAGTCAAAAATCTAAAACATTCAGGAAAATTGCTGTAGCAGAAATGCAGCCCAGGACTTCAATGCAATATATTTATTTTTATTATTTTATTTGGAAGTAGGTTTTGTCTTCTCTGAATCTAAACTTCAAAAATAATCTAAACTGAAATTTGGTGCAAAACCACAAAAATTATTTGTGTTAAATCAATGCCTAGTCTATGTTTTATTGCTTTCAAAAAGTGATGAAATAAGCAGTTTACTTACAATTGAAATGTTAAGTGTATTGTGAGTACATTTCTTCAGTTCAGCTGACCAGTGGGGATAAAAGCAGCAGGTTGGAGCATCGCAAGAGCAGCAGCTGACCAACGCCAACCAACCTGGGAGTTCGGGAGGCCAGGAGTCCGAGGAGCAGGAGGGCCGGAGGTAGGCGAGGAATTCACTTCCAATGAGGATCGGAGAGTCTGAGGAATGGGCAGTTTAAAAAGAACGGGAGCTGGAGTGTCGGAGGAGCAGTTTAAAAAGAGCGGGAGCCGGAGAGTCGGAGGAGCAGTGTAAAAAGACCGGGAGCCGGAGGAGTGGAGGAGGTCGGGAGCAACGAGGCCCATAAAAGGGGGCCCAGCAGTCGGAGGAGGTCAGCTGGTGCAGGGGCAGATGATAAACAAAGAAGTAAAAAGAAATCGAAGCCAAGAGGGTAAGTGATTGGCTGGTGGATTTGTGAGTATTTAATCTTTTTTCTTTTTCTTTTCTGATCAGAAAGAAACCTTTGGCGTTGTTATCATTTCGGTTAATTTAAGGGTTAAGCCATGGCAGGAGAGCCCAGACCCGTGTCATGCTCCTCCTGTGCTATGTGGGAAGTCAGGGACGCTTCCAGTGTCCCTGACAACTACATGTGCAGGAAGCTTATCCAGCTGCAGCTCTTGACAGACCGCATTGCGGCACTGGAGCTGCGCATGGATTCACTCTGGAGCATCCGCGATGCTGAGGATGTCATGAATAGCACGTTTAGTGAATTGGTCTCACTGCAGGTACACAGCCAGTGAGGAACAGTGGAGGACTTTAAAGGAACTCTTTCATAGTGCTCAACAAAAATATATTCCAGTGAAAAAGGGCATAAAGAGAAGGGATAACCAGCTGTGGATAACCAAGGAAATAAAGGATAGTATCAAATTAAAAACCAATGCGTATAAGGTGGCCAAGGTTAGTGGGAAACTCGAAGATTTTGAAAATGTTAAACAACAGCAAAGAATGACTATGAAAGCAATAAAGAAAGGAAAGATAGATTACGAAAGTAAACTTGCGCAAAACATAACAACAGATAGTACAAGCTTTTACCGATATATAAAACGGAAAAGAGTGACTAAAGTAAATGTTGGTCCCTTCGAAGATGAGAAAGGGGATTTAATAATGGGAAATGTGGAAATGGCCGAGACCTTAAACAATTATTTTGCTTCGGTCTTCACAGTGGAAGACACAAAAACCATGCCAATAATTGCTGGTCACGGGAATGTGGGAAGGGAGGACCTTGAGACAATCACCATCACTAGGGAGGTAGTGCTGGACAGGCTAATGGATCTCAAGGTAGACAAGTCCCCTGGTTCTGATAAAATGCATCCCAGGGTATTGAGATTGTGAAAGTTATAGCAGATGCATTCATTATAATCTGCCAAAATTCTCTGGACTCTGGGGAGGTACCATCGGATTGGAAAGCAGCTAATGTAACGCCTCTATTTAAAAATGGGGGCAGACAAAAGGCAGATAACTATAGGCCGGTTAGTTTAACATCTGTAGTGGGGAAAATGCTTAAAGCTGTCATTAAGGAAGAAATAGCGGGACATCTAGATAGGAATAGTGCAATCAAGCAGACGCAACATGGATTCATGAAGGGGAAATCATGTTTAACTAATTTACTGGAATTCTTTGAGGATATAACGAGCATGGTGGATAGAGGTGTACCGATGGATGTAGTGTATTTAGATTTCCAAAAGGCATTCGATAAGGTGCCACACAAAAGGTTACTGCAGAAGATAAAGGTACGCGGAGTCAGAGGAAATGTATTAGCATGAATAGAGAATTTGCTGGCTAACAGAAAGCAGAGAGTCGGGATAAATGGGTCCTTTTCGGGTTGGAAATTGGTGGTTAGTGGTGTGCACAGGGATCAGTGCTGGGACCACAACTGTTTACAATATACATAGATGACCTGGAAGAGAGGACAGAGTGTAGTGTAACAAAATTTGTAGATGACACAAAGATTAGTGGGAAAGTGGGTTGTGTAGAGGACACAGGGAGGCTGCAAAGAGATTTAGATAGGTTAAGCGAATGGGCTAAGGTTTGGCAGATGGAATACAATGTCGGAAAATGTGAGGTCATCCACCTTGGTGGTGGGGGTGGGGGGGGGGGGAGAAACAGTAAAAGGGAATATTATTTGAATGGGGAGAAATTACAACATGCTGTTGTGCAGAGGGATCTCTGGGGGTCCTTGTGCATGAATTCCAAAAAATTAGTTTGCAGGTGCAGCAGGTAATCAGGAAGGTGACTGGAATGTTGGCCTTCATTGCTAGAGGGATGGAGTACAAAAGCATGAAGGTCCTGCTGCAACTGTACAGGGTATTGGTGAGGCCGCACGCACCTGGAGTACTGCATGCAATTTTGGTCACCTTACTTAAGGAAGGATATACTAGCTTTGGAGTGGGTACAGAGACGATTCACAAGGCTGATTCCGGAGATGAGGGGGTTACCTTATGATGATAGATTGAGTAGACTGGGTCTTTACTCGGAGTTCAGAAGGATGAAGGGTGATCTTACAGAAACATTTAAAATAATGAAAGGGATAGACAAGATAGAGGCAGAGAGGTTGTTTCCACTGGTCGGGGAGACTAGAACTAGGGGGCACAGCCTCAAAATGCGGGGGAGCCAATTTAAAATCGAGTTGAGAAGGAATTTCTTCTCCCAGAGGGTTATGAATCTGTGGAATTCTCTGCCCAGGGAAGCAGTTGAGGCTAGCTCATTGAATGTATTCAAGTCACAGATAGATTTTTAACCAATAAGGGAATTAAGGGTTATGGGGAGCGGGCGGGTAAGTGGCGCTGAGTCCACGGCCAGATCAGCCATGATCTTGTTGAGTGGCGGAGCAGGCTCGAGGGGCTAGATGGTCTACTCCTGTTCCTAATTCTTATGTTCAGATAGGGAATGGGAAGGAAGGTCATGCAGGGGTCTGCTGCGGTCGTCATCTTCCAAAACAGATGCACCACCTTGGGTACTGTTGGGGGAGATGGCTGATCAGGGGAAGGCAGCAGCAGCCAAGTCCATGGCACCAGGGGTGGTTCTGATGCACAGGAGGGCAGGAAAAAGAGTGGGAGAGCTATAGTGATGGGGGATTCTATTGAAGGGGAATAGATAGGCGTTTCTGCAGCCGTAAATGAGACTCCAAGATGGTATGTTGCATCCCTGGTGCAAGGGTCAAGGATGTCTCTGAGAGGCTGCAGCGCATTCTGGAGGGGTAGGGTGAACAGCCAGCTGTCGCGGTACATATGGGTACCAACGATATAGGTAAAAAATGGGATGAGGTCCAACAAGCTGAATTTAGGGAGCTCGATTTAAAAAGTAGGACCTCAAAGGTAGTAATCTTGAGATTGCTACCAGTGCCACGTGCGAGTCAGAGTAGGATTTGCAGGATAGCTCAGATGAATACCTGGCTTGAGGAATGGTGCATGGGGGAGGGATTCAAATTCATGGGACATTGGAACCGGTTCTGGGGGGAGGTGGGACCAGTACACACCGGGCGGTCTGCACCTGGGCAGGATTGGAACCGATGTCCTCGGCGGACTGTTTGCTAGTGGTGTTGGGGAGGGTTTAAACTAAAAAGACGGGGATGGGAATCTCTGCAAGGAGGCAGAGGGAAGTAAGAAGGGGGCAGAAGCAAAAGGTAGGAAGGAGAAAAGCAAGAGTGGAGGGCAGAGAAATCAAGGGCAAAAATCAAAAAGGGCCACATTACAACATAATTCTAAGACAGAGTGTTTTAAAAAAACAAGCCTGAAGGCTCTGAGTCTCAATGCGAGGAGCATTCGTAATAAGGTGGATAAATTGACTCTGCAGATTGACATGGCTCCAAGGTAACCAAGGCTGGGATCTCAACATCCAGGAGTATTCAATATTCAGGAAGGACAGACAGGAAGGAAAAGGAGGTGGAGTAGCGTTACTGGTTAGAGGAGATTAATGCAAAAGTAAGGAAGGACATTAGCGTGGATGATGTAGAGTCTACATGGGTCGAGCTGCGAAACACCAAAGGGCAGAAAACGTTAGTGGGAGTTGTGTACAGACCATCAAACAGTAGTAGGGAGGTTGGGGATGGGACCAAACAGGAAATTAGGGATGCATGAAATAAGGGTACAGCAGTTGTCATGGGTGACTTTAATCTGCATATTGATTGAGCTAACCAAACTGGTAGCAATACTGTGAAGGAGGATTTCCTGGAGTGGAAAAGGGATGGTTTTCGAGACCAATATGTCGAGGAACCAACTAGAGAGCAGGCCATCCTGGACTGGGTCTTGTGTAACGAGAAAGGATTAATTAGCAATCTGGTCGTGCGGGGCCCCTTGGGGAAGAGTGACCAGAATATGGTAGAATTCTTCATTAAGATGGAGAATGACACAGTTAATTCAGAGACTCGGGTCCTGAACTTAAAGAAAGGAAACTTCAACGGTATGAGATGTGAATTGGCTAGGATAGAGTGGAGAATGATACTTAAAGGGTTGACGGTGGATAGGCAATGGCAGAATTTAAATATCACCTGGATGAACTACAACAATTGTACATCCCTGTGTGGCATAAGAATAAAAAAGGGAAGGTGGCTCAACCGTGGCTAACGAGAAATTAAGGAAAGTGTTAAATCCAAGGAAAAGGCATATAAATTCGCCAGAAAAAGCAGCAAACCTGAGGACTGGGAGAAATTTAGAATTCAGCAGAGGTGGACTCTGGGTTTAATTTGGAGGGGGAAAAGAGAGTATGAGAGGAAGCTTGCAGGGAACATAATAACTGACTGCAAAAGCTTCTATAGATATGTGAAGAGAAAAAGATTAGTGAAGACTATTGTAGGTCCCTTGCGGTCAGAATCAGGTGAATTCATAATTGGGAACAAAGAAATGGCAAACCAATTGAACAAATCTTGGGTTCTGTCTTCACTGAGGAAGACACTAATAACCTCCCGAAAATACTAGGGGGCTGAGGGTCTCGCGAGAAGGGGGAACTGAGGGAAATCCTTTATTAATCAGGAAATGGTGTTGGGGAAATTGAAGGGACTTGAAGGCTGATAAATCCCCAGGGCATGATCGTCTGCATCCCAGAGTACTTAAGGAAGTGGCCCCAGAAATAGTAGATGCATTGGTGGTCATTTTCCAACATTCCATGGACTCTGGTTTGGTTCAGTTCCTATGGATTGGAAGGTAGCTAATGTAACCCCACTTTTTTTTAAAAAAAGGAGGGAGAACGAAAACCGGTTAGCCTGACATCAGTGGTGGGGGAAATACAGGAATCAATTATTAAAGATGTAATAGCAACGCATTTGGAAAGCAGTGACAGGATCAGCCCAAGTCAGCATGGATTTATGAAAGGGAAATCATGTTTGACAAATCTAGAGTTTTTTGAGGATGTAACTCGTAGAGTGGATAAGGGAGAACCAGTGGATATGGTGTATTTGGACTTTCAAAAGGCTTTTGACAAGGTCCCACACAAGAGGTTAGTGTGCAAAACTAAGGCACATGGTAGTGGGGATAACGTATTGACGTGGATAGAGAACTGGTTGGCAGACAGGAAGCAAAGAATAGGAATAAAAGGGTCCTTTTCAGATTGGCAGGCAGTGACTCGTGGAATGCCGCCAGGGTTCAGTGCTGGGACCCCAGCTTATTTCCAATATACTTTAATGATTTAGATGAAGTAATTGAATGTAATATCTCCAAGTTTGCAGATGACACTAAACTGGGTGGCAATGCGAGCTGCGAGGAGGATGCTCGGAGGCCGCAGGGGGACTTGGACAAGTTAGGTGAATGGACAAATGCATGGCAGATGCAGTATAATGTGGATAAGTGTGAGGTTATCCACTTTGGTGACAAATACAGGAAGACAGATTATTATCTGAATGGTGACATTAGTAAAAGGGGAGGTGCAACGAGACCTGGGTGCCATGGTACATCAGTCATTGAAGGTAGGCATGCAGGTACAGCAGGCGGTGAAGGAGGCAAGTGGCATGTTGGCTTTCATGGCGAGAGGATTTGAGTATAGGAGCAGGGAGGTCTCACTGCAGTTGTACAGGGCCTTGGTGAGGCCACACCTTGAATATTGTGTACAGTTTTGGTCTCCCAATCTGAGGAAGGCCATTCTTGCTATTGAGGGAATGCAGCGAAGGTTCACCAGACTGATTCCCAGGATGGCAGGACTGACATATGAAGAAAGACTGGATCGACTCGGCTGATATTCACTGGAATTTAGAAGAATGAAAGGGGATCTCATAGAAACATATAAAATTCTGACGGGATTGGACAGGTTCGATGCTGGAAGAATGTTCCCGATGTTGGGGAAGTCCAGAACCAGGGGTCACAGTCGAAGGATAAGGGGTAAGCCATTTAGGACCGAGATGAGGAGAAACTTCTTCACTCAGAGAATTCTGAACCTGTGGAATTCTCTACCACAGAAAGTTGTTGAGGCCAGTTCATTAGATATATTCAAAAGGGAGTTAGATGTGGCCCTTGCGGCTAAAGGGTTCAAGGGTTATGGAGAGAAAGCAGGAATGGGGTATTGAAGTTGCATGATCAGCCATGATAGTGATTGGTGGTGCAGGCTCGAAGGGCCGAACGGCCTACTCCTGCACCTACTTTCCATGTTTTCTATGAATGACTTGCTTTTTAATTTTATTCTTCCTGTAGTGAATATGGCTTTGCTGAAAAAGTTGTAGAAGGCATCTCTCTCTCTGTGAATTCCATCATTATCAAAATCAATGCAAAAGCTTTCAATGCATCCTTTGAGTTGTCCCAGCTGCAAATACATAGTGTAAATACAAGCTGGCAACAAAGTGACTTGCGGTTCACCCGAATACACGATCCTCAGCGTGGGGAGGTAAATACTAGCTTTCTTTTGGAATTCTTCTTTGATGCTCCATCCCATATTTCATTGATGATAAATTTGAAATGTGCTTTTACTTGGCTGATTAACAAAAACTATAAGTATTTCTTTTGTAAATGATGGGTTGTAACTAGAATTTCAACTACAATGGGGCGCAAGCCTGTGTAACTGGTGAGATGTGTCCATAGAGAACCTTCTGAACCCAGCCTGAAGCAATTTCCAGAATCGGGGGAGGTTCACTAATTAATCTGCCAATTGGAGGCACCCAAAGAGACCTGAAAGTTCGACCGAAGATTGCCCTTGGGGTGCTGGCCTCCTTCCCTTGGGAAACCGCACATGTCTGCTCCCAGTGACCCTTTGCCCCTACATTAGGTTCTACCAAGGGCTGAGAAAGTGGTCTCGGGCATCTCTGCTTGCTCTTCGATAAATGACCATATTTGAGGTGGGCATTATTGTCCCTGCTGTTACACTTACTCCTGATTCTTGTGCTGATTGAAATTCCAGAAATCTCATCAAAATAAGCAAACCAAAGCTTTTAGATTTTTGTTTTAAAATTTTGCTTATTTTCCATCTGTGTTTCTCCTCACCTCGTGCACTGAAAATTCAGCTTAGAGTACGTGGACCTGTTTCCAGATCTCTCTGCTGTTTCACTGCAAATAGATGTGTCAGGCAGGCCTGGGCTGACTTCTTTTCTGCTTTTTCTGCTCTCTCCCCATGAGATGACTAACATCTACTCACCACCTCACAGTGGCAGCTTGTGAATTGTGCCAGAAAACTACTTGGGCTTCTTAATCTATGTACCACTTGTGAGTTTCTTAGACCACAGACAAGGTCTGATGGTGCTGTAATAAAACACCTGTGGCATTTCAGTTTAGCACATTGATTCCCAGTTTTATTCTTGGGCCTAATTTATTTAAAGGAGAATCCTGATATTTGCTATTGCTGGTTGACAGCTGACTCTCTTCTTGTATGTTTAGGTCCTGACATTCAAGGAGATTACCTGGCAGATGATCCGAATAGAGGCAGATGCTATCCAGAACGAGGAACATGATATCCTGAGTGCACCTGTGAGGCTCATCACAAACCAGTCCAAGCTGAAAGTCAGCTTGAAGCGAAGGGTACAAAATAGTAAATTATTTCTTTTGACGGGAGAAAAAAAGCAATGTCACTAAGATGCAACACCAAAATGGCATCAGTAAAGAGCTAGATAAAAGGCTATATAGAGTGGACAAAGTGCACAGTTATTGGTTAAGGTGGACAGGTAAAGCGAACACATTGTTGTGAAACTGGCAACATTTTTCATTGTTTTTAAGCACTTTAGACATATCTTTAGAACATGTCTTGAAGATTTTAAAATGAAAAAGACTATGATGATGATGTATCCATTGTGACGCTTGTTGTCATTATCATTGTTAATGCAGTGATACCTTAATGCTTGAGAGACATTTTGTCGCAGAATGAGTTCAGTGCAACTCCCATTTTAGCTTGGGCTTGGATGTATTGGGTCTCAGGTAGGATTTAAGATCTAATTTTTCTTATTTTCTCTTGAACAGTTAAAGGATTGTAACGTGGTGGCATCAAAACTGGTGCTTATTTTGGATGATTTGTTGTGGGTTTTGACTGACTCCCAGCTCAAGGCAATGGCGCAGTATTCAAAATCACTGAGCGAAGTCATGGAAAAATCTGCACAGCAAAGAAAGAGTATGGCTACTGAACCCACGCAGGTCAGTATTTATACTTCTTTCATTTTCGAGTTTTATTTTGTGAATAACAAATCCAAATGGGAATATATGTACATAAATTGGTATCATGGTCAAGGCTTGTGATTGGTGTATTGACAAAAGTAGCAATGAAAGCATAAGCTTGTGTGCTTTATAATGGGATTGCCTTAAAAGGCACTTGTCCTATTGTATGCATTTCCTTTTTTAATTTTATTGATTTAAAGTCAACATTGCAGAATGAAAACTTTACAGTAGTATGATAAATGCCCAAGGTGAATCATTTATAAATAACTATTAATACCAGAGCTAAACAGAAAACGAATCTAATTATTTATAGAATCTTTCATACCCAGGAGTGCAGCAAAGCAGTGCGAATAACCTAAGGAGAGAGAGTAAAGCTCAAATGGTTTATGTTATTTGAACCCCGAGGTGGAATCACTGCTTTTAACTCACTCTCAGAAATAGAGGTATCTAAAATTAGTGTTTTCCTAAAGTTTGTTTGTCAGCACAGTGTAACTGACAGTTGTCTGAAGGAGATTTATATGGATTAGAATGAAACAGCCCGAGTATGATGGTATTTAGTGGTACAATTTAATGATTAATAACTCAAGGTAGAATTCAGGTGCTTATAGTTACAATCCAGATTCTAGAGTTTTTTTCGATAGTTTGAGATTTAAAGCTGGTTGAGAGTTTAACTTCCTAACTATTAAAAAGAGCAATGTTTCAACAGAATGGTTTTGAGATTTCTGTTGTTTATGGAAACAGTGAAATTTTTATGTCCCAGAAGGAAATGTATTTTGGATGTTTTCTTTTGCACAAAACTATAATATTGCCCTCTACTGACACTGCCTATACATTGCATTGTTAAGCATTTACAATGACTTCCAATAATTGATCACTGGTCAGTTACTTTTATTCATTATTTTCCCATTTCCTGATGGTGTTGACATGTACTGGGGTCTGCTTCTCTGGGCACTGGGCAGGTTACTTGACCATTTGGGGGCATTGCAACCCAGCCTCATTTCAGTCCTCACCCACCATCCACACTTGTAGTTCTAGCACGGGTTGCTGCGCAGTGATCAGGAGTGGAAACCTTGGCTGATTTTGCCGTCCCTAACCAAGGGGTGTTGAGGTCAATTGTAACATCCCAACTGCAGCCCCGGCTGAGGTAACACAGCACAGAATCAACTCAGATCTTCTAAGAGCACACGGTTTATGTACTCTGGGTGGGGAGAAGGGATAACTAGCTAAAGGAAGGAACAGATTATGAGCTGTGCTGAGAGAGATTAGGAAGGGTGACTAAAGGCTTGTTAAGAGATGGGCTGAAAATGTTGGAGTGGTTTAGGGAAGCAGATGGAGAGAGTAGGGCTGAGGCGGCTAAAAAAAATGATTAAGGGAGGCAACAGTGCACAAAAGGCCAGAGTTAGAGGACTAAAGGGTGTTTGAGTTGATGTAAAGCTAGATGGGTTTGCAAAGATAGGGTGGGATGAGGCTGAGGAGAGACTTGAAGACAAGAGCAAGGATTTTAAATTGAATGTGTTGGAGACAGGCAGTCTATGTAGGCAAAGGATGGAGTGATGGGTAATTGGGACTTAGTGCGGGACAGAATATGAGTGGCTGAGTTTAGGATGAGTTGGAGTTTCGGGAGGATGAAAGATCAACAAAGAGGGCTTTGGCAAAGTTGAATCTGGAAGAGACTAAAGTGTGGTTATGGGATTCGGCAGCAGAGCGACAGAGGCAGAATGGAGGCGGTCAGTGTTGCGGAGATGGAAATAAGTTGTCTTAACGATGGGATCCAAGAAGATACTGAGGTTTTACATGGGTCTGGTTTAGCCTGTGCAAGCGGTTGAGTAACAGGGGTGAAGTTGGTGTCAAGGGAGCAAAGTTTATTGCAGAAGCTGACAACAATGGCTTTCGAAGCATGAGCACTTTTGCAACAAGTAGTATAATAAATTGGCATCACTGAAGCATCGATGTAATTAATACAGACCCTTTATTGATTTGTTTTAAATTATTGTTTGCTGGCAGATTATTCTAAATGGTTGTTCATCTAAATTTACATTTACAGAATTGACCTAACATTCATACATGCTCCTTTGCAGAGTGCAACTCCGGTTCCCATTTCCCAACAGGTTAGAACACCACAAGCTACAGCAGCAGCTGATCAAAATGATGCTCTTGCCAAACTCTTCAATGCTTTTGATGTAAAGGAAACATCTCACCATTTAATCATTTCTCATTTGGATCTGCACATCTGTGACGACATTCATGTGAGGGAGCGAGGTACAGAGTACACTGACTTTGCTGTCTTTATGCACCATCAAATGATTAGGCTGAAACCGAGAATTCTGTTTAAGGTTTATGTGCAAAGAGTTTTTTGTGCACATTTCATATGGATTTATAATGAAATGTGTAAAACTTTCATTTTACAATGTCACTATTGAGCTCAAATAATGTGTTATGAAACTCAAACACAACCAGTCTGGTGAAGTTAAAAATGCAACTTTTGCCTATGTGCGGTTCAGTTCAAGTCAACTTCACAACTTTGGAGCAATATGGTTCAGCAGTTCTTTATTTTGCATATTGGATCCCTTGTTGCTGAATACCCCAAACAGTATAAAAAGGACAGATTCAACTACAGAGAAGCAAGTAGATCAGTGAGGTAGTAATTATTGAATGTATATATAGTAGGCATATATATTTCTTTTATATAGAATATTGGATGAGCTACTCAATTCTTGAAGTAGGAGACATGTTTTTTGTTTTGGGATTATATAGATATTTGAGTGTGCCTTCCAAATTGCAGATCGCAAGATAAATACTGATGAGGACAACCATTTATGTCACCGTAGCTGATCCACCTAGATAAGTCTGCATTTTTCTCTTTGCCTCACTGCCCCCTCTCCAGCATCCAACTGCCTCTGAACTGACTCCAAGGTACAAAAATGGACTGCAAGGTTTTGGGTGCAATAATTGACACGTGTTGCATCATTTCTTTGTGATGTGCAACTCCTGACATGCTAAATTTCTCCAGCTTATATTCCTTTGTCTTTGCCCAACTATCAAGACTTACCTTGAAATAGTACCTTCTCTATACCGTTGAATATTTTTGTACCTTTTTATAAGATCCCCTCTCACTTTCTTTCAAGATCGTAAGTTTCTCCAGTTTTACTTTATAACACAAAACTGACAGCAGAAATCAGCCTTGTGGTCCAAGGCTTTGTGACTGAAACTGGACATGGTATTCAAGGTGTGTGTTGTCATTCTACTTGTTGTTTGCTGCTCCATTGTGACGGGACCTATTAAATAATGACTACTTTCAGCCCACAACTCTTTCAAATTGAACCTTAACTAGTTTCACACCATTCATGGAGCGTGTGTTTTTTTTCTTCCAGTATGTACAATATCTTAAACTTAACTGGGCCTCTCTGCCCGGACATCACATGCCCAGTCAATTTCTTATCTATTTCTAGGCTTTTCCTCAAATTTGCATTGCTTTAAGCTTGTTTAACTGTTTTTTGGGCAGAATTTTGCTAAAGGCTGTCTGGAATTCTGTTATTTTCAATTACTTTGATTTGACTGGACACATTTTACAACCACGCAGGTAAAGTTGAAATTTAATTGTATAGACTTTAGTTGAAGTGGGTAAATGGTTTGCTTGGTTATTGATGGTGAGGATGGTGATTCAGGAACCAATAAATATGATTTTTTTCTTCAAATTTGTTGATATCGTTCCAGTAATTTTTGTTTTTAAACATCTATCAACAGGATTTCCAAAACAGATCACAGGCGGAGCCATGCAGCTGTCTTTTACACAGATTACAGTGGATTACTACCCCTATCACCGAGCAGGTACAACATTAAAATGCAATGAAACTCCTAAAGTACTCATTTACAAATACTTCCATGACCCCATTGCACCACCTCTCTCCAGCCCGTCACTGTTGCCTTTGCTCTTGGATCCTCAGACTCTACCCTCCTTTGCAACCCCACCCACTCCATTGGTGGCAAACTTTAACTGTCTCTGCACTACTCTCTAGAACTCTCTCCCTAAGCCACTCCATTACTCCAACTCCCGCTTTTAAAAGCATACTCAAAACCAAAAAGGTTATCTTTTCAACCATGCTTTGTCATTTTTTCTAATTCTTACTATTGCTTGTCATTTGATTCTCAAACAGCAACAGGTTCCATTTATATAGTACCTTTAACATAGAAATATCTTTCAGGGTGCTTCACAGAAGCACAAAGGTTGTGGGTTCAAGTCCCATTCCAGGGACTTGAGCACATAAATCTAGGCTGACACTCCTGTGCAGCGCAGAGGGAGTGCTGCACTGTCGGAGGTGCCATCATTTGGATGAGACGTTAAACCTGCTCTTCGAGATGGACGTAAAAGATCCCATGGCACTATTTAGAACAAGAGCAGGGGAGTTATCCCCGGTGTCCTGGCCAATATTTATCACTCAATCAACATAATAAAAACAGATTATCTGGTCATTATCACATTGCTGTTTGTGAGAGCTTGCTGTGCACAATTGGCTGCCTCGTTTCCCACATTACAGCAGTGACTACACTCCAAAAGTACTTAATTGTCTAGGGGTAGTAAAGCACTTTGAGATGTCCTTTGGTCGTGAAAGGTGCTATATAAATGTAAGTTTTTTTTTTCTTTTTAATCAGACAAAAATCGACAACAAGCTAAAGATGATATTAGGAGGTGTGACGAAAGGTTTGGTCAAATGGTGGGTTTTAAGTAGGGTCTTAAAGAAGGAAAGGGCGATGGAGAGGTTTTGGGAGGGAATTCCAGAGCTGGAGCCGAGATGGTTGACACCGTGATGGCCAATAGTGGGGCAAAGGGAGTGTGGGTGCAGAGTTCGAGGCATGGAGGGTTCTCGGTTGTTGGGCTGGAGAAGGTTACAGAGATAGGGAGGGGGTGACCATTAAGTGAGCTGAACATGAGGGTGAGAATTTTTGATTTAAGACTTTTGGGAGACTTGGAACCAGTGCAGGCCAGCTAGCACAGGGGTAAGGGATGAATGGGATGAGGCACGGGATACGATTTGAGCAGCAGAGTTTCAAATGAACGGAAGTTTATGGAGGGGGGAAGATGGGAGGTGAGCCAGGAGAGCATTTTCATAGTCGTGTCTGGAGGTGACAGGCATGCAGGAGGATTTTGGCAGCAGATGGGCTGAAGCAGGAGCAATTTTATGGAACTGGAAGTCAACGGTCTTTGTGATATAAAGCATATCGGCCCCAAGTTTCCACATGATTTGCTCCTGATTTTTAGGAGTATCTTAGAAATCGGAATTCTCCACTTTTAAGTTTTCTGCAGTTCTAGTCAGGTAGAACAGTTTCACTTTTGAACTGAATTTTTTTTTCAAAAGGGGTCATGTCTGGCCACTGACACCTGATTTGAAAGTTTCCACAGTGAAAACATACTCCAAACTAACTTAGAATGGAGCAAGTGAAGATTTTTGTACACTTGAAAAAACCTTGTCTACACATTAAAAAATCAGGCGCAGGTTACAAATTAGGCGTCGGGAATGAGGTGGGGGGGAGGGGGGGGGGGGGGAGGGAAGTCATTAAATTCTACAATCAATCCTTAGTTTTATACTTATACAAATATTATACAAATAAATCCAACCTGAATAAAAATTTATAAGCAAAGAAAAGATTAAATAAACCATGTTCCTACCTGTGTGAAAGTGCTTCAGGCAGGCCTTTCAGGCAGCGGTGTGGCGTCGGTCCCGACGGCAGGGGCAAGAAGCAGCAAGCAGCCTCAGTGCTGATCATGGAAGGGCAATGTGGTTTTATTAAAAAATGTTAAAAATTGAACAGCTACAAAGAATTTGAATAGTCTCAAACAAGTGCATGTGTCCCGTTTATCAGTCTATCTTTAATTACAGAATGAGTGGTGGAGATTGAAACGGTAACGAGTTGTAAAGGCTGAATTAAAATGCACAGTTGCTGCAGTAACACTGGTTAAAGAGCCAACATTAATTCAGCAGGTGATTTATTCAGCAGTGCTGCTAAAAGCACTCCCTCACCACAGAAATATCAAGAAAATTAAAATGCAAGCCTTTGCAAGGGTTCAATAAACAAATTTTCACTTTTTCTGCAGCACTTTTAAAAATGGCCGAGTGCCAATGTTTACTTCAGACTGCGCGAATGCTCCAACGCGCACGCGCAGGGTTGCCGGCACCAAAAAAACTCATTTAAATTGTACCCGCCCCCTCCTATTTACAAAATCGGCGCGAGTGGTAGGCTCCGCCCCCTGTGCGCCGCGCCAAGCAGACATCGAGCTGCAAGGAGCTCGAGAATACCGCGTTTTTTTTCAGGCGCCGTTTTCGGCGCGAAAAACAGGCGCCCAGCTCTGAGGGGCGCCTTTTTCGCCGCGTGTGGAAACTTGGGGCCATAGAGTCGGAAGCTCAACTGTGGGTCAAATAGGATGCTGAGGTAGCAAACAATCTGGTACAACGTGAGTCAGTGACCAGGTAGTTGACAATAATAATTTTAAAAAGGTTGGGAACAGTGCTTGAAGAAGGGAGAGGGAGCAATGGCCGCCAGCAGCAACCTAAAAGCAATTGTAATTGATGTTTTTTTACCGCAAAAAGGAATCTGATGTACCTTTTGAAAAATCAAGTATTTTAGTGTTAAAACCTTTGACATGTCATAAGAGACAGACTATATAGCAGTGAAATTCATGAAATGACTAGCTTTGTTTTATAAAATAATTTGCAGGAGACAGCTGCCAGCACTGGATGTACTATAATGAATCCACAAAAACTAGATCAACCTGGGCAAAAGAGTTACTGAAGGAATTCAAGTCTAATGTTGATATGTTGAAACAAGCTGTGAAGGATTATAGTAAAACAAAACCTACTTCCCCACCCCCACATGGTTCACCTCCACCTGTATTAATAGGTAGGTATGTCTTTTATTCTTTAAAATAAGTACCATATTATCCTAATATTGCGAGGTCAAGACGTCTTAACCCCTTGACTGCTGATACAGATTGTTCCAGACATCTATGAAGAGATAAATTGCAGCCAAGATATAACTTGCAGTGCTGGACATGGTAGAATGAAATAGAAACAAGATTTGTTTCCCTCTGTCTCTTTAAAGTGGAAGTGCTAACTAACCTTTTGCTGAGGCCACAGTTCCAAGCAGTGATTGATTAGGGGCCATTCTCTTAATTGGGCTTTTCGATGTGTTTTTAAAAGTACAACCGCTTAGAACAGAAGACCATAAGAAATAGGAGCAGGAGTAGGCCATTTGGCCCCTTGAGCTTGCTCTGCCATTCAATAAGATTGTGGCTGATTTGATCTTGGCCTCAACTCCACTTCCCTACCCGCTCCCCATAACCCTTGACTCCCTTATCATTCAAAAATCTCTCTATCTTCACCTTAAATATATTCGAAGACCCAGTCTCCACAGCTCTCTGCAGTAGAGAATTCCAAAGATTCACGACCCTCTGAGAGAAGATATTACTCCTCATTTTTGTTTTAAATGGGCGACCCTTTATTCTGAAACTATGCTCCCTAGTTCTAGATTCCGCTATGAGGGGAAACACCCTCTCTGCATTTACCCTGTCAAGCCCCCTCAGAATCTTATATGTTTCAATAAGATCACCTCTCATTCTTCTAAATGAGTATAGACCCAACCTGGTCAACCTTTCTTCATATGACAACCCCTTCATCTCAAGAATCAACATTGTGAACCTTCTCTGAGCTGCCTCCAATGCAAGTATATCTTTTCTTAAATAAGGAGACCAAAATTGTACGCAGTACTCCAGGTATGGTCTTACTAACGCCCTGTACAGTTGGAGTAGGACTTCCCTACTTTTATACTACTTTCTCCCAAACACGAGGCCATTCTTTGATTTAGTAAAATCAACCAAAAATTCTAAAGCAGTTAGCTGTTTCTGCTTTTTTAATCCAGAAACATTTGCTTATTCCGTTGATTGATTGTCTTGCTTTAGCTTATTTTGCATCATAGAAAATGGCCATATGAGGATCAATTGCAATCAAAGCTGGCTTTGGGAATGATATATCCTTCACATTTCTTTGGCTACTTTTTCCCTTGAATGGAAAACCTAACAGGTTATTTAGCAACTGGAGCATCTCATCGCAGCTACTTTGAAGCTTCATCGCCTGTACATCTTTTCTTTCTTAAAATATTGCCTGACAGATTAAACCACTTGCTTGACCGGTGGCCCTTGAAGAATCTTGATTGTTCATAAGAACATAAGAATTAGGAACAGGAGTAGGCCATCTAGCCCCTCGAGCCTGCTCGCCATTCAACAAGATCATGGCTGATCTGGCCGTGGACTCAGCTCCACTTACCCGCCCGCTCCCCATAACCCTTAATTCCCTTATTGGTTAAAAATCTATCTATCTGTGATTTGAATACATTCAATGAGCTAGCCTCAACTGCTTCCTTGGGCAGAGAATTCCACAGATTCACAACCCTCTGGGAGAAGAAATTCCTTCTCAACTCGGTTTTAAATTGGCTCCCCCGTATTTTGAGGCTGTGCCCCCTAGTTCTAGTCTCCCCGACCAGTGGAAACAACCTCTCTGCCTCTATCTTGTCTATCCCTTTCATTATTTTAAATGTTTCTATAAGATCACCCCTCATCCTTCTGAACTCCAACGAGTAAAGACCCAGTCTACTCAATCTATCATCATAAGGTAACCCCCTCATCTCCGGAATCAGCCTAGTGAATCGTCTCTGTACCCCCTCCAAAGCTAGTATATCCTTCCTTAAGTAAGGTGACCAAAACTGCACGCAGTACTCCAGGTGCGGCCTCACCAATGCCCTATACAGTTGCAGAAGGACCTCCCTGCTTTTGTACTCCATCCCTCTCGCAATGAAGGCCAACATTCCATTCGCCTTCCTGATTACCTGTTGCACCTGCAAACTAACTTTTTGGGATTCATGCACAAGGACCCCCAGGTCCCTCTGCACCGCAGCATGTTGTAATTTCTCCCCATTCAAATAATATTCCCTTTGACTGTTTTTTTTCCCCAAGGTGGATGATCTCACACTTTCAACTTTGTGTTCCATCTGCCAAACCTTAGCCCATTCGCTTAACCTATCTAAATCTCTTTGCAGCCTCTCTGTCCTCTACACAACCCGCTTTCCCACTAATCTTTGTGTCATCTGCAAATTTTGTGACACTACACTCTGTCCCCTCTTCCAGGTCATCTATGTATATTGTAAACCGTTGTGGTCCCAGCACTGATCCCTGTGGCACACCACTAACCACCGATTTCCAACCCGAAAAGGACCCATTTATCCCGACTCTCTGCTTTTTGTTAGCCAGCTAATTCTCTATCCATGCTAATACATTTCCTCCGACTCGTGTACCTTTATCTTCTGCAGTAACCTTTTGTGTGGCACCTTATCGAAAGTCTTTTGAAAATCTAAATACACCACATCCATCGGTACACCTCTATCCACCATGCTCGTTATATCCTCAAAGAATTCAGTAAATTAGTTAAACATGATTTCCCCTTCATGAATCCATGTTGCGTCTGCTTGATTGCACTATTCCTATCTAGATGTCCTGCTATTTCTTCCTTAATGATAGTTTCAAGCATTTTCCACACTACAGATGTTAAACTAACCGACCTATAGTTACCTGCCTTTTGTCTGCCCCCTTTTTTAAACAGAGGTGTTCCATTTGCTGCTTTCTAATCCGCTGGTACCTCCTCAGAATGATGTGTGCGTGCATTGTTTGCATAGTATTTGAAACAAAAATAACTTCACAGAACAGTAGCTGTCATTTCAAGAATTGAATTTTGGGTCCATATCTTCCCTTGTATGCTTGTTTTTAATCTATGCAGAGACCACGCTCAGACATAAACCTGTCACGACAGGCAAAGAACAGATGTCAAAAGGAACCAGTCCTGCTAATATTTCATCTGCAACTAGTCAGCAATCAAAGACAAAACTATTATCCAGTTGTTTTGTATTCAGAGTGGAGGATTTAAATATTTATCAGGTGAGAACTAAATATTTTAGAGCTGGAATTTATTTAACCTATAATATTGAAATGTTTCACGTTGCATTCAATTCTAATGTAATGCTATTGCAATTCTGCTTAAACGGTTTAATAATGTTATATATATATTTTATATGTATGTCACTTCCCTTAAAAAAGCCAAATAGAAATCCATATTGTGTGGATTTTAATCCATGAAAACATCAAAAGCTTATGAAACTTAATTGCTCACGATGTTGCTGCTTAATTTAAGTACAGTTGTAATCATAGCATGGTTTTGAGTCCGAGGTCATGCCATACACACCTCCTGGAATTCTTTGAGGTGGTAACTAAGTGAGGGTAATTCAGTAAATATAATTTACTTAGATTTTCAGAAGGTGTTTGACAAGGTTCTTTGAGGTTAGAAGGGAAGCTCATCATGTAATAGTTAAAAATTACCTAACTGGATTGACAATTGACTTGCCAACAAAAGACAGAGAGCGTTGAAAAATGGAAAGTATTTAGCTTGTGTAACCAGTGTATTTTCTGCAAGGCTTTGTTCTGGAACCACTGCTATTTGTAATATTTGTGACGGTTGATGAGGAACAGGTACCTATTGTAGTGGTATTAAATCTTGCCATGACGCAAGTTTCATGGGCAGGTAATGAATCAAAAGGTAATTTACTGTGATTTAAAGAAACATGAACAAATTACGTGGATGTGTTGAGATACGGCTGATGGATTTTAATATGAATAAATGCACGGTAATTCATGTAGCTACAGTTAACAGAAAATGTGAAAGGGTCAAAAAGGAAAAGATTTGGGATCATACTTAATGCATTTGTTTATTGTGAGGCAGTTATTAAAAAGACCAATTCAGTATGGGCTGTTATTGATTGGATTATACAGAATAATGGTGAGGTTAATACTGGAATGTGGCATGCAATTTTGGTTATCCTCCCACTCAAAGGATATATAGGTGCATTAGAAATGGTTCAGAGAAGATTGATCCAGATGATGTCTGGGCTTGGGATACACAATTATGAAGAAAGGCTCAAGCAGCTAAATTTAAATGTTCCCAAGAGAAAAGATGACTGAGGGGGAGGTGTGGTGTGTCTTCAAAATAAGATTGAAGTAAACAAGTTATTTAACTTGGGAAATGATAATAGGATTAGAGGCCATAGGAAGAGGAGTAGGCCATTCAGCCCCTCAAGCCTGTTCAGTTAGATCATGGATGATCTGTACCTCAACTCCATTAACCTGTCTTTGTTTCATAGACATTGATATTCTTACCTAAGAAAAATCGATCGATCTCCATCTTAAATTTTAATTGACACATTATCCATAGTCTTTTGCGAGAGTGAGTTCCAGATTTCTATCACCTGTTATGTGAAAAAAGTGCTTTATGATATCACTCCTAAATGGGCTAGCTCTAATGTTAAGATTATGCCTCCTTATGCCCCCACCTGATATTCAAGTACAGAATTCATATGCCTTGAGCAAGGTTAGATAGAGTGTGGAAAACTTTTTCCCCACACAGGTTAATAGATACAGTTTATTGAACAGATTGCAAGAGAAAGATATTGACGTGGTGTTAATCAACACATTTTATTATAAAAAAAGAGGAGCAAGGTCATTTTCTGTTGAGTAGGCGAATTAAGGCTTGCAGAGATAGCAGTAGCATTGCTTGTTTTTTTTTAAATGGGAGGGGGAAGAACTTAAAGGTGATACAAAAGGGAATTCCATGTTAGAATAATCATACATGGTTCAAGCTTACTGGATCAAATGGCTTTTTATTGTTTGACATTTTCTTCTGTTATTGGTTGAGAAATTACAGTACTTCCTATAAATTATGTAATTCGACCAAAAAGTTTTAGAACGGTTTTTGTACGTTGACATCTTGATGCAACCAAGAGGTAGCTGCCAGTTATCAAAGTAAGATTTCACAGATCTGATTCAGTAATCAGTGTATATATGTGTGCATTTCCTGTCCATCACATCACAGTTCCTGTATCACACTTCAGCACCACACTGTTTCATTGTACTTAATGATTTGCAAATGTATTCCAGGCAAACTTCATGCAGTTGATTGGCCTATATAATTTTTTTTTTCAACAATCTATTTTTTAAGAAAGATGTGTAACTCAGCAAGTTATTTGGAACGTGCAGCAGAATTCCCTCACCAGCTTTAATAATACAGGAGTAAGAATATCGAGTCTGACAAAAAATAACGTTAACAACAGATTTAAGTGAAAGCTCGACATTTCATCCTGGACTCTGATTTGCACTTCTTCCTGCACAATTCCCTGAACAAGCAAATAGGCTCTGTGTGCTTGATACTTGTGCTTTGTGACTTTAACAGGACACAGCTGCACATTAGCAACAGATATGACATTGTAGAACACTCTTGTTCTTACAGAATGGTATATAAGCTGATTTGCCGGGAGTGTTTTGTCCATTACATTTCAAGTGTCAATCCAGGGTATGGCCAAATTTCATGTTTTAAAAAATGGTAAAAAAAATTCACAACTAGGCAGGTTAAGAACGTACAAATCAGCAAGTAGCAAGCAGGGATGAAAACCACCAAGCAGCTGGATTCTCCACGAATCTGAGGATTTGCATGAATCTGAGGATTTGCTGCTGGATTAAGATTTGCAACATTACTGAGGCATTAATCACAAAATGTAGCTGTATAATAGCATTTTCAGTATTTGAAATGCCACAACAATGTTTCCAGGTCATCACCTGTACCTGAAGAAGTTCACAGATTGCAGACTACAACTCCCAACTTGCATTTGCATCTTGGACTTTTTTTGTGATTCACAAGACGACTGACCATTCACAGAAAGTGCTGACTTGTTCAGTGTGAGCACTGATCTGCCGAAGTATTAGAAGTTTAAAAACATGTTTTTGTTGTTCTTGGGATATGAATGACTGCCAAAGCAGTATTTATTGCCTATCACGATGTGCCTAAGGGCATTTAGAGTCATCCACCTAGCATGGAACTGGAATCATATGTAGGCCAGATTGCATTAGAGTGGCAGCTCCCTTCCTTGAAGGACATTATTGAACAAGTTTTTTTTTTAATGACAATTGGGGAGATTTCATGGTCATCTGGTGCTGCCCACAAATTATTACATTTATTTTAATTCATTTTCACAACTTGCTATAGTGGGATTTGAACTTTGTTTGCTCGTGCTGTATAGTACTGGTGATATCACTATCAAGATAACTTCATAAAATTCTTAACTTGTTCCCCCTGCAGGTTTCTACAGCGGATCAGCGTCGAGATTCTCCCAAAGCAATGATCTGCTGCAATAAGAAGTCTTTATATCTTCCATCAGAGATGGCAGCTATTCACATTGAATTTACTGAATATTATTTCCCAGATGGAAAAAATTTCCCTAGTAAGTGTTTATATTAAGCTGCTTTATATTATGTAAACTTTCTTACCATATATGTTGGATGAAAAGAATTTGCACTCCAAAGCCATTGCACTGTTCAGCTTTAGAATGGAGAGGATTACATAGGATTGCATAGGATTACATAGGATACACAGCACGACAGACCATTTGGCCCAACCAGTCCATGCTGCCGTTAATGCTCCACTCGCGCCTCCTCCTGTCTTTCCTCATCTAAATCTATCAGCAGAACTCTTTATTCCATTCTTCCTCATATGCTTATCTAGCCTCCCCTTAAATGCATCAACACTATTCGCTTCAACCACTCTGAGTTCCACATTCTCACCACTCTTTGGGTAAAAACGTTTCTTCTGAATCCCTTATTGGATTTCTTGGTGACGATCTTGTATTGATGACCTCTCGTTATGCTCTTCCCCACAAATGAAAACATTCTCTCTCTGTCCACTCTATCAAAACCTTTCATAATTTTAAAGACCTCTGAGGTCAACCTTCAGCCTTTTTTTCAAAAGAAAAGAGACCCAGCCTGTTCATCCTTTCCTGATTTATGTATACCCTCGCATTTCTGTTATCATCTTTGTAAATCTTCTCTGCACTCTTTCCAGTGCCTCTATATCCTTTTTAAAATAAGGCAACCAGAACTGTACACAGTACTCAGTGTTGTCTAACAGGTTTAGCATAACTTCCCTACTTTTCAATTCTATATCTCTAGAAATAAGCTTGGTTTGCTTTTTTAATGGCCTTGCTAACCTGTGTCGCAACTTTGTGATTTGTGTATTTGTACTCCCAGATTCTGTTGTTCCTCTACCCCACCTAGACTTGCACCCTCCAAGTAATAAGTGACCTCTCTAATCTTCCTACCAAAATGTAATACCTCACATTTATCTTTGCTGAATGTCGTTTGTCAATTATATGCCCATTCTGCAAGTTTATTAATGCCCTCCTGTAATTTGTTGCAGTCCTTCTCAGTATTGACTGTCGCCCCCAATTTGGTGTAATCTGCAAATTTAGAAATTGTGTTTTTGATTCCAAAGTCTAAATCGTTAATATGAATTATGAACAGCAATGGTCCCAGCACTGATCAGTGTGGAACACCACTACCCACCTGCCACTGTGAATAGCTACCTCTGCTACCTTTTACGCTTACTCTCTGCTTTCTGTCTTGAAGCTAACTAGCTATCCATTCTACTACTTGTTCCCTGATTCTGCATTTTCTGACCTTGTTCATCAGTCCATTATGGGGTACCATATCAAAGGCCTTTTGAAAATCTAGATAAATTACATCTACTGCATTACCATTGTCTACTCTCTCATGTTACCTCTTCAAAAAATTCAATGAGGTTGGTCAAGCACGATTTTCCCTTTCCCATGCTGACTATTCATTATTATATTTTTGGTTTCTCGCTGTTCTATTTTCTCCTTTAGTAGCGATTCCATTATTTTTCCTATCATCGTTGTTAAGCTGACTGGTCTATAATTCCCTGGACATGTTCTATTCCCCTTCTTAAATATAGGTATTACGTTGGCTATCCACCAGTCCTCTGGCACTACACCTTTTTCTAACGAACTATCTCTTTCCTAGATTCTTTTAAAATGCGCAGATGCAATCCATCCAGACTAGGGGTTTCTTTCCTCTTTGACGCATCATCAGCCAGTTTCCTTAAATGAACCACGGCCAACTTTCTTTTGACATTAGTGCTGTCAGTCACTGACAATGACTGCACAGAGGTGCAGGGCTACATGCAGGTTCTCCCATGACTTCCTCCATACCTTATGGAGGGACTCAGAGCATGCAGGGAGGTCCTCTTCCCTGATGATGGGCAGAGGACAACTCCCCAGGAGCCTGGTTGCACATTTCAGAGGAGGTCTCAAGCAGGGATGTCATCAAATGGACCTGGGTGTAGTGGCGCAAACTTTTTAATTATCTCATTCGATCAAGATATGTTTGTACAAAGTCAATACTGACCTTCATCTTGATGTCCCTCTCATCACATTCCCTTCACTGCCTTCCCTACTCTACTCCTTCATATCCTTACTCACACCAACTTACCTTGCACCTCCACCCCTCCCTCTCTCTCTATTTATCTACATTATCACATTCCCATCTCACTCGCGCCCTCATCCAAGTGCAAACGTACCAACTAACATCACACAAGGGTAGCCACTTGGGTGTTTTCTCCAATGTTTTATGCAAAGTTTCTCTTAATGTGTTGGTAAACATTGAAACCTTTATTTTCTGGTCTTGGACAGATTTGTGCGCACTTTGGAAGTGGCTTAGTGAGTTGCAATGAATGGTGCGACATAATGGTACCTCCCGCAATGGTCCTGAGTGTCCAAGTCATTCCTTTCACATTGTAGAGATGCTTTATGGTGTTGGTGTGGGGTAGTGCCAACCTGGTACATAATGTGGCAGCCAGGGTGTACAGTGTCAAGTGAGTAAATCTGGCCATGCTGAGGCCGTTCCTGACAGCAATGTGCTTGGGTGCTGGGACCCTCTGTCCCGTGCAGCATCAGGTGATTGCAGAGAAGGCTGGTGTTGGGGCTGATCATGGTCGGATTCTGAGGACCAAGGTGAGACAGTATAAAGGGTACCCATGTTGATGGAATAATGGCAGGTGAAGTCGAGATGACAGAAGCATTCTGTCAATGGTGAGAGAGTTCTTCTAATGAGGTGATACTTGATGGAGAGTGGAAAGCTGCAGAATCTGTACTGGGAATGGTCTGAGCTATAGCTTGTGGCTGAGGAAAGTGATTATCTTTAGGTGATAACTTTTATTGTACATTTGAAGCTGTCAAGTAATCAAATGGAGCAATGGCCACTGAACTCCCACTTCAGGTTGACACCTGGTTCCTGTGGCCATGAAGTTAAAGTGAAAACGTAAGTTTAAAAAAGCCTGTTAATGATCTGTCAACTCGATGGTAATAAGATTAATTGGGTCCCCCCGCGTTCCTGTTGAGTCTGCACATTGCTGACTGACCCGACATTGGGAAAGGCGCATGGCGGCGGGTTGACAGTGGGGTCCCGACCCATTGTGTAAAAAAAAAAATCTTTCCCGCCCGAACAGTCACCGATTCTGCCCACTGACCACCACGCACCACCACCCCCCCGGAAAATTCCAGTCGTGTATTCGCATAGGTGCAAGCTTCTTCATGAGGAATATAAGGCACTAGGTCAAAAGTCTTACAAATATTGCTGGAAACAATGCACGTGGCTTTACTCTGCGCCCTACAATCTCATACTAAGCCAAAACTATCTTGCATATTGCTAATGAAAGTAAAATCCAGCCTGTTCCTTTCCACTTGGTTTATGATCTTTCAGAATATCCAATATACTTGATGCAGCAAAGCAAATCAAGAACCGATGAGTTCAGCAAGATTCCCTGGTTATTTTCAGTTTCACTGTGCTCTGGAATATTGAGAATGAGCATGCCTCAAACAACAATAAATACATAATCCTGTTTCCCAGTCTCAGAAGAGCAGCTCCAAGGTCCCTTGCACTGATCTCCAAGACAATTATTGTTATACCCCCTTTTGCCTGGAGCAGATTTTCAGATTTTGTTATGATTATAGTCCACACCTGCTACGAGCTAGATGATATGGTTTGGAGTCCATTTTCTTCCAGAAAGTTAGATTATTAAGGCCTTCAATCTGTGCAGCACATTGTATTTTTTTGTGAAAACTCCATGTGGATGGGTCCTAGGCCCTCTAATTTAATTTTTGTGCACGATCCCTTTAAATTTGCTGCACGGGGAAACTTTTCCAGCGGCATCAGTTGGTGAGTGGCTGCGCACCTTTGAGGAACGTTGGTCCTTGGCTATGGTTTGTTGGTTCGACTGCATATAATCCTCTCGCTAGACGCTGAGGGTGCCTTCATGTATTTAGGGTCTAAAAGTCTTTCACGAGTGAATGAACATCAGCATTGCACCATCATTGTGTTCAACAGATTTTATTACATCTTAGAGATTGGACCTTTTGAGTTAACATACTGGAGAGAATTCACTTCTGGGCAGTGAAAATGGAATCAACGTGTGGTCAGTGGAGTGAAAAGAACTTGCAACCTTCAAAGAGGAATACTTCATTTATATTTGCCAGATTTCATAGATATCCTGTAGCATAGATTAAAAGAAAGTATATATGCAAAATTATGTGTGACTATAGACAATGTTATTGCTTTAGAAAATAAAATTAGTTATTTTTGTAGTGTTGTCTGGCATTGTGAGACATATACCAGCTCTGAGTAGTATATTCTCATTAACATGCCTTGTATATTAACATTACTTCAGAAAGTATCCTTAAGTACAGACTAATTGTTTTTATTGAAATTCATTCTTGTGGCCTTGCATTATAGCCATTTGGAATGTGTTGGACAGGTTGGAAAAGAACCTACATCAGAGTTGTGTCCTAGATCTCCTTTTCTGTACAGGTTACACTTCTATTATTATCTCTAAAGTGGTTTTGTTTTTACTTGGGGCTGATTGTCAAAATTATGAAACTTTATCGTTCATTGATTCTGCATGACATTCCTTGAAACATATCTGGGAGAATAAATCATGTGTTTAGTTGAAACTTTTAAAATGGGATTTCACCAGGTTACATTTTTGCTGAATTGCAACAAACCATGAAGGCTTGTATTTTTTTAAATCCTCACACCAAAGCTTTATGCTAAGGTAGAATACAGAGGTTATCATGATATACAATACTGTCTGTTTTCAGAACTTCAACTAAACTTTACAAGTGCAGACTCTAAACAGGTACAATGTTTCCTGTTTTAATGGATACATGTAATCATTCTTTTTTTTAAAATTTGTCAGATTGTCTTTTAGATTTGTATAAGAAAAGTTCTGAGTAAATGTTAAATATTTTGACATTATATCCAGATCATTGGTGAGGCCACACCTGGAGTATTGTGTACAGTTTTGGTCTCCTAACCTGAGGAAGGACATTCTTGCTATTGAGGGAGTGCAGCGAAGGTTCACCAGACTGATTCCCGGGATGGCGGGACTGACCTATCAAGAAAGACTGGATCAACTGGGCTTGTATTCACTGGAGTTCAGAAGAATGAGAGGGGACCTCATAGAAACATATAAAATTCTGACGGGGTTAGACAGGTTAGATGCAGGAAGAATGTTCCCAATGTTGGGGAAGTCCAGAACCAGGGGTCACAGTCTAAGGATAAGGGGTAAGCCATTTAGGACCGAGATGCGGAGGAACTTCTTCACCCAGAGAGTGGTGAACCTGTGGAATTCTCTACCACAGAAAGTTGTTGAGGCCAATTCACTAAATATATTCAAAAAGGAGTTAGATGAGGTCCTTACTGCTAGGGGGATCAAGGGGTATGGCGAGAAAGCAGGAATGGGGTACTGAAGTTGAATGTTCAGCCATGAACTCATTGAATGGCGGTGCAGGCTAGAAGGGCCGAATGGCCTACTCCTGCACCTATTTTCTATGTTTCTATGTTTCTATCACATACTTGAGCCAAGACTGAATCAAGACTCACAAATTGATATATAATATTTTGTGCAGTTGAAGGTTCACTTCAAGTGAAGGTTTAGAAATTTAAAAAACACAATTTCAACTTCAGACATTATGGATTACTGACTCGATCTTTGAATCAGAAATATTCCTATCAAATAGAATTTGAAACTTGAGTGGTTTCAGTAGGAGTAAACTGCAGAAAATTTGCCACTTTTTATCTTAAGTTTCATTCTCATGAGTTAAATGTGGCTTATTCTATAAAACTAAATGTATGAATGGGACAGATTAAAAAATCAAACTTCTAGGTTCTGCTCAAATAATGGGGAAACCATTAAATCTTTAAGAACATTAATTACACTGTAATAAAAAATTATACCGGCATCATAATATTTTGACCATTTCATCTCCATTTACCTCTATACAATCAGCTTACAAGTTAAAACATTTTATTAAACTTGCAAAAGCTATGGTAGCACATGAATGCATGCAGTAATTCTAGTTTTTAATTGACAGAAATTACAGTAACAAAACTACGCATTTTAGTACTATTGAAAAGATAAAACAATAACAATTGTTCAAAGCACAGTGCGTAAGATCACTGTATTAGATCATCATGGCAAATCACTGGTGAAAACCCTGACTCTTTTTAATATATTGAATTTTGCAACTTGGTCAATTATTTTTCTATTAAATTTAGCACAGAAATTGAATAAATATATTGTATCTTAATTTTGTTGTGGCAAAACCCATTCTACATGAAATTTTCTTCTATGCCCCGCCTATTCAGTGGTCTTCATGGATTATTCCAAGAGAAATACTGATCAAATTTTGTAATCATCAATACTCTCTCAATATTTTCCACATAAAAAGTGTGCCTTTTTGGCTAGGAAATCAGAGTTCCTCCATCTCCAGTACAATGGGTATTGCCTCGAATATTGATGCAAATATCACTTGACCTTTCAATTTTTAATAAAATATGTTTGTATTCCTGTCTGCAGTTCCTTGCCCGAATCTTTATGTACAGATGAATGCACTACAGTTCACACTTGATGCCAGGAGCATGTTGTGGTTGAACCAATTTATACTAGATCTGATGCAGAGTCTGGAGCAGTTCACAGCGATCTACAAACTTGATAGTGGGAAAAAAGATGAACATGTTGACGTACGATTTGATGGACTGATGCTCAAGGTATGCAAATATACAATGTTGCAGCTGGGACATAACAGCCGTAAAATTAAACTATGGAATATTAGTGCCTAACACATTGACCTGAAATTTCTCTCTTTTATTGAAGACTTTTAATGCTAATATCCCATGGCTTAATTTCAAGGCCAATCTTCTCGTTTCAGTGTATATGGTTTTCAACAAAGTTCAGAAATTATCCAAAAAAAAAGAAAAAAATGGAGACTGGTATGAACTGAAACCTGCCATGTATAGATAAGGATAGCATCAGTTAACTTCAAATCACCATAACTCGCTGGCTGGAAAAATGTGGAATTCCCACCAATGTTCCCTCTAATTATTTTTGGCATGTGTGATTTTTCCATTGAAAAGCCAGCAAGCCGGGTGTTTGGGTTCCCTGGAGAGCTGTGCGGCCTGCTTGCAGGGAACAATGATGTCCATGTTCTGTAGTCACATAGATCAGGGATTCTCAACTAGGGTTCCGCAAGAAGATTTCAAGTGGTCCACCACTTGGTTTGACCAATTAATATACAGGGGAGAGTATATTTACTATATGTTTATGGATTGACATCAGTAGTCTCCCTTGTATATTGAGATGCGTTGAATAGCCTCAGTTATACAAAGACTGTGCATGCGCAGTTAATTCAGGTTCTTACTGTTGGACACCATTTGAATGCTTAGACAAAGGAAGAAAGACAGTCTTGCATTTATATCGCGCCTTTCACGACCAACAGATGCCCCAAAACGCTTCACAGCCAATTAAGTCATTTTTGAAGTGTAGTCACTGTTGTAATGTAGGAAACGCGGCAGCTAATTTGCACTCAGCAAGCTCCCACAAACAGCAATGTAATAATGACCAGATAATTTGTTTTTGTCATGTTGATTGGGGGATAAATATTGGCCAGGACATTGGGGATAACTCCCCTGCTCCTCTTAGAAATAGTGCCATAGGTTTTTTTATGTCCAACTGAGAGAGCAGACGGGGACTCAGTTCACCGTCTCATCCGAAAGACGGTACCTCTGACAGTGCAGCACTCCCTCAGTACTGCACTGGAGTGTCAGCTCAGATTTTTGTGCTCAAGTCTCTGGAGTGGAACTTGAACCTACAACCTTCTGACTTGGAGGCGAAAGTGCTACCAAATGAGCAACTGGCTGACAAAGGGCAAGTACCTTTGCATGTCACTGGCTTTATAGCAGTATTTATCTTGGTAAGTTTTTTTTTGATCCAGCCCTAATTACTTCCATGTTAATAAACCACTTACCCCTTTTAACTATTAAATAAAATAGTGGAAGTTATAACTTCTCTTCCAGGGAATTAAAACCTGAGTTGGGGTGGGGAGATCCGTGAGTTAGTTCAACGTTGTGTGGGCCAAGGTAGTGTGAGCCTTTCTTTTCAACCCTTTTCTTTCATCTTGTGCGGAGCTGTCTGTGTCGGTTGGAAGCTGCCCGCGTGTTAGAGACAGTATTTTTCCAGATTAAACTGATGTTTGAGATGGGGAAGGGGCACCGTCACTGGAGAGTGTGCACGTCACATGTCCTTGGAGGTGGTGGAAAGGAGGGGCGGAACAAGAAAGATTTTTCAGTCACTGGGCCTGCGGCAAGGCTATAAGAATCAGGATCCAGTTTGATTCTTCCTTCAATATCTTCAGTCTGAGTTAATAAAATAGCTCACGGCGTTATCACGATTTTCCTCATACGTCAGACCGAGCTTTTCATGGCCATGTGCTTTTCTGACGGACAGATAGGACTAATCAGGGCGCTCATGTCCTTTTGAAATATCGCCGACTAATTGTTTGAGTTGGGGAGGAGGAGGTAAAATCATAGAATGGTTACAGTGCAGTAGGAGGCCATTTGGCCCATCGAGCCCATGCCGGCTCTCTGCAAGAGCAATTCAGCCAGTACCACTTCCCCCCCACCCTTTCCCTGTAGCCCTGCAATTTTTTTTCCTTCAGGTACTTATTCAATTCCCTTTTGAAAGCCAGTATTGAATCTGTCTCTACCACCCAGAGCTTCTCCAATCTATCCACGTAACTGTAATTCCTCATCCCTGGAACCATTCTTGTAAATCTTACCTGCACCCTCTTTAAAGCTTTCACTTCCTTCCTACAGTGCCGTGCCCAGAAGTGGATACAGTACTTCAGTTGTGGCCAAAGGTTTATCATAACTTCCTTGCTTTTGTGCTCTATGCTTCTATTTATAAAGCTGAGGATCCCGTATGCTTTTTTTAACCACTTTCTCATCCTGCCCTGCCACCTTCAGTGATTTGGACACATCTACCCCTAGGTCTCTCTGTTTGCGCACCCCCTTTATAGTTGTACCCGTTAGTTTATTTTACTTCTCCTCGTTCTTTCGACCAATATGTGTCACTTTGCACTTTTCTGCATTAAATTTCATCTGTCACGTGTCCGCCCATTCCACCAGCCTGTCTATGCCCTCAGTAAGACGATCCCTATCCTCCTCACTATTCACGAGACTTCCAAGTTTTGTGTCATCTGCAAATTTGGAAATAGTGCCCTGTATACTCAAGGCCAAGTCATTAATATATATCAAGAAAAGCTGTGGTCCTCGTACTGACCCCTGGGGAACACCACTGTATATCTTCCTACTCTTTGTTTTCCATCACTTAGCCAATTTCATAGCCATGGTGACACTGTCCCATTTATTCCATGGGCTCCAACTTTGCTGGCAAGCCTATTATGTGGCACTTTATCAGATACCCTTTGGAAGTCCATGTACACCACATCAACCGCATTGCCCTCATCAAGCCTCTCTCTTCCCTCATCAAAAAATTAAATCAAGTTCGTTAAACATGATTTGCCTTTAACAAATCTGTGCTGACTTTCCTTAATTAATCCACACTTGTTCAATTGACAATTTTGTCCCGGATTATCGTTTCTAAAAGCTTGCCCACCACGGATAAGCTGACTGGCCTGTTGTTGCTGGTTTATCCTTGGACTTTTTTTTGAACAAGGGTGTAACATTTGCAATTCTCCAGTCCACTGGCACTACCCCTGTATCTGAGGAGCATTGGAAGATTATGACCAGTGCCTCTACAATTTCCACCTTTACTTCCCTCCGCATCCTAGGATGCATCCCATCCGGTCCTGGTGACTTATCTACTTTAGGTGTAGCTAATCTTTCTCGTACCTCCTTTTTATCACAAGTAAAGAGTACAAAACAGTTCCTAGTTTATGAGGATGTTCTTTTTCCTTTGATGTTCAAACAATTTCTTTGCAGCAGCTAGGCAATCAAAATTTAACAGTTATAGAAGTTTGAAATCGCAAACAGGTCATTCAGCCCAACCAGTCCACACGAGTGTTTACCCTCTGCATAAGCAAATAGTCCTCATCAGGTTTACTCACCCTGTAAATTGATTTCAGCTTTACTTCATAAAATGGTTCCAAAAATAGTATTTTTTTGAAAAACATTGACAAATTGAAATTGTTTTTAGCTGCTTTTCAATTTGTCAATGTTTTTGAAGTTGAACTTGTTTACACTTTTAAAATAATTTTGTTTTGTACCAGTTTATTGTTCCAACTGATAAGGGATCTGATGACCATCAAGATCGCCCACAATCAATTTCTATTCAGACAGCAGAGGTAATCGCTACAAATACAAGACACTCCCCAAACTGTACACGGACTGATCTGGAAGCCATGCTGCAGGAGTTCAAAGATGATAACTTTTTTAGGAAAACGTTCACAACCTTTCCCAAAACAACCAACAGTTTCAACGTATTGCATCCAGTATTTCAAAGGCATGCCCATGAGCAGGACACCAAATTGCATGAAATTTATAAGGGCTTAGTTACTCCAAAGTTGAGTACGAATGCATTGAAAACCTTTGCAGCGACAGACCTGTGGGCCATACACTTTTCTCAGTTTTGGGTTGACTATGAAGGGATGAAGAGTGGGAAAGGAAGACCTGTGGGATTTGTGGATTCTTTCCCTCTTTCTATCTGGGTTTGTCAACCCAATAGATTTGCAAAATCTCAAGAAGATGTTCTGTCTTCCAGACAATCTGCCTTTCAGATTCCCAAAAGTGAATCCAGTGACTTAAGCATCCGTTTACAACATAAAAAGCTCCTGAGGGATTTCTATAGTACAGAATCCGAGCCATTCACTAATGGATTGGGAAAATCAAATTCTGTAGATGGTGCTGCTGGATCCTTGAAATCCTTGCAGTCTTCAGATGCAGATATACATTTTCTTGTACATATTCAAAAGCATGTGAGCATGCAGGTTAATCATCATCAATACTGTTTCTTGCTCCGCCTTCAACAGTCGATAAAAAGGCTTCAGGAACAGTTTCAGAAGAACATAGAGAAGGTGACTGGAAAGCCGGCACAGCAGACCAAAGTTTGCATTGGGTTGGTGCTTAAAGATGCTGAAGTAGCTTTACTGCTTCATCCGCTGCCTCAGACTGAAGCAAGCAGTAAGGCTCCGGCTGAAAATGCAAGTCCTACAGAATCGGACCTTTCACCTTCTGAAAGTAGAGAAACTCTGGCAGCTGAGAGTGAAGCACCGAGTGATGATTCAAATACTGAGCATCTCAGCAAAAAAACACTTGATGAATCTGGAAATATTCAAACTGAAAACACAGATAAAAGTACTGTCGGACCTATGGACCCTTTGCTTTCTAAATCATATAGTGACTCGGCTTTGATAAAAGGAATGATATCGCAGTCCTCTTTTGATCCTACTGTTAGTCAATTTCCAGTCTCATCAGATGCCTCTGGAGACATCGATGAAACTCGTTCTGAAGATAAAAATCAGCTCGGTGATGCCACAAAGTTATCAAATGTTGAAGCTCTCAATGTTTCTCAAAGCATGGAACCACTGAACATTTGCACAAAAAACAAAAATGAATGCAGTCATCTTTCTTTGTGTAAGGAGAATTGCCAAGAGGAAATACCAAATACTTTTCAAAACAAAAGAAATGGAACTGTAGATTCATTAATTGATTTAACTGATCACGAGAATCCCTTGCAAAACTTTGATTACAGTAAAGAAACACCACCTTCAACAAAGTTGGTGTTACCTCAGTCGGTATCAAGGTATGCAGTTATTTGAAATCAATATTTATCATTATTTGAAGGCAATTTACGACAATGCATGACCATACAGCAGTTTTATTATGGGTTAGTATTAATTTCATATTTGGCACAGTCTGTTGGTGCTTTTTTTTCTTAACCGCTCCTTATTATGTTTCCCTATTTATGTAGGCAAAATATTGTTTGATGTAATTAAACTTTAGAATTATTTTTTAGCATATAGACAAAATGAATTCAGCCAAATTCTTCTATATTGACAGAAGTGCTTTATTGTAATATTTGAAAAACCTTACATTTTCAATTCCACTGCACTGGAATCTGATTGATTATAATATTCACAACATCTAAAACCAGCTAAAATGCAACCTTAATCATAATCTTTTCTGTGATGGGTGTGAATTTCCTTATAATGAATATCTGAATCCCTATTCTAGCCTATACCTTTATGCCAGTTACAGGTCTTTTTCTTGCTTGTATACAAATGTAACTGTTTTAAAAGTATGATTTCAAAATGGACACAACATTAGCACTCAGGCTCTATCTAGTGGCCACTTTGTGCAGCGCACTTAACTTTTCTGGGTTAAGATATTTACTGGTGCACTTCAAGTTCCACTTGAAGTAATACCTATCAGAGATAAGTGTCAGGCTTGAAATAGGCAGATTCAGTGGTGAATAAGGGATCGGTGATCTGGTCCAAATTTGGCAGAAAAGTTACCAAAGAGGATGATGGATTAACAGTGGGTAATCCTCAAATCATCATCATCATAGGCAATCCCTCGGAATCGAGGAAGACTTGCTTCCACTCCTCAAGTGAGTTCTTTGGTGTCTGAACAGTCCAATACGAGAGCCACAGACTCTGTCACAGATGGGACAGATCGTCGTTGAGGGAAGGGGTGGGTGGGACTGGTTTGCCGCACGCTCTTTCCGCTGCCTGCGCTTGATTTCTGCATGCTCTCTACATTGAGGCTCGAGGTGCTCAGCGCGCTCTCGAATGCACTTCCTCCACTTAGGGCGGTCTTGGGCCAGGACTCCCAGGTGTCAGTGGGGATGTCGCACTTTATCAGGGTGGCTTTGAGGGTGTCCTTGTAGCGTTTCTGCTGCCCATCTTTGGCTTGTTTGCCGTGAAGGAGCTCCGAGTAGAGCACTTGCTTTGGGAGTTTCGTGTCTGGCATGTGGACTCTGTGGCCTGCCCAGTGGAGCTGATCGAGTGTGGTCAGTGTTTCAATGCTGGGGACGTTGGCCTGAATGAGGACGCTGATGTTGGTGCGCCTGTCCTCCCAGGGGATTTGTAGGATTTTGCGGAGACATCGTTGGTGATATTTCTCCAGCAACTTGAGGTGTCGACTGTACATGGCCCATGTCTCTGAGCCATACAGGAGGGCAGGTATTACTACAGCCCTGTAGACCATGAGCTTGGTGGCAGTTTTGAGGGCCTGATCGTCAAACACTCTTTTCCTCTGGCAGCCGAAGGCTGCACTGGCGCACTGGAGGCGGTGTTGGATCTCGTTGTCGATGCCTGCTCTTGTTGACAGGATGCTCCCGAGATATGGGAAGTGGTCCACGGTGTCCAGGGTCGCGCCGTGGATCTTGATGACTGGGGGACAGTGGTGTGCGGTGAGGACAGGCTAGTGGAGGACCTTTGTCTTACGGATGTTTAGTGTAAGGCCCATGCTTTCCTACGCCTCAGTAAATACGTCGACTATGTCCTGGAGTTCAGCCTCTGTGCGCAGACACGGGCGTCGTCCGCGTACTGTAGCTCAACGACGCATGTGTCTGTGCACATACAGAGGCTGAACTCCAGGACATAGTCGACGTATTTACAGTGGGTAATCTTCAAATTTGAAATAGATGAAGTACAAAACACACATACAGGGCAAGAAGTGGGTGCATGGATAGCAAAGTCATGTGGATAATAAATAGATTAACACGAAACTGAAACTTAAGAGGAAGGTGTTCGATAAAACTAGGACTCGCAATTCTGAAAAAAACCATGAGGGCTTTAGAAAATGTAGTGGGAAGGTGAAAAATTATTAGAATGGCTTCAAAAGAATATGAAGAAAGCTAACAGATAACGGAAAAGAAAATAGAGGATTTTTAAGCACATCAAAGGTAAAACATAGAAACATAGAAAATAGGTGCAGGAGTAGGCCATTCGGCCCTTCGAGCCTGCACCGCCATTCAATGAGTTCATGGCTGAACATGCAACTTCAGTACCCCATTCGCCATACCCCTTGATCCCCCTAGTAGTAAGGACTACATCTAACTCCTTTTTGAATATATTTAGTGAATTGGCCTCAACAACTTCCTGTGATAGAGAATTCCACAGGTTCACCACTCTCTGGGTGAAGAAGTTTCTCCTCATCTCGGTCCTAAATGGCTTACCCCTTATCCTTAGACTGTGACCCCTGGTTCTGGACTTCCCCAACATTGGGAACATTCTTCCTGCATCTCACCTGTCTGAACCCATCAGAATTTTAAACGTTTCAATGAGATCCCCTCTCATTCTTCTGAACTCCAGTGAATACAAGCCCAGTTGATCCAGTCTTTCTTGATATGTCAGTCCCGCCATCCCAGGAATCAGTCTGGTGAACCTTTGCTGCACTCCCTCAATTGCAAGAATGTCCTTCCTCAAGTTAGGAGACCAAAACTGTACACAATACTCCAGGTGTGGCCTCACCAAGGCCCTGTACAACTGTAGCAACACCTCCCTGCCCCTGTACTCAAATCCTCTCGCTATGAAGGCCAACATGCCATTTGCTTTCTTAACCGCCTGCTGTACCTGCATGCCAAACTTCAATGACTGATGTACTATGACACCCAGGTCTCGTTGCACCTCCCCTTTTCCTAACCTGTCACCATTCAGATAATAGTCTGTCTCTCTGTTTTTACCACCAAAGTGGATAACCTCACATTTATCCACATTATACTTCATTTGCCCACTCACCTAACCTATCCAAGTCACTCTGCAGCCTCATAGCATCCTCCTCGCAGCTCACACTGCCACCCAACTTAGTGTCATCCGCAAATTTGGAGATACTACATTTAATCCCCTCGTCTAAATCATGAATGTACAATGTAAACGGCTGGGGCCCCAGCACAGAACCTTGCGGTATTCCACTAGTCACTGCCTGCCATTCTGAAAAGTACCCATTTACTCCTACTCTTTGCTTCCTGTCTGCTAACCAGTTCTCAATCCACGTCAGCACACTACCCCCAATCCCATGTGCTTTAACTTTGCACATTGCACAAGAATAATTTGAGAGGATTGGACTGCCAAGGAACCGCAGGGTAAGTCTAGCTAAGGAGGATTATGGTATGGCAGACATATTGATAATTTATTAATCTTGCTGAATTTGTATTGATTCCTGTGTCAACATTTATAATGCAAACTGCTAGCCTACGTAAACTTAATTGACTTGGATTTTGTGGTAAGAATAACAATGAGGCTATCAGCGCTCACTGTTATTAAGGAGTAAATCGGACGGCAACTTCCGGCGTCCGCACATGCACAGTTAAACGCAGAAATCAGGGAGTTGCTATCCGATTTGCCCTGCTCCTCCACAAGCTTCCACAACCCATTCTGCCCTCAGGCTCACCCCGCCCCAAATCTTAGGGACAGAGACATTATGGAGAAGAGGATGGACCTTTGTGCATCAACCCCACAGGGTTGGGAGTAGAATTTCAGTGTGGCACCTTGCAGTTCTGTGGGTTGACGAGCTGTTCCAGATGTGAATGTCAATATGGGCCCTCACTTTCATCAGTATAAAATACTGGCTGGGAAAGTACGCCTATATCTTTCAGGCATACGTTCCTCTGGGGCAAAGGAGTTGGAACAGACAGGATTTCTGTTGGGTGACTTCTCAAATTTCTTGGCATTTCTTACCTTTTATCTTGATTATTTTAGACTAGCTCGAGATTAGTAAATATTAAATAATGATTGGTTCTGTACATTTTGCAATGTATAATTGACTTGTTTTAGATTTTATTTTTGCATATCTGTCACTTTAAAACAAGGAGTTTTATAACCATTTTCTGCTGATATGAATATGTAATGCTATCTTTTCTTCCGACCCTCTCCATACTCTCTTTTTTTTTAAATCCGTTTATTTTTCTGTTCCCTGGTAAATTATGCTGCAGCATGCACCATTTCTCGGGGCAAAATGTGACCAGTGGACCTATTCCCAATCTGTGCTGATGTCTCTCTTTAGCTCTAGGTACTTGGAGATCACAAGAGTAGCCTAGATTGACTGGCTCTTAATGGGCAAATCATTTTGACTACACTTGCTGTGTTGGCCAGTGAAATCAGGCACTTTCTGTTTCTATTGTTTCATTTTGTTATAGTAGTACTGCTTTGTCACAAAGTAAAGTCTTTTAGACAGTGGTGCAACATTGTTGATTATGCTTTAAGAGGAAAGTATATTATTGACCGAGTAACATACTCCGAAACAAGTTGGGTTTTCTTATGACCAAATAAACAGCTTAGCGTTAGCGCATTTCTGGGACACATCAGCACTTGTCACTGCCATCACCTTCCCAGAATGAAAAAATTAAATTCTCCCACTGATGGCTTGTGATGCTCAGGTTGGGTTCATGTAAGCACAGTACATTTGGAAATGCTATTGATCTTCAATCATTGTAGTGGGACAGGAGTTTGTTGCAGCATGGTATGCCATATGGATTTCCACATTAATTTTTTGATTTGATCAGTTTATCATATAGATAGGGCCTGGCAGGTATTGAATTTTCATATAATGTGGCGATTAAGGCTTTCAGTAAAGTTTCATTGGCAGGAAAACAAACATTGAACTCGATCCATAATTCCAATCCATCCCTTGCCCTTCTTGTGAACCTTTGCCCTGTTTTGGACCTAGCAAAAGTTAACCCTGCTGGCTGGGAGGTGTATTCGGAGGTCAGACACTTCCCACATCCCAATCGAGCTACTTCTGCACATGTCTGCGCAACTTCTTCAAGAATGGCATTGTCCGAGTTTTGGCTGGAACCTCTTTGCTTGGTCTTTTGACAGGGGAACAGTACTTGGCATGGGAACCTAAAAAGAAAGGAATGAAATAACTCTCAAGCCTTCATCAGTTTTTATTTCTATTCCAGCGATCTTTTTAACAATCGGAGGGGAAAGTTTTCTTTTGGGGGGAAAAAAATGCAATGTTCATACACTTTACAAAAGTGACATCTGTAAACCTGCATCTAAATTCTCGACTTTGAATTTTTATACTCAAATCAGTGGGAAACTGAAGGATCGTTCACAACCCTCCTTGACTAACTGTCCTGTAGTGTATAAAAATATAAGGAGAAGTCCATCTCAGATTTCACTGGACACTATATCAATTGACAGCAGTTTGCTGGAGGAACAGTTCTTGGAGAGTGATGGGAATGAAAGCCTAAAAGGTAAGTTGTGTTTTATAATTCAAATCTTTCTGTTTGGTTCAGTTTTTTTAAATTATAGCCTAATGCTTTACAGTACACACACATTAAAAATAAAACTAACATTTATAGCAAAACAATCTTTACATTCAAAGCTGATGCCACACATCTTTTGATGTTGATGCATTATACAATATTAAAGATTTTGTGTACAATTAAAATCTAAGTGTTAAGTTATTCAGTAAAACTGTGTTTTTATATTTTGCCTCAGCAGCTTTCTCTTGCAAATTTGAATTTGTAAATTAACCTGTTCATAGTTTACTCTGTTTACAGAAGCATCAGAGTCATACCCACTGCACATCAGGGTTACATTGGTGATAGCACAACAAAATAAAAGATCTGTTTCTGACCCACCACCAATAAAAATCCTTCAATTATGCCAGTTTCTGTGAGAATGTATAGCTGGTTATTTTCATGCCAGTATAAATAACTGATGGAAATGTACTGAAAATTTTAACTCGAAATCCAAAGTCACAATATAAACAAATAATTTAATGCCTCCTGTTGCACGAGTGGAATTGGTCTCGCACTCTGCCTGAACCCTGTACGATTTTGTTCTGTTTGAGTCATCCTGATCCTAACTCATTGTGATTTGTATAAGGCTTATATTTTTGGCTTTTATTATATTGGGAAAATATAAAAGTTTACTTTAACTGTTGCATACCCCTCTGTTTGTAGTTTTACATTGTATCACATGAAATACTTTCCTAATTTCAAGATGACATTAGAATGGAGGGTTGAAGGTGCTGTGAGAAACAGTTTCACAGTTATGTCCTTGGACATTCTTACTATAGTACATGATATACGGCCCAACTTAATAGGCTTGTGCCAATCACAAATGAAAACATTATCTTGATGTTGCTGATATGTGGTTGCACTTGACCTCTTACTCCTGTAAATCCCGAGGACCTGTATCCTGGTGCCAGTTCATTTATTTTCCCAGTTAAAGGTTCTTTGTTTTTCACATTACATTTCTCAGTTGCAAATTTGGAAAAAAATCTGCAGCTCCAGTACAGGAGTACACTACACTAGACAGACATTAGAGTATCAAACAGTCTGTTAATATAACCTATCGGGGGATGGTGGGGGTTATGTTTCCCGGGGCCTATATTGTCTGCACTGGGCAATGAATGTCAAGAAAATATATTAGGCTGCCCTTTTGAGGAGAAGCATACAAGAAAAGAAAAGCAAGAAACCGATCCCAAGCCTCCTGAGTGAGTGTCCAAGAGGAGAGGCACACCCTGTAGTGACATTTACCAGCAAGCCCTAATCAATTTATGATGCAATTCTACAAAGTAGATGAGGCAACATTTCTTTACCAAAGGTCCACATAGTTCCAGGCAATTACTTTTCCCAAGTCAATTGCCCACACCCTGGACTTGACAGAAAAATCATTCGCTTTCAGTACATTCCTCTTCTACCTGGGACCAGGATAGGAGACTGTGAGTAGGAATTTACAGCTTTATGGGGAAAGCATCACTATGGACAACATGGATCCTGTGGATTATCAGAGAGGGTTATTACCTTAATTCCACAAGCACAGTCGAAGATTAGTGACATTTTTCAGATCTGCCTTGGATGTTCTCTGTGGTACAGCACTGCTAATCACTCCCATAAGTTGACAAAGTGTGTTACATTCATGAATGTGCCCATATAGCCCAATATTTAATTGCACAGGAGCGCAATGCAGGACCCCCATGTTATCTGAAATAGATATTGTGTTTTTCCACAGTTGCCTTCGTGCGTACTTCTCCAATCTTTCGAAGGTGGACTGAAACGTATTGAAATGAGAACAGATACCAATCGTTAAGTTGCTTAATTTTACAAACAGAAATGAATGTACTGAGTATCAGATATAATCAAATTCCACCTTAATTCAATAAATTACAGAATCCTCAAGAACAAGATAAGTCATAAAACAATACCACACTATCCCTATTACCGAGCTCACATAGCTTATCCAGGATAAGCTGTGTGAGCTCGGTAATAGGGATAGTGTGGTATTCTGATTGGCTCTGAGCCTGCGTTGTGAGTTTCCTCTTGCTAGGCCAGGCTTTGTCCCCAGACCTAAGTGGCAGACCAACTGCCCATGTGTCTGTTCTTTTCCGTGTAGTCACAGGATATGGAAGGTATGTCGCTCTGAATTCCTTCCTATTCAGTGATTTGCTAGTGGGCCTGTCAATAAAACCAGCCACGCGTTCTAAGACAATTCTAATCTGACAACCAAATATGGTTTGCAACTTAATCCCTTTATTGTGTTTGACCAAGTCTTTGACACATGCAATGACTCTCTAAGTAGTAAATGTACAGAGAAATAAAGAGTGTTACCCTGTTTTTCCCTGGGTCGAGACGTAACCTTCGTCGATCCTTTCAATCCTGTTTCTACAAATTGTTACACATAACTCAAGATCTTTATATGCCTCTAGACATGCACACTGTCCTTGCTGACTCATTATGGTATGGCAAATGTTATTGTAGACAAGAACTCCAGAAATGAGAGTTCCTATAAACATCCATCTGTTTATCATCTAGGATGTAACTACAGGGTAATACCTTATCTCAAGATTGCCTTGGTTAACTCATTTCAGAATATGGCAACAAAAAGAAGTCCACAGGCACGATTCATGCATCCTGCAACCCACATCCTGCACTTCAGCAGAAGTTAAACCGCACAGCCAGCTAAATTGTACCCTGACACATTTAACCCTAAACCGTTCCTTTAGATTGGAAAATTGCACATGTCACTCCGCTATTTAAAAATGGTGAGAGGGGGAAATCAGGAAATTATAGACCAGTTAGCCTCACATCTGTTGTCGGGAAATTGCTCGAGTCTCTAATAATGAATGGGTGACTGAACAATACTCGCAAATTTTCAGTTGATCAGAGAGCCAGCATGGATTTGTGAAAGGTAGGTCATGCCTGATGAACCTGATTGAATTTTTTGAAGAGGTGACTAAAGTAGTGGACAGGGGATTATCTATGGATGTTATTTATATGGACTTCCAGAAGGCATTTGATAAAGCCCCACATAAGAGACTGTTAACTAAGATAGAAGCCCACAGAATTGAGGGCAAATTATTGACCTGGTTAGGAAATTGGATGAGTGACCGGAGATGGGCAGTCGGGGTAATGGGTAGGTATTGTGAAGTTATCCACTTTGGCAGAAAAAATAGAAAAGCAAATTATAATTTAACTGGAGAAAAATTGCAAAGTGCTTCAGTACAGAGGGACCTGGGGGTCCTTGTGCATGAAACACAAGTTAGTATGTAGGTACAGCAAGTAATCGGGAAGGCAAATTTTGGCAAGGGGGGGGATAGAGTATAAAAACAGAGAAGTGCTGCTACAACTGTATAGGGTATTGGTGAGGCCACACCTGGAGTACTGCGTGCAGTTTTTGTCTCCGTATTTAAGGAAAGATATACTTGCATTGGAGACTGTTCTTAAAAGGTTCACTAGGTTGATTCTGGAGATGAGGGGATTGACTTTTGAAGATAGGTTGGGACTATAGTCGTTGGAGTTGAGAAGAATGAGAGGTGATCTTATCGAAACATAAAAGCTAATGAGGGCTTGACAAGGTGGATGCAGAGAAGATTTTTCCACTCATGGGGGAAACTAAAACTAGGGGGCATCGTCTCAGAATAAAGGGCTGCCCATTTAAAACCAAGATGAGGAGGAATTTCTTCTGAGGGTTGTAAATCTGTGGAATTCTCTGACCAAGAGAGCTGTGGAGGCTGGGTCGTTGAATATATTTAAGGCGTTTTGAGCGATAAGGGAATCAAGGGTTTTGGGGAGCGGGCAGGAAAGTGGAACTGAGACGATGGTCAGATCAGCCATGATATTAAATGGCAGAACAGGCTCGAGGGGCCAAATGGCCTGCTTACTGCTCCTATTTCTTGTGTACTCTAATTGGAAGGAGGTGACTAGTGATGTCCTGCAAGGATATGTGTTGGGGCCTCAACTATTAACGACTTAGATGATGGCACAGAAGGTCATATATCCAAATGTGCGATGACACAAAGATAGGTGGAATTGTAGGCGTTGTCCATGGCAGCATAAAATTACAAAGGGATATTGACATATTAAGTGAATGGGAAAAACTGTTGCAAACAGATTTTAATGTAGGCAAATGTGAGGTCATCCACTTTGGACCTGAAAAGGCGAAGAACAGTGTCGGTCCAAAGAGACTTGGGTGGGCGGGGGGGGATCTGGGTGAACAGGTCGAGAAAATAATCAAAAAGGCTAATGGGATGCTGACCTTTATATCTAGAGGACTAGAATACAAGGGGGTAGAAGTTATGCTGCAGCTATACAAAACCGTGGTTAGATCACACCTGGAGTCCTGTGAACAGTTCTGGCACCACACCTTCAGAAGGAGATATTGACCTTGGAGGGAGTGCATTGTCGGTTTGCCAGAATGATACCCTGAACTTCAGTGGTTAAGTTACGAGGAGAGATTACACAAAGTATTCCCTTGTTTAAAACTCAGAAGGTTATGAGGTGATCAAGATATTTAGGGAAGTTGATAGGGTAGACAGAGAGATACTATTTCCGCTGATTGGGGATTCTAGGACTACGGGGCATAGTCTAAATATTAGAGCCAGACCTTTCAGGAGTGAAATCAGGAAACACTTTTACACACACAGGGTGGTAAAAGTTTGAAACTTTCTTCTGCAAACAGCAATTGATTCTAGATCAATTGTTAATTTTTAATCGGAAATTTATAGCTTGCTGTTAACCAAAGGTATAAAGGGAAATGGGCCAAAGGCGAGTATATGGGGTTTGGTCGCAGATCAACCATGACCGCATTGAATGGCAGAGCAGGCTCGTGGGGCTTAATGGCCTACTCCTATTCCAATGTTCCTAAAGCATCCTGGGAAAGAACAACTCTAACCTTTTCATTATTTTTAGCTACAGTATAAATCTACAAGCTATAAGTAAAAATAAAACAAAAACTTGAATCATATGAGATTAAAGCAAATTCTAATCCTAAGCATTTTAATGTTTTACCCCTTGGGTTGTGGGTCTCAAGAAACCATCTCCTGCTGTTGAAAACAAAATGGCCCTATTTATTTTTTATGACCCTGGGATGAATCGCTCATTGACTCCATTTGCAGTAGACCCCGAACTGTAGTATTCCGCAAATTGGCTTGTCTAGTTTTAATAAATATTTTCAGTGCCTGTTGTCTGCAACTTAAAGCCTGTGCAAAATCACTCTGTTTTATGAGCGTAATTCATTCTCAAACCCTTTCAGTGAAGAAGAAATTATCAAAAATCCTGAAACATGACTGGTACCTAGAGTCCCATGATCTGATCTTCATATCATGAACAATATTTTCAGCTAAAATAGAAAATAGTATCGGAGCGATAGAAAGATTTCATCCTGAGGAGGACACGATCCGTTTCTTTTCAAGGCATTTCCAGTCCTGAAAAGATAAGGGGACTTCATCCTATACTGGCCCTCGTTATAAACTGATAGCTAAATTAGGGAATATTCAAGATGATCACATTATTACAGGTAATCCAAGTAGTGTTTTCAGGGAATGCATACCTCCATATTGCAGTATTGATGTTTCTTGGGTTTAAGGGGCAAAGTTTCAGTCAGTACTCCGATCCCAGAGTTTGCATAAAGTGCCTGTCTGTGGTTATAGGGTATTTCAGGATGCACATTGCCACCCATATGGATTATTCATTTGTTAGAGCCATATGCCTGTTGTCTGCCAGCATCGCAAGGAAACTGAGGTCTGGACAAGTGAACAATAGAGCTGTTGCACTGGTACATAGATCACTTGTTATGAAGAGTAGTGAAGTTAACTTTGGTACATTGCCAGATCTTAGTACATACCAAGCGGTATGTTTAACAACACTACAATGGTCTGGAACATCAAGTATGGATAAGTAACTTGTTCCCACTCCCTTTTTCAGGAGGCAGCCCTTCTTGTGCACTGGTGTATGGGTCAGGAAATTACTCTTTTAACTCAGCATGCAGCCAAAGGGCAGATTATTTCACAGTTCAAGTGGAAGATTAGGAAACTTTATGGACTTGAAAGCCTCTGCAGATCGACCTATTTGTCTTAACTGGACAGCCATCAGCTTCCATGTGCTTGATGACAGAGGCAGTCATCTCTCCTTTTCCTGCATGTGGTTCCTCTACTTCACTTTATCCCATGGGGAGCTGACAAGATAATGAGTTTATAGAGCAAATGCTTTACTGCCCTTACTGGCCCCACACCATGATTCTCTGATATTTTGGTAAGGAGCAGTGGCAGGATCCATTGCATTGCCAGAGGGATCTCCTCTCACAGAAGGGGGGCGGACGACACATGTGGTATCCGAACCTCAATGTCCTCGTTGATGACCTGCTTATTCAAAGACAAAGTCTGTTAGATCAGTATCTCCCAGGTGGTTGAAGCATTGATTAGTTCCCACATGGTATCCATTAATAGTGCTTGTAACACAAAAAGGGAAAGATTTATGCAGTGGTGTTCTACTAAGTGGCTTATGTGGTGATCTGCATATTCAGAAGTCTTTCCAGCAACTGTTAGACATTGTTTTAAAGCCTTATTCTATTTGAGGTCATATTGCTAATTAGGGTTTTGATGACCCATTTGCATTTGGCTTGTCGGAGAATTCTCTTGGTGACCTGTTTTATGTAAGCTCTTTGGAAATTATGCCTAATTAGGCCGTCACTAGTTCCCAATTGGGACATTAATATAGTTCTTCGTAAGTTAATTTCTCAGTTGGAAAACTGCACCGTAATTGTTAGATTGTTCACAGATTTAGTGAACTGCAAGCCTTGATTATAATACACTTGCGCATTGAATTGGAGGTAGGCTTTTGGCTTGGTTGCAAATTGTTTGGGAAGTAGGAGACAGAGTGGGGATATAGGGTAGATACTCTGAATGGTGGAATATAACAAGTGGTGTTCCTCAAGGATCTGTACTGGGGCCTCAGCTTTTCACCAAACATATTAATGACTTGGATAAAGGAATAGAGAGAGCTCTACATGATGCTAAGTTAAGAGGGACAGTAAGTAGTGCAGATGGGAGCAGGAAGTTGCAAAGGGACATAGCCAGATGAAGCGAGTGGGATAAACGATGGCAAATTGAGTTCAGTGTGGGCAAGTGTGAGGTCATCACCTTTGTATCCAAGAAATGGTGACAAACAAGGGACTGCAGAGCAGCAAAGAGATTTGATAGTCCAAGTGCACAAATCATTAAAAACCAGTAGACAGGTACAAAAAAAAATCAAAAAGGCTAAAGGAATTTTGGCCTTTATTTAATGGAAGGGAGGAATTATGCTTCGGTTGTTTCGAACTTGGTCAGATCTCATCTGGAATACTGTCTTCAGTTTTTGGCACCACACCTCAGGAAAGATATATTAGCCTTGGAGGGCGTGCAGTGCAGATTTGTCAAAATGATAATGGGGCTTAGAGGGTTAAATTATGAGGGCAGGTTTCATAAACTTTACTTTTATTTTCTTGTAAAGCAGATTGATGAATGGTATGAATCAAGGGCTTTAAAATGATAAAAGGATTCGATGGGATAGATACGGAGAAACTATTTGCTCTGGTGGGGAAATCAAGGGAACATAATCTTAAAATTAGAACTCAGCAATTCAGGAGGGAACTCGGGAAGCACATTTTACTCAAAGAATAGTAAAAGTTGGGAATTCTCTCCCACCACTTTCAAACCCTCCACTGCCTCTCTGTTGTCAGACTGCATCCAGGCTTGGATGAGCTTCAGTATCCACATGTTAAACATTGGTAACACCACAGCCATCGTCTTCCGTACCCTTGTCATCAATGGCATCCCCGGCCACTGTCTGAGACTGAACTAGATTGTTTGCAACCTCCCCATCCTATTCAACCTTGAGGTGAACCACCAACTCCATATCCTCTCCATCACAGGGACTGCCTACTACCAGCTCTAACATCACCCGCCTCCGCCTCCGCCTCCACCTCTGTCTCAGCTCATCTGCTGCTGAAACCCCCATCCTTACTTTTGTCACTTCGAAACTCCTGGACAGCCTCTCGTATCCTTAAATTTAAATTCAACCAAAACTCTGCTGCCAATATCCTATCTCTCAAAATTTGCTCTTCACCCTGTGCTCACAGACTTCTATTGGCTTCCAGTCCGCACTACTTAAAATTTAAAATTCTTATCCTTGTGTTTAGATCCCTTCATGGCATTGTCTTCTCCCCGCCCGCCTCCCGCAACCTATCTATGTAACCTCCTCTCCACCTGTTCCTCTGACTTTGGCCTAAAGTGCATCCTCCCGTCTTTTGGCCTATCATTGGCAAATGTGTATTATGCCACTTGGTTCCTACACTCTGGAATTCCCTCTCTAAACCACTCCACCACTGCCTCCCTTTCCTCCTTTAAGATCCTCCTTAAAACCCACCACTTATTTTATGTGGTCATTTTTGTTTATTTATGGAAATCTACGTTTATTGAAGACTGTCTCAGTCAACAAACACATGAATAGTTGCTAAAAGGTAAATTTCCTGCTTCTGCATTCCTGGCCCATGCCGGAGAGAATATCAGGAAATTGCACACTCGCAACATATGATTTTCCATCCATTGATTTTAAGAATCTTAAGCTTTTGCTCAAATGTTTAAAATAGAAATTTAAAGACAGGAACAGCTGACAAGGTAGGCATTGGTTGGATGGGGGGCTGGTGGTAACTGAAGGTGCAAAAGGACTGCAGACGGGTTTGGTAATGAGGAACATGGTTTGGGGGGTGGTTGGGGGAGGGGCGTGATGGTAGGGGAAGGATAGTTTGGATCCCATTCTCTTGGGCATCCCAGCAACTCCTCATACTGCAAGGCTCCAGAATCCCCCTACTCCCACAGCGCTCCCATTATATACTTTAAAACCAATTCCCAAGTCACGCTGAATCCAAGGACCTCCTGTGCTTTATGCAACAAACTCCTCGGCTGCACTCCCAGTGCTCCCTCTTCCAGAAAAGTCCTTAATATACCCATACCCTGAGACCTCCGTTCCTCTGATTGCAGAATATCTCTCCCATTGACAATGGATCCCAGGACCTGCTCTACTTCATTGTTGCTTGAACTCCTTCAACCATTTCTCTCAGACCTGCTTGAGCCTGAGACCCTATCCCACTACTGTCAGATTACAGGCCCTCTTCCCAGATCCCTGGGCCATCATGATGCTAATTAGTCCATATCCCTGGGAATACTTGGCATAACACCCTGTGGTATAAAACCTCCGATTCACTGAGCAACGCTATAAGAGATCTGCAAATATATATCTGTGCCAATGAGAAAAGTCAACCTGATTTTGATGCTCAAATAAACTATTGTAACTTTCTGGAGCTTCATTCTCACATTCCTCAAAGTTGCTTGATTTTACTGCTCACTCCCAAGTATCGTGGCATTCTTCAATTAGCTGCATTAATTAACAGAATAATTTTGAGGTTAAACAGGTAAATTAACTTGCGCAATTTGCTTATTCGTACAATAAAACACAGCAACGGGATTAGTTTTAAAAAATAAAATGAGTACAGTGTAATTTTGTATGTGGACCATAGCCCTGTCGTCTTCACATTGGAACGTGATGGTCAATGTATGTTTACATACATTTAGAATTGCCATAAATCTTCCCAGGTTAAAATTTTCTTTTTACATATCAAAATTTTTAGCCAGCCTGTGTCTGCTTGTTTAGTGATAGTTATTCAGCTTCATTGAAACAAAGACTATGTTCATCTTCTCAGATGCTTGTATTGATGATGCCTCAATCATTAGTCTTAAAGAAGCTTCTATTGATCAGAGTCCAGCAGAAAGTGCTAATGGGGCATTTGGGACTGAGGATTGTGGGAGAGTGTCACCAGATGTCTACAGCGCTGCATCTCAAAGTGTGGAAGAGTCCCCTGGAGATTTGGTAAACATGAGTAACCTTCTGATCTTGCTGCATTTTTATGTAGAGAATTCTGATTGCAGTTAAATGTTATTAGGATGTCAGGTACGAATAAAAGCGAGCCAAAATAAGTTTTCAGTAAAATGAAGGAAAACCAAGTTCTATCACTCATGTGACATTCAAGTCGAGGTTTTTTTTTCTGGCACAAAATACAGCTGGAAATATTTCTGGTCTGTCATGTCCTCTTGCAATTCTTTTTGACACCTGGCCTCATTTTTACTCTTGACTTTCTATTTTGTAACTCATCTCTCCCCTCCCTTTCCTTTGTTTTCCTTTTTCTGTTTGCCTCAGAATCCATCTGTTCCCAAATACATGCCGAATAAATTGAGTACAACCTTGGAATATCCTCTTCATAAAACCTCTGTCCATGTACTCCTTTGTTCGTCATGTCTAGCTGTGCTCGAACAAGTTTGTCCAATATTTCTCGCTACACACATTCCCCAGCCAAGAAAGCAAGCAGGCAACCTATTTCTGGTTATCCACCTATGCAGTATGTCAACTGACCACTAGTGTATTTATAAGAATATGGATAACTCGGCTTTTTTAATTTTTTGATGCTGTTTTCAATTCTAAAGATCTGTAGTTCAAGCCATTTAGAATAATTAAAACATACTGAAGGCACCAAACATGGTTTCTGCCAGAATAACATTAGCAAGTTCCAAATACCCAATTAAAAGTTTTCAACTATTCCTTATTCTAATTTGGTGATTTTAGCTGATCTTTTCTATGATTAACTTCAACTGGCTACTTCTGACTCAATGTTTTTATTATATTTTGCAATAAAGCAAATCCCGTTACTATCACATACAATTAGTGACAGGCGATAAAAGAAAATCCAAGCATTTTAACCAATTGGGTAATGCACTTTTAAAACCGGAAACAGTTCATCGGTAAACAGAAGGAGCCCCCCCCCCCCGCCATACATTTGAGTGTGTACATTTATTTTTCTGTAAGACTCCCTAAACTGAAATAGCTCTTATAATACCCAGTCAGAGACACATGCACTCACTGCAAGAGCTTTATGTGCTCTTTGTCAAAAAATTAACTAGTGTTTGGATGTGCCAGTGAGAGGAGCTCTATGCATTACTACTGTAAACTTTATAACAAACCAATTTTCTTTTGACAGGTGTCAGTGATGGTTTTCAATGTCTTCGGTATTAACTGTGCGATTGATGTGAAGGGTGAGGATACAGCAGTGTGTCTCCAAGTAAACCAAGTGATACCAAACCAGCTTGGAAATGTCAGTGTTCGGCAGTACCTAAGCAACCGTAGCATGGGTACGTACCAAATTTCTTTGGCTTTAAAAAGATCGGAAGTCATTTGGTATTTCACCTTAAACAGCTCAATAAAATGGAACTGCGGATGCTTAATAGTTTGAAACTATTCTGCTAAACTTACCTGTTTGAAAATTCAATTTTCAATGAAGATTTTTCATACAGGGGCTTATGGTATTTGTAAAAAGGCACCATGCAATTTAATCTTCCAAGCATGCCTATGTATTGTTTGTGTCACAAGAATAGGTCTGCAGTTTCTACTTGAAAATGTTCTTCTTAGAATTGAAATATACAAATGTTACATCTTTATCTCTACCCATCCAGTGTGCCCCAAAGATGTGCTCACGGCTTTGTGCTTAACCACTCTTGTAACTGGCCACTGAGGAGGAGTGCAAGAGCTGATGCATCCTTCAATATTCTCATCTCTACTCATTTCCTCTTCTGATGGTCATCTTTGTGGATGTTTTTTTTAAACTCCTTTTTGCATTGTTTTCAAACCTTGATTTTAGAAACATAGAAACTAGGTGCAGGAGTAGGCCATCCGGCACTTCGAGCCTGCACCACCATTCAATAAGATCATGGCTGATCACTCCTTCAGTACCCCATTCCTGCTTTCTCTCCATACCCCTTGATCCCTTTAGCCGCACAGGCCATATCTAACTCCCTCTTGAATATATCCAATGAACTGGCATCAACAACTCTCTGCGGTAGGGAATTCCACAGGTTAACAACTCTGAGTGAAGAAGTTCCTCCTCATCTCAGTCCTAAATGGCTTACCCCTTATCGTTCGACTGTGTCCCCTGGTTCTGGACTTCCCCAACATTGGCAACATTCTTCCTGCATCTAACCTATCCAGTCCCGTCAGAATTTTATATGTTTCTATGAGATCCCCTCTCATCCTTCTAAACTCCAGTGAATACAGGCCCAGTCGATCCAGTCTCTCCTCATATGTCAGTCCTGCCATCCCGGGAATCAGTCTGGTGAACCTTCGTTGCACTCCCTCAATAGCAAGAACGTCCTTCCTCAGATTTTGTGTTCCTATTTCAGGAAACATTTCTGAATTGAAATATCTGTTAATATTTTAAAATGCACAAATCAGTTAGTTTAAAATAATGACCTGTATAAAGTTTACATTTGAAAGTGAGTGAGTTTGGAGGAATTGCTCAAAAATGTAAATTTTGCCATATACTCACTGAATTGTTTATATCCAGAATGCTTTAATAATTCAAGACTATGTTGTATACTGGCATGCCTTTTTTTATTTGGGTACTGGAACAATGAGAGCAGTCATTGCAATCCGCAGCTGCTTGATTTCAATTCCAGACCTAGTTAGAATCCTTGAAGTTTATGGCACAGAAGGAGGTTATTCGGCCCATTGTGTTTATGCCGGCCAAAAAAGAGTTATCCAGCTTAATCATACTTTCGAGCTCTTGGTCCATAGCCTTGTAGGTTACAACACTTCAAGTGCATATCCAGGTTAAATGCAGTGAGGGTTTCTGCCTCTACCAGCCTTTCAGGCAGTGAGTTCCAGACCCCCACCACCATCTGGGTGAGAAGATTTCTCCTCAACACCCCTCTAATCCTTCTACCAATTATTTTAAATCTATGCCCCCTGGTAATTGACCACTCTGCTAAGGGAAATAGGTCCTTCCTATCCACTCTATCTTGGCCCCTTATAATTTTATGCACATCAATTAAATCTCCCATCAGTTGCCTCTGTTCCAAAGAAAACAACCCCAGCCTATCCAATTATTCTTCACAGCTAAAATTCTCCAGTCTGAGCAACATCCTCGTAAATCTCCTCTGTACCCTCTAGTGCAGTCACATCCTTCCTGCAATGTGGTGACCAGAACTGTACGCAGTACTCTAGCTGTGTGACCTAACACCTAGCTAGTCATTTATACAGTTCTAGCATAACTTCCCTGTTCTTAAATTCTATGCCTTGGCTAACAAAGGAAAGTATTCCATATGCCTACTTAACAACCTTTATATACTTGTCCTGCTATCTTCAAGGATCTGTGGACATGTTCTTATGTTCTTATGACATACACTCTAAGGTCTCCCTGTCCCTCAACACTTCTCAGTATCCTATCATTTATTGTGTATTGCTTGTCTGTTAGCCCTCTCCCAATATATTACCTCACACTTCTCCGGATTGAATTCCATTTGCTACTTTTCTGCCCACATGACCAGTCCATTGATATCTTACTCAAATCTACAGCTTTCTTCCTCACTATCAACCACACAGCTATTTTTTGGATCTTCTGCAAACTTCTTAAACATGCTCCCTACATTTAAGTCTAAATCGTTGATATATATTACGAAAAGCAGGAGACCTAGTACTCAGCCCTGCGGAACCTCAATGGAAACAGCCTACCAGTCAGAAAAACACCCATTGACCATTACCCTTTGCTTCTTGCCATTGAGCCAATTTTGGATCCAACTTGCCACTTTCCCTTGGATCCCATGGGCTTTTACTTTTCTGACCAGTCTGCCATGTTGCACCTTGTCAAAAGCCTTGCTAAAATCCATGTAGACTACATCAAATGTGCTACCCTTCAACCACGGTCTGCCCCACCTGTGACAGAAACTGTAGGTTCCGCATCAGACTCACCAGTCACCCGAGAACTCATTTTTAGTGTGGAAGCAAGTCATCCTCTACTCCAAAGGACTGCCTAAGAAGAGAAGAAGACTCTCATCGACTCTCCTTGAAAAATTCAGTCAAGTTAGTGAGACATGACCTTCCCTTAACAAATAGATGCTGAATGTCCTTGATGAATCCATGCCTTTCGAAATGATGATTAATACTGTCCTTCTGAATTTTTTCTAATAATTTTCCTATCACCGAGGTTCGACTGACTGGCCTACCCCTTGCTCCCTTTTCAAACAACGGTACAACATTAGCAGTCTGACTTGGAAATATATCGCCATGCCTTCATCGTTGCTGGATCAAAATCCTGGAACGCCCTACCCAACAGCACTGTGGGAGTACCTTCACTATATTGACTGCAGCGATTCAGGGAGGCAGCTCACCACCTTCCCAAGGGCAGTTGGGGACGGGCAATAAAGTCTGGCCTTGTCAACGATGCCCACATTAATCCCATGATCACGATCCCATGAATTAATAAAATATTTTAACATGAGAGAGAAACTGGAAGAATACAGTAGAATCCTGACAGGAAGTGGGATGGGAGGCAGTGTAATCAAGGTAGCTGTGGGCTTTTAGTGATATTGGTTGATACCCTATCCCCAAAAATGGAGATCAAGAAGTCTAAAAAGGAGAGGGAAGAGTCTGAGATGGACCATGTGAATACGGGGGTGGAAATTGGAAGCAAAGTTGATTACATTTTCCAGTTTGGGGCAAGAGCAGGAAGCGGCACCGATAGTCATCAATGTACTGGAAAAATAGGTGAGGGAGGGGACCTGAGTAGTACTGAAACAAAATGATCTACATGTCCCACAAAAAGGCAGGCAAAACTCCATGTTGTTCCATGTAAGCACAAGTTCAGTCAGGCAAAGGGTGGTGGTGATGCTGTAGACGCATAGCTACTATTTGCTATAATAGAATTTTCTCTGTACAGGTAATTCAGAACTTTAACTTAGCAACCTTGTTCATTTTTATATTTTGGTTATATTGACTTAAAAATTGTACATTTGCTCAAGTATATGAAATCTGCAGAATTGGTACTCATTGAGGCTATTCATAACTAGGATTATTTGAAAAATTCTTTGCATGAGCATGAGAAATGGGGTAAAACGCTAATTTGACCTCTGGGGCATAGCACTGACAGAAGAGAGAAAAGTATTTCTCCCAGCCTCAAAGATATTACATGAAACATATTGGTAATTCTCAACCCAATTCCTTGTCGGTATGAAACCACAGCACAAAAACTGCCACTAAATTGACAGTTTCACTCAGAAACCACAGGAATGGCTGCTGCAGGAAATGCTTTACTGCGGTTGGGGGTTAGGCGCTTTGGGATAAAATTAGGGAACTTAATTTATCATGTGCTATATTAGATCTGGAAATTATAGACTTTGACATTTGGTACTAAAAGTGGAAAGTATTCATAGAATTACATAGGATTTGCAGCACAGAAACAGGCCATTCGGCCCAACAGTCTTTGCCCATGTTTATGCTCCACACAAGCCTTCTCCCACCATACTTCATCTCACTATCAACATATCTTTCTATTCTTTTCTCCCTTATGTACTTATCTAGCTTCCCCTTAAATGCATCTGCTATATGCCCCAACTACCCCATATGGTAGCAAGTTCCAAATTCTAACCACTGTTTGAGTGAAGTGCATTCCTGATCCCTGCCGTCTTTTACCTTGAGCACAGAATTCACCCAAAATTGTAAATGAAAACTCCTTCCACAGGTTCCATTCTGGTTTGTTACTGAAAGCCGACATCCATTGAAACACTATCTAGAATTCAAGTCTGAAACCACAGAACAGTTCTTCTTTTGTAGTATTGTGTATATAACTGAACATGCTGGCAGGGTTTACCCATGCAATGTCAACCCAGTATTATTGAAAGATCCTTGCATATATGAGCTCAAAATGTGCCAGTGAGTGAGGGTGTGTTGAATGTAACGCCAGCCTGTTACTGTACACATTGACAACTTCTGCTATTGATGGGTAAGTGGGATGAATAGATGGAGTCTTGTGACTCCACACAAAGGCAGAGTTGAGAGGAAGATCAGGCAAAGACTTGAGATTCAGGTCTCGACAGACAGACAGACACCCTGGACTTCGGCAGGCTGTGAATATAAGAGGATAGACTCGGTCCAAGATGGTCACTGGTGGCCTTTAAGTCTCCGGCACTCGTCGCCATCTGCAAAGCAGCACTTGTATCCTTATGTGACTGGGCTTGGCTGTTGGAGATTAAACTTGATCTTGGGAGCTTAGGACTGTAGTCAACAACATCTTTTATTTATATAGCGTCTTTAACGTAGTAAAACGTCCCAAGGTGCTTCACAGGAGTGTTAAAAGACAAAACAAATAAATTTGATACCGAGCCACAAGAAATTAGGGCAACAGAGGTAGGTTTTAAGGAGCGTCTTAAAGAAGGAAAGAGAGGTGGAGAGGTTTAGGGATTAAGAGAGGGAGTTCCGGAGCTGAGGGCCCAGGCAGCCTGAAGGCACGGCCACCAATGGTTGAGTAGTTATAATCAGGGTTGCGGGGCTGGGGGGTGGGTGGGGGAGGATTGTGAGGCTGAACGAGATTACAGAGGTAGGGAGGGCTGAGACCCTGGTGGGATTTGTAAACGGGATGAGAATTTTGAAATGAGGCGTTGCTTAACCGGGAGCCAATGTAGGTCAGCGAGCACAGGGGTGATGGGTGAGCGGGACTTGGTGCGAGTTAGGACACGGGCTGCCGAGTTTTGGATGACCTCCAGTTTACGTAGGGTAGAATGTGGGAGGCTAGCCAGGAGTGCATTGGAGTAGTCAAGTCCAGAGGTAACAAAGGCAGGGATGAGGATTTCAGCAGCAGATGAGCTGAGGCACTGGTGGAGACGGGTGATGTTATGGAGGTGGAAATAGGCGGTTTTAGTTATAGCGCGGATATGTGGCCGGAAGCTCATTTCAGGGTCAAAAATGACACCTAGATTGCGAACAGTCGGGTTCAGCCTCAGATAGATGCTAGGGAGAGGGATGGCTCGGGAACGCATTTTGTGGCAGGGACCAAAAACAACGGCTTCGGTCTTCCCAATATTTAATTGGAGAAAATTTCTGCTCATCCAGTACTGGATGTCGAACAAGCAGATGGCAATTTAGAGACCATAGAGGGGTCGCGATAAGTGGTGGAGAGGTAGAGTTAGGTGTTGCAGCGTACATGTGGAAACTGACGCCATGTTTTCGGATTATATCGTCAAGGGGCAGCATATAGATGAGAAATAGGAGGGGGCCAAGGATGAATCTTGGGGAACACCAGAGGTAACGATTCGGGAGTGGGAAGAGAAGCCGTGATTTTCTGGCTATAATTAAGTAAGAATGGAACCAGGCAAATGCAGTCCCATCCAGCTGGACGATGGTGGAGAGGCGTTGGAGGAGGATGGACCATATCAAAGGCTGCCGATAGGTCGAGGAGGGATAGTTTACCTTTGTTACAGTTACGAAGGATGTCATTTGTGACTTTGATGAGAGCCATTTTGGTACTGGGCAGGGGCGGAAACCAGATTAAAGGGATTCAAACGTGAAGTTCCGAGAAGGATGTGTACGGATTTGGGAGGCAATAACACGTTCAAGGACTTGAGAGGAAAGGGAGGTTGGAGATGGGACGGTAGCTTGCAAGCACAGCGGGGTCAAGGGTTGGTTTTTTGAGGAGAGGGGTGATGATGACAGATTTGAAGGACAGGGGACAGTACCTGAGGAGAGAGAACCGTTAACAATGTCAGCTAACATGGGAGCCAGAAAAGGAAGTTGGCAGGTCAGCAGTTTAGTGGGAATAGGGTCAAGGGAGCAGGATGTGGGTCTCATGGACAAGATGAGCGTGGAGAGGCAAAGAGGGGAGATCAGAGAGAAACTGGAGAATATTGCAAGTTTAGGGCTAGAGTAGGGGGGAACCTCGGAGGCAGTTTGACCCAGTGAGCTAGGGGAAAGAAGGAAACTGGCAGAGGCAACTGATCGGATAGTCTCAATCTTTGAGACAAAGAAGTCTATGAGCTCTTTTTGTCAGGAGGAAAAGTTGTAATTTGACCGCCACAGTACTGGAAGAGTGGGACAGACAGTCGTTGAAGGAAAGGGTGAGTGGGAAGACTGGTTTGCCGCATGCTCCATCCACTGCCTGCACTTGATTTCTGCATGCTCTCGGCGATGTGACTCGAAGTGCTCAGCACCCTCCTGGATGCATTTCCTCCACTTAGGGCCGTCTTTGGCCAGGGACTCCCAGGTGTCGGTGAAGATGTTGCATTTTATCAAGGAGGCTTTGAGGGTGTCCTTGAAACGTTTCCTCTGCCCACCTGGGGCTCACTTGCCGTGTAGGAGTTCCGAGTAGAGCGCTTGCTTTGGGAGTCTTGTGTCAGGCATGCGAACAATGTGGCCCGCCCAACAGAGCTGGTCGAGTGTGGTCAGTGCTTCAATGCTGGGGATGTTGGCTGAATTGAGGACGCAAACATTGGTGCGTCTGTCCTACCAGGGGATTTGCAGAATCTTGTGGAGACATCGTTAGTGGCATTTCTCCAGCAATTTGAGGTGTCTACTAGATATGGTCTGTCCCACCTGTGACACAGACTGTAATTCCCGTATTGGACTGTTCAGTCACCTAAGAACTCACTTTTAGAGTGGAAGCAAGTCTTCCTCGATTTCGAGGGATTGCCTATGATGATAACTGGAAGAGTGGAGCACCGATATGTTTTATAACTTTACCCTGCCCATGTGGGGCCTTTGTCGGGTTATGGTTTAGCCCTGCAAGCTTAACCAATGTTTGACTATCATAAGGCTTGTCTTAGCACTTTATCTTTTCTGATTCTTTTCTATATAAATCAGATGCAGTTCCATATTCTCCTCTTCTCACTTTGGGAATGTATCTTTAGGTATATCCTTTACTGTTACCCTAATTTCCAAAACAAGCTGTCTTAAACACAGTCAGAGCAAAGGCTCAAGTTAGCAATTTAAGTCAGTGGACGTAAGAAGATATTAAAATGTCTTTTGACCCAATCTTTTTAAGCCATTATTTTGTGGTAGATGAGGTCTGAATTAAATAGTAAGCAAAGTGAACTGGCATATAATTTGTGACATGCTGTTACTTTTAAAGTATATAGTAGTAGAGTTAAAGAAACAGACTACAGAATTTATTGTGGCAATATTCTTTGGGTAGATTGAATAAGTACGACCACTATTAGATTAAAAAGATTTGCAACTATCCTCTCAGTTCTTCAAGTTGTGTATGAAAATCAATAAAAGTATCTATACAATTGTAGTTTTCTTTTTCATTATTACAGTAATGCATTGGAATGTGTTTTTTCTGAATTTCTGTTCTACTTATCCTACCCTTTTTTGTGCATTTTACTACTTCTGCTTTAAATATTTCCGTGTTTTTAAAATATGCTTTCTTTTTGTCTTTGTATCACCAACCATTTTCTTCGTCAGAAAGGTGAACAAGCAACCTGTTCCCAGACTATCGCTCTCTGGAGTCAAATAATAGGAGGTGGACAGAAATAGTCTAGAATAATTTGTCTTCTAGATTTTTTTTAATTGTTTTACCATCCTTGTGAAGAAGACCCTCATGTTGGGTTACCATCCTTCTCTGGCAGCATGGCTTAGATCAGGAATTTAATTCATGGGAACAGCTTGCATTTATATAGCATCTTTAACGCAGTAAAAAATCCTAAAGCACTTGACAGGAGCGTAATTAAACAAAATTTGACACCGAGCCATGTAAGGAGATATTGGGGCGGTAGGTTTTAAGAAGCGTCTTAAAGGAGGAAAGAGAGGTAGAGAGGCAGAGAAGTTTCGGGAGGGAGTTCCAGAGCTTGGGGCCTCAGCCGCCAGTGGTGAAGTGATTAAAATGGGGAATGCGCAAGAGGTCAAAATTGGACGAGTGCAGATATCCGAGAGTTGTAGGGCTGGAGGGGATTAGAAAGATAGGGAGGGGCGAGGCCATGGAAGGATTTAAAAAAACAGAATTTTAAAATTGAGGCATTGTAAATCAGCGAGCACAGCGGTGTGATGGGTGAGCGGGACTTGGTGTGAGTTAGGATCCAAACAGCAGAGTTTTGTATAATAAGTTTATGGAGGGTGGAAAATAAAGTAAAATAATACATACAAGGCAGTACTGCGCTACAGTACTGCCTTGTATGTCTTTATTTCTCAACTTGCATATTCATTTTTCCTTTATTCAATTTTTATATATTTTCCAGATGTACTTGAAATCTTTTATTTTCTGATTGCAGTACCTTTTTATCCTTTAGACATTTCCTAGGCTGCCATTGATAAAAGTTTCTCACTCTTTCGCTTTCATCTTTCTCTTTCTTTCAATTTTCCTTTTTTTGCATTGAAATCACCTAAGACAGAAGGTGGGATCAAATAAAGGAAGGGGCAATGGGAGAGAGAAATTATCAGCAAAGGAGAGGGACAAAGCCATGTTTTTTTTTTTAAAGATGTGGAAAGGAACAGTTGAAACATAAATGCAGAACAATTAGAACAAAGGTGAAAGGAGCAACACGAACAGAGAAGTTTGAGGAAAGAAGAAATCAGAATGAGCATAAACCTTAAGGCAAAATGAACTCGACAACCTGATGGAAAGATTAAAGTAAATTCTAAAACATTTTGGCATGTCACTTTTCTTTTGGAATGTATTACCAAAGGTGTTGGACCGAAGCGACATAGCCCACGTCTTGAGCTAGAAATAGTACACTGCTCTCTTTCTGATAAGCCATGACCTTTCAGCAGTGTTGACTTTCATTTGCTGATTTAAATATCTGGATAATTAAGAAGTCCAGACTGTTGTGGACAGAGTGGGATTGTCTTTGAGGAGCATTGAGTTGGTTGTTACCTTGATATCTCAACAGTTCTGAATAATACAATAAAGTAATTTGTTGTGCACAGAATACTTTTGGGAACACAAGATCAATCTTCTCAAGTGAGCCTTTCCTGAGTCTGTTTGGATGGGTAAAGATTATAGTGTTTTGTGTTCCCAAGTCATATGGGCCTTATTTAATCCATACTGACCTATCTTGGTGAGATAAGGGTGGCATTTCTTTTTCTGTCACAAGATGTCCTGTGAATGGGCCGAATGGCCTACTCCTGCACCTATTTTCAATGTTTCGAGAAAATGTATATTTTGATACTATTGCATCTTTTTGTTGTGGTTACATTGATTTGCTTCTGGAAGCGCAGAATTTGTCTGCTGTATGATAAATAGATAATGGATCCAAGGTAGAGGAAATGTAAGAGATTTGTCTGAAGTCCACAACAGTTCCACATTTATTAAACACAGTCTAGTAGTAGAATAACCATTACTTTTGTGCAAATCGGACAGCAACATCAGGCGAAGGCAGATGCACAGATAAATGAGAAAATCGAGATGTTGCTGACTGAGATGCAACGATCTTCCGGAAGCATCCCAAAAATGGCATCTCTCCTATTGAATTGTATTGAACGGCTTGAAGTCCCTGTATTAACGTTGTAGATGCAGACTATAAACTCACCACAAAATGTGAGGGTTTGTCCATTATAGTCTTAAGTATCCTTGGTAAGTCTTAATTACTGCACAACAACCCCTCTGATTAATTTGCAAGTTTGATGTCTTATTCCTTTAGCTTTTAATTATCATTGGAGATTTTAAATTAAATGTAAACATTATTTTATTCCTTTCTCTCTTATCTTTCACTCTCTCTTAATTGAATTGTTCTTGCCCTCCCTGTATTTTGCTTTCTGTACCTGATTTGACATTGAATTTACTATTTTAACTGATACTTCTTTGTTCAAACTCTGGGCTGCTGATTAACGATTCTGATTGGTTTAGGAGATGTACAGTTGCTTGCCCAGTTCACACCAGTCCCAGACTCCCTGTGGAGGGTGTTGCTTTGTTTGGTGCATCGAAAGTCTGGGCAAGTGCAAGTCTAAAAAACATCTGCTGTTCGTTCATTCACAGCAAAATCCAGCTCATCGTGGTTCCTAAGTTAGGTGGCTCTGTAAGTTAAATGGGATGTCTAATTAAATAAAAAATAGCGAGGAGGGGGATGGTGGATGTCTAGATTTGCACTCGAGTCCACCATTTTGTATAGCCCTGCATGAAAGGGGTTATAATTTTACAGGTGTTTTAGATCGAGGAACCACATTTGGGGTTAACAGATTTACAAGGTTTTGCAGTGTAGATTTGTGATTCTTTTATGGTTAGTGTATAATGAAAGCTGGCTTCTGTTTCACACAATAGACCTTTCACAGATCATCCACTTGATTTCAGGGCAGACTGCATACTGCCGAAGGATCCTTTTGCTACTTGGAGTGTTGTCAGGGAGACATTTCCTTCAGACTTCAAATAATGATCTTCCTGGAAAAAAAATGATTGACACATTTTTTATTTGTTTGCAAAGCAAGAACAGTGAAAAGCACAGTGCATATTTTTCATCACATTAACATAAATTTGTGTTATATGTTTCTAAGCAAACAAAAAAATTGTCGAGCATTTTTCAAGAATGCTACCCATTTGCTTTTCAGATATGGAGAGATTTGGGCTGTCTTGGCCAGAATGAGTATTAAATAACTCAAAAGATGGTCCTTAACAATATCAAATTCAGATGGGAAAAATGTTGATGGTTACTTTACCTTTACCAGAGATGTGGGGAAGATTTTCAACTTGTTGGCCAGGTGTAAGAGTGACATTGCGGATAAGCCTCCTGTTACAGAAACAGCCTTATTTTCATTTCCATTATTGAAATTAAAATGGCAAGCTTTCCATCACGGGCAGTCAACCCAGAATGCAAGTTTTATATCCAGTGACAAATTGGAAAAACTACCCCCTGGAGCACGAGAGATGAAGGCTTTGGGTTCAAGAAGTCCTCTTGCAGTTTCTCACAAATTGGCAGACTTCCCATTCAAAATAGCAGTCTGGAAGGAACAAACATCAAGGAAGTTTGACCCCTTTATACAAATAGAGAGAACAAATATTGCATATCTGGTGCAGATCCAATAAATGGTATAGAATGCAACTAATTCAGGAGCGGCATCCTAAATATTTATGTGCTGAGATTCGGTGATCTTGTATTCATTTCTAATATCTTTTTAACTTTGTTCAACTTGTAGGACAAATTGAATTTTCATTTTCCAATTGTTTGATGAATCCCTAGATGTATAAATCTAGCAATGATTGCCAGCACAGCAGCAGATAGACTGTCAAAATAAACCAGCATTATTCATGTTTGCTAAAATGTGATTGACACAGTTGGAACTATTTGATCTCTGGATGCGTCTATCTCCCAGATAACATGATTATGGCTTTTGCTCACCGAAATGATGAGTTATGTTCCAAATTAACACTCTTAATACCCTTGGCACAAGATATATCTAATCTCTGGAAAGCAACTGTAAGGGTTTGTTATTTTGATTCCAGAAAACTGTTTGAATATTGGTGAAAGATAAATACACTTTTCCTCTACATCTGATTTTTCTTTTAAATGTGTATAAATCTTCCAACTATCATTTATGGTTTTGCATGAAATATATTTCTTCCCCTACCGATTGGAGGGATTAGGAGAACATGGTTTACATCCCATACATCATCACAGACAGTCCCTTGGAATCAAGGAAGATTTGCATCCACTTGAAAAGTGAGTTCTCAGGTGGCTGTGCAGTCCAATCGGGAATTACAGTCTCTGTCACAGGTGGGGCAGTCAGTGGTTGTAGGAAAGGATGGTTTGCCCCACACTCCTGCTGTCTGCGCTTGATTTCGGCATGCTCTCGGCGACGAGACTCGAGGTGCTCAACGCCCTTCCGGATGCACTTCCTCCGTCTAGGGCCAGAGATTTCCAGGTGCACTTTATCAAGGAGGCTTTGAGGGTGTCCTTGAAACGTTTCCTCTGCCCACCTGGGGCTCGCTTGAAGTATAGAAGTTCCAAGTAGAGTGCTTGCTCAGGGAGTCTCGTGTTGGGTATGCGGACGATGTGGTCCACCCAATGGAGCTGGTCGAACGTGATCAGTGCTTCGATGCTGGGGATGTTGGCCAGAGCGAGTACACTGACATTGGTGAGTCTATTCTCCCAGTGGATTTGCAGGATCTTGCGGAGGCAGCATTGGTGGTGGTTCTCCAGCGCTTTGAAATGTCTGCTGTATATGGTCCACATCTCTAAGCCATATAAGAGGGCAGGTATCACGACTGCCCTGTAAACCATACGCTTGGTGCCAGATTTGAGGTCCTGGTCTTCAAACACTCTCTTTCTCAGGTGATCAAAGGCTGCGCCGGCACACTGGAGGCGGTGTTCGATCTAGTCATCGATGTCTGCCCTTGCTAATAGTAGGCTCTCGAGGTATGGGACATTGTCCAAGGCCCCGCCATGGATTTTGATGACCGGGGTGCTGTGTGGCGGGGTCAGATTGGTGGAGGATCTTTGTCTTATGGATGTTTAGCGTAAGGCCCATGCTTTCGTGCGCCTTGGTGAAGGTGTTGACGATGGCTTCGAATTCTGCCTATGAGTGTGCGCAGACGCAAGTGTGGCCCGCGTGCTGTAGTTCGATGACGGAGGATGTGACGACCTTGGATCCAGCCTGGAAGCGACGAAGGTTGAACAGGCTCCCATTGGTTTCGTTTAGTTCCACTCCAGCGGGGAGCTTGTTGAGAGTGAAATAGAGCATTCAGCAAGGAAGATCGAGAAAAGTGTTGGTGCGATGACGCAGCCCTGCTTGACCCCGGTTCGGACATGGATTGGGTCTGTGGTGGATACGTTGGTCAGAATCATGGCTTGCATGTCATCCAACTATCCCTTGTGGTTTTGCCTGAAATATATTTTTTCCCCTACCTATTGGAGGGATTAGGAGAACATGGTTTACATCCCATACATCTTTCCAGTGTATAACTTAGGAAAAGAGTAATTGTTGCTCTCATGACCTGCTGCCCATTCATTCCACACAGGAGAAGCACATATTTATGGTGGAGGTGGCAGCTAGACTCAGCTCAGTATTCACGTCCCACACGACCTGGGAGCAGAAACTGAAAAATATGGTACACCTTAAAGAAACTGCCATGTTTCGACTATCCAACTGTATGATTTATCAGGTAGATGTCCCAAGTATGCATGCCGCAAAGTGTCGCTTTTCAGCTTATTTCAAATTTACTGCTTCACAACTTTACGGCTCTTTAATTGGTTCTCATGCATACCCTTATTTCAGCAGGCCATATTTAAGTTGCATCTTGAATGCCTTGCCATGCATGCATCTTCAAGGCTTTCTCATGTAGCATCACTACTCGAGCCTAGCTGCATGGCTACATATTGATGTACAAGATGGGCTGGGGTTTGGGCAAATGCCTTTTGCTGTGCCTGTGCTCTTTCATTGTTTTAAGATTACTTCATTGCTTGGGTAACAAGATGGCACATCGTTCAAGAGAACAAACATCGACTCAGGTTCACAAGTTCCATGCCATATATTCCATAAAAAGAGGTCACCATGGACATCCTTGCAGAAAAGAATATGGAGGGTGTAGGGAAGAGTAATGTTGCAGGTCCCCAACCTCCGAAACTCACACCATTCAGCTCTTTTGTCTCATTCCCTTTCTCTCTCACTCTTACATAAAGATCAAATACAGTATCTTGTAATGCAAGGTCTGTTTGACTGAGAAATTACTAACGGGAAATAGGGAAATGGCAGAGACTTTGAACAAATATTTTGTATCAGTCTTCATGGTAGAAGACACTAAAAGCATCCCAAAAATTGATAATCATGAGGCTATTTGGGGGGGGGGGGGGTGGGTGGGACTTAAAACAGTCACTTTCACGAGAGAAAAATTATTAGATAAAGTAATGGGACTAAAGGTGGACAAGTCCCCTGGACCTGATGGCTGACATCCTAGGGTCTTAAAAGAAGTAGCTGCGAGGTAGTGGATACATTGGTTGTAATCTACCAAAATTTCTTGGATTCTGGAGAGATCCTAGCGGATTGGAAAACTGCAAATGTAACACCCCTATTTAAGAAAGGAGGGAGATAGAAAGCAGGGAAACAATAGACCAGTTAGCCTAACATCTGTAATTGGGAAAATGCTGGAGTCCATTATTAAGGAAGTAATAGCAGGACATTTAGAAAAGCATAATGCAGTCAAGTAGAGTCAGCATGGTTTTATGAAAGGGAAATCATGTTTGACAAGTTTGCTGGAGTTCTTTGAAGATGTAACGAGCAGGGTGAATAAAGGGGAACCAGTAGATGTCGTGTATTGGATTTCCAGAAGGCATTCGATAAGGTGCCACATAAAAGGTTACTGCATAAGATAAGAGCTCACGGGGTTGGGGGTAAAATATTCGCATGGATAGAGGATTGGCTAACGAACAGAAAACAGAGATTCGGGATAAATGGGTCATTTTCAGGTTGGCAAACTGTAACTAGTGGGGTGCCACAGGGATCAGTGCTGGGGCCTCAACTATTTACAATCTATATTAATGACTTGGATGAAGGGACTAAATGTAATGCAGCCAAATTTGCTGATGATACATAAATAGGTGGGAAAGCAAGTTGTGAGGAGGACACAAAGAATCTGCAAAGGGATATTGATAGGTTACATTAGTGGGCAAAAATTTGGCAGATGGAGTACAATGTGGGAAAATGTGAGGTTATCCACTTTGGTAGGAAAAATAAAAAAGCTAATTATTATTTAAATGGGGAGAGATTACAAAATGCTCCAGTACAGAGGGATCTGGGGGTCCTTGTACATGAAACGCACAAAGTTAGTGTGCAGGTACAGGTAATTAAGAGAGCAAATGGAATGTTGGCCTTTATTGCAAGGGGGATGGAGTATAAAAATAGGGACGTCCTGTTACAAATGTACAGAGCGTTGGTGAGACCACAGTTGGAGTACTGGGTACAGTTTTGGTGTCCTTATTTAAGGAGGGATGTACTTGTATTGGAGGCAGTTCAGAGAAAGTTCACGAGCTTGATTCCTGAGATGAAGCAGTTGTCATATGAAGAAAGGTTGAGCCGATACTCATTGGAGTTTAGAAGACTGAGACGCATAGTCTCAGAATCAGGGGTTTCCCATTTAAAATGGAAATGAGGAAGAATTTCTTCTGAGGGTTGTGAATCTTTGGAATTCTCTACCCAGAGGGCTGTGGAGGCTGGGTCATTGAATATATTTACGGTGGCGACAGACAGATTTTTGAATGATAATGAAGTCGAGGGTAATGGGGAGAGGGCAGGGAAGTGGAGCTGAGTCCATGTCAGATCAGCCATGATCTGATTGAATGGCAGAGCAGGCTCAAGGGGGCAGATGGCCAACTCCACCTGTTTCTTATGTTGTTAAGTTATCTCTTAGACCAGCATTTGAACATTTGCCCCTTTTCTGTTGTGGGCCCTGAAAAGCAGCACTCCCACTGGCCCTGAACAAACAGCAACTCGCAGCACTATGCAATCTTCTCCCTAATATTTGTAAACACCAACACTGCTGTACATGTCTTTAAAGGTGCAGTTACTGAGCTGCAGCAGGTAACACCCAGTGAATCGCAGTGGACACATGACAGTGGTAGAGAGAAGGCTGAATCTGCTGGCCCCAATTAGGTAGCCATGACATGTTATTCAGCCAAAGTGGAAGTGCTTGCCATGTTGTCTAATATATCATATATATCTGTTTGGTCCATATGTAGTTGGCATTTTGGCTGATACTGCAGTTTGATGTCTGCTAGCCTGGAGGAAGGGACACAGAATTTACAGCTCAGAAACAGGCCATTTGGCCCAACTAGTCTAAGCCAGTGTTTGTGCATCACACAAGCCTCCTCCCGCTCTACTTCATCTAACTCTATCAGTATATCCTTCTATTCTTTTCTCTCATGTATTTATTTAGCTTCCCTTTAAATACATCTATGCTATTTGCCTCAACTACTTGGTAGTGAGTTCCACATTCTAACCAACCTCAGTTAAGAAGTTTCTCCTAAATTCCTTATTGGATTTATTCGTGACTATCTTATATTTATGGCACCTAGTTTGGACTCGCCCTTAAGAGGAAACATCTCTCCATCTACCCTGTCAAATCCTTTCATAATTTTATAGATCTCTTAGGTTCCCATCAGCCTTCCCTTTTCTCGTGAAGAGTCCCAGCATGTTCAGTCTTTTCTGATGGTTATAACCCCTAACCAGAGGTAGAAGCAGAATAATTTTGAGGAAGGTGCTGATCTTAATTGCCACCAGCAGTGCCATCCCAATGATGTAGGATCGCTGCTGGTGATCTTGCAGAATATGCCGCATCTCTGCAACTGAGCTTCCTGCTGACTCTGAGCCTGTGCGATTAATCCCCCTCATTCATTACCAGATAGGTGTCACAGGCTGCAAATATGGTTGGCAGAATGGTGGGTATGAGTACTTCGGCCCTAGTGGCCTGTTGATTTCCCTGAAGTGGCTTCTTTTATCTTGTATTAGCTCAGCCATTAAATATGGTCATTAAAGAACTTCAAAAGCAATCCTTATCATTAATTTTCATTTGACTTGCTGACTTCTGTGGAATTTGTAATTTTCACTTTGATGTCTTGACTATGGTCCTGAGCTCTTGCAAAAATCTCTATTGTAAGAGTGCCATTTTCATATCTTCTCTTTACAGCTCTTCCTATTCTGTGAAAGTCTTGTCAGTGCTTCAGTTACGGTCAACATTCTGTTGAATTAATGGACTAAAAATGTTTAGCTATAATATGATCTACTCTTAGGACAAAATTCGAAAATGTGTTTTTAAACAGTGAATTTTTTTTTTCATAAAGTTGAACCTTTATAAAATACTGGTTCAGTCTCAACTGGAGTATTGTATCCAATTTTGGGCACTGCACTTTAGGAAGGATATGAAGGCTTTGGAGGATGCAGAATAGATAGAGAGAAACTGTTCCCATAAGCGGAAGGGTCGAGAACCAGAGGACACAGATTTAAGGTGATTGCCAAAAGAGCCAAAGGCAACATGAGGAAAAACTTTTTTATGCAGCGAGTGGTTAGGATCTGGAATGCATTGTCTGAAAGGATGGTGGGGGCAGACTCAATCGTGGCTTTCAAAAGGGAATAGGATAGGTAGCTGAAGAAAAATATTCAGCGGGGCAATGAGGAAAGGGTGGGTGAGTGGAACTAGCTGAAATATTTTTGCAGAGATCCGGCACAGGCTTGACTGGCTGAATGGCCGACTCCTGTGCTGCAACCATTCTTTGATTCTCAGTAACAAAAATGCAAACTAATACTAAAAATATATTGGCCCAGAATTTGCTGAAAAATAATGGTTCGTGAACGATTAACGGAGTTATTAATGTGCAAATTGGACAGCAATTTGTGGTGAGAAAGAGATAACTTAGGATCGCGAATTGCCACTCGTTGCTGGCTGATCTGCACTGCTCAGCCGTAAGCCTCGCAAAAACAGCATCTCGTCTTCAACCTCCCCGTGATTTTCATGAAGTTGCTGTATTTGCACATTAATTGCTTATTAAATTCGCCACAGTTAAATCTCGTAATATCACAGCATAATCTCTTAACGATATGATAATTATTAATGACTGCCAGTCAGCCTCTTTTGCACAGAAAGAGATTTTAGAAATGTAAAATGTTTCTTTTTCTCTCTCAATCCAATTTTTCTTTCCCTCTTTATTTCTCTTTTTGTACTGATTTAACATTGAATTCACCACTCTAATTCACCCTTCTTCTCAGTCCTTCTTCTGTTTATTTCTCAATCTTAAATTATATTGGTTAAGGAGATACACTGTTTGTCCCACTATTCACCAAGGTCCCAAATGTCCTATTGCCCTCGCTGCGCCGTTATCAGCTTGCACTTCCAGCAACTTTGTGGCCAAAAAATGTTAAAACTTAAACGTGCACGAACAAATCTAAATAACAGGGCACACCACGAGATGCCCCACTCCAGCAAAGTCTGGGCCATTTTAAAACCAGAAATTTTTTTAAAAAGGCTGAAGAGCCTCTGACTCTTTAGAGCTCCATTACACATGGAACTAACTACTTTAAATCCACTCTAGAAGGGCGAAAAGAACACGATGTGTGAACCTATCCTAAGCAGACAGAATATCATGTAATGTTTAATTTAAGTGAAGCTGTCATTCATTTGGGGTGGAAGCACTTCAGGCCAGTCCAAAAGACCTGGCTGGAAGATCGCACTTGGTGCAAAAGTTGCACGGATAGATTTTTATCATCGAATCATAGAAAATTACAACACAGAAGGAAGTTATTCGGCCTATCATGCCCGTGCCGGTCGAGAAAGAATTATCCAGCCTAATCCCACCTTCCAGCACTAGGTCCGTAGCCCTTTAGGTTACGGCTCTTTAAGTGCACATCCAAGTACCTTTTAAATATCAAGTGCAGGCAGTGGAAAGAGCGTGCGGCAAACCAGTCCCACCCACCCCTTCCCTCAATGACATACTGTCCCACCTGTGACAAATACTGTGGTTTTCATATTGGACTGTTCAGCCACCTAAGAACTCATTATAAGAGTGGAAGCAAGTCTTCCTCGATTCCGAGGGACTGATGATGATGATGATGAAATATGAGGAGTGTTTCTGCCACAACCACCCTTTCAGGCATTGAGTTCCAGATAACCACCACCCACTGGGTGAATAAATGTTTCCTCATCCCCCCCCCCCCCCCTCTAATCCTTTAATCCTTCTACCAACTACTTTAAATCTATGCCCACTGGTTATTGACCCCTCTGCTGAGGGAACTAGGTCCTTCCATTATTTAGGCCCCTCATAATTTTATACACCTCAATTAAATCCCCTCTCAACCTCCTCTGTTCCAAGGACTTTATAGGTTTGAATCAAATGTTTTAACTCTCGATGGTCAGTTCCGCTCCTGCACCACCAGCCATTGCAACTGGAAAATGTAGTAGTCTCTTACCATGGGGAGTGCAACGGGCTGTTTTCAAAACAATTCAGATTTCGAAGCACCTTGAATAACAGAGTACTGTGCAAATTCAGTGCTTTCCTCAAGGTTGTGTTTTACATTGTGTGCCAGAAATGTAAAAGTGCAGATTTACATTCTCCTGCAGATGGAACTGTGGTGCAAGAATACATGTTGTGTAGAGGAATCAAGAGGATAATGAAGGTGATAGTTAATCCTTCTGTCCTGTGACAGTGGGAACTGGTGCTCTCCACTTTCTCTCCTGTGACAGTGGGAGCTGGTGCTCTCCACTCTCTGTCCTGCGACAGTTGGAGCTGGTGCTCTCCACACTCTCTCCTGCGACATTTGGAGCTGGTGCTCGCCACTCTCTCTCCTGCGACAGTTGGAGCTGGTGCTCTCCACTCTCTCTCCTGCGACAGTTGGAGCTGGTGCTCTCCACTCTCCTGCGACAGTTGGAGCTGGTGCTCTCCACTCTCCTGCGACAGTTGGAGCTGGTGCTCTCCACTCTCTCTCTCCTGCGACAGTTGGAGCTGGTGCTCTCCAGTCTTTCTCCTGCGACAGTTGGAACTGGTGCTCTCCACACTCTCTCCTGCGACAGTTGGAACTGGTGCTCTCCACTCTCTCTCCTGCGACAGTTGGAGCTGGTGCTCTCCACTCTCTCTCCTGCGACAGTTGGAACTGGTGCTCTCCACTCTCCCGTCCTGTGATAGTTGAAACTGGTGCTCTCCACTCTCTATCCTGCGATAGTTGAAACTTGTGCTCTCCGCTCTCCCGTTGGTGTAGGAGGGAGGGCTTTAGTTTCCTGAACAATTGGGACCGCTTCTGCGGAAGGTGGGACCTGTACAAGTCGGACAGGTTACACCTCAACAGAGACGGAACCGATGTTCTCGCGGGTGGTTTTGATAGTACGGTTGGGAGGGCTTTAAACTAGCTTGGCAAGGGGATGGGAACCCAGGAGAGGGCTCTGAGCTAGTTAGAGTGGGTGAGCGCTCAGATGAACAGAACCCCAAGAAAGAATGCAAAAGGCAGGAGGCAACAGAGCAGAGTAGCACTGGGGTAAGTGTAAACCACAAGGTGATAGGAAGGGACAATATGTATGAATATAAAGGGGCTGCAGGAGGGGTCAAAACTAAAAATTATGGTTTAAAAACTTGGATTAAAACACTCTAAATGCACGCAGCAGTCGAAATAAAGTAAATGAGTTGACGGCACAAATCATTACAAATGGGTATGATTTAGTGGCCATTACAGAAACGTAGTTGCAGGGTGGCCAAGACTGGGAATTAAACATACAGGGGTATCTGACAATTCAGAAAGATAGACAAGAAGAGAAAGGAGGTGGGGTAGCTCTGTTAATAAAGGATAATATCAGGGCAGTTGTGAGAGATGATATTGGCTCTAATGAACAAAATGTTGAATCATTGTGGGTGGAGATTAGAGATAGTAAGGGGAAAAAGTCACTGGTGGGTTTAGTTTATAGGCCCCCAAAAAATAACTTCACGATGGGGCGGACAATAATCAAAGGAATAATGGAGGCGTGTGAAAAAGGAACGGCAGTAATAATGGGGGATTTTAACCTACATATCGATTGGTCAAATCAAATCGCATGGGGTAGCCTTGAGGAGGAATTCATAGAATGCAAACGGGATTGTTTTAGAACAGTATGTTACAGAACCTACAAGGCAGCAAGCTATCTTAGATCTGGTCCTGTGCAATGAGACAGGAATAATAAATGATCTCCGAGTAAAAGATCCTCTCGGAATGAGTGATCACAGTATGGTTGAATTTGTAATACAGATTGAGGGTGAGGAAGTAGTGTCTCAATCGAGCGTACTATGCTTAAACAAAGGGGACTACAGTGGGATGAGGGCAGAGTTGGCTAAAGTAGACTGGGAACACAGACTAAACGGTGGCACAATTGAGGAACAGTGGAGGACTTTTAAGGAGCTCTTTCACAGTGCTCAACAAAAATATATTCCAGTGAAAAAGAAGGGCGGTAAGAGAAGGGATAACCAGCCATGGATAACCAAGGAAATAAAGGAGAGTATCAAATTAGAAACCAATGCGTATAAGGTGGCCAAGGTTAGTGGGAAACTAGAAGATTGGGAAAATTTTAAACGACAGCAAAGAATGACGAAGAAAGCAGTGTGAGCTGCGAGGAGGATGCTGTGAGGCTGCAGAGCGACTTGGATAGGTTAGGTGAGTGGGCAAATGCATGGCAGATGAAGTATAATGTGGATAAATGTGAGGTTATCCACTTTGGTGGTAAAAACAGAGAGACAGACTATTATCTGAATGGTGACAGATTAGGAAAAGGGGAGGTGCAAAGAGACCTGGGTGTCATGGTAAACATCAGTCATTGAAGGTTGGCATGCAGGTGCAGCAGGCGGTTAAGAAAGCAAATGGCATGTTGGCCTTCATAGCAAGGGGATTTGAGTACAGGGGCAGGAAGGTGTTGCTACAGTTGTACAGGGCATTGGTGAGGCCACACCTGGAGTATTGTGTACAGTTTTGGTCTCCTAACCTGAGGAAGGACATTCTTGCTATTGAGGGAGTGCAGCGAAGGTTCACCAGACTGATTCCCGGGATGGCGGGACTGACCTATCAAGAAAGACTGGATCAACTGGGCTTGTATTCACTGGAGTTCAGAAGAATGAGAGGGGACCTCATAGAAACATTTAAAATTCTGACGGGGTTAGACAGGTTAGATGCAGGAAGAATGTTCCCAATGTTGGGGAAGTCCAGAACCAGAGGTCACAGTCTAAGGATAAGGGGTAAGCCATTTAGGACCGAGATGCGGAGGAACTTCTTCACCCAGAGAGTGATGAACCTGTGGAATTCTCTACCACAGAAAGTTGTTGAGGCCAATTCACTAAATATATTCAAAAAGGAGTTAGATGAGGTCCTTACTACTAGGGGGATCAAGGGGTATGGCGAGAAAGCAGGAATGGGGTACTGAAGTTGAATGTTCAGCCATGAACTCATTGAATGGCGATGTAGGCTAGAAGGGCCGAATGGCCTACTCCTGCACCTATTTTCTATGTTTCTAAGAAGGGCAAGATAGATTATGAATGTAAACTTGCGCAAAACATAAAAACAGATAGCAAAAGCTTTTACCAATATATAAAATGGAAAAGAGTGACTAAAGTAAATGTTGGTCCCTTAGAAGATGAGAAGGGGGATTTAATAATGGGAAATGTGGAAATGGCTGAGACCTTAAACAATTATTTTGCTTCGGTCTTCACAGTGGAAGACACAAAAACCATGCCAAAAATTGCTGATCACTGGAATGTGGGAAGGGAGGACCTTGAGACAATCACTATCACTAGGGGGGTAGTGCTGGAAAGGCTAATCGGACTCAAGGTAGACAAGTACCCTGGTCCTGATGAAATACATCCCAGGGTGTTAAAAGAGATGACGGAAGTTATAGCAGATGCCTTCGTTATAATCTACCAAAATTCTCTGGACTCTGGGGAGGTGCCATCGGATTGGAAAGCAGCTCATGTAACGCTTCTGTTTAAAAAAGGGGGCAGACAAAAGGCAGGAAACTATAGGCCGGTTAGTTTAACATCTGTAGTGGGGAAAATGCTTGAAGCTATCATTAAGGAAGAAATAGCGGGACATCTAGATAGGAATAGTGCAATCAAGCAGACGCAACATGGATTCATGAAGGGGAAATCATGTTTAACTAATTTACTGGAATTCTTTGAGGATATAACGAGCATGGTGGATAGAGATGTACCGATGGATGTAGTGTATTTAGATTTCCAAAAGGCATTTGATAAGGTGCCACACAAAAGGTTACTGCAGAAGATAAAGGTACGCGGAGTCAGAGGAAATGTATTAGCATGGATCGAGAATTGGTTGGCAAACAGAAAGCAGAGAGTCGGGATAAATGGGTCCTTTTTGGGTTGGAAATCGGTGGTTAGTGGTGTGCCACAGGGATTGGTGCTGGGACCACAACTGTTTACAATATACATTGATGACCTGGAAGAGGGGACAGAGTGTAGTGTAACAAAATTTGCAAATGACACAAAGATTAGTGGGAAAGCGGGTTGTGTAGAGGACACAGAGAGGCTGCAAAGAGATTTAGATAGGTTAAGCGAATGGGCTAAGGTTTGGCAGATGGAATACAATGTCGAAAAATGTGAGGTCATCCACCTTGGGGGGAAAAAAAACAGTAAAAGGGAATATTATTTGAATGGGGAGAAATTACAACATGCTGCAGTGCAGAGGGACCTGGGGGTCCTTGTGCATGAATCCCAAAAAGTTAGTTTGCAGGTGCAGCAGGTAATCAGGAAGGCGAATGGAATGTTGGCCTTCATTGCGAGAGCAATGGAGTACAAAAGCAGGGAGGTCCTGCTGCAACTGTACAGGGTATTGGTGAGGCCGCACCTGGAGTACTGCGTGCAGTTTTGGTCACCTTACTTAAGGAAAGATATACTAGCTTCGGAAGGGGTACAGAGACGATTCACTAGGCTGATTCCGGAGATGAGGGGGGTTACCTTACGATGATAGATTGAGTAGACTGGGTCAATACTCGTTGGAGTTCAGAAGGATATGTATGGGGTGATCTTATAGAAACATTTAAAATAATGAAGGGGATAGACAGGATAGAGGCAGAGAGGTTGTTTCCACTGGTCTGGGAGACGAGAACTAGGGGGCACAGCCTCAAAATATGGGGGAGCCAATTTAAAACCGAGTTGAGAAGGAATTTCTTCTCCCAAAGGGTTGTGAATCTGTGGAATTCTCTGCCCAAGGAAGCAGTTGAGGCTAGCTCATTGAATGTATTCAAGTCACAGATAGATAGATTTTTAACCAATAAGGGAATTAAGGGTTATGGGGAGCGGGCGGGTAAGTGGAGCTGAGTCCATGGCCCAGATCAGCCGTGATCTTGTTGGGTGGCGGAGCAGGCTCGAGGGGCTAGATGGCCTACTCCTGTTCCTAATTCTTATGTTCTTATTAATGTTGGGGAAGTCCATAACCAGGTGTCACAGTCTAAGGATAAGGGGTAAGCCATTTAGCACCGAGATAAGGAGAAACTTCTTCACCCAGAGACTGGTGAACCTGTGGAATTCTCTACCACAGAAAGTTGTTGAGGCCAATTCACTAAATATATTCAAAAAGGAGTTAGATGTTGTCCTTACTACTAGGGGGATCAAGGGGTATGGCGAGAAAGCAGGAATGGGGTACTGAAGTTGCATGTTCAGCCATGAACTCATTGAATGGCGGTGCAGGCTCGAAGGGCCGAAGGACCTACTCCTGCACCTATTTTCTATGTTTCTGCGTAAATATCTTGTACTGAATACGGAAGTAAGGACTATTGATTCTAGTCAGACTAGACTGGCCATGTTGCTTTTCAGATTCAATCAGTAATAGGCAAGATAATTCAGTTTGCAGATATCTAACAATTTTTCAGGCGTTGATCAATTTATAGAAACATAGAAAATAGGTGCAGGAGTAGGCTATTTGGCCCTTCGAACCTGCACCATCATTCAATAAGATCATGGCTGATCATTCCCTCAGTACCCCTTTCTTGCTTTCTCTCCATACCCCTTGATTCTCTTAGCCGTAAGGGCCATATCTAACTCCCTCTTGAATATATCCAATGAACTGGCATCAACAACTCTCTGCGGCAGGGAATTCCACAGGTTAACAACTCTCTGAGTGAAGAAGTTTCTCCTCATCTCAGTCCTAAATGGCCTACCCCTTATCCTAAGACTATGTCCCCTGGTTCTGGACCTCCCCAACATCGGGAACATTCTTCCCGCATCTAACCTGTCCAGTCCCGTAAGAATCTTATATGTTTCTATGAGATCCCCTCCCATCCTTCCAAACTCCAGTGAATAAAGGCCCAATTGATCCAGTCTCTCTTCATATGACAGTCCAGCCATCCCTGGAATTAGTCTGGTGAACCTTGGCTGCACTCCCTCAATAGCAAGAACGACCTTCCTCAGATTAGGAGACCAAAACTGAACACAATATTCCATGTGAGCCCTGTACAACTGCAATAAGTCCTCCCTGCTCCTATACTCACACCCCCGAGCTATGAAGGCCAACATGCTATTTGCCTTCTTCACCGCCTGTTGTACCTGCATGCCAATCTTCAATGACTGATGAACCATGACACCCAGGTCTCGTTGCACCTCCCCTTTTCCTCATCTGCCGCCATTCAGATAATCTGCCTTCGTATTTTTGCCCCCAAAATGGATAACCTCACATTTATCCACATTATACTGCATCTGCCATGCATTTGCCCACTCACCTAACCTATCCAAGTCACCCTGCAGCCTCTTAGCATCCCCCTCACAGCTCACACCGCCACCCAGTTTAGTGTCATCTGCAAACTTGGAGATATTACACTCAATTCCTTCATCCAAATCGTTAATGTATATTGTAAAGAGCTGGGGTCCCAGCACTGAGCCCTGCGGCACTCCACTCGTCACTGCCTGCCATTCTGAAAAGGACTTGTTTATCCCCACTCTCTGCTTCCTATCTGCCAACCAGTTCTCTATCCACGTCAGTACATTACCCCCAATACCATGCGCTTTGACTTCGCACACCAATCTCTTGTGCGGGATCTTGTCAAAAGCCTTTTGAAAGTCCAACGACACCACATCCACTGGTTCTCCCTTGTCCACTCTGCTAGTTACATCCTCAAAAAATTCCAGAAGATTCGTCAAGCATGATTTCCCTTTCATAAATCCATGCTGACTTGGACCGATCCTGTCATTGCTTTCCAAATGCGCTGCTATTTCATCTTTAATGATTGATTCCAACATTTTCCCCACTACTGATGTGATCACTAAAACTACGTTGAATTTTCCTATTCTGTTAAAACTGGAAACGATGAAAGGATTGTTAAAATAAAGTCTTGTGAACAGTGACAGATCTAAACCATGTTGGATTATTTTACATCCCGATGAGTACTTCAAATAATGTACGGCATTAGTATAATGGAAAACGTGTCCATTTAAAATAAATCGATAAAAGACGAAAGGAATGATAAGCGAACGTGCGTGGTAAGGTCATTCAGAGTCAGCATTGTATCTCGATGTTTATTCTAGTGGGGTTCGACAAAAGAAGCGAGGTAAACTGAGAAGGCATTGTTAATTTAACTTCAAGATAATTAATACCTACAACATTTTCTCATTCCCCCCCTCCCCTTGCACTCTGCAAATAGGCTCCTGCGCTGTCATAGCCACCGCAAATTCAGGGCAATATTGTCAGGGTTTTTTTTTCCCCATTCGTTTTATTTGCTCTCTCCAGGTCTTGCTATATACCATGTGCCATTTGTTGACCAATAGGGCAGATAGGTGACCTGTTCCTAAAGCTCTGCCACTGCTGCTTTGAAGCAATCTGCCAGGAGTTGCATCCCAGTAGAAGGGTGGCTTATTCTCCTTGTGGGATAGGGCCGAGAACCTGTCCTCTGTCACCTGCTCGCAACACATGAGATCAGAAATTAAGCTATTTGGGGAACTATCTGTTTGACCCACATCCCTACCAGCCTTCCATCATAATGGCCAATTTGGGTTTTTTAAATCAAGAAATATAAACTTTTTCTTACCTTATGCATGCACCAGGGGGCACTAACCACACATTGAAAGTAAAATTCTGAATATGTATAGACTGATATAGTTAACTTGCCTCCATGTCATGTGGAATGCTTTGTATTATTGGCGAGGGAACATGCTTATGCTTAAAACATTTTGCAATTTTTAAATAGACAGCAAAAATATTTAATATATATATTTGGTTTCTTGTCAGCAGTGTGAATACAATGGAATATTTTTGGCAAAAAACCCCACAATATTCAGCTTCTACTCTGTATAAACAGCATGATTTGTCACTGGTGAATTATGTTATGAAGAATTTTTAGAAGGGAACTGACATCATTCAATATTTCAATGATTTCTCAGTTCTCTACCACTAATATATTTGTCATAAACATCAGATTTGATTAGGGACGAGCAGTTCTAATGGAATACCACCAGTCGCCTCTGATCCTATTGTACTGTTTGCATTATTTGCTGTTCAGTAAATCCTGCGGCCACCTCTAAGAAGAGAAAATGCATTAGAGGTCTGACTGTTTCTCGTCATAGTTGCTGAAAATGAATTATTTTCGGGTTGGTTAAAATCTAATTTCAGTCAAACTATATGCTCTTTCATATTCTATTCGTGCTTTGGAACAATTGTTTCTATTGAAGTGCTTTGTTGAGCAGTGGAATTTTTTTTGTATTATTTTTAATTGCCCATTTTCCTTTTATTGTTAGATCGACACCAGGCCTCAATGAAGCAGGAGCACAGGAAAGAATTGCCTGAAGTGAGTCTGCGGCTGGAGGGTGGGCCGAGTGCTGCTGTCCATTCATCACTTGCAGTCAAGAATGGTTTCTTGCAATGCATTATTAAGAACTTCAAGTCAGAGTTCCTGATGTCTTCCCTCACAAATCTAGGAACATTTTTGGAAGATGAAGTACCTGCTGACATAATCCCCATGAAGATTGAAATCACTGATACGAGGATTAACCTTAAGGTATGATCGCTACTTTTTCTGTGAAACATTTTCCCCATAATGTAGTGGCCACCAAGGAACCTACTGCTGATCTTTTTTTATTGCTCGTGTCCATCCCCACCTCTTTGTTGTGAAGTGAATGCATGCAAAGCGATATCCTAATGTGTTGCCTGTATAGACTGGCGGAACATAAGGGGCCGGATTCTGCCATAGAAATAACAGAGGCTAACAGCGCTCACCGTTATTTACGTGGAAATTGGACAGCAACTTCCAACTAACGCACATGTGCAGTTAAACGCGGAAATCTGGAATTTGCTGTCTGAAATGTCCCACTCCTCTAGAAGCTGTGCGACAACGGTATCTCGCAGTCTGTTCACCACTCAAATACAAAGAACGGCGTGACTTACCTCAGAGATCGGAACTAAACTCACCAAAAAAGGTTGGGGCTTGTCCATTCTAGTGGCTGTACATTTTTAACAGTGTGGTGAGTCTTAATTATTGCCACACAACCTCTCTGTGACTGAAAAATAACTTTTTACAAGTGTGGAGTCTCATTCCTTCAGATTTTAACTATTGTTGGAGATTTTTTAAATAAAACTTTTACTCGTCTGTCCCCTTTTTCTTTCACCCTCTCTGTCACTTTCTGTATCTAATTTGACATTGAATGACATATTCGAACTGACATTTCCTGGTTCAGACTATGCGTGTCTTGGTAAGGATTCTTCAATCTGATTGATCAAGGAGATACGCATTTACTTGCCCTCTTTGTGCAAGTCCCACATCCCTGTAGAGGGCGCCAAGCCATACTTGCCCTCTTTGTGCAAGTCCCACATCCCTGTAGAGGGCGCCAAGCCATTTCGGCTTTCTGATTTACTGTAAATTTCAGTGCAAAATCCCAGAAAATATGTGGGCAAATGCAAGTGTAATGAATAAGCTGGTGCTGTTGGTTTGCCACTGAGAGCAAAAACCCAATGTTTCCCCCTCCCCTTTCCCCAATGCCTCTTTCACCTTCGCTGTCTGTCCCCTCTTTCACCGTCGCTTGTTCTCCTCTCCCCCGCGCTCTTTCCCACCGCCCTCCCCTCCCCTCTGCACGCTCCCATCTGCTCGCTCCCCTCCCCGTTCCTCCCCTCGCTTTGCTCGCTCCCCTCCCCTTCCCTCCCCTCTGCTCGCTCCGCTCCCCTCCCCTTCCCTCCCCTCTGCTCGCTCCGCTCCGCTCCCCTCCCCTTCCCTCCCATCTGCTCGTTCCTCCCCTCGCTTTGCTCGATCCCCTCCCCTTCCATCCCCTCTGCTCGCTCCGCTCCCCTCCCCTTCCCTCCCCTCTGCTCGCTCCGCTCCCCTCCCCTTCCCTCCCTTCTGCTCGCTCCGCTCCCCTCCCCTCTGCTCCCTCCCCTCCCTCCCCTCCCCTCCCCTCCCCTCCCCTCCCCTCCCCTCCCCTCCCCTCCCCTCCCCTCGCTCCCCTCCCCTTCCCTCCCCTCTGCTCGCTCCCCTCCCCTCCCCTCCCCTTCCCTCCCCTCTGCTCGCTCTCCTCCCCTCCCCTCCCCTTCCCTCCCCTCTGCTCGCTCCCCCTCCCCTTCCCTCCCCTCTGCTCGCTCCCCTTCCCTCCCCTCTGCTCGCTCCCCTCCCCTCCCCTTCCCTCCCCTCTGCTCGCTCCCCCTCCCTTCCCTCCCCTCTGCTCGCTTCCCTCCCCTCTGCTCGCTCCCCCTCTCCTTCCCTCCCTCTCCTTCTTCCCTCCCCTCTGCCTCGCTCCCCTTCCCTCCCCTCTCCTTCCCTCCCCTCTGCTCGCTCCCCTCCCTTCCCCTCCCTCTGCTCGCTCCCTCCCTCTGCTCGCTCCCTCCCTCCCCTCCCTCCCCTCTGCTCGCTCCCCTCCCCTTCCCTCCCCTCTGCTCGCTTCCCTCCCTCTGCTCGCTCCCTCTCCTTCCCTCCCTCTCCTTCTTCCCTCCCCTCTGCTCGCTCCCCTCCCCTTCCCTCCCCTCTGCTCGCTCCCCTCCCCTCTGCTCGCTTCCCTCCCCTCTGCACGCTCCCCTCTCCTTCCCTCCCCTCTCCTTCCCTCCCCTCTGCTCGCTCCCCTTCCCTCCCCTCTCCTTCCCTCCCCTCTGCTCGCTCCCCTCCCCTTCCCTCCCCTCTGCTCGCTCCCCTCCCCTTCCCCTCCCCATCCCTCCCCTCTCCTTCCCTCCCCTCCCCTTCCCTCCCCTCCCCTTCCCTCCCTCTGCTCGCTCCCCCTTCCTCCCCTCTCCTTCCCTCCCCTCTGCTCGCTCCCCTCCCCTTCCCTCCCTCTGCTCGCTCCTCCCCTCTGCTCGCTTCCCTCCCCTCTGCACGCTCCCCTCTCCTTCCCTCCCCTCTCCTTCCCTCCCCTCTGCTCGCTCCCCTTCCCTCCCCTCTCCTTCCCTCCCCTCTGCTCGCTCCCCTCCCTTCCCTCCCTCTGCTCGCTCCCCTCCCCTTCCCTCCCATCCTCCCCTCTCCTTCCCTCCCCTCTGCTCGCTCCCCTCCCCTTCCCTCCCCTCTGCTCGCTCCCCTCCCCTTCCCTCCCCATCCCTCCCCTCTCCCTCCCTCCCCTCTGCTCGCTCCCCTCCCCTTCCCTCTGCTCGCTCCCCTCCCCTTCCCTCCCCTCTGCTCGCTCCCCTCCCCTTCCCTCCCCTCTGCTCGCTCCCCTCCCCTTCCCTCCCTCTCCTTCCTCCCTCTGCTCGCTCCCCTCCCGTCCCCTTCCCTCCCCTCTGCTCGCCCCCTCCCCTCTGCTCGCCCCCCTCCCCTCTGCTCGCCCCCTCCCCTTCCCCCTCTGCTGCCCCCCCTCCCCTTCCCTCCCTCTGCTCGCCCCCTCTCCTCCCTCTGCTCGCCACCTCCCCTCCCCTCCCCTCTCTTACCCCCCCTCCCCTCCCGCTCTTACCCCCCTCCCCTCCCCTCTCTTACCCCACCCCCCTCCCCTCTCTTACCCCATGCCCCCTCCCCTCTCCTACCCCATCCCCCTCCCTCTCCTACCCCATCCCCCTCCCCTCTCCTACCCCATCCCCCTCCCCTCTCCTACCCCATCCCCCTCCCCTCTCCTACCCCACCCCCCTCCCCTCTCCTACCCCACCCCCCCTCCCCTCTCCTACCCCACCCCCCTCCCCTCTCCTACCCCCTACCCTCTCCTACCCCCTACCCTCTCCTACCCCTCCCTCCCTACCCTCTCCTCCTCTCCTACCCCCTCCCCTCTCCTACCCTCTCCTACCCCCTCCCCCCTCTCCGACCCCTCCTCACCCCCTCCCCTCCCCTCTCCTACCCTCTCCACCCCACCCCCTCACCCGCTCCTAGCCTCTCCTACCCCCCTCCCTCTCCCCTCTCCTACCCTCTCCCTCCCCTCCCCTCTCCTACCCTCCCTCCCCCCCACCCTCCCCTCTCCTACCCCACCCCCTCCCCTCTCCTACCCCCCTCCCCTCCCCTACCCATCCCCCTCCCCTCTCCTACCCCACCCCCTCCCCTCTCCTACCCCACCCCCTCCCCTCTCCTACCCCACCCCCTCCCCTCTCCTACCCCACCCCCTCCCCTCTCCTACCCCACCCCCTCCCCTCTCCTACCCCACCCCCTCCCCTCTCCTACCCCACCCCCTCCCCTCTCCTACCCCACCCCCTCCCCTCTCCTACCCCACCCCCTCCCCTCTCCTACCCCACCCCTCCCCTCTCCTACCCACCCCCTCCCCTCTCCTACCCACACTCCCTCCCCTCCTACCACATCCCTCCCCTCCCCTCCCTCCTACCACATCCCTCCCCTCCCCTCCCCTCTCCTACCCCATCCCTCCCCTCCCCTCCCCCCCACCCCTCCCCTCTCCCTCCTACCCACCCCCCTCCCCTCTCCTCTCCTACCTCACCCCACCCCCCCCTCTCCTACCCCACCCCACCCCTCCCCTCTCCTACCCCACCCCACCCCTCCCCTCTCCTACCCCACCCCACCCCTCCCCTCTCCTACCCCACCCCACCCCTCCCCTCTCCTACCCCACCCCACCCCTCCCCTCCCCTACCCCATCCCTCCCCTCCCCTCCTACCCCATCCCTCCCCTACCCTCCCCTCCTACCACATCCCTCCCCTCCCCTCCCCTCCTACCCCACCCCTCCCCTCTCCTACCCCACCCCCCCCTCTCCCACCACCCCCTCCCCTCCCCTCCCCTCCCTACCCCACACCTCCCCTCCCCTCTCCCACACCTCCCCTCCCCTCTCCTACCCCTCACCTCCCCTCCCCTCTCCTACCCCTCCCCTCCCCTCCCCTCTCCTACCCCTCCCCTCCCCTCCCCTCTCCTACCCCACCCCCCCTCCCCTCTCCTACCCCACCCCCCCTCCCCTCCATCTCCCCCCCCCTCTTCTGCTCCCTCCTCTTTCTCCCCCCCCTTCTGCTCCCTCCTCTTTCTCCCCCCCCTTCTGCTCCCTCCTCTTTCTCCCCCCCCCCTTCTGCTCCCTCCTCTTTCTCCCCCCCCTTCTGCTCCCTCCTCTTCCCTCCCCCCTTCTGCTCCCTCCTCTTCCCCCCCCCATCTCCCCCCTTCTGCTCCCCCTCCCCCCCCATCTCCCCCCTTCTGCTCCCCCTCCCTCCTTCTGCTCTCCCTCTCCCCTTCTGCTCTCCCTCCACCCCCCTTCTGCTCTCCCTCCACCCCCCTTCTGCTCTCCCTCCACCCCCCTTCTGCTCTCCCTCCACCCCCCTTCTGCTCTCCCTCCACCCCCCTTCTGCTCTCCCTCCACCCCCCTTCTGCTCTCCCTCCACCCCCCTTCTGCTCTCCCTCCACCCCCCTTCTGCTCTCCCTCCACCCCCCTTCTGCTCTCCCTCCACCCCCCTTCTGCTCTCCCTCCACCCCCCTTCTGCTCTCCCTCCACCCCCCTTCTGCTCTCCCTCCACCCCCCTTCTGCTCTCCCTCCACCCACCTTCTGCTCTCCCTCCACCCCCCTTCTGCTCTCCCTCCACCCCCCTTCTGCTCTCCCTTCCCCCCCCCCTTCTGCTCTCCCTTCCCCCCCCCCTTCTGCTCTCCCTTCCCCCCCCCCTTCTGCTCTCCCTTCCCTACCCCTTCTGCTCTCCCTTCCCTCCCCCCCCCTTCTGCTCTCCCTCCTCCCCCTCCCTTCTGCTCCTGCTCTCCCCCCCCCCCCCTTCCTCCTCTGCTCTTTTTCCCTTCCCCCCCCCCCCTCACTCCACCCCGCCCCACGCACCCTCCCCCACCCCCGCGCTCTCTCCCTTCTCTTCGCCCCTCTCTGCCTGCCCCTCCCCTCACCGCTGTTTTATTGGAACGTTAAGCCCATGATTGATGTCAGCAGTGCAGAACTGACGGGTTCTATTTCTCTCTGACTTGTCTGGTTTGTTTGGGATCAGCACTGAAGCCGCATGCTGTCCCTCCCGGCTCGGGCCAAAACTCACTGCTTATAGTGCATCTCCTTAGAAACACAAGGAAGCGGCACATTCAAGTAAATAAATGACTTGCAGTTTAAGCTTTACATTTTTCCAAAATACAGTACAACAAGTTCAAAGAACTGTACGCATGTACATGCTGTTGGATGCATTAATAAAATTGCCTTTATCTCCGTATTTCTTACTTTATTTTCTCTCCAGTTTTTTCGCTCAAGGGATAGTAGTTCATCTCTCAGTTGGGCACTTTTTGCAGCCTTCTGAACTCAACATTGAGCTCAACAATTTCAGATCATAACCGCTGCTCCCATTTTTTTTAGACAGCAGGTGTTGGTAATGATTCAGCTGGTGCTATTTACGGCTCCTCTAGACCCATCCTTTGTTTCTTTACTTGTCCCATTATCACCCCCTTTTGTCATTTAATCACTTCTGCCTTCCACTCTATTGCAGGCCTTACCTTTTGTTCTTTCCTCCCCTCTCCCCTTTCCCTGCCACTGTATCTGCTTAAAAACTACTACATCTGTAACATTTTCCAGGTCTCATGAAAGGTTACAGACCTGAAATTCTGTTTCTCTCTCCACAGATGCTACCTCAACTGCTGAGTATTTCCAGCATTTTCTGCTTTTAGTTCAGATTTCTAGCATCAGCAGTATTTCGCTTTTGTATTGAACTATGGTGGTTGCACTCCAGTATCTCACCCAGTGGCTATTATTTATGATTGAGTTTGGATCAAGAATGCTGTTGGGCTGTCTGCCTATGCAGGAAATAACTGCAGAAACAAACTATTTGCAATCTATATTAATGACTTGGATGAAGGGACCCAGTATAATGCAGCCAAATTTGCTGATGATACAAAGATAGGTGGGAAAGCAAGTTGCGAGGAGGACACAAATAATCTGCAAAGGGATTATAGATAGGCTATGTGAGTGGGCAAAAATTTGGCTGATGGAGTATAATGTGGGAAAATGTGAGGTTATCCACTTTGGTAGGAAAAATAAAAAAAAGCAAATTATTATTTAAATAGGGAGAGATTGCAAAATGCTGCCGTAAAGAGGGATCTGGGGGTCCATGTACATGAAACACAAAGTTGTTATGCAGGTACAGCAAGTAATTAGGAGAGCAAATGGAATGTTGGCCTTTATTGCAAAGGGGATGGAGTATAAAAGTAGGAAGTCCTGCTACAACTGTACAAGGTGTTGGTGAGACCACATCTGGAGTACTGCGTACAGTATTGGTCTCCTTATTTAAGGAGGGATATACTTATATTGGAGGCAGTTCAGAGAAAGTTCACAAGGTTGATTCCTGAGATGAGGAGGTAGTCTTATGAAGAAAGGTTGAGCAGGTTAGAGTTTAGAAGAATAAGAGGTAATCTAATTGAAATGTATAAGATTCTGAGGGTGCTTGACAGGGTACATGCAGAGAGGATATTTCCCCTCGTGGGAGAATCTCGAACGACAGGGCATAGTTTCAGAATCAGGGGTCGCCCATTTAAAACGGAAATGAGGAGGAATTTCTTCTTTGAGGGTCATGAATCTTTAGAATTCTCTGCCTCAGAGAGTTGTGGAGACTGGGTCATTGAATATATTTAAGGTGGAGATAGACAGAGTTTTGAATCATAAGGGAGTCAAGGGTTCTGGGGGGAGGGCAGGGAAGTGGAGTTGAGTCCAAGATCAGATTAGCCATGATATTGAATGGCAGAGCAGGCTCGAGGGACTAAATGGCCTACTCCTGTTCCTATTTCTTCTATTTTTATGTTATGTTCTTTTGTAATACATCCAATTTTCAGCAGATGAGGAACAGGACCCTGGCTATTTTTTGTCCCAGCTGAGATCAGCTAACTCAGCACAAGCCAAAGCTTGAAGCTGAGACCTACTTGGTCTGTATTATTCAAAGATGGTGACTACCTCTGAGCTATTTGGAGAGCTCGCCCTCATTTTGCGCCTACATAAGTAGAGAAAATGATTCTGGAATTCAATTTCTGTTTAGCAGAAATATCTGATAATTCATGAATATATTTAGGAGAATGCAATGCAACATGTGGAAAAGATTGTCTGTGCCATGACCGATGGTCTTTATTTTTTCCACATCCTCTAATCCAGATCAATGCAGTGTAAATATGGGATGTACTTGATCATGGTGTTGAATGGATTCTGATTCATGGATAAATAATATACCATGTTGCACCATGACCAAAAACATAGCAAAAGGATTTGCATATTGTACTTTGTTCTTGAATATGTAGTTTTGCATGTAAATATTCCAATTGACAAGCAATTTAAAGAATATCAGGGTTGAATTTCTTTGTGTACATGAATTATTTTAATTTATTGTACCACTACTTTAGGGATGATTATTTTTCCATGTGATACTAAATTAGTGTAATAGATCCGCTTTTCAAATAGTGAACTAAATATGGCTTGATGGTTCTAAATACAGCAGATCATTATAGTAGACATATGTCCCTAAGATTTTTCATGATCAACAAAAATGACTGGCACTGGAACCAGCAGCTTACAGCTATTTGTAGAGAAATTTTGTGTAACCATTCCTATAATCATCTCAAAGGCTATCAAGATCAGTTTGTTGAAAAGTTTGTGCAAATGCGTAAAAGCAATTCAGCAAATTTTTTACTAAATGCTTGCAACTGTTATATTGAAGGCGTATAAAAATAACTATCTTTGTAATTTAATCAAAGGATGACAATTCACGTCGCGATCAGCCAGCCCGTGATCCACTGCCAATGGAACTGTTTATTGATAATCTAATTGTGCGCAGAAGTGATGATGGAACATTTTGCATTGGAGGTGAGGAATTGCTTAGTTTACTGTTGCAGACATGGGGAGATAAAAAAAAAGGTTCAAAAGATAGTTTTGTGGTTTGATTCGTGCAAATATGCTTTAACATAAAAACATAGAAAATAGGTGCAGGAGTAGGCCATTCGGCCCTTCGAGCCTGCACCACCATTCAATAAGATCATGGCTGATCATCACCTCAGTACCCCTTTCTTGCTTTCTCTCCATACCCCTTGATCCCTTTAGCTGTAAGGGCCATATCTAACTCCCTCTTGAATATATCCAACGAACTGGCATCAACAACTCTCTGTGGTAGAGAATTCCACAGGTTAACAACTCTGAGTGAAGAAGTTTCTCTTCATCTCGGTCCTAAATGGCTTACCCCTTATCCTTAGACTGTGTTCCGTGGTTCTGGACTTCCCCAACATTGGGAACATTCTTCCTGCATCTAACCTGTCCAGTCCCGTCAGAATTTTATATGTTTCTATGAGATCCCCTCTCATCCTTTTAAACTCCAGTGAATACAGGCCCAGTCGACCCAGTCTCTCCTCATATATCAGTCCTGCCATCCTGGGAATCAGTCTAGTGAACCTTCGCTGCACTGCCTCAATAGTAAGAACGTCCTTCCTCAGATTAGGAGACCAAAACTGAACACAATATTCCAGGTGAGGCCTCACCAAGGCCCTGTACAACTGCAGTAAGACCTCCCTGCTCCTATACTCAAATCCCCTAGCTATGAAGGCCAACATGCCATTTGCCGCCTTCACCGCCTGCTGTACCTGCATGCCAGTTTTCAATGACTGATGTGCCATGACACCTAGGTCTCGCTGCACCTCTCCTTTTCCTAATCTGCTGCCATTCAGATTAATATTCTGTCTTCCTGTTTTTGCCACCAAAGTGAACAACCTCACATTTATCCACATTATACTGCATCTGGCATGCATTTGCCTACTCACCTAACCTATCCAAGTCACCCTGCAGCCTCTTAGCGTCCCCCTCGCAGCTCACCCCACCACCCAGTTTAGTGTCATCTGCAAACTTGGAGATATTACTCAATTCCTTCATCTAAATCATTGATGTATATTGTAAATAGCTGGGGTCCCAGCACTGAGCCCTACTGCACCCCACTAGTCACTGATTTTTACTGATGAAACCCTGTATTTTACCTGGAGTATTTTAAGGCAATAGGATGTTATCATTTTTGAAGCTTATTTGATGTGATTATTTTTTGATAATGTAGTGTAATTAAAATATTTGGTAACCTTTTAACTTATTTACATAGATCCTCCCCTGTCATCCCTGCATCAAATACTTGGATTATCAATCTGAGGGTAACATGCAAATTTCTAATGGTACATCAAAAATTATTTCCTGAAATTTTTAAGGCCACAGTAACCAATAAAATATCTCTTATTTCTCAGAAATCGGCAGTCATGTAATATTTAGTTTTGATCATTTGTAAAACCTCCATGCAAGCAAGAAATCTTTTCATCCCACCTAGATGCAAGAAAGAATCACTTAGAAATCTCTTCGAAAATCTTGCAGCAATGCAAAGCATCTCTAAGTTCAAGGGCTTAAACTTAGCTTGTATTTTGACTTTCCATTTTCTGATGTATGGCATTCCCAAGAGGAATCATTTCCTCAGCTCACATGGAAAGGGACTGGTACATCAAAGCTCCCCTCAAGTCTCTGACCTTTCAAGCCTTTACTATTATCAGTCTGAAACTATTGTTCCAAAAGATTACTCTGCTTTTCATTGTTCATTAACTAATCTGATTTAAAAAAAATGTCTTTTCTAAGTTACCTCGTCACAAGAACAGCGTTGTCCTTTTCCCTTGACTGAATATCCTACCTGAATCGGAGCCCAAATTCAATTTGCCTCTAGCATTCGGAGCTCTTCCATTTTCTCAACAGTCTGAAAAAAAATCCATTTCCACAATGTTCAAATATTTGGGGTGAAGACATTGAATAGCTTAGTCTGAGTGAATATTATGAAAGACTGGGCACTACAACTGGTCACATCAGGAGACAATCCACAATTGTAATAGTCTGGCCACTGGTTGATTGCAATCCAAGCATACTCTGTATTCTGACAATTTATTGCCTGGAGTATTTTCAACCAGGTTGTCAATGGAAATAGGGAAGAGTGGAGTATGATTCAGATCAGGCTGGTTTTGTACACCATCAAATATCTGGTTCAAGAGTAGAATTAACTAAAGATGTGATGGTGGGTGTTGTCCTTTTAACTCTGAGATATAGGTTGAATTTACCACAGTTATGAGATGAGAGTCTTTCTAAAGCTGTAAGGCCGCTTTGTGAAATGAGTTTAAGCTGCAATTCAGTTTCTAGTAAGTGGAGGTTTGCCGTATAAAACTGCTCCTAAATCAGCAACATTTGGCATTCTCAGCAAAAATAGCTATGCAAATGATTGGTATGAGAAATTAAATAAATTCATACTATGTAGTTAAGAATGCACTTCTGATAAGGTTAAGGCACTTAATTGGGGCAGAATAGATGGAGCATTATTCTACATCTGCTGTTAGTATGTCTAATCTTGAAGCCACAATAAAGGTTAAGAATTTTTGCTGTTTGTCACAGAGATCTTGGTTGGCCTCTTTCTATAATCTCAAAACAGGTTCCAACAACCTTAGTTGAAAAATTATTGACTATTTTGAACAAATACATGCCAAGATCAGAGTTCACAGACAAGAGGAGCTATGTAAATCTTAGCCTCTATTTGCCGTAGTTTGTTTTAGATTTATATGGAACATAGAGTTTCTTGTGGTGGCATCTTGTAAAGGATTCATTGTTGCCTGCAGATTTGCAAAAGATCAGCTCTAGCATGGAGGCCAACCTCATCCAGATCAATCGTCTTAATAACTTGGAACTGTACGGTGTTTGGGATGACAGAGCAGCCTGTAGATAAATGCTACGATAGTCTGCCAGCCAGTGGAAACACACTTTTAAAACACACAATTAGCTGTCTACAATTAGCCTTGTGCTTTCAATCTAATTTGACAATCAGCATTTCCAGTTATCTTTAAATGTTCAGTTCTGACAAGTTGTGATGCTGATTATTTTTAATTGAAACAGTTTAATTGAATTAAGCTTGGAATCATTGTAGCAGAGAGGTGAGTGGGCAACTTCATTGCATGATGATTTTTTTGGCATTATTGACTTTGTCTTGTCAGTGCTGAAGATAAGGCATTGATTGTCAACCCACTGCCCACATTTAGATACCTTCAGGGATTCATTCTCTTTGTTTTCCAAATAGGGAGTTAAACATTTTATGATGGTCCTTTTTACTGTATTTCTGTTGCTTTCAAGGTTAATAACATTCTGTAACTAGTCTTGTTTATTAATCTATGATTAATTGACTAAGCTTTAGCCTGGTTACTTTAAACAAATAGATCTGTCCTGTAAAATAAACATTAGCATTGCAATGCAAGTAAACTTGACATCAACCTGATTCTTAACAGTCCTCTCACTTCATCATGGTGACCTCCAAATATGACACTGCTGTACAAAGTGTGAAAGCATCTGACATAAAACGGCGACTGAAAAATAATTTGCCATTTGCAGTAAAATTCAAATGACAACATTTCCCCAGGAATCTCTCTCAAATTGTGTTGAGATTTTTGAGTTGAACCTTTGAATTCCCTGTCTCCCAAGTATTTAGTTTGAGTTTTATTTATGGTTGGAACATTTATTGTGGATGTAGTACTAGTCAGAATCGTTAATCTGGCTAAATTGATTCTGCTCATTTTGTTAATATTGGTGTATTGACTATGGTACTGGCTGGTCCATATTTCGTTTCACTGAAATGTCACAGATTTTATTGTATGTTTCAGAGTTAATAATGTGTGTGTATATTTTACATTTTTGATCTGGACTGAGACTTGTACATTGTAAAATTAATGGGTTGTAGGAATAGTGATTTAATGCCTTGCTGATTGTTAGCTCCTGTTTATATTGGGTCTGGATGATTTCTTGTTTACATGTGTTTCTCTCATCCAGGTGCCCAGCGATCTAGTCAGAACCCAGCAAACAGTGAATCCACAAAACAAACAGTATTATCATGTTTAAAATGTGATGAATTAAAGGAAGTCCGATATGTAGCACAGTCCACTCAAACAGTTCCAAAGAAGCCACGCCCACCTGGGCAGTCAGATCTTGGAGTCATCAAGTCAGCTACTGGATGTTCAGTTAATAGGGAACAGGTAAGGACAAATGAGAACTACAAAACAAAAAAAATCTTCTCTGCTCCAGAACAATGTTTCTGATTCATTTGGAAAACCTTTTTGAAGAAGGTACAGTGTGTAACTACAACAATAACTTGCATTTGTATAGCAACTTTAATATAGTAAAACACCCCAAGGCGCTTCATAGGAGCACTAGCAAACAAAATTTGGCATATGTTAACATAAGGAGATATTAGGATAAGCGACCAAAACCTTGGTCAAAGAGGTCGATGTTAAGGATTGTCTTAAAAGGAGGGTGGAGAGGTTTAAGGAGGGAATTCCAGAGCTTGGGGCACAGGCAGCTGGACACAGACTGCCAATGGAACGATAAAAATCAAGGATGCACAAGAGGTCAGAATTGGAGCGGTGCACAGATCTTGGAGAATTATATTTTTGTGTTTGGAAACACAGGATTCATGCTACATTGCACGCATTTGTATTTTATACATAAGGGTACCAACCAAGCAGAGTAAAGATGAAGGTATTATGACCTTAGAATCATAGAACCTTATTGCATAGAAGGAGGCCATTCAGCCTGTCATGCCTGTGCCGACTCTTTGAAAGAGCTGCCAATTTCGTCCCACACCCAGCTTTTTCCCCTGAACCCTGCAAATGAGGTTTCTAAGTACATGTCCAATTGCCTTTTGAAATTTCCTGTGGAATCTGCTTCCACCACACTTTCAGGTAGTGCATTCCAGATCTTAACAACAACCCTCTGTGAAAAAAATTCTCCTCATGTCCCCTCCAGTTCCTTTGCCAATGATTTAAAATCTGTGATCTCTGGTTACCAACCCACTTATCAGAGTTTTTCCTTACTTGCTCTATCAAAACCCCTCAAAATACCTCTTTTGTCTCCCCTTAACCATTTTTACTCTAAGGAGACCAATCCCAGCTTCTCCAATCTCTCCACATAACTCAAATCCCTCATCCCTGGTATCATATGGGTAAATCTCCTCTGCACCCTTTCCAAGGTCTTGACATCCTTCCTAAAGTGTAGTGCCCAGAATTGTACACAATACTCCAGCTGAGGCTTAACCAATGATTTGTAAAGGTTTAGCATGACTTTCTTGTTTTTGTATTCAGTGCCCCTGTTTACAAAGCCAAGTATCCCATATGCTTTTTTAACCACCTTATCAACTTGCCCTGCCACGTTCAGAGATTTGTGAATATCACCCCCAGGTCCCTCTGCTCTTGCACCCCCTCAAAATAGTACCATGTAGATTATAGTGCCTGTCCATGTTGTTCCTCCCAAAGTGCATCACTTCATAACTTATCTGCATTGTATTGCATCTGCCATGTGTTTACCCATTTCACCAATTTGTCTTAGTCCTCCTGAAGTCTGCTGCTGTCCTCTTCAGTATTTACAACATTTCCAAATTTTGTATCATCTGCAAACTTCAAAATTATACTCCCTATATGCAAGTTCATGTCATTTATATATTACAAGAAAAGCAATGATCCTAACGATCCCTGCATACTTCTCTCCAGTCAGCTCTTCCAAGTGAGAATTAATTTTGTCCTTGACTGTAATCTCTAGTAGTTTTCCCACCACTGATGTTAGACTGACTGTCTTTAGTTACCAGGTTTATCTCCCCCTTTTTTGAATTGGGGCTGGAACATTTGCAATTCTCCAGTGCTTTGGCATCTCTCCCATATTCAAGGAGGATTGAAAGATTGTGGTCAGAGCTTCTGCTATCTCCACTGTTGCTTCCCTCAGCAACCTGGGATGCATCCCATCTGGACCAAGTGACTTGGTAACTTTGATGCCAACCTTGAGAGTTTGGTAAAATTCAATTATGTAAATTGTGCAACTGATTAGCTGTAAACTTGGGCAACTTGTTTTATATATGAGATGTGTATGTAGCTTTTTAAACTCTTCCCATGTGGCGCTTAGGAAAGGGAATGAAATTAAGGAAACTTTGTGGCATGATCTTATTTTCTGTCCATGAAAACCAACTGACAACTCCGTTTTTTTTTTAAACTACGTTAACAAAAAAAGCACAAATAAATTCTGTCGCCGGGAATTTTTTTGGGGGTGTCTTCGGCTTAATTGCCACAACTTTGGCGTAACCCCCAGATAGACATGTAAACAGGGTTTATGCCGATCTTCCGTGTATTTTTTTTTACAGAATCTGAATACTTAGAACTTTTAACTCATCTGCATCAAGTAAATGTTACCCTAATAATTTAATCAAAGATTTTAAACTGCTGAACATGCCTGGCAGCTACCATTTTGCTGTAGGAATGACTATGCATTGAAGAACTACTTTGGCAGAGAGATAGGAGAAGTTAATCTAGTGGGCAAGACAATTTAAATACAGAGAAAAACCTAATTATTTCACTGGCTTGGGAGTGGATAGGATAGAAGTTAGTAGCTCCAATTCTCCACACAAAAGGTTTTCAATCTCAGTCCAATGATTGGGTTAGAAGCTGAGCTGATGCTGAGTGCTTCCCATATGTAGAGAGAGATGAACAGTCACCTGGGCTATTCTTGCATACCCTGAATGGCTAAGTATATTCACTATTGGAGACCAGGAAAAGATTGAAAGGTGGTTATAAACATAAGGACAATTATTTTTTTTTATAAAAGAGGTTGATTTGATTTGTTAAGCCAAATGGATGAGTTGATCAAACAAGCAGACATTGGTAGATCTGCACTTCCCTGCATCTAGATAAATTTAAAAAGGATCCAAATAATCAATCCAATTTATATTACAATTTTCACTGTTTCACTGTAGCTACGTTGTAAAAAAAAATCAAACTTTGAAAATACTTCAAGCTTCTGTGTAGTCAATGTGAGTTAAACAGCATAAACAGCAGGAATATATACATCGTTGAAAAGCTTTTAGAGCTGAACTTGCGGCCCCTACTGGCGCGTACGAGGCACAAGTTGCAGGTTTAGGCATGCACTGCACATGTGCCGAAACCCGGAACTTGCGATCTATCTACAATCCTCTTGACAGATCGTACGAATCTGACAGAAAAGGGCATTCTCGAGTGGGGCTCTTTGCCCAACTTCTGCCCAGTGAATGCCTTTGAAATTCTTATGGCTGGTAAAAGCAGGAAGGCCTGCTTTTACCAGCGTAAGAGTTTATAAAAAAAATTGCAAAATAATTTTTTTTCACTCATTTATACATTAAAAACCATGCCCCTAAAGGTAAGTTTATTTTTAGCCCCATTAAAACATTAACAAAATGTTTTTAAAATATTTATTTTCCAAAAATATTTAATTAAATGCCATTTTAATTCATTTTAACTATGTCGTGTGTTTGTTTGTGTATTTTGGGGGATATTCCCATTCATACTTATGGCAGCTCTGTTAAAAACGGAACTCAACATTAAGTATGAATCGGTATTCCCCCTACATTCATTGGTTGGGCCGGCCCACGTGATCCCAGGGGCGCTTGCGAACTGCGAGCACTCCTGGGATACGTGGGCCTCTACGCTGGCCTACTTGTAGAGGCCAAGGACTGCAAGTCACCGAACCTCCTGGACGACCAGATAAGTTCGTAGATCTTTTTGCAGGTCGGAGGCATCCGCCTGCGGGAAGCCTCCAACCGCAAATTCTACCCCTTTTATTTTCCTTCCTTATTATTCACCACTGCTTGCAACCCAACCCACCCATATCTACACAAGTACAATAATCATTTTACAAAAGCACTCATTTATATTTTTCAAAGAATACAATTTACTGTCTTCAAACATTCTTCAAATCTTCAATAAACGCATAATAGAAAATGAATAAAATAAATGTACATTTTTCCAGTAATTGTGAAAGTCAAAAACCATCAAGCCGGCTCTTTCAACAGTTGTGTTTGTGAGGCATACGAAAGCATAGGCCTTGGCCTAAACATTAGTAAGACAAAAGTCCTCCACAAGCCTGTCCTCGCCGCATAGCACTGCCCCCCAAACATCAAGATCCACGGCGTGGCCCTGGACAACATGGACCACTTCCCCTATCTCGGGAGCCTCCTATCAACAAGAGCAGGCATTAATGATGAGATCCAACACCGCCTCCAGTGCAACCTTCGGCCGCCTGAGGAAAAGAGTGAAGATCAGTCCCTCAAAACTGTCACCAAGCTCATGGTCGACAAGGCCGTAGTAATACCCGCCCTCCTGTATGGCTCAGAGACGTGGACCATACTACCAGCGATGTCGCTGCAAGATCTTGCAAATCCCCTGGGAGAACAGACGCACAAACATTAGCGTCCTCGTCCAGGCCAACATCCCCAGCATTGAAGCACTGACCACGCTTGATCAGCTCTGCTGGCCAGGCCACATCGTCCGCATGCCAGACACGAGACTCCCAAAGCAAACGCGCTGCTCTGAACTCGTCCACGACAAATGAGCCAAAGGCGGGCAGAGGAAACGTTACAAGGAAACCCTCAAAGCCTCCCTGATAAAGTGCAACATCCCCACTGACACCTGGGAGTCCTTGGCCAAAGACCGCCCTAAGTGGAGGAAGTGCATTCGGGAGGGCGCTGAGCTCCTCCAGTATCGTCGCCGAAAGCATGCAGAAATCAAGCACAGGCAGCGGAAAGAGCATGCGGCAAACCAGTCCCACCCACCCTTTCCCTCTACGACTATCTGTCTGACCTGTGACAGAGACTGTGGTTCTTGTATTGGACTGTACAGCCACCTAAGAACTCATGCTAAGAGTGGAAGCAAGTCTTCCTCGATTCCGAGGGACTGCCTATGATGATGATGACACAGTCATTGACTTTACTCGAGGTATGGCTGGGACCCATGCAGGTTCCTATATTTGGAGAAATGGGGGAAGTTGAGGATGATAACAATTTCAGCCAAGTGGAGGAGTGCGAGTTGATAGGGTGCTGTATAAGTAAGAAGCAGAGATTTGGAGGGACTGCATGTCCATGGTGAAGTCTTTATTCCCTTCCAATTTGGAAATGTGGAAATGTATCCACAGTTCTTGGCTTTTTCATGCCTTTTCACTGCTTGACCCAAATATTTGTATAGCATCCAAGACTTTTTCAATATCTTTCAATCTTTATAGATATCAGTTCATAGGTTAATAGACCCATTAACTGCTTGTTTATGTAAGTTGCTGGCATACCTGACTCGACCTTTTGTTCTTGATTTCTTTCGTGCTATAAAGTGGCTCGCTTATCTTTCAGTTTCAACTCTGACAAACAATCCATGCCCCAATATACCAATACCATTTTCCCATTTTCAGATACCCATTGATCTGTGTATTTGCAACACTTTCTTTATTTCAGATATACAGCTTTTTCAGCTTCGTATTTCCAAGATCATATCATATATATTCATTAAGCGGTCACAATATTTGATTTTTTTTTTATTGCTGGGCGCAAATGGTCTACAGTGTGTAGCATATCGTGAACATATTTATACTACAATTTGGAGTTTGAGCACTTTTTTTTTTTTACTGATTTTTACCAGAAGAAAGCCTGAATAACAATTGTGTTTAATTAAACTAGTCATTTTATGAATGGCAATATTGCAAAACATTGTTTAGGTCAAATAACATGAAATATGAATAACCCATACTGTTCCCAAAAGTAAATACGAGCTGATCATATTACCCTTCACCTATTAGGAAGTGATATACATAGGCTACAGTTCCTGATATTTAGATACATGTTCAAACTGGGCACAGTGATGCTTTGCTATGGAACTCCAATGAACCGTGATGATTATTGGGATGCAGGTTCACTCCCAATTTTAGCTGCATCTCTGAGAGTGTGTTGAATGAATCGTCACCAGGCAACATTCATGTGGTTTCTATTGCCCAATGCCAGGGCAACATCAGCTGGTCATTTGCTCACCCTGACCACTGGAACTGTATTGACAGGGCAAATGAAAAACTGAGAAAAGGGAGAATTATTATAGAGCAGCCGACCATTAAAGAAAAATACAGTAGTGGTGTATTAATTTTCTTTGTTTTTTTGTAGTTACTTTTGGAAGAAAATGAATGTCTAAAACGGGAGCTGGCCAAAGCTAAAATGGCTCTTGCTGAGGCCCAAATGGAAAAAGACAGTTTGATGCATCAAATCAAAAGGGTTAACTTTGAACTCCAGTCATAGCCAAGTGCATCAAGCTTTGAAGACTGCAGTGAAACAGGAGGAGTTTCTTGAACCTGGGAATTGGGTTTCGCCAGCTGCTTAACGGTTTAAAAAAAATGCTAATTATCTTGATAACAGTATGGTCCTTTTGTCGAGCATTGAACAAAATTCTATGTAGAGAAACTTAATTTGTCTGCTGCAGACAGCTATTTTTGAATGTGAAGAATGAACATCAGATCTTTGCTTGATCTACTTCAAGCAGCAAATGAAACTAAGAAATGACTGTTGAGCTCAATCAATTTTGCACCATATATTAATGGTATTGAGTTTCACTTCAATCTAGAATGAATTCTGTCAAAAAAGGGACATGAAATAAGGTTTGAAATAAAATATTGTGGGAAAGCAATTTCTTTGATACAACTGAGCTGTGTTTTGGTATGCCATCAAGAATTGCATTTTTTAACAAGTATCTATTCCAGAGGAAGTCTCTCTTTTAAGGAGTCTGAATTTGCACTGTAATTAACTTGATCATGTATCTATAATTTTTCTGTGTAAAATCTGTGATATAGAATATGTACAGTAGAACATTTTAAGTGTGTATGTGCTTTATGTAATTATGACAGACACCATTGTTCGACTTGGTGTTGAGTGCAAGATCCATCTGTATAGTTGACTACCAATAGGACGGACGAAAGATAAAATGATGCACATTTTATGCAATCAACCTTTGTACAGGATCATAACATTCTTCCATAAATAATTGTATTAAAGATTGTATTCTAAATAAACATCAAAGCACAGAAAAACTATTTCCGTGTGTGTTTTTCAGCATTTAAGTGCATTTGATTTCATGTCATTTTTTAATTTGTTTTTCTTTCATGAGTTTAAATGAACATAATTTCTTCTTTGTTTTCTCTCATTGGCATTGGTTCATCCATGCTACAAACCATTCTCCTTCACTCCTCTTGAATTGTCACAAAGTAATGTGCAGGAGCGCCAGGAGTGCACTCACTCTGATTTTCCTCCTCTCTTTGGGACAGCATCCCACCTATGCTTGCATCCTTTTTTCTAATGTCCTCCCCTGTTCTCAAGCCACTGACTCATGCTGGTATATGATTACATTTTTATCGGTATCTCTCTGAAGTGGCCGCCTTTATGTGTGAGCCGAGACAAGAGGTGTTGACAGACTATACAAAGAGAGAGGGACTTTAATCACAATCAAGCTCAATCCTGTCCTTCCCCCAGTGTAAAGGTTTGTGTTGTCAGCAGGGGTCTTCGGAGAACATTGAGAAATTGGAACTTCATTTTAGTATTTCCCTATCTTGCCTGTGTATGCTGAGGCCAAGTATAGTTCTCTTACTACTGCTAACTCAGCTCAGTGAAAATGGAACTTCGGACCTTCCTAGTTTGTATGGCTTGACACCACACCAGAGAGTACATTTTAACCACAAATCCAACTTGGGAAACCCTGCTAAGTTTGTTTTTCCCCACACAACCAAATGGTACCTAGAAATCACTTTATACCTAACTATAGAAGAAAAACTGCTCTGTGGCATGGTGCCATTACTGCACACAGCAGTGGGCTTTGGCCACTTACTCGTTGCTATATTATGTATGTAATGTAGAGGGTTATTAACGTTCTGATGAATTGAAAATGGATCATAAAACAAGGCTAACTTTGGATTCATCTCCCATGTGCTCATAAATCCAATCTGTTTGCTAGTTAAATAACTTATTAGTACCTGTCTAACAAGTGTAAACATAGTAATGTACAACAGTTTCAAATAACAAGGTCCAAAATTACCTAAATAAAGGTTAGGAACTTTATTCCCATTATTCACTAACGAGGATTTGATGATTAACAGGTTAGTTTATTAATAAATATATTGCTGTATAAAACTTAATGCAATATAGTCTTCAAAAAATGTAGTCTTAGAATTAGATGCTAATAGTAGCCACCATTTGATTTATGATGTATATTTTGACTTGGACATATGAGATACATTAAGTCAATAAAACCTCAAACCAGCACCTTTTTTGTTGCAGTGCTTTTGAATTAGTGTATTATTTTTGTTTTCATTGAGATTATCCTCCATTGAGAACAGATTTAGTAAGCTGATGCCAGACCACCATCTGTGGATTTGGCCAGGTATTTGGAGGTGAGCAAGAGTTGTCTCAGGCATTCCTTATGTTTGTTCCCTTGCAGCAAAAAGACCCTTGACCATATCTGCAGCTTCACAACATCGATGAGAAATTGAACCAGTATCCCACTGCTCAATGGCACTTCACGTTAGTCTGTCACCACTCCATAGCACTATCAGAATTTAATGTATTTACTTTGACTTTGAAAGTCTGGCAGTCAGTCACAGATGATATACAATTTATTATTTTGCTCAGATGGCACCTTATGCAATGAAATAGTAGGAAGTGGATGCCTGTCCAGTTGGCAACACTGCATGGATCAGTCATGTTTGAAATATTGAGGATAAATTATTTAAGCCAATTTAATTAATTTAGATAAAATGTAGGAATATCAGCATCTTTTTTCCATATTTTTTTCCAGAAACCAAACATCTAGCATTCATGGCACTTGAAGTGCACGTTCATTATTTGGTTAGCAGCCTTGACTTGGTAGTAGCACTCTTGCCTGTGTGTTCGAAAGTTGTGGGTTCAAGCCCCATTCTAGCGATTTGAGCATTTTGTCCAGATTGGCACTTAAATACAGTACTGAAGGAGTGCTGAACTGTCGGCGGTGCTGTCTTTTGCATGAGATGTCTGCTCTCTCAGCTGGATATAAAAGATCCCATTTTTAAAAGTGCAAGTGCTGGCCAACATTTATCATTTCTGTTGTGTCCTTAGATGCTCTAGTAATGACTCCACAAGGCAATGTGTTTTACTTGAACTGTAGTGACCGTAGTCATTTACTCATTAACTCCAGAGTGAGAATCACACCTGGTGGCCTGCCTTTTATACTAGGCCAGGCACACCTGTACAGGTAACCTATAAGTCTCCCACTGCTGTGCCCTCTGGTGATAGTACCAACAGTAGCCATGTAGGATACATGACATCACTCTCCCCTGAGCCTTTAATGCAAATCGCATCTGCATTGACTCTGCTCTGGGCTGAGCTCTTGTCTGGTTGACCCTTGGCAGGTCGTTTCAATCTTGGTGAGTGGTTGCTGTCCAGTTGGCAACACTGCATGGATCAGTCATGTTTGAAATAACCAAACAGCATTGGGTAGCTCGCTGGATCTGTATTCTCCCGATGGGTGTCTGCCCGCTGCATTGGCTGCGTGCAGTTGAAATCCTGCATCGCACAACTTTTCATTACTTCTGATTGACACACTCTGGGTCCGATTGCGA